>NC_045429.1:170666567-171302460 GCF_902635505.1 Sarcophilus harrisii | reverse complement strand
ACCCTTTAGTGCTTGTTTACTTGTTTTTTTCTTTCTTATTTTTGGTTTTGATCTGAATTTTTTTTTTTTCAGCTTGATAAATTGGGAAATATTTATGGAAGAATTCCAAATGTTTAATGTATATAGAATTGCTTGCTGCCTAGAAGAAGGGTTAGGAGGAAAGAAGGGAGAAAAATTTGGAACACAGTGTTTTGCAAGGGTTGAAAACTAGCTTTGCATGTGTTTTTCCTTTTTATTTGTTTATTTGATTTTAAGGATTCTTAGCACATAATCTTTGTTTTTTTTATTGCAAAGCCAAATGTTTATTGATCCTTAATGCAATAACACTAAAAAACAATAATAAAAATGAACTGTTTCAGCTAATATAGCTATTTATCAGATTATTGCTGTTTCAGTCTAATTATTATTATTATATTTTACTTTTTAAATTTATTTTTAATTTTTTCTATTATTTATCCATGGATCCATTTATTTAAAACTTTTAATTTATAATTAAATTTATTATTTATAATTTATAAATCCATAATTTATTTATATTTCAATTAATATATAATTATATAGAATATATCATTAATATATAATAAATACATTTATTTATAATTAATATATAAAATATAATTATGCTTATATAATTATATCATATAGATATGATGTATTATATATTAGAATATTACACAATTTTATATATAATATAATACATAGTATATATTATTAATGTATAATATTAATTTATATAGAATTTAATTTAAAACATATTAATGGGAAAATTTTAACATTGTCACTTGCAAAACCTTGTGTTTCAAAATTTCCCTTCCTTCCCCCCAGGTCCTCCTCTAGATGACAGATAATCCAATACATGTTAAATACGTTAAAAGATATGATAAATCATACACACACACACACACACACACACACACACACACATTTATAGTTATCTTGCTGCACAAGAAAAGTCTGAACTAGAAGGGAAAAAAATTGAGAAAGAAAACAAAATACACGCTAACAACAATAGAAAGAATAAAAATGCTATGTTGTGCTCCACACTCAGTTCCCACAGTCCTCTCTCTGGGTGCAGATGGCTCTCTTCATCACTAGATTATTGGAACTAATCTGAATCATCTTATTGTTGGAAAGAGCTACGTCCATCAGAATTGATCATTGTATAATTTTGTTAATGTCATGTACAATGGTCTTTTGGTTGTGCTCATTTCACTTAGCATCAGTTCATGTAAGTCTCCCCAGGGCCTCTTGAAAATCATTCTGCTGATCATTTCTATATATTGCTATAGCACAATAATATTCCATAACATTCATAACTCATTCAGCCATTCTCCAAGTGATGGGGATCCACTCAGTTTCCAGTTTCTTGCCACTACAAAAAGAGCTGCCACAAACATTTTTGCACATGTAGATCCCTTTCCTTCTTTTAAGATCTCTTTGGGATATAAGCCCAGTAAAAACATTGCTGAATACAGGATAGGTACAGTTTGATCACTTTTTGAGCATAGTTCCAAATTTCTCTTCAGAATGGCTGGATCCTCTCACAATTCCACTAACAATGTCTTGGGAATTTCCCAATTAGTGGGAAAAATCTAGTTTTCCCACATCTTCTCCAACATTTATCATTATCTTTTTCTGCCATCTTAACCAATCTCAGAGAAGCGTGGTGGTATCTCAGAGCCATTTTAATTTGCATGTCTCTGATCAAGAATGATTTAGAGAACCTTTTCATATGACTGGAAATGTTTTTAATTTCTTCATCTGAAAATTTTTTATATCTTTTAACCATTTGTCAATTGGAGAATGGCTTGAATTCTTATACATTTGAGTCAATTGTCTATATATTTTAGAAATGAGGCCTTTATCATAACCTTTTCCAATTTATTGCTTCCCTTCTACTCTTGTCTGCATTAGTTTTATTGGTACAAAACCTTTTCAACTTAATATAATCAATATTATCCATCCTGCATTCAATAATGAGTTCCAGTTCTTCAGTCACAAATTCCTTCTTCACAGATTTGAGAAGTTATCCTATGTTCTTCTAATTTGCTTATCATTTCTTCTTTAGGTGTAGCCATGTTGACCTTATCTTGGTATATGGTGTCAGGTGTGGTTCAATGCCTAGTTTCTGCCATACTAATTTCCAATTTTCCCAGCAATTTTTGTCAAATAATGAATTCTTATCCCCAAAGCTGGGGTTTTTGTGTTTTTCAAACACTAGATTTATATAGTTATTGAATATTTTGTCCTGTGAATCTAACCTATTCCATTGATCAACTACTCTCTTTCCTACCAGTACCAAATGGTTTTGCTGACCAGTGCTTTATAATATAGTTTTAGGTCTAGTACAGTTAGGACACTGTCAATGATATTTTTTTTTTCATTAATTCCCTTGAAATTCGTGACTTTGGGAGCGGAGCCAAGATGGCGGAGAAGGCGCACGTGACTTTCTAAGCTCTTCTCTTACCCTCTTTATCAATATTATATCGAGCCTCAAAAAGAGTCTCAACTGCTACAATTCATAAAGATTAGAAGTATAACAACTCACCAGCCGAAGAAAATTTGCAGTCTCGCCAAAAAAGGTTTGTCCTGGAGCCAGGGGGTGGGGGGTGGGGGTGGGGATCAGCACAAGCAGGGAGAGAATGAAGGCTCTGCACAGAGCCCCAAACCGGAAGTGAGAGCACAGATTGCAGCCCCAACCCACAGTACTGGGCTTTTCCCTGGGGCAGCTGTGAATCTGCATGGCAGGAGGGCACAGCCCAGGTTACCCTCTAATCTAACAGTGGGGGGCTTGGCTTGGGGCAATAGAGCTTTCGCAGGGCCAATTTGTGTGGGGCAGAGACAACCGGGCAGAGACTTCTGGGAAGATTTCCGGTAGAGCCGGGCTATCTGTGGTCAGCTGCTGATACCCACAGCCCCACAAAGGGCTCTGGCCTGGGGCAGTGACACTTTCACCACTTAGTCTTTAGCCTTAGGGCAGTCGCTAACCCACACAGCCCAACTGGACACTTTGATAGCTTGGCCAGTGCTGAATCCACCTCCAGTTGGGGGAAGGGAAAACTGTCACTCAGAGCACTCCCATACTCAGAGCTGGAAGCTGGTTTACATCTCTCCCTGCTCTGCATAGGAAGCTGGTAACCCCCTTGCCTAGAAGGCATACCCTAAAGGCTGTAAAAAATGAATAAAAAATGAAAAGAACGATTGACAGCTTCTATGCAGAAAAAGAGCAGGTCAGCAAACCTGAAGAGACTAATAGCAAACAGATACCAGACAATACCCCAAAGGGGAATGTCACCTGTCCACTTTTACATGATGCTGTCATAGAAGAGCCATTAAAAGTCTCAAAAGAGAGTTAGAAGATAAATGGGGAAAGGAAAGAGAAGCTTTACAAGAGAGCAACAACTTCCTGCGATATGAATTGGAAAAGATAAAAATTCCCAGGAAGTTCAGGGAAACAAAATTTGTGAATTGGAAAAAGTAAAAAAATCTCAGGAAAGTAAGATTTGTGAATTGGAAAAAATAAAGAATTCACTAGAAAGTAGGATTTGTGAATTGGAAAAGACAAAGAACTCACAAGAAAGTAGGATCTATGAATTGGAAAAAAAATAATTCACTAAAAAAAATTAGTGAAATGGAAAAAAATTCCATAGAGCAAAATAATTCATTTAAAAACTCAATTGGACATATACAGAAAGAAGTAAAAAAAGCTAATGAAGAAAATAATTCATTAAAAATCAGAACTGAACAAATAGAAACTAATAATTCATTGAGAAAGCAAGACTCAGTCAAGCAAAACCAAAAAAATGACAAACTGGAAAAAACCATGAATTATCTACTTGCAAAAATGACAGACTTGGAAAATAGATCTAGGAGAGATAATCTGAGGATTATTGGACTTTCTGAAAATTATGATGAAAAAAAGAGCCTAGATATTATTTTACAAGAAATCATCAAAGAGAACTGCCCAGATGTAATAGAATCAGAAGGTAAAATAGGCATTGAAAGAATTCATTGAACACCTTCTGAAAAAGACCCTAAAATAAAAACCCCAAGGAATATTGTGGCCAAATTTCAGAACTATCAGATTAAGGAAAAAATTTTACAAGCAGCCAGAAAACAATTTAAATACCGTGGTGACACAATAAGGATCACCCAAGATCTGGCTGCCTCCAAATTAAATGATTGAAGGGCCTGGAATCTGATATTCTGAAAGGCAAAAGAACGTGGCTTGCAACCAAGAATAAACTACCCAGCTAAGCTGAGCATTTTCTTCCAGGGAAGAAGATGGACATTTGAAACAAATGAATTCCATTTGTTTCCAAGGAAAACCCAGAACTAAACAAAAAATTTGATCTCCAACCACAGGACTCAAGAGATGCAGAAAAGGTAAAAAGAACTCTTGAGAATTGTATTTCTGTTGTGGATATACAAAAAGACTACATGTATAATTTGATTTTACTGATATAACATAAAAAAGGGAAGTAGATATTGAAAAGGGATGATGGCAGAATAAGGTGGGAAGTGGGGATAAAAAGAGGGAAACCACATCCCATGAAGAGGCAAAGGAAACATCATATCTGAGGGAATTTAGAAAGGGGGAAGAACATTGTGTAAATCTTACTCTCATCAGAGTTGGCTCAAAGAGAAAATAATTGACATATTTGTTTTAGAGAAAATTCTCTCTCGCCTCATTAAAAAGGGGGAGAGGAAAAGGGAAAAGAAAAAGAGTAATAAGAGAAGAAAGGGGAAAAGATTCACAGCGGGGAGGGAGGGATTCTAAAGAGGGTGAGCATCATGATACAAGTGGGGTACATAAGTTTAAAAAAGGGGAAAGAGGGTTGGGGGGCAAGAAAAAGTAAAGCATAATCTGGGGATATTGGATGGCAGGAAATACAGAATTAGTAATTCTAACCATAAATGTGAATGGGATGAACTCTCCCATAAAGAGGAAGCAGATAGCACACTGGATCAAAAGTCAGAACCTTACAATATGTTGTTTACAAGAAACACATTTAAAGCAGGGAGATACATACAGAGTAAAGGCAAAAGGCTGGAGCAAAATCTATTATGCTTCAAGTGAAGTCAAAAAAGCAGGGGTAGCCATCCTTATCTCAGATCAAGCAAAAGCAAAAATTAATCTAATTAAAAGAGATAAGGAAGGAAACTACATCTTGCTAAAGGGTAGCATAGACAACGAAGCAATATCAATACTATAATAATATACATATTAAGTATATATTACTAAATACATTAATATAATATATTGTTAAACATTAATGAATACATGCATATCTTAAACTAATATAACTCATAATAGTGTATAATACATAATATGTATATATTACATAAGACATATAATGTTGGCATACATAGATATTAAATCCATGAATCAAGATCAATTAAGCTACTTCCTCTGGCAAATCACCACCATCAGGAATATCTTTATCCTCCACTCATGAGAGATCAGCAACCCGCCATCTGAAGACACCAAATCCTTCAGAGCAAGCCCATAATTTGTGGACAAACCTTATTTCCTTTGACTGGCTACTGGTTGCTACTTCAGGCCCATTCGTTCCTATTTCAGCTCAACCATGCTTTTCGTAGAGGCATTTGTGATGGTAACAATGCTGTTTGGCCTCATATCGGGGCATCTCCAGTGATTGCTACGGCATTAGGTAATTTTTAATTTGGGGGTGGTTTATCACCAGGGTGGGGGCCTGGGGGACGCCATTAAAAGTGCAGACTTACATAGCAAGGCTAACAACATTTCAACCAGACATCAACTGAGAATGAACGTCGGGCATGCGCTTATTTCCATAATGGTGTAATTCAATGAATGATGATTAGACATTTTAGTAATTAAGAATAATAATGACATATAATGTTTAGATATTAAGTTATATATTAAGTTATCAATTAATTTACACATATAATCAATGATCGATAGACATATTATTATATTAATAAAACCTTACTAGACATGCGTTTATATTCCCCCCCCCCGACAATATATCACCTTTGACTAGATGATGGAACTAAAAGTGCATTTGTGTGCGTGGGCGCAAATGTATATGTCAATATGTGTGTATGTATGTGTATGTGTGTATGTGTATGTGTGTGCGTGTGTATGTGTATGTGTGTGCGTATGTATGTGTATGTGTGTGCATGTGTGTTTTAAACGAAAAATAAGATAAACAATATTTGTAATAGTTTCTTACCACTAAACCTCCCTACCCCCCTTACTAAATTTTATCGCTCCCATCAAACCCCAAAACTGGATGATAGTCCTTTAGCATGGTAATTAAATACCACGGAGAAATAGATACTAAAACACATGCAAGCAGCAACTAGGTCTAACTAAAACCCACAAACCACCACTCACTATTAAACTTCAACTGTTACAGGATATTATATTAAACACCCCACTATCCTATAAACTAAGCATATGCCCACTTTCCAACCCAATCTTAAAATTTTTTCATGGAAAAAACAAAAAATTTAGCAAAATAAATTTAATACTGACATAGTATACAAAGTTAAATTTATTAAAATTTTTGATAAATTTTGATAAATTTTGAAATTTTTGATTAACTGTTTGTGTAGCTTAATGCAAAGCAAAGCACTGAAAATGCTTAGATGGACTTCAATCATTTCCACAAGCACAAAGGTTTGGATCTAGCCTTACTGTTAATTTTTATTAGATATATACATGTAAGTTTCCACAACCCAGTGAGTATGCCCTTTTAACTTCCATAGAGTCTAAAGGAGCTGGTATCAGGCACACTTACAAAAGTAGCCCATGACACCTTGTTTAACCACACCCCCATGGGTTACAGCAGTGACTAACATTGAGCTATAAACGAAAGTTTGACTAAATCATAATAAATAAGAGTTGGTAAATCTCATGCCAGCCACCGCGGTCATATGATTAACCCAAATTAATAGAAGAACAGCATAAACGGCGTTTAAGCATACAACCTACCAAATAAAGTTAAAGCTCAACTCCGCTGTAATATGCCCTGGTTGATATTAAAATACGCAACTTATGTGACTTTACCAATGCTGAAGACACTAAAGCTAAGGCACAAACTGGGATTAGAGACCCCACTATGCTTAGCCGTAAACCAAGGTAATTAAATAACAAAATTACTCGCCAGAGAACTACTAGCCACTGCTTAAAACTCAAAGGACTTGGCGGTGCCCTAGACCCTCCTAGAGGAGCCTGTTCTATAATCAATAAACCCCAATACACCTCACCCCTTCTCGCTTATCAGTCTATATACTGCCATTGTCAGCTCACCCCAATAGGGTCCCAAAGTGAGCAAAATCATGAAACTATAAAAATGTTAGGTCAAGGTATAGCATATGAAGGGGGAAGCAATGAATAGGCTACATTTTCTATATTAGAACACAACGGATTGTCTATTGAAATAAAGACATGAAGGAGGATTTAGTAGTAAATTAAGAATAGAGAACTTAGTTGAAATAGGCAATAGGGTGCATACACACTGCCCGTCACCCTCCTCAATAAAGTAACCTTTAATACCTAATTAGAATACACCAAAAAGAGGAGAAAAGTTGTAACATGGTAAGTGTACTCTCTACTTATATATGCACTATATATGCACCAAGTGGTATAGCATCCAACTTCCTAAAGGGGAAGTTAAGAGAGTTGCAAGAAGAAATAGACAACAAAACTGTAATTGTGGGAGATCTCAACCTTGCACTCTCAGAATTAGACAAATCAAAACACAAAACAAATAAGAAAGAAATTAAAGAGGTAAATAGCATATTGGAAAAATTAGGTATATTAGATCTTTGGAGAAAATTGAATGGAGACAGAAAGGAATATACTTTCTTCTCAGCAGTTCATGGAACCTATTCAAAAATTGACCATATATTAGGACAGAAAGACCTCAAAATTAAATGCAAGAAGGCAGAAATAGTAAATGCTTTCTTTTCAGATCACGATGCAATAAAAGCTACATTCAACAAAAAGTTAGGGGTAAATAAAAGAAAAAGTAATTGGAAACCAAACAATCTCATCTTAAAGAATGATTGGGTGAAACAGCAAATTATAGATACAATTAATAATTTCACTCAAGATAATGACAACGATGAGATGTCATATCAAAATTTGTGGGATGCAGCCAAAGCAGTAATAAGAAGAAATTTTATATCCTTAGAGGCTTACTAGAATAAAACAGAGAAAGAAAAAATTAATCAATTGGGCTTGCAACTAAAAAAACTAAAAAAAGACCAAATTAAAAACCCCCAATTAAATACTAAATTTGAAATTCTAAAACTAAAAGGAGAAATTAATAATATTGAAAGTAAAAAAAAAAACTATTGAACTAATTAAAAAAACTAAGAGTTGGTTCTATGAAAAAGCCAATAAAATAGATAAGCCTTTGGTAAATCTGATTAGAAAAAGGAGGAAGGAAAATGAAATTAGTAGTCTTAAAAATGAAAAGGGAGAACTTTCCACCAATGAAGAGGAAATTAGAGAAATAAAAAGGAGTTATTTTGCCCAACTTTATGCCAATAAATTTGATAACCTAAGTGAAATGCATGACTACCTCCAGAAATATAGACTTCCCAGACTAACAGAGGAGGAAGTAAATTGCTTGAATAGTTCCATTTCAGAAAAAAAAATAGAACAGGCTATTAATCAACTCCCTAAGAAAAAATCCCCAGGACCAGATGGATTTACAAGTGAATTCTACCAAACATTTAAAGAACAATTGGCCCAAATGCTATATAAATTATTTGATAAAATAGGGAATGAAGGAGTCCTACCAAATTCCTTTTATGACACAGATATGGTACTGATACCTAAACCAGGTAGGTTGAAAACAGAAAGAAAATTATAGACCAATCTCCCTAATGAATATTGATGCTAAAATCTTAAATAAATTATTAGCAAAAAGACTACAGAAAATCATCCCCAGATAATACACTATGACCAAGTAGGATTTATACCAGGAATGCAGGGCTGGTTCAATATTATGAAAACTATCAATATAATTAGCCATATTAATAACCAAATTAACAAAAACCATATGATCATCTCAATAGATGCAGAAAAAGCATTTGATAAAATCCAACATCCATTCCTATTAAAAACACTTGAAAGTATAGGAATAAATGGACTTTTCTTAAAATAATCAGCAGCATCTATTTAAAACTATCAGTAAGCATCATATAGTAATGGGACAAACTCAACCATTCCCAATAAGATCAGGAGTGAAACAAGATTGCCCACTATCACCGTTACTATTTAATAATGTATTAAATGCTAGCTTTGGCAATAAGAGCTGAGAAAGAGATTAAAGGAATAAGAATAGGCAATGAGGAAACCAAATTATCACTCTTTGTTGATGATATGATAGTATACTTAGAGAACCCCAGAGATTCTACTAAAAAGTTATTAGAAATAATCCACAACTTTAGCAAAGTTGCTGGTTATAAAATAAACCCACATAAGTCATCAGCATTCTTATATATCACTAACAAAATCCAACAGTCAGAGTTACAAGAGAAATTCCATTTAAAGTAACTACTGATAGTATAAAATATTTAGGAATCTATCTGCCAGGGGAAAATCAGAAACTTTATGAGCATAATTACAAACCACTTTTCACGCAAATTAAGTCTGATCTAACCAATTGGAAAAATATTAAATGCTCTTGGATGGGGCTAGCAAATATAATAAAGATGACAATACTACCTAAACTAATCTATTTGTTTAGCGCTATGCCAATCAGACTCCCAATAAACTATTTTAATGACCTAGAAAAATAACAACAAAATTCATATGGAAAAACAAAAATTCAAGAATTTCAAAGGAATTAATGAAAAAAAATCAAATGAAGGTGGCCTAGCTGTACCAGATCTAAAATTATATTATAGAGCAGCAGTTACCAAAACCATTTGGTACTGGCTAAGGATCAGATTAGTTGATCAGTGGAAAAGGTTAGGTTCAAGGGACAAAACAGTCAACAACTCTAGCAATCTAGTGTTTGACAAACCCAAAGATCCCAGCTTTTGGAATAAGAACTTACTGTTTGACAAAAATTGCTGGGAAAATTGGAAACTAATATGGCAGAAACTAGGCATTGATCTACACTTAACACCATACACCAAGATAAGGTCAAAATGGGTTCATGACCTAGGCATAAAGAATGAGATTATAAATAAATTAGAGGAACACAGGATAGTTTACCTCTCAGACCTGTGGAAAGAGGAAGGAATTTATGACCAAAGAAGAACAGGGATCATTACGATCACAAAATAGGAAATTTGACTATATCAAACTGAAAGTTTTTGTACAAACAAAACTAATGCAGACAAGATTAGAAGGGAAGCAATAAACTGGGAAAATATTTTTACAATCATAGGTTCTGATAAAGGCCTCAGTTCCAAAATATATAGAGAATTGACTCTAATTTATAAAAAAAATCAAGCCATTCTCCAATTGAAAAATGGTCAAAGGATATGAACAGACAATTCTCAGATGAAGAAATTGAAACTATTTCTAGTCATATGAAAAGATGCTCCAAGTCATTATTAATCAGAGAAATGCAAATTAAGACAACTCTGAGATACTACTACAAACCTGTCAGATTAGCTAGAATGACAGGGAAAGATAATGTGGAATGTTGGAAGGATGTGGGAAAGCAGGGACACTAACATATTGTTGGTGGAACATGAACATCAACCTTTTGGAAGCAATTTGAACTATGCTCAAAAAGTTATCAAACTGTGCATACTCTTTGATCCAGCAGTGTTACTACTGGGCATATATCCCAAAGAGATCATAAAGAAGGGAAAGGGACTTGTATGTGCATGAATGTTTGTGGCAGCCCTCTTTGTAGTGGCTAGAAACTGGAAACTGAGTGGATACCCATCAGTTGGAGAATGACTGAATAAATTGTGGTATGTGAATATTATGGAATATTATTGTTCTGTAAGAAATGACCAACAGGATGATTTCAGAAACGCCTGGAGAGACTTACACGAACTGATGCTGAGTGAAACGAGCAGGGCCAAGAGATCATTATATACTTCAACAACAATACTATATGATGACCAGTTCTGATGGACCTGGCCATCCTCAGCAATGAGATCAACCAAATCATTTCCAATTGAGAAGTAATGAACTGAACCAGCTACACCCAGCAAAAGAACTCTGGGAAATGACTAAAAACCATTACATTAAATTCCCAATCCCTATATTTTTGCCCACCTGCATTTTTGATTTCCTTCACAAGCTAATTGTACAATATTTCAGAGTCTGATTCTTTTTGTACAGCAAAATAACGGTTTGGCCATGTATACTTATTGTGTATCTAATTTATATTTTAATATATTTAACATCTACTGGCCATCCTGCCATCTGGGGGAGGAGGTGGGGAGTAAGAGGGGAAAAATTGGAACAAGAGGTTTGGCAATTGTCAATGCTGTAAAGTTACCCATACATATAACCTGTAAATAAAAGAGTATTAAATTAAAAAAAAAAAAAGAAATTCTTGACTTTTTTTTTCCAGATGAACTTTGTTATTATTTTTTCTAGAATTGTAAAATAATTTCTTGGGAGTTTGATTGGTATGACACTAAATAAGTAGATTAATTTCAGGAATATTGTCATTTTTATTATATTTGCTCGGGCCTACCCATGAGCACTTGATATTTTTCCAGATCTGACTTTATTTGTGTAGAAAGTATTCTATAGTTGTTTTCATATAGTTCTTGACTTTCCCTTGGCAGGTAGACTCCCAAATATTTTATGTTATCAAGTTATTTTAAATGGAATTTAAATTGCTGTACTTTGTTGGTAATATATAAAAAGGCTGATCATTTCTGTTTATTTATTTCATATCCGGCAATTTTACTAAAGTTGTGAATTGTTTCTAGTAGTTTTTCAATTGATTCTCTAAGTATACCATCATATCATCTATAAAGAGTAATAATTTCGTTTCCTCATTGCCTATTCCAATTCCTTTAATCTTGTTTTCTTCTCTTATTGCCCAAACTAACATTTCTAATACAATAGTGAATAGTAATGATGATAGTAGGTAACCTTGTTTTACCCCTGATGGGTTCTTGTTTGTCCCCATTACATATGATACTTGCTGATGGGTTTAAATAGATACTACTGATCATTTTAAGGAAAAGTGCATTTATTCCTTTAACTCTCTAGTGTTTTTAATAGGAATGGTTGATGGATTTTATCAAATACCTTTTCTTTATCTATGGAGATAATCATCTGATTTTTGTTAGTTTGGTTAATGATACAGTCATTTAAGGCTAATAGTTTTCCTAATTGAACCAGCTCTGCATTCCTAGTATAAATCCTACTTGGTCATTGTGTGTTACCCTGGGGATGACTTTCTGTAATATCTTTGATAATATTTTATTTAATTTTTTGCATCAATATTCATTAGGGAACTTAGTCTATAATTTTCTTTCTCTTTTTCACCCTACTTAATTTAGGCATCATATCTGTGTCCTAAAAGAATTTGGCAGGAGTCCTTATTTCCCTGTTTTTTCAAATAGTTTATATAGTCTTGGAATGCATTTTTCTTTAAATGTTTGGTAAAATCCACATGTAAATCTATCTGGTCCTGGAGATTTTTTCTTAGGGAGTTGATTAATAGCTTTTTCTATTTCTTTTTCTAAAATGGGATTATTTAAATAATTTCCCTTCTTCTATTAACCTGGGCAATCTATATTTTTGTAGATATTCCTCCATTTCACTTAGATTATCAAATTTATTGACATGTATATGGTTAGGCAAAATAACTCCTAATTATTGCTCTAATTTCCTCTTCATTGGTGGAAAGTTCTCCCTTTTCATTTTTGACATTATTTGATTTTCTTCTTCCCTTTTCTAGTCAACTTAACTAAAGGTTTATCTATTTTTTTTTCATAAAACCAACTCAGTTTTATTTGTTAATTCAATAGTTTTCTTTCAATTTTATTAATTTCCCCTTTTATTTTCAGAATTTAAAATTTGGTATTTAATTGAGGGCTTTTAATTTGTTATTTTTCTAGGTTTTTTAGTTGTAAATCCAATTCATTGATCTTTTCTTTCTCTATTTATGCAAGAAAGCATCTAGAGATATAAAATTTCCCTTAATAATCATTTTAGCTGGTATGTTGTCTCATTATTGTTATTGTTTTGGATGAAGTTTTTGATTATGTCTATGATTTGTTGTTTCATCCATTCATTATTTAGGATTGGATTATTTAGTTTTCAATTAATTTTTGCTTTATTTTCCCCTGGATTTTTATTGCATGTAATTTTTTTTATTGCATCATTATCTGAAAAAAATTCATTTACTACTTCTGCCTTTCAGCAGTTTTTATTTTGATTTTTATGTCCTAGATTTTTTGAATAGGTTCCATGAACTGGTGAGAAGAAAGTATAATCCTTTGTGTCTCCATTCAATTTTCTCCAAAGATCTGTCATACCTAAATTTTCTACAATTCTGTTTACTTCCTTAACATCTTTCTTATTTATTTTGTGGTTCAATTTATCTGGCTCTGAGAAAGCAAGGTTGAAACCCCCCACTAGTATAGTTTTGCTGTCTATTTGTTCTTGAAACTCTTTTAACTTCTCCTCTAAGAATTTATTTATTATTATTGCATATATGTTCAGTATTGATATTGCTTCATTATCTATGGTACCCTTTAGCAAGATATAGTTTCCTTCCTTGTCGCTTTTAATTAGATTTATTTTTGCTTTTGTTTGATCTGAGATCAGGATGGCTACCCCAGTTTTTTTTTTTTTTTTACTTCACCTGTAGCCTAGTAAATTCTGCTCCAACTTTGTATGTATTTTGAAAATTAAAAAAAAAACTATTATTTAAAAAAGAAGTGATGCAATGGGCACATTTTAGTATATACAAACTCTTTTCCTTTGACTTTTTTTGGACATATGGCTAGTGAGGGGACCTGTTGGAATCTTTACAAAGTGTTAATCCATTAGAGTTGATAGAGGCAATAATTATCTAATTTAGCATGGTTCAATATGATTAATTTGATCTTAGAAGGAGATATTTTGGGCCAAAACTTGAAACAAGGTACTAAGTACAACTGATGGAAACAATGCTTTATGTTCACACCTTTAGAGAGTTCATAAGTATCTAAGTACTCAATGGAGTTCACACGTTTGGAAGATTTCAGGTTTAGTATGAGATATCCGAATTCACACCTCCCTTAGGGCCAGAAAGCACTCTGAGAGATAACCCCCAATCCCTCTCTCTCTCCAGAAGGAGGAGTTAACCTTTGGGAGATCATATATATACAGGAAGCTCTAAGAGCTTGAGAGAGTTTTCTTGGGAACATTGACTGGGGTCAGAGAGGAGCACTCTGGGAGGAAGCCCACAAGCCCTATCTTCGAAGCAAGAGAGATTGCATCTTTCAACTTGGTGCTGGCTGGAATTGGAAGGACAAGCCTTTGGTTTTGGAGACATTTGGGTGGAGCTCTTAGAACCAAGCGGAGAGATAGGCCTCTGAGCTAACCAGGTTATATTGAAGGACACAATAAAAGATCTGAACTCTTAACACCTGGCTGTGTTTTGGAAAAAAGAACACCACAGGGACCTCTGGGCCAAAAATTATAGACTTTTTTACCCTATAATTTCAAATTTCATTTCATATTTTTGGGCTAATTCATAGTTTCACTTAAAATAAAGTAAGCCTTTCTGCCACCTTCCCTACATTGGCCATTTATATTTATTCATCTGCTGAATATTAGGTGAAACTGAAAATTATTTTAATGATTTTAGATAATTTTTATGGCTAGTAATAGTTTGTGATTTTTTAAAAAAAGATCTATTTATTTATATCAATTGGTCATTTATCCATTAGAGAATATCTCTAGTTCTTAAATGTTTGTGCTAGCTCATTAAATCTTTTTGTATAACATATCCTTAATGAAGATTTTTATGCATAATACTTCTGAATTTCATGTAACCAAAATTATTTTGTCTTTTGTAATCCCTTCTTCTTTTGTGTAAAATTTATCTCTTTAGACATTGGTCTATAGGATAGCAAAATCTATTTTCTTGCAATTGTTAAATGATGTGTCCTTTTCTATTTAATTATTAATTTGGAATTTATCATGGCATGTGGTGCAATATTCTGTTTTAAACATTTTTTGACAAACTATTTTCTTGTTCTTCCATTAACTCTTGTCCTTCCTCAAGGTATTTATGAAATGCTGAATTATTGGATTTAATAGCTTCTGACCCTTGTTTAAATATAGTCCTTTCCATTGATCTGTATTTCTATTTTTACCAATACTAATTTTATTTACTTATTTTTAATTTATTATCTGTTTTTTTTTAAATCACATGCATTTTGGAATGTATCTCTCTTCCTAAAAAAAGAAGTTTTTTAGTATAAGCTCTGCAAAATCAGAACATATATTAACTAATTCTGACAGTTATATAATGTCTAGAAAAAGTAATTTTATTTGAACTATTAAAAGGAGCAGTTTTTGATGTGCTGTGAGTATTCAGATAGAAGGTGAACATTTAAATGGGAGAGAGGAACTGATGTGGTTTCAAAGTCTTAGGGAGTTATTCAACTCTTGTCTTGCTACTGGATTCTGGAGGAGAGAGACTGAAACTGATGACTTGCTGCAACTCTGCATCACTAAATTCAATTCTTGTACAAGTCAAGATATCACCATATAAATCATTGATCCTCTTCAGAAATGAAGCACAACAGTCTTTGGTCACTCATTAATTGAGGTGTATAATAAACTATATATATATATATATATATATATATATATATGGAGGATAACGTAGGGAGAGACAAGTTATAGGCAAAATAAACTACTTGACACTGAAGGATGGACAGAAGGGGAAGAGGAAAAGAAACAAATAATGATCTCAAGTGATGTCTTAGATTGTCTCAAACTATTGGGGAATAGATGACAAATTTATAGTTAATGAATGCAATAGAATATTATTGTGTGTTACAAAATGAGGAGAGAGGTTATTTCAGAGAATTTTGAATAGAATGAACTGACAGTAAAATGACAAAAATGAGGACAACAATTTATACAAGTACTGTGCAACATTGTAAAGAAATACAGCTTGTGAAAACTTCAGAAATCTGATTTTTTAAAAATGGCCCAGAATGTCTTCACAGCATCTATGATGAAATATATTTTCCACTTACTGACTGAGAGGTGATGAGCACAAGGCACAGAGGCATACAGTTTTGGACATGACCACTGTATGAATTCATTTTGCTCGACTAGTTTTTTTTTTCTTTTGTTATAAGGGCATTTTATTTCTATTAATCTGGGGAGGTGAGAGATAGGGAAAGTGGTGAGTTAACAAGAGTGATGTTCTCTTTCCAAAAGAGAGTCATTAAAATATTTTCGAAAGAACTGATTTTCAGAGGGAAGCACAGACAAGCAGGATAGTTTTGAAAATGTATGGAATGCATTATGGACTTTTAAAAATTAAGTAGCATAAAATAAGTTCATAATTTCAGAAATATCTTTATTTTCTACATCTGATTTTCTATAATGTGGATTTTTTTGTATTTTAATTAATTTTAATTTTTTGTATTTTAATTATTTTTTAATATTTTGATTGCTTTCTAATATTTATTGCTGGCTTACAGAGTCTTTGATTTCTCTTATTTCCATTCTAATTTTGAGCTTTCTTATTTAGTATGTTTCACTGACCTACTTTTCTACTTTTTAATCCTAGGAAATAATTTTTGATGATTATATTCTTTAATACAATTTGAACCTTAGAACTGGGATCCTCCCCTAATTCTTGATATTTTTCATTATTTCCCCTCAAGATTCTAGATATTTTCTTTCTCCACATGAATTTATTATTTAGTTTAAACTTATAAATTATTCTCTTTAAGAGTTTGATATAATGCTAAACCTCAAAATTAATTTTTGTGGTACTATCACTTCTTACTTTGAATTATTTAATGCATTTAAAATTCTATAAAGAATATTTTGTAGATTATTATGTATTATATAGTATTATATAATTTAATATAATGTAAAATATTTATAGTATGCTTGGTAAGTTGACTTTGAAATATATATTTCATGATGGTGTTTAGTCAAATATTTATTTCTACTGTTTTTCATTTTGCTATAGGGAAATGCTGACAAGTTTTATGAATTTTTTTCCTATATCCTACTTCTTTATTGAAGCATCAGGTACTTTCCATTCATTTCTTCACTGATTCTCTGTGGTTGTCAAAGTGACCTCATTTTAGGAGTTACTATAGATAGATATGCTTAAATCAGTAAGGTTTCTTAAATTCAGTAAGGTTACAAATGAAACATGGTTCACAAGTAAAAAATAGGACTTGTTAAATCAGTGGGGAAATATTTTTGTTTATTTGTATGATGCTGCCTCAATTCATTAAGTTTTAATTTAAGTTTCTGACATTGAATGTTACAAGGAAAACAAAAAAAAGAAAGTAAAGCAGATTAATATTTGATGATGAACAGCATTTATTAGGGGCTTAAAAGTGAAATAATAAGATCTTTTGAGGAAAGCATTGGATTTGCTCTTGGAGGACTGAGGTAAAATTCTTTGGTCTAGTACTTACTACTATCTTTATGACAAAGTTAGTACCCAATTTCTGTGGTCTGTAGATCCCTCACTTGGAAAATGAAGGGATTGGAGCAGATCAAAGCTTCTTAAACTGTGGTTCTGAGTGTGGGGTGCCAAAAACTATCAAATATCCTATCAAGATTGAATTATTTATGTAAAAATGAACAAATGCATACATCTTATTGTTATGCAAATTTGATTTCTTGTTTAATAAATAGTAAAATAGTAAATGTATACCAAAGAATTGTCTAAATTCTTTTAATGATTTATTATTTTGTACACCTATATACTCAGGAATATGTAAAAATTTCTTGGGCAAAAAGGGGTTGCAAGTGGAAAAATTTTAAGAAGCTCTGGTCTAGATGACTTCTATGAACCTTTCTAAGGCTACATCTATTTTTTTATGATTCTATTGTATTGCAGCAAAAGATATCCTTTGCCAGCTATTGTAAGGTAGTATTTTAATGCCTGGGGAAATTGAGTTTTGGACAAGTAAGATTCTACCTCAATTTCTCTGCACACCAGTCTATGGGGTCTTTAGAACACAAGCAACTTTGGCTTCACTATGTTTCAAGGCCAAACAAAAACCAGGTTTTCTTTTTTATAGGATAGTCCCTTACTCTTTCTTCACCTTAATTTCCTCATTTGTAGAATGGTAATTATACCTATGTTATCTTTCTCACAAGGCTAAGAAGAGACTCTTAAGACTAAGTGAAAGCATGCGAAATACTTTTCAAATTTCAAAGCATTGTATACCAATTGTTATTATTCTGTTTAGAACCATTTTAACCAAAGAGAAATAGCAGGTCATATGACACAATTTTCATTTTATGTTTTGTTATAAATATATATATGATCAAGATCTAACTTTATTTATATGTATAGAATTAATATGGTGGTAATCCTCTATAGTATCTTTAGTATATAAGTAACTCTTATTTTATGAACAGACTAAAATACCTATAAAGTTTTTGTAATAGTAAGCTCTATTTTTGTTTAAAATTTGAGCAATGCTATTTTAAAATAAGCAGTTTCGAAAGTACTATTGGAGTGGACAAAGATATCCACACAAAGTTGAATATACTTAAATAGTAACACACTCTACGTCATGCTAAGAGAAGACACATTGCCAAATCTTTTTCCTTGAGTTGTGTTTTGGACTGGGTTTCCTTATCTATGGATGGCTTTGTTGCCAAACTGCCAGACCACAAGAATTCTTCCTATACTTGAGAATGTCTTGACTGCTGCAATGTGCTACACTGACTCTGGTTCCCTTCTGCCTTTTATTTCATTACTTATAATGGTTCACAGAATATGACAGTAATGCTACAATTTTAAGCAGCATCATTGTCCAAATGAGTAAAAGTCTTACATGTTGTGGTCAGCTAGAACTCCTTTAAGTTTGGAATACAGTACAACTCAACAAACATTTTTAAAATTTGTAAGGAATTTCAAACAACATCTCACATCATATACCAAGATAAAGTCAAAATAGGCCCATGATTGAGACATAAAGAATGATATCACAAGAAAATTAGGAGAGCATGGAATGGTTTACCTGTCAGATCTATGTATTAGGGAAGAATTTTAAACCAAGATAAAAGAGAGAATTATGAAATGTAAAATGTGAAAATGTAAAAAAAAATGATTATTTAAAATTAAAAAGGTTTGCACAAGAAAAAACAGCAACTAAAATTAGAAGGAAAGCAGAAAACGGGAAAATTTTATAGCAATTATTTATGATAAAGGCTTCACTTCTCAAATATATAGACAACTGAGTCAAATATGTCAAAGGAAGTTTTTGGATGAAGAAATCAAATTTACTTATAGTCATATAAAAATACTCTAAATCACTATTAATTAGGGAAATGTAAATTAAAATAATTCTGAAGTATCAAATTGGCTACTATCAGAGAAAATGAAAATATAAAAAAAATTGAAGGATGTTCAGGAGGGGTCCCTCTCACTTGATAAATTCAACCAGAAAGAACAAGAAAGAAATTAAGGAGGCAAATATAACATTAGAAAAGTTAGATATGATAGCCCTTTGGGAAAAATTCAATGGGGACAGAAAGGAATATCCTTTTTTTTTCTTAGCAGCATATGGCACCTACTCAAACATAGAACACATAATAGGTCATAAAACCTCAAAATCAACTATTTTATTTATTATTTATTTATCTCATCATTTATTTATTTATTTTTCCAGATCACAGTATAATAAAATTACATTCAACAAAAAGCAGTGGAAAGATAGATTAAAAATTAATTGAAAAATAAATTATCTAATCCTAAAGAATAGTGTGTCCAAGGACAAATTATGGAAATAATCAATAATTTCATTAAAGAGAATGGCAACAATGAGAAAACATACAAAAATTTACGGGATGCAGCCAAAGCAGCACTTAAGGAAATTTTGTTTCTCTAAATTCTTATATCAACAAAATTGAACAAAAAACAGATTAGTCAACTAGAAAGATTTGATAAAGAGCAAATTAAAAATCATCAATTGAACATCAGATTTGAAATCCTGAAGATCACAGGTGAGATTAATAAGATTGAAGGCAAAACCAAAAATTATTGAGCTAATAAATCTAGGCATTGATTTTATGAAAAAAAAATCCCCACTAAGATAGGTAAACTATTGATTAACTTTATTTTTAAAAAAAGAAAGAAGAAAATCAAAAATCCAGTATCAAAAATGAAAAGGAGGAAATTACCACCAAAGAAGAAGAAATTAAAGCAGTCATTAGGAAATATTTTATCCAATTATATGCCAATAAATTTGATGATCTGAGTGAAATCAATGAATATTTACAAAAATAAATTATCTAGACCAGAATCCAGATCCAGAATTAGATCCAGAATTAGATCCAGAACTAGATCCAGAATTAAAAAGCCTAAATAACCCCGTATTAGAAAAAGAAATTGAAAAAGCCATGAATGAAATCACCAGGAAAAAAAAATAGGCATATTAAGAAATGCTCTAAATCACATTTGGTGAGAGAATTGTAAATTAAAGCAGCTCTGATGTACTACCTGACATCTATCAGATTGGCCAATGTGACCAAAAAATTGATAAATATTGAAGAAAACATGGGGAAATTGGGACAGTTGGTGAGCTTGTGAACATTGTACACGGTATCAGCAACTTTGTATGAAGATAAACTTTGACTCAGCTTCCCAGCAATACTATGATCCAAGACAAATTAAGAACTCATGCAAGAAGATGCTATCATAATGAGTGATGGACTCTGAATGCAGGTTGAAGCATTTTTTTTCATTTTATTCCTTGTAGTGTTTTTTTGTCTTTTGATTTGTTTCTTCTTTCACAACTTTGACTAATATGGAAATATGTTTTCCTGATAGCACATATATCAAATTGCCTATCATCTTCAGAAGAGGGGAGGGAGGGAGGAAGCGAGAAAAATTTGGAGCTCAAAATCCTGTAAACAAGAGTACTGAATTTTTTTTACGTATACCTGGAGAAAAATAAAATTATTTTTAAAATGAAAAACTAAATGAAAAACTTTAAACAATGTGCAATACTTAGGAATCTACTTGCCAAGACAAATCCAGGAACTGGATGAACAAAATTATACAACTTTTCACACAAATAAAGTCAGATCTAAACAACTGGAAACATATCAGTTGCTTATGGGTTGGCCAAGTCAATATAATAAAAATGACAATTCTGCTTAATCTAATTTACTTATTAAGTGCCATACCAATCAAACTATCAAAAACAAAAACAAAACAAAACAAAACAAAAAATTACCTGATAGGGTTAGAAAAAATAACAAAATTCATCTGGAAGAACAAAAGGTCAAGAATATCAAGGGAATTAATGAAAAAACACAAAGGACTGTGGCCTAGCAACATTGTATCATAAACTATATCATAAATCAGTAATCATCAAAACTATCTGGTACTGGCTAAGAAATAGAGCAGTGGATCAATGAAATAGACTTGGAACACAAGACAGAATGGTCAGTGGCTGGCTACTAACCTACTGTTTGATAAACTCAAAGGCTCAAGCTATTGGGATATTAACTCAACTCTGACAAAAAAACTGCTCAGAAAACTGGAAAACAACAGGGTACAAACTAGTTATAGATCAACATCCCACACCATATACCAAGCTAAGATCAAAACAGGTCCATTTCTTTAGACATAAAAGGTGATACCATAAAAAATTTGTCTATGAGTAATACTTTCGGTTTATCTTCTATTCTGTATTTGTAACATGACTTCTTTTTTAGCCTCTTTATTGAATTTATTTTTACAACAAACACCAATGAACATCCCTGATTTATGGATAGTATTGAATGATAGTATTTAGACAGAAATTGTTAGGTAGGATGGAAACTCATTCTATTCCTGGACCTAAAAGGAATTAGATTTATTCCTGTATTCAGGGATAAACTTTGATAAGAACATCAAAGACATGAATAGTGAATTACTTATGGGTAGGATAGCATAGTGTAAGGAGCACTAAACAATTAGTCAGAAGACCTAGGTTTTAATACTGGTTCTCCTATTAACTTGATAAGTAACCTTGTTCAAATGTTTCAGTTTCTGTGTCACAATTTCCTCATCTGGCAAATGAACTTTATAATGCCTACTTAGCTATTTCACAAGTATGTTTTAAGAATAATGTATCATGTAAATAATGAGTTTCATGAAATGGTTTCATTATTTGAATTAATATTTGTATTGAGCTAGGACAAATTGCTATATTTTATATTTTATAACTTTAAATAATGTGAATTCAAATAAAAGCAATAACTTCATGGGATTCATTATTCTTTATTTATTGGTGCATAGTTTTTTTTTTTGGTGCATAGTTTATATGCACCAATGATGCAAGCAATATAATCCAATAGAGATAATCTATATTCAACTTGGACTCTATAGTAGATTGCCTCTATGACAGTGGGGGGGAAAAACTTTAACAAGCATATATTTCTTACTTGATAATAACAAGAAAAAGTTCATTGTCCAAAATGTTATTTTATCTTATTTTGCAAAAGCACTGATAGGAGAGAGAGAAAATTCTGTGTGAATAGTTAATAGGACACTTTGACTTGAATGCTTCAGATTGTGGGAAAGGGAAAGGAACAAACTGCTTGCTACTTCTTCCAATTGTCTTCTTTCTGTTTCCCTAGCAAGAGAATACTAAATATGTTGGTTATAATAAATTGGGTTACTTTTAATAAAACTTTATTTTACTGAAGCAATAATAACCTTATAATTTTCTTCTATTATTTTTTGCCATTACTTTAATTTCCTAAATTAAACTATGAACATGTAAGTGATTTTTGGAGATGGATCTTTACAAGAGGAGAAAGGCTTCAGAGACAATTGTTTAGTCTTTGGGCAATATAATCTAGTGCTGTTGTTTTCCATTCTGTGAAATCCTAAGATTGTCTTGAACTTTGGACCAGAAGTTGCTGTGATGGATGAATTTGAAAAGAAAAAAGTGGACCTGGAGCACTGAAATTTTAATGGAGGCTAGAGACACTGAAAAAAAGACAGATGGCTCTGTTACTAAATTGTGTGTGCCTGGGTTCCATTTTGCTGCCTATTACTTTAGCTCAGGAGGTTAGAGTGACAGACATTTCTGATAGGTACTGACTTCCTTCCTAAGAGAGAATTTATGAAGTTGACTCTTAACCTTCAATCTTCTCTCTCTTTTTAAGTAAGGCAGAAATTGATTGAAAACTTTATTTTGTTACTTTTTAATTTCCATTAAAATAATTTGAATTTTTGCGACTGCATAACATTAGATGGATCATAAATAATTTTGAACTATACATTTAAAAAATTGTAAAAAGGAAACTTCCAGAGTCAATGAGATGGTTTTCTGCACACAGTATTGCACAAAGGGTCAAGATTCTAACCTTGATCCAAAAGTTTCAAGCTTTTACTGGGTGGGGATTGAATTTAGAAAGAATCATACAGATTGAATTTTATCAATGATCAAGCAAGCAAACAATAATCTTTATAAGCTTACCAATATCAGAGAAAGATTAATGATGTAGACCCTAGGCAATATAATGATCAATGAGAAAGCAGTTTAAGAAGTGGGGAAAAAAGAATGATAAAAATAGGATGATTTACTTAGAGAAAATCAGCCTTGAGCACTCCTATTACCTTCCTTCTAAGTTGGTTAACTAGTGAGAGAAGAAGTAGAAGCACCGACTATGGCAAAATCGCGTCCTGAGTGGCTAAGAGAGGATGTGGGAAAAGAGTGATATCAATTACCTTCTAATGGCAGGACCTAGAGAAAGAGCATAGTTGACAATGCTTCTGTTCTTTCTCGCTCTACTTCATACCTATACCTGGACCTCTATTCTGGTTACCCAATTAACAATATCTATGCCCTTGCTGGTTCCTCTCTTTCGTGATAAAGAGAATCATCATGAGGAAAGAGTACAATAGACTCTCTCCAAGGAATTACCTAATCTAAGATGTTGTGATTAAACGAATTACTTCAAAGATACAGATATATTGGATGGAAGATAGATGGAAGTAGGCCTTGGATCTTCATACCATTATGGGAACTTGATGATAATAATGGATAAAAAAATTTCCCTGTTTAGAGAAATTGAATTAGTCCTAACTCTTCCTTCCTCTTCTTTTCTTTCCTCTTCTCTCCTCTTTTCTTTATCTTCTCTTTTTTCTTCTGGCAGGTAAATGACTTTCCATTCATATCTGAATGAAATAGCAATGCCATCTAGTGGTTGTGGAAGTATCTCTTACCATATTAAGATTCACCTTCAAGAAAAAATCTAAAGCAGACTGTTTCTGTGTACAAACTCCTTTGACAGTCTAGTGAAGCCTATGAACACTTTCTCAGAGTATCTTTAAGTGCATAAACTAAAATATATAAGATTTCAAAGGAAACTATTTATAATGAAATAGAGTTATCAAGAATAAATAGAATGCCAGGGATAGAATGCCAGGCCTAAAGTCATGTCGACTCATTTTCCTGAGTTCAAAACAGTTAAGGACACTTACTATATGATCAGACATTTAAACCTATTTGCCTCAATTTCCTCATTTGTAAAATGAGTGGGAGAAGGAAATGGCAAACCACTCCAGTACATTTGCCAAAACAAAATAAACAAACCCAAATAGGTCACAAAGAGTTGACAAGACTGAAACCATTAAACAAGTTATCAAAATAAATATTAAAAATGGAAAGTTAATGGACCGCAGTTTACTTAGTCAATGACCTTTCTTAATTGCCTTTTATATGCCAGGCACTAGGCTTTGCAGATACAGAAAAAAAAAAAAAAAAAGGAAAAGACAATCATTACTCTGAAAGAGCTTACAATTTAAAAGGTATGTCTGTATGGAGGGCAGAAAGTGCAGGGAAGGAAAGAACAATGTGCCAAAGCTGCATAGCCATAAGATACAGGATAAACTGTAGATATTCAGTTAAGGGGAAGCATTATCATTAAGAGGAATTGGAAAAGAAAGTCTTTTTATTAGAAAGTGAAATTTTAGGAGGCAAGATTCCTAGGTCTAGAGTTAGAATAGGAAAATTAAAGAAATATGAAAAAAAGGGGTGGGAATCTGACTTCAGGTGACTCATTAACAGCTAAGCATGAGACTTAAGGAAATCTTTGCAGAAAATGATAGAAAAGAAAAGTGTTTTGATGAAATATTTTAGAGTGGAGCCAGTTTCCAGTTTAAGCAACTAATGCTCACATCAGTATGGACTAGCTGATTCTAAAATATTGGTAAGCTTTTTGTTTGTTTGCTTTTTTTTCCTTAGAAAATAGACAAAAACTTCAAGGAGACTATTGGATCAAAACTAACTTCCATTTCTTCATTTGACGTAGAAAATGAACTCTGGAAAGATTCCATAATTTAGGGGAAGGAAAAGATGGTTGATAATCATGATTGCCTTATATTTCCATGAAAAAAAGCCTTGCATTTTTATTTAAAAAAAGGATAATGAAAAAAAGTTTCTCAGAACCTTTATGTCACTGTATAAAAAGGTAAACTATTTAAAAAATAATTTGGCGACTATGTGGACCTATATTCTTTTAAATGCCATCAAACCACATTTATTTAGTGGATTTAGAACCTGTAAGTGAGGTTTGTTCAGGCCCAGTTTGGTTTTTGGAAGAATTTACACATTAAATATGCTTTCAGAGTCTTATTTTAAGTTGTTTTCTTTTTTAATAAGATGATGGAAGATTTAGCTGACTTATGAACTTGCCAAATGTTCAGTACAGTCTGACAAATTTTGACCAAAGACACTGGAGTAATTTTAAAATGTCCTCAAATATTTAATGCCCTTTTAGAGCAAATTAGGCTTTAGTTTTTGAGGTCTCATCAAAAGGACCCCACACAGATAAATTGAATGCTATGCAGTTTACTATCTCAGAAGGACAAAAGGCTGATTCAACTCTGAAAGGATTTGAACCTGTGGTTCCAGGGAGTCTAGCTGAGGTTTAAACCACTAAGACATTCCCTCTTGCTTATATATTATAATATATTCCATTCCTTCTCATTTTCCACCCAAACTAGGAGGATTTGGGGGTTTCATGGGAAAGTTAGTAGCAATGACATTGGATTCCCATTGCCAACCCAGCTCACAGTTCCAACATTTTAAAATGGTAGTGTCTCTCTGTGTGGCTAAAACATACCATTGTTCTCATATTTGAATCATAACTTTACCAGAGAGCTTATGTTTCTTATCGTTTTTTAATAAAGAATGTTTCTGGACAAACTAATAAGAAATAGTGTGACATATTGGAAAGAGCTCAAGAGGAGCTCAAGACTTAATATCTACAAAACCCAGATTTGAGGACTAACTCCTTCATTTAGTCAGTTGTGTGATCTTTGGCAAGTAGCTGACCTCAGTGAGCTCACTTTTCATGACTGAAAAACAGGAATAAACAATATTTGTTCTACCTACCTTAAAAAGTTTTTATGAGGTTAAAATGAGATATTATATAAAATATGACATAATATATGAAAAATTATTTGCAAATGTAAAGTGAAATACAAGATACCCCAAAAGATTTAGTATAGTTTTGATTTTTAATAGTTTTTCCCAGAGATATTATCTAATAGTCAAGTCAATCTCTCTGAGATTCACATTCATGATCTGTAAAATGGGGATACACATGCTTGTCCATGTTATCTCATAAGATTGTTATAGGCAAAGCATTTTGTGAAATTTAAATTGCTATGAAATTAATATTATTATTATTAGTGTGCTATACAAGACATCCCAAGCTAAGTAAAACATACATGTACACAAGATATATGTAAAATAATACTACCATTTCATAGAAGCAGAAAGAAATAAATATTTAGGAAAGGTGTTTTGAGTTATTCCCCAATTCCAAATAGGCAAAGTTCAGATCTGGGAGGCTTTGCTATGCTTTTTAAGACTAGGTAGTCTCTTAAAACAACAGCAATAACAACAGCTAAATATGTCTGGTTAGTGACATCTCACAAACTTCCTTTGCTTTTTTTTTATTATTATAATAACTTTTTATTGACAGAACCATGCCAGGGTAATTTTTTACCATTATCCTTGCACTCACATCTGTTCGATTTTCCCTCTCACCCTCCACCCTCTCCCCTAGATGGCAAGCAGTCCTATATATGTTGAATATGTCGTAGTATATCCTAGATACAATATATGTGTGCAGAACCAAATAGTTATCTTGTTGCATAGAGAGAATTAGATTCAGAAGGTAAAAATAACCCGGGAAGAAAAATAAAAATGCAAACAGTTTACATTCATTTCCCAGTGTTTTTTCCTTTGGGTGTAGCTGTTTCTGTCCATCATTGATCAATTGAAACTAAATTAGGTCTCTTTGTCAAAGAAATCCACTTCCATCAGAGTACATCTTCATACAGTATTGTTGTTAACTTATATAATGATCTCTTGGTTCTGCTCATTTCACTTAGCATCAGTTCATGTAATTCTCTCCAAGCCTCTCTGTATTCATCCTGCTGGTCATTTCTTACAGAACCATAATATTCCATAACATTCATATACCACAATTTACCAACCATTCTCAGTTGATGGGCATCCATTCATTTCAGTTTCCACCACTACAAACAGGGCTCCACAAACATTTTGGCACATACAGGTCCCTTTCCTTCTTTAGTATTTCCTTGGGGTATAAGCCCAGTATATACTCTGGGTCAAAAGGTATCACAGTTTGATAACTTTTTGGCATAATTCAGATTCTCTCCAGAATGGTTGGATTCATTACAACTCCACCAACAATGTATCAGTTTTTCCCCATCCCTCCAACAATCATCATAATTTTTTCCTGTCATCTTAGCCAATCTGACGGTGTGTGTAGTATCTCAGAGTTGTCTTAATTTGCATTTCTCTGATTAATAATGATTTGGAACACATATGAGTGGTAATAGTTTCAATTTCATCATCTAGAATTGTCTGTTCATATCCGACCATTTTCAATTGGAAAATGGCTTGGTTCTTATAAATTAAGTCAGTTCTCTATATATTTTTGGAAATGAGGCCTTTATCAGAACCTTTAACTGTGAAGATGTTTTCCCAGTTTGTTGCTTCCCTTCTAATCTTGTTGCATTAGTTTTGTTTGTACAGAAGCTTTTAATTTGATGTAATCAAAATTTTCTATTTTGTGATCAATAATGGTCTCCTAGTTCGTCTTTGGTCAATTTCTTCCTCCTCCACAAGTCTAGAGATAAACTATCCTATGTTCCTCAATTTATTTATAATCTTGTTCTTTATGTCTAAATCCATGGACCCATTTTGATCTTATCTTTGTATACATGCGTTAGTGTGGGTCCATGCCTAATTCTGCTATACTAATTTCAGTTATCCCAGCAGTTTTGTCAAATAATGAATTCTTATCCCAAAAGTTAGGATCTTTGGGTTTGTCAAACACTAGATTGTTATAGTTGACTATTCTGTCTTGTGAACCTAACCTATTCACTGATCAACTAATCTATTTCTTAACCAATACTATATGATTTTGGTGACTGCTGCTTTATAATATAATTTTAGATCAGGTATAGCTAGGCCATCTTCATTTGATTTTTTTTTTCATTAATTCCCTTGAGATTCTCGATCTTTTATTCTTCCACATGAATTTTATTGTTATTTTTTCTAGATCATTAAAATATTTTCTTGGAAGTCTGATTAGTATAGCACTAAATAAATAGATTAGCTTAGGGAGTATTGTCATCTTTATTATATTCGCTTGGCCTATCCAGGAGCACTTAATATTTTTCCATTTATTTAAGTCTGACTTTATTTGTGTGGAAAGTTTTTTGTAATTTTGCTCATATAATTCCTGACTTTCCTTTGGTAGATAGATTCCCAAATATTTTATGCTGTCGACAATTATTTTGAATGGAATTTCTCTTTGTATCTCTTGCTGTTGGATTTTGTTGATGATATATTATAAAAATGCTGAGGATTTATGGGAATATAACCTGCAACTTTGCTAAAGTTATGAATTATTTCTGATAGTTTTTTAGTAGAATCTCTGGGATTCTCCAAGTATACCATCATATCATCTGCAAAGAGTGATAGTTTGGTTTCCTCATTGCCTATTCTGATTCTTTTAATCTCTTTCTCGAATCTTATTGCTGAGGCTAGTGTTTCTAATACAATATTGAATAATAATGGTGATAGTGGGCAGCCTTGCTTCACTCCAGATTTTACTGGGAAAGGCTCTAGGTTTTCCCCATTGCATATGATGCTTACTGATGGTTTTAAATATATACTCCTGACTATTTCAAGAAAAAGTCCATTTATTCCCATACTCTCAAGTGTTTTTATTAGGAATAGATGCTGGATTTTATCAAATGCTTTTTATGCATCTATTGAGATGATCATATGGTTTTTGTTAGTTTGGTTATTGAAATAGTCAAGTATCCTAATAGATTTCCTAATATTGAACGAACCCTGCATTCCTGGTATAAATCCTACTTGGTCATAGTGTATTATCCTGGAGATAAATTTATGTAATCTTTTTGCTAATATTTTATTTAAGATTTTAGCATCAATATTCATTAGGGAGATTGGTCTATAATTTTCTTTCTCTGTTTTCAGCCTACCTGGTTTAGGTATCAGTACCATGTCTGTGTTGTAAAAGCAGTTTGGTAGGACTTCAATCCCTATTTTTTCAAATAGTTTATATAGCATTGGAGTTAATTATTCTTTAAATTTGGTAGAATTCACATGTAAATCCATCTGGTCGTGGGGATTTTTTCTTAGGGAGTTGGTTAATAGCTTGTTCTGTTTCTTTTTCTAAGATGGGAATGTTTAGGATATTTACTTCTTCCTCTGTTAATCTGGGCAAACTATATTTTTGAAGATATTCTTCCATTTCATTTAAGTTGTTGAATTTATTGGCATAAAGTTGGACAAAGTAATTCCTAATTATTGCTCTAATTTCCTCTTCGTTAGTTGAGTTCTCCTTTTCATTTTTAAGACTAACAATTTGATTTTCCTCTTTCCTTTTTAATCAGATTTACTAAAGGGTTTGTGTATTTTGTTGGTTTTTTTCATGGAACCAACTCTTAGTTTATTAATTAATTCAATAGTTTTTTTACTTTCAATTTTATTGATCTCTCCTTTTATTTTTAGATTTTCAAGTTTAGTGTTTGACTTGGGGTTTTTAATTTGTTCCTTTTCTAACATTTTGGTTGAAGCCCAATTTGACCTTCTCTTTCTCTATTTTATGCAAGTAGGCCTCCTGAGATATGAAATTTCCCTTATTACCACTTTGGCTGCATCCACACATTTTGGTTATGATATTCATTATTGTCGTTTCTTGGGTGAAGTTATTAATTATATCTATGATTTGCTTTTCACCCAATCATTCTTTAGTAAGATTGTTTAGTTTCCAATTATTTTTGGTCTACTTTCCTTCTGGCTTTTGTTGAATGTAATTTTATTGCATCATGGTCTGAAAAGGATCATTTACTATTTCTGCCTTACTGCATTTGAATTTGGGTTTATGTCCTAAATATGGTCTATTTTGTATAGGTTCCATGAACTGCTGAAAAGAAAGTGTACTCCTTTCTGTCTCCATTTCGTTTCTCCAGGATCCTATCATATCTAACTTTTCTAGTATTCTATTTACCTCTTTGACTTCTTTCCTATTTATTTTGTGGTTTGATTTATCTAATTCTGAGAGTGCAAGGTTGAGATCTCCCACTATTATGGTTTTGCTGTCTATTTCTTCTTGTAGCTCTCTTAATTTCTCTTTTAAGAATTTAGATGCTACACCACTTGGTGCATATATGTTTAATATCAATATTGCTTCATTATTTATGCTACCTTTTAGCAAGATATAGTGTCCTTCCTTATCTCTTTTAATTACATCAATTTTTGTTTTTGCTTGATCTGAGATCAGGATGGCTGCCCCTGCTTTTTTGACTTCACCTGAAGCATAGTAGATTGTGCTCCAACCTTTTACCTTTACTCTGTATGTATCTCCCTGCTTCAGGTGTGTTTCCTGTAAACAACATATTGTAAGATTCTGGCTTTTAATCTATTCTGCTAACTGCTTCCTCTTTATGGGGGAGTTTACCACATTTATGGTTAAAATTACCAATTCTGTATTACTTGCCATATTGTTAACCCCTGTTTATGCTTTTCTCCTTTTTTTCCCCCTTACCCTTCTTCCCAGTATTAAACTTGTGAGTACCACTTGCTTCTCACAGCCCTCCCTTTTTAGTAACCCTCCTTCCCACCTTAGAGTTCCTCCCCTTATCTTACTCCTTTCCCTCACAGTTTCGGTATTACCTTCTGCTTAGCTTATTCCTTCCCTTTTCACTTTTCCCTTCTCACTTTTCAATGAGATGGGAGAAGTTTCACCACAAATTGAATATGTCTAAAATTTTTTCTCTTAAAGCCAATCCTGATGGCAGTAAAATACCAACTATATTCATCCCCCTACATTCTTTCTCTCAGATATAATAGGTTTCCTTTGCCTCTTTGTCAGCTATAGTACCCCCACTTTACCCTTTTTCTGGTACAGTGTCCTTTCCACTTCTAATTTCTAGAACAAGGTATACATGTATTCTTTATACATCTTTACAGCAGAAATATAGTTCCCAAGATTTCTTTTTACCTTTTTTAGGTTTCTCTTGAGTTCTATATTTGTAGAACTTGTTAAGTTCTGGTTTTTTCATGAAAAATAGGTGAAATTCATTTATTTCGTTGAATGACCATCTTCTTCCCTGGAAAAAGATGCTCATTCTGGCTGGGTAAGTTATTTTTGATTGCATACTGAGTTCCTTAGCCTTTCGGAATATCATATTCCAAGCCCTTTGATCTTTTAATGTGGATGCTGCTAGATCCTGGGTGATCCTTATTGTGGCCCCTCTATATTTGAATTGGGTTTTTCTAGCTACTTGGAGTATTTTTTCCTTCTTCTGAGGATTCTGGCATTTGGCCACTATATTTCTTGGTGTTTTGATTTTAGGATCTCTTTCAGTAGGTGATCGATGAATCCTTTCGATGTCTATTTTACCCTCTCTTTCTATGATTTCTGGGCAGTTCTCTTTGATAATTTCCTGGAAAATAGTGTCCAGGTTATTTTTTTCATCATATTTTTCTGGAAGTCCAATAATTCTCAGATTGTCTCTCCTAGACCTACTTTCCAGGTCTGTTGTTTTCCCAAGAAGGTATTTCACATTTTTCTCTATTGTTTGATTTTTTTGGTTTTGCTTGAGTGATTCTTCTTGTCTCCTGGAGTTATGCAATTCCATTTGCTTGATTCTGATTTTCAATGAAGTATTTTCTTCATTCCCTTTTTTTATATCTTTTTCTAATTGTCCAATTGTGTTGTTTTGTTCTATGGAATGTTTTTCCCTTTCACCAATTTTGTTTTTTAGAGAGCCATTTTCTGTTTCCAGTTCACTAATCCTATTTTTCAAGGATTTGTTTTCTTTATCCATTGTGTCTTTAAGTGAGTGGGACGATTTCTCCAGACTCTCTTGCCAAGCCTCCCTCTCCTTTTCCCATCTTTCTTCTAGCTCTCTTGTGAGAGCCTTTTTCATTTCTTCTATGAGATTCATCTGTACTGAGGAACAGATGATCTCCTCCTGTGGGGATTCACCTGGAGACATTCTGCTTTTAGTCTCCTCAGGGTTTAGAGTCTGCTCTCTGTCCATATAAAAGCTGTAGATCGTTAAGGTCCTTTTCAATTTTTTGCTCATTTTGTCAGAGAAGAATCAGAGATAAACTAGCAAAGAGAAAAAGAAAAAAATCCCAAATGGAATCTGCTTTTTTGGGGGGAGGGGCTGGGTGGTGTTACCCAGCTTCCTCTACAGACTGCGGGGGCAGCAGCTAGGCACTTGCAGGACTGTGCTGAGCTTGAGCTCTGAGATTCTGAAAGTGTGCTGAGATGCTGTGGGGGAGGGGTGGCTAGGTCCGGAGAAACTCAAACTGTTTGGGGTTGTATTCTTCACGCCCCCCCGTGTTTTTAGCTTCTCTGTTGGGCTACTGACTTGCTGCCAGGGCAAAGTATCCAAGCCTGTAGCAAAGCTCTCCCAGAGAAGGCTGAGATCACACCCCAACCTCCTCTGGTCTGCTCATCCGTGAGCTGCCTGCCAAGCTCTTGCTGCTGCTGCCCTTAGCCTGTGCCTGATCTAAAACCATCCCGCCCTCAAGCAAAAACAGACCTTTCCTGGCAAATCTCAAGGATGTCTTCTCTTTGGTAACTATTTGTGGGTTTTTTTTCAGTCAAGCATTAATTCAGAGGCTTGTAATGAGATGAATTCTGAGAGAAAATGTGGAGCTTACACAGCTGTGTGCCTCCTCGCTGCCATCTTGGCCGGAAGTCCCCAAATCCTTCCCTTGCTAAGGGGAGACTATCAAGATGTTGGACAACAAGTATTTCTTGAATTAAGGACAGGTACTTAAACATGTAGAAGGTGGAAAAATGATTAAATTCTGTCCTTACTTTCAGAAAATTGAAATCCTCTGGGGAGACATGAAAGATAGTTCTTGGGACAATCTCTTGCAAACAGTATATGTTCAATTCAATATGAATACTTGCTTAATGATTAATGGACATGTACTACAAACAGAAATATATTAACAAAGTGATGAATAGCTATGGAGGTAAAGTGGTAATCTATGAAGTATATCTCTGATCAATTTTCAATGATGTTATTATTCATAATCATAATTTGTCTTTACAAATATTCTACTTCAGAATTTCATTTTGAAGTTGTGGTGACTCTGGGTCCTACAAGATTATGAAAGCATAGCACAAATTTAATCTAACATTCTTTTAATAATCATGTATTAAGCACTGAATGTATGTTAGAAAATATACTAGATTCTTGGTGTACAAAGACAAAAAAGAACTAGTCCTTAGTTCAGATTAACATCTACAAAAGAAATAATATGTGCATAAGTAAATAAGTAAAGAGAAGGTAATTTACAGAGAAAGAGCATTAGCAACTAAAAGAATCAGGAAGAGTTTTGGTTAGGAGGCGGTAGAAAATTATGGAATCTATGAGGTAATAGAAAAGAATGGATAATAAACCTATAAAGATAAACGGTAGCCAGATTGGTAAGAACTTGAGTATGGACCCAGTAGTAGAATTTATGTGTATTTTCTGAGGATTAGACTACTTTATTAAGGAGGTTTTTTCCTTATTATTCTTCTTTCAAGATCCTACTTTGATGTCTCATTATGGCATGGGTTTCTGGGTTCTTGAAGGCAATTCCAGCAGAACTAGTTTGACTTTTATACCAAACTATGAGTTTTGTGTATGGACACATCAATGGACTGTATAGTTCTTGTCCAAAAACTAACTTAGCTAAGTTTGAAGAGACAAACTAAAGGGCAACAGAATAATGGATTTTTCATGTGCAACTCAACATTTATTTCACTGTTGTTAAAATTAATCAAGATACACTAAAGTATCTAAATCTTATACTTTTTATATCCTTAAAAACTCTTTTAATATTCATTATATCTTTCTATAGAGGGCTGAAACTCCAAAAAGATATGATTGAATTAGACAACTGAGCACTTAATGCTAATTACCTATTTGATGTGAGACAATGACTCTATTAGCATATGTTTGGATAAATGGCTCTTCTCACAGTTGGTGCTTACCGAATGCTTGGTGTTAAAATAATTTTAGGCAAGGAATAGAGGGCAGGATGAGAGAATCAGAGTCACTTGGTGGCAGGATGAGGATGAAAGAGGCTGGAGATTCTGGACTCCAGAATCCAGGAGAGATCTTTGGCAATCTCATGGCAGCTTGCCTATGTCTTTCACTTCTCCCCCTAAAGACCAAGGACTTTAATTTATCCTGATTCTGGCTGACCCTGAAGCCCTCCAAGGAGCTAGTCTGTATTTTACATCTTTCTATTGCTATAATGGCTTAATATTATTTACAATATTTGGAATTAACTTCCCAAGATTTTGACAAATATTTTTAAGTCAACAAAATAAAGCTACCCACCAGATTTTAACTTTACTTTTGACTATTTATTCAAGTCTACATATGAATTAATGAATGAATGAATAAAAGAAACATGCTGATCAATATGTACACTGTATTATGCTAAGCTCTGTGGAATATAACTAGAAAAATTAGACATTCCCTGATCTCCAGGAATTTATATTCTAATAGGAGAGACAACACATATGGAATGTCATTTGAAAATGTCCCAGGTTATCATGATGTTTAATAATAGAAGTCACTTATGCAATTAGAATATGTTGTGAAATATGTCAAAAGATGATTTTATAACCCTTATAAAAGGTTTTCGAAGAATTGTCTTTTAATTAAAGGAAGTTATTTTTTTTCTGGTTTACAAAACACTGGGTTAATAAGTTCCATTGTTTCCAATTTTTTCCTTATTGTGGTTCTATTATATACCCCATTATTTTAAAATCAATACCAAATGGTTGTGATGACTACTTCTCTATACTATAGCATGAAGTTCAGAAGTATTATTCTCCTTTCATATCTACCTCTTTTAATTCCTTTGATATTCTAGATTCTCTACTTAAAAAAAAAAACTTTTTATTTTCAAAACATATGCATAGTTTTCAGCATTCACCCTTGCAAAACCTTGTGTTCAAATTTTTTCTCCCTTCCTTCCCTGTAACCTCTCCCCTAAATGACAAGTTATGTAATATATGTTAAACATGTGCAGTTCTTCTATACATATTTCCACAATTATCATGCTGCACAAAAAAAATCAGATCAAAAAGAAAAAAATGAGAAAAACAAAATGCAAGCAAACAACCACAAAAAGAGTGAAAACACTGTGTGGTGATCCACATTCAGTTCCCACAGTCCTCTGGGTACATACAGATGGCTCTCTTCATCACAAGACCATTGGAACTGACCTGGATCACCTTGCTGTTGAAAAGAGCCACATCCATCAAAATTGATCACTGCATAATCTAGTTGTTTTGGTGTACAATATTCTCTTGATTGTATTCACTTTATTTAGTATCAGTTCATATAATTCTCTCCAGATCAATCCTTTACTTTTTAAAATGAATTTTGTTATTATATTGTAAAGTATATCTTTGATAATTTTATTGGGATATCATCAAAACCACAAATTTATTTTATATTTAAAATAATTTTTTATTATTTTTCTATTTTTCAATTGAATCTGTCTAAGTACTTTGTGCTTTTGTGGATATTGATTTCTCTATATTTTACCAATTTTGTAAATCTTTATTCTTTCCTATAATCACTCTTTTCTTTAAAAACTTGCCATCTTTAAGAACTCAATGTGAAATTATAAAGGCACCCATACATCTTTCCAGCTCTGGGTCCTCGGTAAGTCCTTGCTTATTTGGCTATTTTGCAGTAATAGTTTCTCATGTGAGAAGAAAAAGGATGGTGAATGTGATTAATGACAGTGAGAAGCTGATGAATAAGAGTGCTAGGGCAGCTGAACCAATCAGGTGAATCAGGAGGTGGCCGGGGGTGATGTTAGCTGTTAGTCATACTGCTAAGGATAGTGGTTAAATAAGCAGGCTAATTGTTTTGATGATAATTAGTATCGGGATTGCCTATGCATTTATCTCCACAATTTCTTTTTTATGTCCACTTGCCTCATTAAAGAGATGGTTGCAAAATAGAAAAGATGTGATTAGTGCCAGTAATTTATAATTAAAATAGTATGTTTCTACTCCACTGTTATTGTCCTTTTTCCTTGCTAAAATAGTGATCACCAGATCTCACATTTTCTCACCTTTTTTTTTTAACATTTCTTTTAATATTATATTTCTTTTAAGATTCATCTTGTGAGTTTGATATTTGATTTGCTTATTACTAATACTGTATTGACTCTAATATCCCTCTTAACTTCCTCTTCCTTCTTTCCATCTCTGCCTGTTTCTTTGTTGAATTTAAGAGATTATTAAAGAAAGCAGTATTTCTTTATGAGAGTGTGTTCAATTTTCTTTTATGCAAATAAGATGAAAATAAACCAATAGTCAATTATCAATAAATATTTATTAAACATCTATTATATGTTCAGTACTGTGCTAAGCAGTACACATACAAAAAGAGGCAAAAAATTGTCTCTGCCATTAAGGAGCTCATAGTGTAATGTGGGAAACAACAAGCAACCAAATATATACTAACAAGCTAGATACTGGATAGAAAAATAGGAAATAAATAAGAGAAAAAAGGCACTAAGATTAAGAGGGATGTAGAAAATGAAAATTTAGTCAGACCTCACAGGAATTTAGGGAAGGCAATAAGAGGAAATGAGGAGGAAGAATATTTCTGGCATAAGGGAGCCAGAGAAAATAGTCATAAGATGGAGTGTCTTCTTCATGAAACAGAAAGGAGACCACTCTCATTTGGCCATGCCAAAGAATGAAATAATGCATAAGGAGACTAAAAAGGTGGGTGGGATGGAGATAATTTAGGAAGAGTTTTGAGCACCAAAAGGAAGATTTTGTATTTGATCCTGAAATCAAAAGAGAGTATATAGGATTCATGAATGGACCTATACATTAGGAAAATCACTTTAGTAGTTAAATGGAATATGGATTGCAGTGGGGAGAAACTTAAAACAGGCTGATTCATCAGCAAGCTATTTTAATAGTCTGGGTATGAGTTGATGTGGGCCTGTACTGGAATGGTAGCAGTGCTGAAGAAGAGAAGGCAGAATATTTGAGAGATGTTTCCAAAGTGAAGCTGACAACCCTGGCAAGAGATTAGTTATGGATATGTGTGTGTGAATGCAGGATAACATCTACGTTGGAAGACTGAAGGGCTGGGAGGATGCCATTGCACTCTACAGTAATAGGAAAATGGTAGAAGGGTTTTGGGGGAAAGATAGTGAGTTCAGTTTTGGACATCTAGAATTTATGTTTGCTACTGACATCCACTTCAAGATATCTAATAGGCAATTGGAGATACAAATTTGGAAGTCATCAGAGAGGTCAGGGCAGTATAGATGAATTTGAGAATCATCTATATAGAAATGGTAATTAAATCCATGAGAGCTGAGGAGATCACCAAAGAAGTAGTATAGAAAGAGAAGAGGACCCAAGACAACCTTGTGAGACAACTGCAGTTAGAAGCCATGATCTGGATAAGGTTCCAGCAAAGAAGACTGAGAAGTGATCAAATGATACCCATTCTCCCTACACTTTCCCTCCATTTTCAAGTATTTTTCTTGCATACTAAAATTATGAATCAGAATGAATTTTCCTTTTTTCTTGTTAATTTCTTATCTATGTTATTGTTTTGATCTTCCCTTGATAAAAAAACAGAATAAAAGCTCTACCAATTCTTATTTATCCCACTTAATTTTTTTTGTAACAATTGAAATCATTATTATTATGTCACTTTAGTCTTACCTTTCCAGATTTCCCTTAGCTCCTGTATTCACATTTCAAAGTTTTTATATAGTTCAGGTCTTTTTTTTTTTTTTTAAATCATGAATATGTGCAAATCTTTTATTACAGGTTCAAGCTCCACCTCCTTCCCCCAACCTCCACAGAATTATACTGGTTGCACAGTGGAAAGAGTGTTGGACCTGGAGTTTTGGAAGAATTGAGTTTAAATCCAACCTCAGACAATTGCTGTGTAATTCTGGTCAAGTTATTTAACCCTGTTTGCTTCAGTTTCTTCATTTGTAAAATGAATTGAAGAAGGAAATGGCAAACTACTTCAGTATATTTGCCAAGAAAATCTCCAATGGATTGACAGAGAATCAGATGCGATTGAAATGATGAAGATCAATAATTATGCTCAATTTTGCAGGGTATGATATGCCTGATTGTAAGCATTCACATTTTGCCTGTTGCAATGGTGTCTTCTAAGATTTTTTTCCTTCTTTTTTTCTCCCTTTCTATCAGTAATCAGTAATTGCTGATATGTATTGGTGATCCTAACTAGGGTTCCTTGGTATTAAACTCTTTATGGCTCTTTGTTATATTTTTTCTTTCATCTGGAAACTTTGGATTTTGGCAATAACATTCCCTGGATTTTTCATTTTGAATTTTCTTCAATGATGTAAGCATTGCTTTATTTCTGTTTTTACTTTTCCCTCTAGTTCTGACAAATCCAGACGATTTATAATTTCTTAAAAGGCTTTTTCCCCACTGTTTATTTAACAACATACTGTAGGATTATGATTTTTAATCAACTTTGTTATCTACTTCTGTTTTATGGGCTAGTTCATGCCATTTATAACAGTTATGATTATTAACTATATTTCTGTCCAACCTATTTCCCCCTCTCTTTATACTCTTCTTTCTCCTTTCACTGTGTCCTTTCTCCCCAGTGATTTGCCACTGACCACAACCTCCCTCAAACTGTCTTCTATTAGCACCTTTTCTACTTTTCTCTCCCCTTTCCCCCCGGTTTCCTCCCTCTTGAGTAAGATGAATTTCTATATCCAACTGAGTATATATATTATTTCCTCTTTGAAATGAATATAATAAGTTTCAAGCAGTGCTCAATCACCCCTTTTTTTCTATGTACTATAATAGGTTTTTGTGAGTCTTCATGTGATTTGTCACACCATTCTGCCTCCCCCTTTCCTTTTCTCCTAGTACAATTCTTTCCCCCTTACTTTTTATATTTTTATATCATCACATCAAAGTCGATTTATATTCACACCCTTTGTCTATATATACCCTTTCTAACTATCCCATAGAGATACAATTTTCGAGGGTTACAAGTATCATCCTCTCCTCTAGGAATGTTAACAGTTTAACCTTATTGAATATTTTTCATCTTTTCTATTTCCATTTTTATGTTTCTTTTGAGTATTGTATTTGAAAATCAGATTTTCTGTTCAGCACTGATCTTTTCATCAGGAAAGTTCCCTATTTCAATGAATATCCTCTTTTCTTTTCCCCTGAAAAATTATGCTCAATTTTGTAGTAATTTAAGCTCCTTTGCCTTCTAGAATATCATATTCAATACCTTCTCCTTTGATATAGAAGCTGTTAAGTCCTGTGTAATCCTGATTGTGACTCCTTTATATTTGAATTATTTATTTCTGGCTTCTGATGGTATTTTCCCCCTTAATCTGATAATTCTGGAATTTGACTACAATATTACTTAGACTTTTCAGTTTGGAATCTCTTTCAGAAGGTGATTGATAGGTTCTTTCAATGACTATTTCATCCTCTGGTAAAGTATAGTTTTACTTGATAATTTTTTGAAAGATACTGTCTTAGATCTTTTTTTGATCACAGCTTTCTAGTAGCCCAATAATTCCTAAATTATCTCTCTTAGTTCTATGTTTTTTAGGTCAGTTGTTTTTTCAGTGAGGTATTTTACATTTTATTTTAATTTTTCATTCTTTTTATTTTGCTTGGCTGATTCTTGATATTTAATAGAGTCTTTAGCTTCCACTTGGAAGCTTTTTTAAAATTTTTATTTTAAAATCTTAAATAAAATGTTTTATATTCCTTCAGATACATGTAACATAAATTTTAATATTTGTTTTTGTTTTAATTTGTTTTAATATTTGTTTTAATTTGTTTTAATATTTGTTTTTAAAACATTGAGATCCAGATTTTCCCCCTTCTTCTCTCCCCCGCAATGAGAAGGGACATGTGAAGTTATGTAAAACATTTCCATTAATGTGAAAGAAAACCTAGATCCTCCTCCCCTCAAAAAAAAAACAAACAAGAAAAATTAAGTTTAAAAAAGTATGCTTCAATCTGTATTCAGGCATCATTCATTCTTTCTCTTGGTATGTATAGAATTTTTCATCTTAAGTCCTTCAGAATTGTCTTAGAGTATTGTATTGATAAGAACAACAAAGCTAATCATAACTGACCATTTTATAAAATTACTGTTACTTTGTATACAATTCATTTCCCTTTGCATCTGCTCAGGTATGTCTTTCCAGGATTTTGTAAGAGCAACCTGATAATCATTTCTTTTAACACATGTATTACATCACAATCACAAATAATAATTTGTTAAGCCATTCCCTAATTGATGGGTGTCCCTCAATTTCTACCATCTATATACTTATTTCCTTCTGGCTGCTTATAATGTTTTCTCCTGATCTGGATGCTTTGGGATGTGGCTATAATATTTCTAGGAGTTTTCACCTTGGTATCATTTTCAGGAGGTGATTGATGGATTCTTTCCATCTATATTTTACCTTTGGGTTCTAGATTATCAGGACAGTAGTCCTTGATAAATCTTGAAAGATGATGTCTAGCTTTTTTTTTTTTTGATCATGGTTTTCAGTTCAATAATTTTAAAAGTATTTCTCCTATATCTGTTTTCCACATTAGTTTTTTCCAATGAGATATTTCACATTGTTTTCTATTTTTTCATTATTTGGGTTTTGTTTTATTGTTTCTTGATTCCTCATAAAGATATTAACTTCCATTTGCTCAATTCTGATTTTTAAGCAACTGTTTTCTTCAATGAACTTTCATACCTCCTTTCCCATTTGGCCAGTTTTGCTTTTTAAGGCATTCTTCTCCTCATTAGATTTTTGTATTTTCTTTTGCATCACTCTCATTTCTTTTCCCAATTTTTTCTCTACCTTTCATACTTCATTTTCAAAATCCCTTATCAGCTCTTCCATGGTCTGAGACCAATAATTATTTTTGAGACCAATAATTTATTTTTTTTGGAGGTTACAAATACAGAAGTTTTGACTTTATTTTTAGCATGTATTTTGATCTTTCCTATCACCATGACAACTTTATGTGATAATAATCTTTTTCTGTTGTTTGCTCCTTTCTCCAGTCTATTACTTAGCTTTTAACTTTTTTGTTAAAGTAGGGCTCTGTTTCCAGGGTGGAGATTTCAATGTCCCAAGTTTCTGGGGGTCTGTACTACTATTTTCAGAGATACTTTTAGGGACCTGTAAGTTTTCAGTTTTGCTGAGGTTTTATGATAGAAAGAGAAGTGTGTTTCCTACTTTCTTGACCTGTGCTTTGGACTGTAAATGACCTTATTGTGGCACTCTCTTCTGCTTTGGCACGGTGAAGAGGGTCCATTGTGGCTATAAGTTCTAGCATACTAGTGCATCTCCTTACCCTGGGACTCTAAACCAGGGCTGCCTCCTGAATCTGAATATAGGCAAAGCAAAAGAGTCCTGGCTCACTGATAGCAAACAAATCCCTATAATCTTTTTCTGACTAGCTGTTTGACATTGTTTTTGAGAGAAAATAGGTAGAACCCAGGCAGCAGCTTGGCTTCTTTCTGCCATCTTTTCCTCTCCTCCATTGGGTAAAGTTTATTATTATTTTTTATTTTTTTAAATAACTTTTTATTGACAGAACCCATGCCAGGGTAATTTTTTACAACATTATCCCTTGCACTCACTTCTGTTCTGATTTTTCCCCTCTCTCCCTCCACCCCCTCCCCTAGATGGCAAGCAGTCCTATATATGTTAAATATGTCACAGTATATCCTAGATACAATATATGTGTGCAGAACCAAACAGTTCTCTTGTTGCACAGGGAGAATTGGATTCAGAAGGTAGAAATAACCCAGGAAGAAAAACAAAAATGCAAACAGTTTACATTCATTTCCCAGTGTTCTTTCTTTGGGTGTAGCTGATTCTGTCCATCATTGATCAATTGAAACTGAGTTAGGTCTCTTTGTAAAAGAGATCCACTTCCATCAGAATACATATTCATATAGTATCATTGTTGAAGTATATAATGATCTCCTGGTTCCTCTCATTTCACTTAGCATCAGTTCATGTAAGTCTCTCCAAGCCTTTCTGTATTCATCCTGCTGGTCATTTCTTACAGAACAATTGAGTATTATTGGCATTTGGCCACTATATTTCTTGGTGTTTTGATATTAGGATCCCTTTCAGTAGGTGATCAATGAATTCTTTCAATTTCTATTTTACCCTCGGTTTCTGTTACTTCTGGGCAGTTCTCTTTGATAATTTCCTGGAAAATAGTGTCCAGGCTCTTTTTTTCATCATATTTTTCTTGTAGTCCAATAATTCTCAGATTGCCTCTCCTAGATGTATTTTCCAGGTCTCTTGTTTTCCTAAGAAGGTATTTCACATTTTTTTCCATTGTTTGATTTTTTTGGTTTTGCTTAACTGATTCTTGTTGTCTCCTCGAGTCATTCAATTCCATTTGTTTGATTTTCACTCACTTTTTAAATATCTTTTTCTAATTGTCCACTTGAGTTGTTTTGTTCTCTGGAATTTTTTTCCTTTTTGGCAATTTTATTTTTTAGAGAGCTATTTTCTGTTTCCAGTTCACTAATCCTATTTTTCAGGGATTTGATTTCTTTATCCACTCTGTCTTTAAATGAGTGGGATGACTTCTCCAGACTCTCTTGCCAAGCCTCCCTCTCCTTTTCCCATTTTTCTTCTAGCTCTCTTGTGAGAGTCTTTTTAATTTCTTCTATGAGATTCATCTGTGCTGAGGAACAGATGATCTCCTCCTTTGGGGATTCACCTGGAGACAGTCTGTTTTTAGTCTCTTCAGGGTTTAGAGTCTGCTCTCTATCCATGTAGAAGCTCTCAATGGTTAAGGTCCTTTTCAATTTTTTGCTCATTTTGTCAGAGAAGAATCAAAGACAAACTAGCAATGAAAAAAAGAAAAAAAAACCCAAATGGAATCTGCTTTTTGTGGGGGAGGGACTGGGTGGTGTTACTGAGCTTCTTCTACAGACTGTGGGGGGTGGAGGGGTGGAGGGGCAGCAGCGAGGCACTGGAATGACTGTGCTGCACCTGTGCTCTGAGACTCTGAGAGTGTGCTGAGACACTGTGGGGGAGGGGTGGACAGGTCCCTCGAGACTGCAGCTGTTTGGGATTGTATTCTTCACCCCTGGTGTTTTTAGCTTCTCTGTTGGGCTACTGACTTGCTGCCAGGGAAAAGTATCCAATCTTGTAGCAAAGCTCTCCCCACAGAGACGGCTGAGATCACACCCCACCCCACTCTGGTCTGCTCGGCTGTGAGCTGCTTCCCGTGCTCTAGCTGCTGCTGCCTGCCCTCAGCCTGTGCCTCATCTAAAACCATCCCCGCCCTTGAGCAAAAACAGACCTTTCCTGGTGAATTTCAACGATGTCTTCTCTTGGTAACTATTTGTGGTTTTTTTTTCTTCAGTAAAGCACTAATTCAGAGGCTTTTCATGAAATGAATTGTGAGAGAAAATGTGGAGCTTACACAGCTGTGTAATTCCTCTCTGCCATCTTGCCCATAAATCCATTGGGTGAACTTTATTGAGAAAGGAAGTAACATGGTCAGACCTTTAGAAAAATTGTTCTGGGAATTCCTTGGAGTTTGGAATTTCTTGGAGTTTCTTCCTTTGGAGATTGGGAAGAGATTTGAGTCATGAAGGTCATTGCAACAGAATCTAAGACTGGACATATCCATTTAGTATCTCTATGCATTTGACTTCCAGATCAATATATGCCTTGGTCTCCCTCTTGAGTTCTAGTCCCTTAGAAATAATTATTTAATGGGCATTTTGAACTGGATATAAGAGACATCTCAAATTTATGTTCAAAATTTATCATCTTTACTTCCTAAATCATGTTTCTTTTGAACTTTCCTGTTCCTGTCAAAAGTATCACCATTTTTCCAGTCACCCAGGTTAACAAACTTGTCATCTTTAATACCTCACTCTCCATATTCAGTTTGTTGTTAAATCTTATCATTTCCGTTTTCCCTATATATATGTAGTATATATCCCCCTCCTCTTTCTATGTAAAATCATCACTAATTGTCTAAATCACCTCATGCCTATACACTTGTAGTCACCTCAAGTGTTTTCCCTCTCATAATAGCTTATAATTGTATATATGTGTGTATATAAATATAAAATAAAATAATTTGGGAGTACCATATAATATGTAGTATCTCTATGTAGAATCATCATTATAATTGTCTAAATCACCACTTGTAGTCACTTCAAGTGTTTCCCCTCTCATGATAGCTGTGTGTATAAATGTGTGTGTGTGTGTGTGTGTGTGTGTACATGTGTGTGTATAAATATAAAATAAAATAATTTGAGGGAGTACCATATAATATTTTTGAAATTTACAAAGATGGCAAGAGATGGAAAATATTCAACGTCAGAGGGACAGTGGGGAAGGGGGGAATAGGCATAATAATTCATAGCTGATGTAGGTGTGAATTATTCCACCATTCTGTTAAGCAATTTGGAATTAGGTTAGAAAAGTTGCTAAGTTTATGCCCTTTGACTCACTACTCAGTTTACACCCTAAGGAGGTGTTATTAGCAGCAAAAAAGTCCAAGATGTGCAAAAATATTCATACTGTTACTATTTATAATAGCAAAAATCTGGAAAGTAACTGTGTGCTCAACAATTTGGGAATGACTGAATAAATTGCTATATATGAGTGTAATGGAACATTATTGCTCTGTCAGGAAAGTCAAAAATGAAGAATTTGGGGAAACATGAGAATGTAGATGCAGATTAAATAAAGCAAAACCAAAGTGGGGGAAGACTATAATCATATAAATAAGGACATTAAGAAACACACAATTCAGGTCAAATTCAATGAACAATGACAGTATTAAATTATTAAAGTTAAAGTATACATTTCCCTTTTCTTGCTAACTAAAACTGAAACTGATACTTTTTTGTTTTTGTTTTTGTTTTTTGTTTTTTTGCTTGCCACCATAGCTCTTTAAGTTAATTTTATTAAAGTGTTTTCGGGTAATGAAATTTGTTGAGAGGAGGGACTACATAAATATTTGTTGACTGTGCCCACAATTTCAAAACAAAATGTCTCAATAAAAAACAGGCAGCAAGGTGGTACAATGAACAGAATCTTGGACCTGCAATTAGGAAAACCTGAGTTCAAATCTTACGTTAGATACTTACTAGTTCTGTGATGCTGAGCAAATTAATTATCTACTCTCTGCCTCAGTTTCCTCATCAGGATAACAGTAGCATCTATCTCCCAATATTTATAAGTGCATTTATATATAATTTATTGTTATTATTATTATTAATAGTAGTAGTAATAGTAGTAGTAGTACAAACAGGTTATGAATGAATTAGTATTTGAACTTCTGAGGAGAATATACATTTTGATCTGGGTATCCAGAATTGAAGTAAGTATAACCTCAGATTATGTCTTCTCTTCCTACCCACCCAATCTTTCTAAATGGAGTTTAGGTGACATGAGAGTCAGAGTTATTTTTGAGACAAAGAGGTAGATAGATTTCATCAGTTAATCAATGAATCAACTTGTAAACATTGATTAAGTACTTGCCATATGCTAGATACTGGTTTTGCCAAAAAAAAAAAGAAGAAAAAAACAATCTCTACCCTTGAGGAACTTAATAATCTAGCTGTTCATGGGAAGTCTTGGATAATTCATTACCCAAATGTTGAGTTGAATTAAACTGAATTCAGATAGCTTAAGAAAGAAATAAGGAAAATAAGTTTCTCAGAAGCCAGATAGCCTATATGACCTTCTTGACCTATTACTTTTCCTCCTTAGGGATTCCATGACTTATTCAAAATATAACAAAATAAGGGTTTCTGAATTCTGCATGTGCATACTCACTCCATGCACTTGAATGTTGATTTTTTGAATTCCTAAGTTATTTTTACTTGTGAAAGTATCGTTTCTTCCACATAATTATAAATTGTTCAGGGATAAAAACTATGTCTCTTCTCATCTACCATCTTTTAAGAGATATTGGTGGTATGGTAGAAGGAATGAAAATTCTAGATCCAGAAAACTTGGATTGTAATTCTATAGCTCTGATATTTAATACCTTATCTTGAATAAGTGATTTAATTTGTCTGTCACTTACTGTCCTGAATCTGTAAAATGAGGGGGTTAAATTACAAGGCCTTAGGTCTCTTCTGACTCTAAATCTTCAATTACTATAGAAGTATAGTGTCAAACATATAAGTATCCAATACATATTGCTGACAAAATGACACCACATGAAATATACTTTTCCTAATTGTCTTCTTGGGTATCAGTTATTTTTAAGATACCTGAATCAAAGCAAGCAAGAAAATAAACTAAGGAAAACCAGTTGGTTAAAAATGTTTATTGAATTGAAATAAATTGAAATGATGAAAAGTATTGTGAAGATAGACGAGTTATTTGGAATCATATATTCATAAATAAAGTACTAAGTTGTCTTCCATTATAAAAGGTATGGATAGAAGAATTTCTTTTGAAAAAGACTAATCCTCAGTTTCCTCATCTACAGAATTGAGGAATAAAATTAGATGATTTCTAATATGTCTTCAAGCTCTAGATCCATTATCCCATGGAAAGAAATTCCTGTATCCCAACCAATATAAATTGAAAACCAGTAAAGAAATTCCTATTTAATCACTTAAAATACACATGGCAGATAGGCTCTGTTGAAACCCACATGTTTGTTTCTTTTAACTAGTGAAATTATTTTTCACTTTCCACTAATGAAAGCCATGAATGAAAACCTGCTGTTTCTGTTATGTCTACTTATGCTGTATGGTGGGTGGGAAGAATTGAAGACTTGTAGTGAATTGAGATGTAGGCTGTTGAAGCCAAAAGGGGGATGATTCCTATTTAAGGTTATATTAAGGAGCAGGCATACCCTGTCAAATACAAGACAAAAGGTATAATCTCAGCTTAGTTTCAATGAGAAAATCAACTGTTCTTTGTTAGTCAATTGACATGTCTCCTTTTCTCCCAATCCTCCTTTCATAACACTCCCTTCCAACCAAGAGAAAGTTTTGTAGCAGCCAAGACTCTTTAGAAAAATCAGAAATCTTTCAAAGACATAAACACCAGGCATAACTATTACAGTATTTGTCATATTGTACTGCTTACCAGAGCTAAATTCACTCTCACACATGCACATGTGGTGAGTCAGTGGCGTAACATATATCTATTAGTCAGGTGCTAAGCCCACTGGGCAGGGACCAAACCTCCTCTCTCTTCAGCATGGTGTCTAATATACTACTAGTTCTTGGTAAAGGAAGAATAGTTTAAAAAAATGCAAAGAAGATTGAATATCACTTACATTTTTTATGGTTATACAACAGGAATAGGCCCAGTGACAACAGAACTGCTGGTTATTCCAGAAATTGGCTCATGGTTATAATGGCAGATGTTTTCTACTGCAATACCCTCAGGCTATATCTTTCAACTGAAGGGACAGGGCAATTCAGCTAAGCAAATGTGTGAGTTCCATCTAACTGAACTATCCTTTATCTAATTTGGTGGAATTTGTGGGATCTTTTTGTTGCTGTGTAGGCACAAACTAAATAGTACCCTGGTGTCCACAAGAGTGGCTATTACCTTGCCATTCATTCCTCATCAAGTCCTGAACTTACAGTTTGACTATTGTCAAAAGGAAAATTTTTCTCATGAACTCTCACCAGAATACTTAATATAAGTTTATGTTGAGTAGTAAAGGGAAAATCACTTTTTCCTATTTTTATGCCTATGCATAATGCAATGATGCCTATAAGATAATTCTGTTTTACTTGCTAGAGATTTTTTTTATTTAAAAACATGTACTTAAAGATGTTTGCTGATTCTTACTGATAGGGAAAGGGTGTATCTTATTGTCTCACAGAATTGGTTGTTTGCTACAGTTTGAATTTCATGCAGTATTGTATTTTCACATTCAGCTTGGGAAGTGTGAAAGATTTGAAGATGTCTGCCTTGGATCCTGTCCCTTCTCTCAAGGGAATGGAATTTCTGGGAGTTTGAGGATTTCTTCTGGAGGATAGATATAAATTATTTTGATACCAATGAGTTGTAGTTGGAATAAGCAGAAAATGTTAATGATGGTTAGGCCAGCAACGTGAAATCATGCTGATGTTACTAATTGAGGCATGGCTTTGAGGAGATATTAAGCTCTGCTAATACTTAAGTATTATTATATTGGTTTCTCAAAGATGTTTGCATTATGTATGACCAGCTTTCAAAATATTTTAGGGTCGACATTTCTAGTACAATGGGCATGAAGCTGTGGTTGGATCCACAAATCTCTGAACATTCCGAAATAAACTCCAGGGTGAGTGGAGGTTAGAGTGGCTTGATTTAATCATCCAGGGATAGCATCTGCTTTTAGCCCTAGAGAAGGTACTGCCCATGCGTGGAGTACATCCTCTGATGAGATTAACATTCTAATTGGAAGTTCTATGGGGAGAACTAATCGATTGTCGATTGTCTACCTCTAGGAGTTGTTATTGTCCAGGAGTCAAAAGTCTTGGGTTGGTACTATATATGAGTTGAATGACAAATCTTTGTAGTCAGTGTATTTGTAGCTTCAGTACCATTGATGGACCATGGCCTTGACTGTAAGGTAAGGGTTGAAAATTTCATCCCTTAGTCACCCTCTATTAGGCCATGGTGTGCTCATGTAATAGAAACGCCTGAGGCTAGGTGAATGATTGTATTTAATAGTGGTACTTCTAATGGGTTAAGAGGGTGGATTCCAACAGGAGGTCAACAGCCTCCTAGTTCTAGAGCGGGGGAGTGGCTTGGGCCTTGACATTTGGCTTTGTTCTTAGGAGTGCCAGTGTAGCTACAGCCAGCAGGATTGGTGCAGTGGCTGGACTATGCATGTGGCCCTGGCTCATGTTGTCCTACCCAGCATTCTATTTCTTCTTGGTCAATTTGTGAGAAACAAAATTAGTGCCTAATTTTCTACTTAATTTGAATTCTTTCAGAACTGGGAACTGCCCCTATTACAGACACAGAGGACAATTTTTTTTTTTCCTTTTAAGCTTTTAATTTCTTTTCTTTGGCCAAGGAAAGGGTGAACTTACCACTGTTAAAAGCTTTGCTCTTGGCCTCATATATAGGTAGACTGTATGCATCCACTTTTTCCCCAATTCCATGTTCATTTTAGTTGTATAAAGAAGCAATGGGAAGGCAAAGGAAAATTGAGAGATCATCTCAGGGAATATGCAGTATGTATATGCTTGACTCCTCTATCAAGAGAACTATAATCATTTCAAAGTGATACATTTTCTTAACAAGCCATAGCTAATTGCTTACTATATGCCCAGCCCCATGCTAATTGTTGATCATTTTGTTGCTTTCTATCTAAAGTGAAAGAAGCTAGTATTGGGCGCTTTAAATTGAGACACAAAAATTAAGACACTTAAAAAAAGGTTATTTTGATTAAAATACATTTGATTTTCAAATAAACATTCAAAAGATGATACATGAATTCATTTAAATCCCATCAAAATGGAATTGTTCATGTGAAAAATATAGTTACATTCAAAAAAGGAACATAGATATCATGTTTCAAGAAATAATAAAAGAAAATTGCCCAAATCTGGTAGAACTAGAAAGCAAAGTGGAAATAGAAAGATGGCAATGGATATCTCTTTGAAGAAACCTCCATATGAAAACTCCTGGTAATACTATAGCTAAAATCTAAAGATTCTAGGTCAAAGAAAAAAAATCTGAAAGCAGCCAGTGAATTAGTTAATCAATAAACATTTATTATCTATCTATTAGGTATGAGGAGATATGCTAAAGTTGGAAAAGAAAGTAACAAAAAGGAAGAATTCAAATACTGAAGAATAATAGTCAGGATTACACATGATTTAGCAGCCACCACTTTAAAAGAGAGTTCAATTTAGAATGCAATATTGAAGAAAACAAAGGATGTTGGCTTACAAGAAAGAATGACTTATTCATGAAAATTGAGTATAATTGTAAGAGGAAGAATGGATATTCAATGAAATAAAAGGTTTCCAAAAATTCTTGATAAAAAGTTCAGAATAGTATAACATTGAAGTGCCAAAAAAAATCAATAGAAACATAAGAAAGTTAAACATTATCAAATAATAATAAAGAACAAGTACAATCTGCTTGAATTCTAATATGGAGAAATGATACAAATGTTCCCTTTGAATTCTATAATCCTGAGAGGTCATAGAGAGACTCTAATTAGACAGAAGGTCTGGGAGGAGCACTAATATGTATTGACCTTAAGAGAAAGATAAATTAGGGGAAAAGGAATACTTTGTATTGGGGGAAAAGAGAAAATTTAGTGAAAATTATTTCATATCATTGAAGTGTGTAAGTAGAAGACTATATAAACAAGAAGAAAAGGGTGGAAGCAATAGCTGAGACTTGAACCGCATTCTCATAAGAACTAGTTGAAAGAGGGAAGAATACACACATATACACACAGTTGATTACAGAAATACATTTCACTTGATAGGGAAATATAAGAGAATGAGGATGGAAGGGTGGATGGAGGAAGTGAATTAGAAAATTAGTAGATTAAGGGTCTGGAATCAGGAAGACTCATCTTTCTGAGTTCAAATCTGATGTTTTACTTAACTTTCTCAATTGTAAAATGAACCGGGAAAAGGAATTGACAAACTACATAAGTATCTTTGGGAAGAAAACCCCAAATGGGGGTCACAAAAAGTAGGATAAGACCAAACAACTAAACAACAACAAGATTAAGAAAGGGATTAATTATAAGCAAAACAGACTAAGGTGGTACAAAAATATTTATGAATGTTTATTGATATATACAGAAAAAAATGAACTTAAGAGGATGCCCATAAAATAGGGAATGGTTGAAAAGTTATAATATATAAAAGTAATGCAATATTATTATGCAATAAGAAATGATGAAGGGAATGCTTTTTTGAGAAACTTGGGAAGAACTGTATACAATATATACAAAAACAACAATTTTGTAAGGCCAGCCAATTTTCAAAGATTTAGAAACTCTGATTATCATGATCCCATAGAACTAATGATGAAACATACTATCCACATCCTGATAGGTGAAAGACTGAAAGTGCAAATGTAAAATTTTTCTTTTCTTGGATGTGGCCAACGTGGAAATTTGTTTCATTTGACTATAAATGTTTATAACAAATGTTTTATTTTTCTGTCTTTCTCACTGTGGAAGAGGGTGGGAGATTGATAGTTAATGCATGATGATTAAAATATAAAATTTAATTTTAAAATATAATCAACCCAATTTTCAGTACCTATAGTGATAGGGAATAGATCTGTAATGTTATTGATATAAGGAACTCCTACTTAAAAGGATTCATTCCGGTTGTCACTTTCTCTAGAACTTAGAGTCTTAGATGCCTAGAGCACTGAGAGAATAAGTGTTAGATCCAATAGTCAGAGGCAGAATTTACACTAACCTCTTCCTGGCTTTAAAGTCTTTTCTACTATACCATTCTGCTCTGGTATCTATATCATTTCTAAATATTGAAACAGTCAAACCGGTGGATGCTTATTTTTGTTTTTGTTTTTTAATCTTATTTAAATAATCATGTATGTACCATTTTAAGGAAAGGAGAGGACCAAGAAATTTGTTAAGTGCCTAGTATTTATTTACTAGTCACTGCACTTTAAAAATATATTTCATTTCATCCATTTTACAGATGGCTTTGATAGACATTTCCTCACTAACTCTGTAGGAGTAATACTTTCTCTGAGTGAATCTGGAGTCTTCTCTTCAGGGAAGGTGGTGCTAATCAGTGACCTCAGGTTGGCAATTCTGAAGGCAGATGATTTTAATTATGAACACATCATACTCAATACTATTTTCTTTCTTTCTGAAAGAAAAGATCACTTTTCTTCCTTTTCTTTCCCCTGCCCCAATATTTCCATTCCATGAACATGATACACTATATTTTAACTGAATGTAGTGCCATACCAATGTCCTAAATAGTTTCATTTCTGATCACTTTCTCCCTGATTTTACTTTAAGTCAATGTGACATAATCAATAACATAGTGGATTTAGTGAAAAGATGAACTAGGATCAAATCCCTCCTTGGATATTCTCTTGAGCAAGTCAGCTGATTTCTATGACCCTCAATTACCTCATTTTAAAAATGAGGTTAATAAGAGCATTTGCTTCATAGGGTCATTGTGAAGATCAAATGAGATAATGTTTGTAAGCCAGTTTGCAAATCTTAAATGGTATACTAGTTGTCATTATCACAAACTTTCTAATAACAAGAGAGTTGTTGCATGTCATACTTTTTTTTTGGCTGTTATATAAACACCTGTTGACTTGGAAGTGACAAGCTTCCAATCACTTGAATTGGCAGAATGAATACTTCCCTTTGGGATTTCAATTTGGCATATCATTTACCAGCTTTCACTTTTGACTCCCAAATGTTTTGACCTTAGAATGTGTTTCTGGATATTGTGATCTTGGATTGCATTTTCAAAAAGGACACACAATTGAACCAGTGAAATAAAACAGAGCAATGACTAAAATTGCCTCATCCTTCAAACATTTGTCCTGGCTAAACATGATATGTGAGGTTTGGGGCTTATTTTTCTTTAAACTCTATGTGGCATTTGAAAACATTCAAATTGACCTACGTTAGCAAAGATGCTAAAAACTGGCTCACTTAGGGCACTGGCATTAGTTTATTCAGACGCTTATGATGAAGTGACAATTTCCAACCAGTCACATTGGGAATGGGGAGCAAAAAGGGAATTATTCTTTGATCATCTCTCTGAAGGGTGTTTTAGTCTCCAATTCATAGGCAAATTGGTTTTCCTCACTTTTTTCTATACTTGAAATTTCCTCTCCCATTGCATTTATGATATGTATTATATAGTCTAGTATATGATTACACATGGTCTTTGATAAATATATGCAAATGTTAAGGACTGTGTGAAATTTTATTTTTGGAGATAGTATCTTCTTATTTTGCATGAACTGGAAGTGCAGTGGCCACTCGTGGATCTGATACATGCATATGAAGGCATAACATGGAAATTTTGACCAGTACCATTTTTGACTTAGGCCATTTTGACTTTTCTTAAGCAGTCTAGTGGCTTCTTGCTTCCAGGGACATACTATATTGGTTCCAGACTTAGTACAGACACCTAGTTGAAGGAGAGGAAGAAGGAAGGAATAAAGCCTGTAATGTGCCAAGTACTGTGCTAAATAAATACTTTACAAATATCTTATTTGATCATTACAATAACTCTGTGAGGTTGGTACTATTATTATCTCCATTCTACAATTAAAGAAATTAGGCAAGGGAGAAATTATTTTGCCGAGGATCACAAAGCTAGTAAGTGTCTGAGGTCAGATTTTTAACTCAGATTTTCCTAATTAAAGATCCTGGAGCTCTATTCACTACTGTCTCACCTAGATGCCCAGCTAACATCCTGACAGATTTTATTTGGTACCTTATGTGGTTTTGTCTAGATAGCCAGGGAACTATCATTTAGTCAGCATTTCTTTAAATTCTTTATAAGAACAGCACAAGAGATTTTGTCAAATACTTTGATCAAATCTAGATATACTCAGTCTGTGGCATTTCTCTAACCATCAGATTAGTACTTCTGTCAGAAAAGAAAAGAGTGTTCAAATGGCATGACCTATTTACTAGCTCTCATTGCTGCTTTTCTAACTCTTAACATAATATAGAGTACACTAGATCCTAAGGCAAGCTCATAAAAGTATGGTCTGAAGACTCTACCTGTATTTTATATATGCCAATCTATAATTTCAAATGATAGTATTTTTTCCTTTTCCTTTCAGCTGAGAATGGTTTAGTACATCTTTTCAAAAATTAAAGCTTTTTATTCTCTCTCTCTCTCTCTCTCTCTCTCTCTCTCTCTTTCTCTCTCCACACACACACACACACACACACACACACACACACGGATAATTTTCAAGATTCACCCTTATAAAACCTTGTGTTCTAAATTTTTTTGCTCCCTTCCCTCTACTCCCTCCCCTAGATGGCAAGCAATCCTATATGTTTAACATGTGCAATTATTCTATACATATTTCTACAAATATCATGATGCACAAGAAAAATCAGATCAAATAGGAAAAAAATGAGAAAGAAAACAAAATGCAAGCAAACAACAACAAAAAGAGTGAAAATACTATGTTATGATATACACCTAGTTCCCACAGTTCTCTCTGTGGTCGCAGATGGCTCCCTTCATCAAAAGATCATTGAAGCAGGCCTGAATCATCTCATTGTTGAGGAGAGCCACGTCTATCAGAATTGATCATCATATAATTTTATTGTTGCCTTGTATAATGATTTCCTGGTTCTGCTCATTTCACCTAACATCAGTTCATTTAAGTCTCTCTAGGCCTCTCTAAAATCATTGTGCTTATCATTTCTTATAGAACAATAATATTCTATAACATTCATATACCATAACTTATTCAGTCATTCTCCAAGTAATGGGCATCCACTCTGTTTCTAGTTTCCTGACACTACAAAAAGGGCTGCCACAAATATTTTTGCACATGTGGGTCCCTTATCCTCCTTTATGATCTTTTTGGGAATATAAGCCTAGTCAAAATGCAGCTGGATCAAAGAGTATGCAGTTTGATAGCCTTTTGGGCAGAGCTCCAAATTGCTCTCCAGAATGGGAAAATCAGTTCACAGCTCCACCAACAATGTATTAGTGTCCCAATTTTCCCACATCTCCTCCAACATTCATCAGTATCTTTTCCTGTTATCTTAACCAATCTGATAGGTGTGCACTGGTACCTCAGAGTTGTCTTAATTTGCATTTTTCTGATCAATAGTGATTTAGAGTACCTTTTCATATGACGAGAAATGGTTTTAATTTCTTTATCTGAAAAATGTCTGTTCATATCCTTTGACCATTTATCAATTGGAGAATAGCTTGAATTTTTATAAATTTGAGTCAATTTTCTATAAATTTTAGAAATGAGGTCTTTATTAGATCTCTTGAATGTAATTTCCCCCCTAGTTTATTGCTTCCCTTCTAATCTTGTATGCATGTTTTTGATTATACAAAAACTTTTTAATTTAATATAATCAAAATTATCCATTTTGTATTCAGTAATGTACTCCAGTTCTTCTTTGGCCACAAATTCCTTCCTTCTCCACAAATCTGAGAGGTAAACTATCCATTCTTCTTCTAATTTGCTTATAATATCACCTTTATGTCTAAATCATGAACCAAATTTGACCTTATTTTGATAGAGGGTGTTAGATATGGCCCAATGCCTAGTTGCTGCCATGCTAATTTCCAATTTTCCTAGCAGTTTTTGTCAAATAGTGGGTTCTTATCCCAATAGCTGGGGTCTTTGGGTTTGTCAAACACTACATGATTATAATCATTGACTATTTTGTCTTGTGAACCTAACCTATTCCACTGATCAACTAGTTTATTTCTTAGCCAAGACCAAATGGTTTGGTGATTACTGCTTTATAATATAGTTTTAGATCAGGTACAACTAGGCTACCTTCATTTGATTTTTTTTTTTTCATTAGTTCCCTTGAAATTCTTGATCTTTTGTCCTTCCAGATGAATTTCGTTGTTATTTTTTCTAGGTGTGTAAAGTAATTTCTCGGGAGTTTGATGGGCACAGCACTGAATAAGTAGATTAATATAGGTAGCATTGTCATCTTTGTTATATTTGTTCGACCTATCCAAAAGGACTTGATATTTTTCTAATTGGTTAGATCTATATTAATGTTATGTTATCTCATTATTGTCATTTTCTTGGCTAAAATGATCAGTTGTTCCTATGATTTGTTGTTTCACCCATTCATTCGTTAGGATTACATTATTTTGTTTCCAATTAATTATTGTTCTATTTTATTCTGGCCTTTTAGTGCATGCAATTTTTATTGTATCATGATCTGAAAATATGCATTTACTTTTTTTGCCTTTTCGCATTTGATTTTGAGGTTATTATGCCCTAATACATGGATAATTTTTGTATTGGTTACATGTGTTCCTGAGAAAAAAGTATACTCCTTTCTTTCTCCATTCAGTATTTTCCCAAGGTCTATCATATCTAACTTTTCTAGAATTCTATTTACCTCCTTAACTTTTTTCTTATTTATTTTGTGATTTGATTTATCTAGTTCTGATAGAGCAAGGTTGAGATCTCCCACTAATATAGTTTTGTTGTCTAATTCTTCCTGCAGCTCTCTTAACTTGTCCTCTAGGAATTTGGATGCTCTACCACTTCATGCATATATGTTTAGTATTGATATTACATCATTATCTATGATACCCTTTAGCAAGATATAATTTTCTTATCTCTTTCTATGTATGTATCAGTCTGCTTTAAATGTCTTCCTTATTTAAAAAAAAAGCATATTGTAGGAGTCTGGTACTATCTGCATCTGTTTTATGGGAGAGTTCATCCCATTCACATTCATGGTTAAAATTACTCTGTGTTTCCTGCTGCCTTGTTTTCACCAAATAATATTTTTCTTTTTTCCTTTCTCCTTTTCCCTCCTCCCCAGAATTTTCCTACCCCTTACTACCCCTCTAAAAAGCTCTCCTCTTTTACAGTCCTTCCCCCTTTCTTATACCTTTCTACTTCTACTTCTGTTCTCCGTTCGATTAGGTTCCCCCTTTCTTTTCTCCTTTCCCCTCCTATTTTCCTATAATATGAGATAAGTTTTACTGTGCAGTTAAATATGTCTGATAATCTCTCTTTGAGCCATATCTGATGAGAGTAAGATTCACACGATGCTTATCACCGTTACTTCTTTCCCTTAATTGTAATGGGTCTTTTTTGCCTCTCCATGAGATATAATTTATCCTACTTTAATTCAATTTTCTTCTCTTCCAGTAGAATCACCCTTTCCTCCTATAGTTTCTTTTTTTACATCATCACAATAAAATGAAATTATACCTGCACCCTCTAAGTATACCTCTAATAGAGATACACATCTCAACGTTAAACATATCATCTTCCCATATAGGAATACAAGCTTTTTAACTTTTAAAAGAAAATTTTTTTCTTTCCTTTTTACCATTTTTATATTTCTCTTGTTTTTGATGATAAAATTTTCTGTTCAGCTCTAGTCTTTTCATTAGAAATAAATGAAATTTACCTGTTTCATTGGATATCCATCTTTTCACTGAAAGATGATACGCTTCCTCTACAGGCAACAGCTACTTTAGGCTGCCCTGGACCTGTGCTGCTGACTCTCTTCTCATGCTGGGTGGGTGTGGCCTGGTCCCTGTTATTCTGGGCTTTAGAGGCTCACTATCTGTGCTTTGTATTTGTGTTGGATGTTTCACAGCTAATCTGATGACACACTGGTTTGTAACCAGGACAGAGTAGCCAGTGCCTCAGTATTTTGGCTAAGAATCTCCCCAGTAGTTTCCCCAGTGTGAGGATGCCACACAACCCTGGCTCCCTGCATTGAGTCTGCACTCTTCCCATACCCTCATCTTCTCCTCTACTCCTCTTCTCCCTCCTCCCCCATTCGATTGAAGCAGACCTTTTCTGAAGCTTTTCCAAAATATCTTCTGCTGAAAATTTATTACATTCCAAATATTAATGGGTTCTGCCACTTCAAAACCCGTTCAGAGGTTTGATCTGAGGGATGCCAGGAGGACTTCAGATAAAGACCTCTCTACTCTCAGCCATCTTGGCCCCATTCATGGCTCAGTATCATCTTTATTACTTCTTTGAGTATCTTAAAGTGCAGCTTATCTTGGCCTAATGTCTTTATTTCATCAGTCATCAAGTCCTCACTTATTTTGAATTTTAATTCTTTATTAAATGGGAGCTAAATAAATGTTCATGGACTTCAACTGCTAATTTTTATACTTTAAAACTTTATTTTTCTTCATGCCCCTACCAATTCTATATCCTGCTATCACAATTCTTTGAATATAATGTTCAGCAGTTAGTTCTTCTTAAAAATAGAACTAAAGAGAGTTGTCAGTGAAATATTATCAGACAAGATTTAGGAGAAAGAAAAAATATCTGTATAGTTATCTGGAATTTAGCTGAGTTGAATGAAATCAATCCAAAGAAAAAAGCAAAAAACATGAATATGTTCATAAATGTTAAATAAGAGGTTTTCTAAAATCTCAAAAATATACATAAAATACCCTTTTAAGTTTAATCTACATGGTCAACATTTTCTCTATCATTTAAGATTTTGGCCATCAATAAAACAATAAATCAAGCCCTGAGTTTGTAGCAGTTGCTAGTTTCTTTACTGACTCTGAGTATGGCCTCAGTGATGAACTGATATTCTTTTCTCCATGAACCAGGTTCACTAGCCTTGGAGAGGTTTATCACTAGAATTTTACAAATAAATGGAAAAATTAAAAACAAAATTAAACACATTGTTTCCTAGACAATATGATAAAAATAGTCATTAAAACAAAGAAAACAATTTAAATTTAAATGTAAACTAAGTGATTGTATCTTGAGTAATAGGTGAATCAAAAAACAAATCATGGAAGAAATTAACAACTAGGGAAAGAGACTGATAACAATATAAAACACCAGAAATTTGAGACTATAACTAATGCAGTCCTAAATGAATAATCACGTCTGAAAACCTGCATTAATAAAAAAGGAAATGATTAAGGAGCTCAGCAACAAAAGTAATTTCTAAAAGTTAGAAAAGCCAAATTAATAAACACAAAATAAAAATCCTGAAAACTGGAAGAGAAATAGATAATTCTGAAAATAAAAATAATCTAGATATGATCAACAAAATTAAGATTTTTTTGGTAAATACTAATAAAATTATTTAGCAAAACCTTTAAAAAGAAGAAAATCAAATTATTAAAATAAAAAATGAATAAGGTTAATTCACAACCAAAATATAGACAGTAAAAAGAATGCTAGTGAAACCAAGAATTTAAGGAAATAACTGATTATTTACAAAAAAAGACACAATCCTAAATTAAAAAAAAAAAAGAAATGCAATCAAAATGCTTATCTTATCTTTTATGGTCATCTTTCTTTCTTGCTTAATTGTCAATTTCTTCAAAACTATAGTTTAAAAAGACAACATTATCTCTTCTTTAATTTTTTAAATGGCTTTCCCTTTATATTCAGATAATATATCATTTTTGGCTGTCTTATCATGATATAGAGTGAATAATTTTTTTCTTAGCCAAATTTCTGCCAAACTCCTCCCCAGTTTTTACACTTTTTGGTGTGAGGTAGTTTGGTGGTAGGTGCGAGGTAGATGGTGGTAGGTTGAGCCAATATTGGGTTACTATGTTCATTTCATCTAGAACTAACTTAGTTTGCTACACAGATTTATTTTTCTCTTTTTATATAAGTAGCAAATGGTTTAGATGGTTGTTATTTTATAATATAGCTTGAAATATGATAATTTAAAATATTTTATATTGTTATGCTATATATTTATATTTTATTTTAAATATTTTATTCATTTTATTCTAAAATTAAGAAATAAAACTATTTCCATGGCATAGTAAAAAAAAGTATGTTTGCACATGAAACTACAATTTGCTTGTCCTTTTAAATATGTAATAAAGTTATTACTTTTTATTTCTTTTCTTCCTTATCTCCTTTGTCCAACCTAGAGATGGCTACCATTAGACAAAAGTATGTATATACATTTTATATATGTATTTATGGATGTGGATATGGATATGCACATATGTGTGTGTATATATATATATATAAATATGAAAAATCATTTTCTTTACACTTCTCTTTATCAATTCTTTCTCTAGATACACTTAGCATCTTCCTTCATAGGTCCTTGCAGTTAATTTTGGTATTTATAATAGTTAAGATATCTTAGTCATTCAAAGTTGTTTTTGAAATAATATTGCTTCAGTGTATAGATTATTTAAAAAAAACTTTTGAAATTCTAGATTTTAACTTCCTCCAAAAAATTATATTATTATTTTATCTATTTTAACAATGACTCCTTGATAGTTTGTAGGGTGCAGCCCTAATTTTATAAAATAATTTAGGTAATGTTACCATACTTAATATATTGGTATAATTCATGCATAAGCAAGAAACATTTCTCCCATTAAGTCTTTATTTCTGAAACCAGTATTTTATTGTTTTTGTTTTGTTTTATAAATTTTACATGTGTCTTATTAGGTGAGCATGCACATATTTTTATTAATTTTGTAATTATTTTATCTGGAATTTCTTTTTCTAATTTTTCCTCCTTTTTTGAAAAATATAGAAATATTTTATTAATAAAATACAGATTTTATTATTACACTTTATATCCTATAACTTTACTGAATTTCTTGTCTTCTTTTATATTAAATTGATTCTCTGGACTTCTTTTAAATATCATATTATTGGGACTTCTGGCCAAAATGGCAGAGAGGAGGCACATATCTATTTAAGCTCCGCATTTTCTCTCAGAATTTATTTCATGACAAGCCTCAGATTTAGTGCTTGATTGAAAAAAACCCCACAAATAATTACCAAGAGAAGGCATCCTTGAAATTTGCCAGAAAAGGTCTGTTTTTGCTTGAGGGTGGGGTTGGTTTTAGATCAGCACAGGCTGAGGGCAGGCAGCTGCAGTGAGAGCACAGCAGACAGCTCACAGCTCACAGAGGGGGTGGGGTGTGATCTTAGCCATCTCGGCAGGGAGAGCTTTACTACAGTGTTGAATACTTTGCCCTGGCATCAAGCCAGTAGACAAGCAGAGAAACTAAAAACACAGGGAGTGAAGACTTTAACCCTGAAAAACTAGGGTCTCTTGGTACCTGGCCACCCCAAAACCCACCCCCACAGTGTCTCAGCACCATCTGAGAGTCTCAGAGAACAGACACAGCACAGCCATTGCTGTCCTGCTAGTGCTTCACTGCTGCCACCCACAGTCTGTAGAGGAAGATCTGTAACACCATCCAGCCCCACCCCCACTCCAAAAAAAGCAGATTGCATTTTTTTTTTTGCTAGTTTGTCTTCTTTGATTCTTCTCTGACAAAATGAGTAAAACATTTAAACAGACCTTAACCGTTGATAGATTTTATATGGATAGAGAGCAGACTTTAAACCCCAAGGAGACTAAAAAGAGACTGTCTCCAGATGAATCCCCAAAGGAGGATATTATCTGGTCCTCAACACAAAAAACTCTCATGGAAGAAATTAAAAAGGCTCTCACAAGAGAGCTAGAAGAAAAATGGGAAAAGGAAAGGGAAGCTTGGCAAGAGAGTCTGGAGAAATCATCCCACTCATTTAAAGAGAGAGTGGATAAAGAAATCAAATCCTTGAAAAACAGAATTAGTGAACTGGAAAAAGAAAATAGCTCTAAAAAATAAAATTGGTGAAATGGAAAAAAAATTCCATAGAACAAAACAACTCACTTAAAAACTCAATTGGACAATTAGAAAAACATATAAAAATACTTTGTTAAAAATCAGAATCAAATAAATGGAATTGAATGACTTGAGGAGACACCAAGAATCAGTCAAGCAAAACCAAAAAATATATAACAATGGAAAAAATGTCAAATATCTTCTTGGGAAAAAAACAGACCTGGAAAATAAATCTAGGAGAGACAATCTGAGAATTATTGGACTCCCTGAAAAATGTGATGAAAAAAAGAGTCTGGACATTATTTTCCAGGAAATTATCAAAGAGAACTGCCCAGAAGTTATAGAAAGAGAGGATAAAATAGAAATTGAAAGAATTCATTGATCACCTACTGAAAGGGACCCTGAAATCAAAACACCAAGAAATATAGTGGCCAAAGTCCAGAACTATCAGATGAAGGAAAAGATAGTGCAAGCTGCCAGAAAAAATCATTTCAAATATAGAGGAGCCACAATAAGGATTACTCCAGACTTAGCAGTGCCCACATTAAAGGATCAAAGGACCTGGAATATTATATTCTGAAGGGTTAAAAACTGATATCAACAAAAATAACAAGCCAAAAATGAGCATCTTTTTCCAGGAAGAAGATGGACACAATAATAAACAAATTTCATTTTTTTGATGTAAACCAGAACTTAAAAGTTTGATCTACAAATATAGCATAAGAGAAACCTAAAAAGGTAAAAAAGAAATTGGGAACTATATTTCTCATAAAGATATATAAAGAATAATTTATATTTTCCAAAACTAGAGGTGGCAAGGAATTGTACCGAAAAAGGGGTAAAGGGGTTACTCATCCCGTAGCAAAGGAAACCTAATTCTGAGAGAAAAGAAGGGGAATGAACATAGTGGTTATCTTTTATCAGAATTGGCTTAAAGAAAAATTTTAGACATTTCAATTTAGGGAAACTTCTCCCACCATTAAAAAGTGGAGGGAAAAAGAAAAGAAAGAATAAGCTAAGCAGAAAGGAATACAGAAATTGGGAGAAAAACTAAATAAGGAGAACTTAAAGGGAGGGAATACTAAAAGAGTATGTAAAAACAAGAGTCCACAATTTAATACTGGGAAGTGGGTAAGAAAGGAAGGGAGAAAAAATAAACAAAATTAAAAAATGGCAATAATACAAACGAATTTAACCATAATGAAATTAAACTCCCCAAAAAAGAAATTTAGAAATGGTTAAAACAGAATCCCACAAATATTTTTAAGAAAACACCTAAAAGAGGGAATACATACAAGTAAAAAAAAAATTGACAAATCTACTATCTTCAAGGGAACTAAAAAAAAACAAGTAACCTCATCTAATCAAAAAAAAAAAAAATTAATCTAATTAAAAAAAAGAAGGAACTATATCTTTAAAAACATTAAATAATAAATATCAATTAAACATATATATATATATATATATAATTATATATATATATATATATACCAAGTGTGAGCTTCCCAAATTCTTAAAAAACAAAACTCAAAAGAAAAACAAAAACTATAATGTGGGAATCTCAACCTTCCCCTCAAATTAAAAACAAACCACAAAAAAAAGGAAAAAAGTCAAAAGGCAAAAAATTTAAAAATTAAAATATAGATCTCGGAAAACAAAAATAAACAAAAAATACACTTTCTTCTCAGCATTCATAACCTATACAAAATTCCTTATTTAGACAAAAAACCTCAAAACTCAATCAGAAAAGAAATAAAGTTCTTTTCCAACCACAACAAAAAATTATAAAAAAAACCAGGGGAAAGTTAAAAAAAAAAGAAACTCAAAACTCATCTTAAAAATACTGGGAAACAAAATTATAGAGACAATTAATAATTTCACTCAAGATAATGACAAGGATGAAACATCATACCAAAATTTGTGGATGAAGCCAAAGTGATAATAAGGGGAAATTTCACATCTCTAGAGGCCTACTTGCATAAAATAGAGAAAAGGTCAATGAATTGGGCTTGCAACTAAAAATGCTAGAAGAGGAACAAATTAAAAACTCCCAAGTCAAACAATAAACTTGAAATTCTAAAAAATAACAGAAGAGATCAATAAAATTGAAAGTAAAAAAAATTATTGAATTAATTAATAAAACTAAGAGTTGGTTCTATGAAAAAACCAACAAAATAGATAAACTCTTAGTAAATATGATTAAAAAAAGGAAAGAGGAAAACAAATTGTTAGTCTTAAAATGAAAAGGAGAACTGCCATAATGAAGAGGAAATTAGAGAATAATTGGAGTTACTTTGTCCAACTTTTCTAATAAACTAAAACTTAAATGAAATGGAAGAATTTTCAAAAAAACTTCCCAGATTAACAGAGGAAGAAGTAACTAGACTAAATAGTCCCATTTTAGAAAAAGAAGAACAAGCTATTAACCAACTCCCTAAGAAAAAATCCCTAGGACCAGATAGATTTACATATAATTTTACCAAACATTTAAAGAACAATTAATTCCAGTGTTATATAAACTATTTGAAAAAATAGGGTTTGAAGGAGTCCTACCAAATTGCTTTTATGATACAGACTTGGTACTGACATCTAAACCAGGTATGTTGAAAACAGAGAAAGAAAATTATAGACCAAACTCCCTAATGAATATTGGTGCTAAAATTTTAAATAAAACATTAGCAAAAAGATTACAGAAAATCATTCCTAGGATAATACACTATGACCAAGTAGAATTTATACCAGGTAGGCAAGGCTGGTTGAATATAAAGAAAACTATTAGCATAATCGACTATATCAATAACCAAATTAACAAAAACTATCTGATCATCTCAATAGATGCAGAAAAAGCATTTGATAAAATCCAACATCCATTCCTAATAAAAACACTTGAGAGTATAGGAATAAATGGGCTTTTCCTTAAAATAGTCAGGAGCATGTATTTAAAACTGTCAGTAAGCATCACATGCAATGGGGAAAAACTGGAACCTTTCCCAGTATGATCAGGAGTGAAACGAGGTTGCCCACTATCACCATTATTATTCAATAATGTATTAGAACCTCTAGTATCGGCAATGAGTCGAGAAAGAGATTAAAGGAATTAGAGTAGGTAATGAGGAAACCAAAGTATCACTGCAGATGATAGGATGGCATACATAGAGAACCCCAGAGATTCTACTATTAGAATTAGTTATTAGAAATAATTCACAACTTTAGCAAAGTTTCAGAATACAAAACAAATCCCCATAAATCCTCAGGATTTTTATACATCACCAACAAAATCCAACAGCAAGAGATACAAAGAGAAATTCTATTCAAAATAACTGTCGATAGCATAAAATATTTGGGAATCTATCTACTAAAGGAAAGTCAGGAATCATATGAGCAAAATTACAAATCACTTCCCACACAAATAAAGTCAGATTTAAATAATTGGAAAAATATTAAGTGCTCTTGGATAGACCAAGCGTATATAATAAACATGACAATACTCTCTAAACTAATCTACTTATTTAGTGCTGTCCCAATTAGACTCCCAAGAAAATATTTTAATGACCTAGAAAAAATAACAACAAAATTCATATAAAAGAACAAAAAGTTGAGAATCTCAAGGGAATTAATGGAAAAAAAATCAAATGAAGGTGGCCTAGCTGTATCTGATCTAAAACTCTATTATAAAGCAGCAGTCATCAAAACCATTTGGTATTGGCTAAGAAATAGATTAGTTGATCAGTGGAATAGGTTAGGTTCACAAAACAAAATAGTCAATAACTATGCAATCTACTATTCGACAAACTAACTTTTGGGATAAGAATTCATTATTTGACAAAAACTGCTGGGAAAACTGGAAATTAGTATGGCAGAAATTAGGCATGGACCCACACTTAACACCATACACCAAAATAAGATCAAAATGGGTCCATAATTTAGGCATAAACAATGAGATCATAAATAAATAAGAGGAATGTAGCATAGTTTACCTCTCAGACTTGTGGAGGAGGAAGGAATTTGTGACAAAGATGAACTAGAGATCATTTTTGATCACAAAATAGAAAATTTTGATTATAGCAAATTAAAAAGCCTTTGTACAAATAAAATCAATGTAAACAAGATTAGAAGGGAACCAATAAATTGGAAAAACATTTTCACAGTTAAAGGTTCTGATAAAGGCCTCATTTCCAAAATATATAGAGAATTGACTCTAATTTATAAGAAATCAAGCCATTCTCCAATTGATAAATGGTCAAAGGATATGAACAGACAATTTTCAGATGATGAAGTTGAAACTATTCCCACTCATATGAAAGAGTGTTCCAAATCACTATTAATCAGAGAAATGCAAATTACGACAACTCTGAGATACCACTACATACCTGTCAGATTGGTTAAGATGACAGGAGAAAATAGTGATGAGTGTTGGAGGGGATGCAGGAAAACTGGGACACTGATGCATTGTTGGTAGAGTTGTGAACGAATCCAACCATTCAGGAGAGCAATCTGGAATTAGGCCCCAAAATTTATCAAATTGTGCATACCCTTTGATCCAGTAGTGCTACTACTGGGCTTATACCCCAAAGAGATACTAAAGAAGGGAAAGGGACCTGTATGTGCCAAAATGTTTGTGGCAACCCTCTTTGTAGTGGCTAGAAACTGGAAAATGAATGGATGCCCATCAATTAGAGAATGATTGGGTAAATTGTGGTAAATGAATGTTATAGAATATTATTGCTCTGTAAGAAATGACCAGCAGGATGAAAACAGAGAGGCTTGGAGAGACTTACATGAATTGATGCTAAGTGAAATGAGCAGAACGAGGAGATCATTATATACTTCAGCAATGATACTGTATGAAGATGTATTTTGATGGAAGTGGATTTCTTTGAAAAAGAGATCTAACTCAGTTTCAATTGATCAATGATGGACAGAAGCAGCTACACCCAAAGAAAGAACACTGGGACATGGATGTAAACTGTTTGTATTTTTGTTTTTCTTCCCGGGTTATTTTACCTTCTGAATCTAATTCTTCTTGTGCAACAATAGAACTATTCAGTTCTGCACATATATATTGTAGCTAGGATATACTGTGACATATTTAACATGTATAGAACTGCTTGCCATCTGGGGGAGGGGGTGAAGGGAAGGAAGGGAAAAGTCAGACCAGAAGTGAGTGCAAGGGATAATGTTGTTAAAAATTACCTAGGCATGGGTTCTGTCAATAAAAAGTTATAATTATCTAAAAAATAAGCTTAACTTAAAAAAGTATCATGTTATCTATAATTAGAGATAATTCATCTCCTTTTAATCCTTATTTGTCTTCTAATTTTATTTTCTTTTTGTATGATTTCTCTGGTTAGCATTTCTAGCACTCTCTTTCTATAAATGAGGCAGGGTAAATTAGTTAATAGAGTGTTAACCTTGAAATTATGAAGACAAATTAAGTCTTGCTTCTGATACATATTATTTCTATGCTAAGTCACTTATACTCTTAGTGTTCTAGTTCTAAACCTTTCTCTAAGATAATAAAATGCAGATAAATAATTGCCCTCTTGATTTGCCCTATAACTAACTGGAAAAGCTGATGGTATTTCTCTTTTACAGATTCTTCTTTTTAGAAAGATAATTTTTTACAATCTTCAAGACTAGCCATTTTATTAATATATCTTTTGAACTGCTATCATAAATACGTTCTATATCTTGTTAAAGGTCTTCTCTGTTGATAGAATTATGTTATGCCCATTTACATTGATAAAGGGCTTTTCTCATGTGAAGTTCTCTACATTAATATAATCATAGCTACAGTTAAAAAAGAAAAACAAGCTAGTAGTATATAATTTCCTTTGCTTTCTCTCTCTCTCTCTCTCTCTCTCTCTTTCTCTTTTTCCTTTAGGTATTAAAAAGATATTTGCGTATCAAAGGATTTTGTAAGGAAGCCTTTTTCTCATCTATTTTTTGGCACATTTTATGACCCCAAAGAGCAAATATTTAAATAAGGACTAGTGTTTCTATTTTTCCTCCTTATAGGAGTCCATTTATCATTTCCTCAGTTTTAAAAACGAGATTAATTTGTTCATATTCTGTTTTAGTTCTGTTAATATATTTTAGGTTTTAATAAATATTTGCCCATTTCTTTTATATTTTCAATTATCTTTGCTTATAATTAGATGGGATCATAATAATTTTCCATTTTCTCCAAATGTAAATTTCTCTTTTTTATTTTAGATTTTAAAAATTTAGTCTCTGTCTTTATATCTTTCTATTAAGCTAGCTACAAATTTGCGTATTACATATTAGTTTTAAAAATCTTTTATTTATTATTTTAGTAGGTATTTAATAATTTTTAACTCCTTTGATTTCTGAGATTCATAAATTTATGTATAGTTAGAGATTGTCATGATTTTATTTTCTAGTGTGTTTTTTAGTTTATTATTAATTTTTTTCCTCCCTAGAGCTGAAAGCAAACTTAGAAGCGATCAAGTTTCATCCTCTCATTTTCCAGATGAGGAAACTGTAACCCAGAGAGTTTGAATAACTTGCTCAAATTCACACAGATAGTAAATGTCAGAGGCAGTATTTAAACTCAGTTGTTCTTCTGACTGAAAAGGCATACTTTTCACTGTATTGTACTGCTTCTTTTCATATTAGTGTTTAGACATACAAAATTTCCCCTAAAGGCTGCTGTATTGGAAAGTTTTGCATATTGTCTCATCATTACTAGACATCAGTTCATTAAGGATAAAAAGAAATCTTATGAATATTACTTGATTTGAAATTTCACCTAATTATTTATTGTCCTTGTGATTTTAACTTTGAACTGTTCATTTTTTTGGATCTTATTGTTTAGTTTCTATTTAAATCTGGGTGCAGTGTTAATAGTTCCCATGTTAATCACATTATTATTGTTTTATGATAAAAAAGGGTATGTTTAAAATTTATCTTTCTCCATTTAGTAAATATTCTCTATACTCTAAAACATGATTACTTTCTGCAAGATGTTTGTAGAGCTAAACACTATGTAGACTCTTTAAGAGTTTCTTTAATATATTTATTCAGTAATGGCTGAATGTCTAGATAATTAAATTTTCTAATGTTTTAGTCAAATATCTAAGCTCTTTTTAGCCTCTTAGATTTAAGTCTAGATTGAGGTAAATAAAAATTATTGACTGGATTCTACTCTTGCAATTCTGTTTGCTTTTATTTTAAATACATAGATGCTATGCCATTTTGTGTGCATGCCTGTGTATTTAATTGATATTGTTCCAAAATTTATATTGACTTTAAGCATAATGTTGTTTTCTTTCTTTACTGCTCTTAACTATTTATATTTTGTTATCTTTTCTGAGCTGAGGATAGTTACTCCAGTTTTACTAAATTTTCCTTGTGATAAATGGTACTACATAGTTGTATATATACATACATACATACATGTCTATTCACCGCACTAATACATATATATATGTATATGTATTAGTGCGGTGAATAGAGTACAAGATCTGAAGGCATGAAGATTCATTTTTTTGAGTTCCAATTTGGTATCGACACAAGCTATGTTTCCCTGGAGAAGTCATTTAACCCTGTTACCTCAGTTTTCTCATCTATAAAATGAACTAGAGAAAGAAATGACAAAACACTCCAGTATTTTTGTTAAGAAAAACTCAAATGGCATTATGAAGAGTCAGATATGAACAACAACAAAAACTATAGACCCTAATTTTAATGCTGTGTAATGTAGGTTAATATGTAGTATTCATATTAATAGCATTGAAAGTCAATGAATAAATGGACCACTATTGATTGTGATAAGCAATATTTATCAAAAGCAGGAGCTATCAGTAACCAAATTAACAAAAACATATGATCATCTCAATAAATGCAGAAAAAGCATTTGATAAAATCCAACACCCATTCCTATTAAAAACACTAGAGAGTAGAGGAATAAATGGACTTTTCCTTAAAATAGTTAGGAGCATCTATTTAAAACCATCAGTAAGCATCATATGTAATGGTGATAAATGGGAACCATTCCCAATAAAATCAGGAGTGAAACAAGGTTGCCCACTATCACCACTACTATTCAATATTATGTTAGAAATGCTAGCTTCAGCAATGAGATGAAAAAGAGATTAAAAAAAAATTAGAGTAGGTAATGAGGAAAACAAATTATCACTCTTTGCAGATGATATGATAGTATACTTAGAGAATCCCAGAGATTCTACTAAAAAGCTATTAGAAATAATCCACAACTTTAGCAAAGTTCTAGGATATAAAATAAATCCACATAAATCATCAGCTTTTTTATATATCACTAACAAAATCCAAAAGCAAGAGATACAAAGAGAAATTCCATTTAAAATAACGGCAATAGTATAAAATATTTGGGAATCTACCTGTCAAGGGAAAATCAGGAACCATATGAGCAAAACTACAAAACACTTTCCACGCAAATAAAGTCAGATCTAAACAACTGGAAAAAGGTTAAGTGCTCTTGGATAGGTTGAGAAAATATAATAAAGATAACAACACTACCTAAACTAATCTATTTATTTAGTGCTATCCCAATCAGACTCCCAAGAAAGTATTTTAAAGACCTAGAAAAAAAATAACAACAAAATTCATCTGGAAGAACAAAAGGTCAAGAATTTCAAGGGAACTAATATAAAAAAAACAAATGAAGGTGGCCTAGTTGTACCTGATCTAAAACTATATTATAAAGCAGTGGTCACTAAAACCATTTGGTATTGTCTAAAAAATAGACTGGTTGATCAGTGGAATAGGTTAGGTTCACAGGACAAAATAGTCAATAACTATAGCAATCTAGTGTTTGCCAAACCCAAATACCCTAACTTTTGGGATAAAAATGCACTATTTGGCAAAAACTGCTGGGAAAATTGGACATTAGTATGGCAGAAACTAGGAATCGAAACACACTTAACACCATACACCAAGATAAGATCAAAATGGGTTCATGATCTAGGCATAAAGAATGAGATTATAAATAAATTACAAGAATATAGGATAGTTTACCTCTCAGACCTGTGAAAGAGGAAGGAATTTGTGACCAACGAAAAACTAGAGATCATTTTTGATCACAAAATAGAAAATTTTGATTATATCAAGTTAAAAAGCTTTTGTACAAACACAAACTAATGCATATATAAGATTAGAAGAGAAGCAATAAACTGGAAAAACATCTTTACAGTCAAAGGTTCTGATAAAGTCCCCATTTCCAAAATATATAGAGAACTGACTCAAATTTATAAGAAATCAAGCCACTCTCCAACTGATAAATAGTCAAAGGATATGAACAATTTTCAGATGATGAAATTGAACTATTTCTACCCATATGAAAAGAGGTTCCAAATCAGTATTAATCAGAGAAATGCAAATTAAGAAAACTCTGAGATACCACTACACACCTCTCAGATTAGTTAAGATGACAGGAAAAGATAATGATGAATATTGGAGGAGATGTGAGGAAACTGGGACATTGATGCATTGTTGGTGGAGTTGTGAATGGATCCAACCATTCTGAAGAGCTATTTGGAACTATACTCAAAAAGTTATCAAATGGTGCATACTCTTTGATCCAGCAGTGTTAGTACTGGGCTTATATCCCAAAGAGATCTTAAAGAAGGGTCAGGGACCTGTATATGCCAAAATGTTTGTGGCAGCCCTTTTCATAGTGGCTAAAAACTAGAAATTAAATGGATGCCCATCAATTGGAGAATGGCTGAGTAAATTGTGGTATATGAATGTTATGGAATATTATTGTTCTCTAAGAAATGACCAACAGGATGAATACAGAGAAGCTTCGAGAGACTTACATGAACTGATCCTAAGTGAAATGAGCAGAATCAGTAGATCATTATGCACTTCAACAACAATACTATATGAGGATCAATTTTGATGGGAGTGGCTATCTTCAACAATGAGAGGACCCAAATCAGTTCCAATTAATCAGTAATGAACAGAACCAGTTACACCCAGTGAAAAAACACTGAAAAATGAGTGTGGACCACACCATAGTATTTACACTCTATCTGTTATTGTTTACTTATATTTTTGTTTTTCTTTCCAGGTTATTTTTACCTTCTTTCTAAATTGGATTTTTCCTGTGTATCAAGACAAATATATATATATATCATTAAAGATATCTATGCTCATTATTCTATTTGATATAATTCTAGAAATGCTAAAAAAAAAAACCATGTTAAACAAATAAACATGCCAAAAAGAGACAAAATTAATTATTTTCCTAGATATTATTTTGGCTTTCATAGAAAATTCCAGTTTCAACAACAAAATTCATAAAAATCAATGTTTTTGTCAAAATGGCAAAATATGAAATAAATCCACAAACTTTTCAGTAGATACATATATAGGTAAAAAACTTAGAAAATCCAATAGAAATGCATAAAAATCCATTTTGAATAACTCTAAAATGCATGAAATATTTGAAAGCTAACATATGAAGACATATTTGGTACTTATAGGAATATAACTACTATTCTTAAGAGGAAAATAAAAATGATATGACATTTAAATTAAGAATTTTTGATTTAACAAAGAGAACAATAGTAAAGCTAATGACAAGGAACCTCTGGAAAAATGTTTTCCTGTAATTAACTACTCTTTCTTTAATTATTTCCTCTAATGATTCCCCTTTCAGTGTGATGAATGACTAAACCAATGGAATTCTCTTTATTCCTCTAGGCAAGATACTACTACTTTTAATATGGTCACTTAAAAATTCTAATCTTGAGCAATTAAGTTCCCTCTATGAAATATATTGTCTTCTATTGAAAGGAGTCTGATTAAATCTTTAATTCAAGTGAGACTTCAGAACAGACAAGGGTACTGTTAAAATATTATTTCTTAATTTTTATAGTAGAGCTGAGATTTTAATGCTATATATTTTCAATCATATAACTAGTAAGTAGTGGAAACCCACTTGGTTCCAGAGTTTATGGTTCAGTGCTCTTTATATTATACCACACCTGCCTCTTTGGAGAAAATATTACTCTAAAAGGTACATAAAACAAAAATTTAAACAATTAATAAATGAAAAAGTATTTATTAAGTGCTTATTATGTGCTAAGCATCATGTTAAGCATTGAAAGTAGAAAAATAAAAATGAAGATAATTCCTTGCCTCAAGGAGTTAGCATTCTAATTAAGGAGGTATAGCGCATAAAGGAGAACCATGGCCAGGGAGGGCTATTTTAACTTTGGAAATTACTGAGATGGTGAATGGAAACATGTATTTACACATTGTTTTTTCTAATAGCAGTGATAGTACCACTATGTTCTGATTAGTGGGTATGAATCCTATAATGTGGTAGCACATAGTTGAAGTCACACTTTTCAAAATTATGATTATGTAAAATATGGTAATTGGTTCCTTCTTAATGGAAATATGCATTAATAGAGACTTACTGATACTGATTTGGGGACTAGGGCTGACTCCCTAGATATCCTGAGTCATATGAGGCATTTATGAGATCAGCAGGGTCTCATATCAGTTCCTTAGCTGAAGTCCTTTAGAATACAGTATCTGATTTAGTTAGTAAGGTAACTGGTAAAAAAGATAAACAGTATTATGAAAATGCATTAAAAAGTAGTGTAGTTTCCTCCTGCCCCCAGGTCAAATTGTAATATTGTAATAGATCAACAGGTATAAAAGAACACTGAATTTTGTTGTTGTTGTTGTTGTTGCCTATTTTCAAAGCTAGGTATGAAAAGAAGTAAAATAATCAAGTGTGAACAGTTGTGCAATAATGATATCTCTCCAATATGTCTCTCACCCATAGTAGATACTTGATAAATGTTGCTTAGTTATAGTGTCTATAATTAAGCTTCTTTCTCCCCCTGCTCTTCCCTTCCCTCTTTTCTCACTTTACCCTTCTGTTTTTCCATTGGCCCTTCTCTTCCTTTAATTTCAGTTTTTTTTCTCCCAAGTTGTTGTTTAACTGTTTCAATACTTATGTGATGTCTTTATGGGGTTTTCTTCGGAAAGATACCAGGGTGGTTTGCCATTTTCTTCTCCAGTTCATTTTTCACATATGAGGAAACTGAGGCAGATTTGTGATTTGCCTGGGGAAACACAACTATTCTCTGAAGCTGGATCTGAACTTGAATAAGAAAACAAACTAATTAAAAAACAGATTTTATGCTTTAATTCTGACACATTCTAGTTACCTGACTGTGCATAGATCAATTAATTTTTCTGAACTACATTTAATTGAGTAATAACATAGGGATTTTATGATACCACTACCATTTACTACCATCTATTGCACAGAGTTTCTCTGAGCTTCATATAGTATAATATGTGCAAAGCACTCTATATTCATGTAAATGAATGTTATAAAAAAAAGCCTCTTTTGGAGGGAATTTGTTGTTGAAGAGATCATTTTATTTTGGGCATTTTCTTTTTGAACCCTATTGAGAAGTTTATGAATAAAACTTATTCCAAGATTTGAGAGTGAAATAAAATCAACAAAAACACTGGGATGCAATTTCAGAAATCTGTTGACTGGACATCCTCTCCCTGTTCCAAGAAATTTACATTTGGATTTCAGTACAGCTACAGAGTTATGGTAGGGATTTCCAGCACTTTTTTGGAAGTAAATTTGCTTGATACCAACATACGGCTTGCCAAAGCTCGGCAGGCCAAATCCCAGTTCTGGAAAATGTGAGAACCAAGAGATCAGCAGTTAAACGACAAGGACTGTATCACTTTCATTTCTCCAAGGAAACAAATTCTACCTAACAGTCTATTGGGTCATTTTGAACACAACCAATAATCTTTTTAAAATGGAATGTCTCTTTTGTGGAATTTTATAGGGTATGTAACATTTAATGATGTAAATGTACTATCACATTCCACCCATTGAATTCTGGCTAGAATGTTTTTAGCTTTTCAGACTTAATTGTAGCTGGCCAGACATGTTCAATTATATTTACCTTTAGCAAAGAAAACACATTCCCAGTCATTGTGTACATTGAACAAAGTTAGGAATTCAGTTAGTCCATAACTAGTCCTTATCAATGGTAACTCAGTTCAAGGAGTAAATTTGAGAGCAAACAGATAATTTGGGACATAAAAATTACTAGATTTGGAGACATGATTTCAAGGTGTGGTTCTACTACTTATTAGCCTTGGGATTTTAGTTGTATATGACCTTTGACATCCTAGTATCCTTAGATGTAAAATGGTGATCATTATGTAGAATCTTCTCTAGAGCTAACTCTCTCCTTACATTGAACAGGTTGAATGCTGTTGGATGCAGAAGGTGGCTGATTACCTTTACTTTTGAGATTAAATAAATAAACATCTGAAGGGCTAGTGTTATTAGCAATGTTGTTCACATGCTTAGGTACTTCGCATTAGCATTAACTAGTTAATATTATTCCAATATCAATTAACCAATCAATATTGGTTAGATTCTATATAGGATTGTTTATACAAAGATTTAAGTACAACTTCCCCATCCCCCAATATGAGGTACCTCCTTTTTGTAAATACAAAATATTTTTGAGAAGAGTGGGATCAAACTTGAATCAAAATGATACTAAAAAACATCTGCTGGGAACATGTGTGGAAAGATGTACTTCCAGCTCTTGCTTTTCTTTTTCCTTACCTTTGCAGAATCTCCATTATTTCTGGTTGTGGTATAATTTTCCAGAAGGCATTTCTGATTATTCTCTGGGACTTTATAATGTCCTAGCAGCTCACTTCATCCTGTTTTTCACACATTGAAAGTATCCTCCACTTTTCCTTCTTTTTTTCTCCCCAGACATTCAGGGGGGATGTCTTCATTCCTCTCTAGGATGCACTCCTGAATCTACTCTGGTGCTTTCTCAACAATGCTTCTGTGTGGGATACATTCATTCCATCCCCTCTTTCCAACTTCTTTTTAATGTGTTATCCTTTTTAGAACATAACCTCCTAGAGGGTAGGGGCTGTCTTTCTATTTGTATTTTTATTTTCAGCATCTAGCACCATGACCGGCACATGGCAAGTGCGTGATAAATATTTTTTGGCTAAGTGACTGACAGATGGACAAGTTATTCACTTGTTTTTAAGACATAATGTCTCCATTGTTGGATCCATTCCTTGCTAAGCTGGGTTAAGTAGCTAGCTCCTAAATAATGTTTTTTTTTTCACCACTCAGAATCTGTGGCTAATAGTAACTTCTATTAGTAGCTCTAATTTCTGGAATTCTGATGTCTCTTCTGACCTTTAAAAGCTCACATGATATTGTATATGGTCTGTTCTATTTCTGAATGGTAATTCACCTAAGATCAAGATATAATAAATAAAAGAAATGAAAGTAATAGAAGCATGATACATTCAAGACACATGATGGCCAGATAGAAGATAGGGTCTGATACAATTTCCCTACCAGGAGGCCAACAACAATTTTTTCTCTTGAAGTAAAAACCACCAGGGAAAAGGACAGATTGTTTATTTGAACCTGTTTTATGCACATAGGGTTTTGACTCAGAAATCATTTAAAACCCCTTTATTCACCATAAAATAAATTGACAAGCACCAGTCAGAAATTACTTATGTGGGCTGTACAGTCACAGGAAGACCTCTCCATTACATATTCCCAGAAGCAGGCTCACCATGCCTCCACATGGATTAGAATCAGGCAGAACATATTACACATACTAGATGGAATGTACCTCCATTGGCCAGTCCCCCATTACAATTAGATGATAGGTTTAGAGTAGATGGTAATTAAATCTTGTTCTAAACTTCCTTTCCTCTTCAACCATCGACATTACTTCTTTCCCCCTCTCTCTCTTCAGAAAACTTCCACTTAAAACAAATGGAGAATAGAGGCCATCTAAAATGGGTTTTCTTCTCCCTGATTCTCCTCAAATTAATCAATCAATGAATTATCCACAAATATTTATATGTTTACTATGTGCCAAGCACTGTGGTAGGGCCGGAGGATAAAAAGAAAAAAAAATGAAACCATGACTGTCCTCAAGATTGATTTATTGGAGAGATGGTTAAACCATGTGGTCAACTTTTGTCTCCATCTATATGGAGAGGTATGCATGCATGAATAATTGACCCAATCAATAAATTTTGGTTAAAAAACTATTATATGTCAGGCAATGTGAAAAGTACTTGTGATATAACTAGAACCCCTCCTTTCAAGAAACTCCCATTCTAATGGAGTACACAACACACATGATTTGTTTCAGCTCTAAATCTAATGGAAGATTTCATGGTCCTTAGTGCTGGCAAAGCAAATGTTAATGCCTCTTTTTAAAAATCATACTAGTTTCTAAGGTTGAGCCATTTGACAATGCCAGGGATTTTTATTTCAAGCACTAGATCTTTAGTAATTATAGCTATACTACCTGGCAGTTTTCAGGGAGGAACTTCCTCAGATGATGGCTAGCCCAATGTCTAGACACATTACTATTTCTAAGTTCCTTGGTTTCAGGATCTGGTTCTTTTTCCAACAAGATTTGAAAGATGGCATCAAAATGGTGATGGTTTGACTTGTGTGGCACAATCTTTCTGTCTCTTCCTCAGGGTGCTCTGCTTCATCAATCATGTTAGATGGCCTTCTTTGTGTGGAGCTGATAATTGGTGGACATGGTTTTCCTCTTTTCATAGGAATGGCTCTTCTGAGTGATGGTTTTGAAGACTGATCTGGAGGCAGGGCCTGGTCTGGGAAGTGCTGCTGCTCCTAGGGCTCCTATGCCTATACATTTTTTAAAATCCTAAAATCCTAGTACATAACCAATGAGATCTTATTTAATAGAATACCTGACCTATCTTCAAATGAGATAATACATGTGAAAGTGCTTCCTTAACTAGAAAGTGTTATAGAAATATATGGAGCTAAACTCTACAGTATTTATATTAGCTCATCAGCAGAAGGTGTAAATAAAAATTTAATGGCCATTGGACCATTAGAATCAGCAGGCAAAGTATAAAGGCTATTTTTTTTCTTTAAAAAACTTAGAGAAGGCTAGGTGGTATAGTGAATAGAACATCAGCTCTGGAGTCAGGAGCACCTGAGTTTAAACGCATCCTTGAACATTCTAGCTTTGTGACCCTGGACAAGTCACACAATCCTGATTGTCACCTGGGGAAAAATAAACATAAACACATTGATCAGGAACAAAGTACAGGATTAATTTGGTTTAGGAAAAATAGTCTTCTGACGTAATTCCTTTCCTTTAGGGAGGTCAATCTCCAGTTGTGTTAGACAACATTATTGTCTGCCCTATTTTTAAATTGTCTCATTGACTTACACGAACTGATGCTGAGTGAAATGAGAAGGACCAGGAGATCATTATATACTTAACAACAATACTACATGATGACCAGTTCTGATGGACCTGGCCATCCTCAGCAATGAGATCAACCAAATCATTTCCAATGGAGCAGTAATGAACTGAATCAGCTACACCCAGAGAAAGAACTCTGGGAGATGACTAAAAACCATTACATTGAATTCCCAATCCCTATATTTATGCCCCCCTGCATTTTTTATTTCCTTCACAAGCTAATTGTACAATATTTCAGAGTCTGATTCTTTTTGTACAGCAAAATAACGGTTTGGTCATGTATACTTATTGTGTATCTAATTTATATTTTAATATATTTAACATCTACTGGTCATCCTGCCATCTGGGGGAGGGGGTGGGGGGTAAGAGGTGAAAAATTGGAAACAAGAGGTTTGGCAATTGTTAATGCTGTAAAGTTACCCATGCATATAACCTGTAAATAAAAGGCTATTAAATAAAAAAAAATAAATTGTCTCATTAATGAAGATTACATTATCTCCTTTCAGTTCTTAATTATCCATATAATAGAGAATTTTTTTTAAAGTCTGAATCCTAGCAATAAATCCACTTCTTTATTTTCCGTCTGCTAGGAGAAAATAGAATTGAGAAAAAAAAGTTACCCATGAAATTTGTAATCTAAAGACAAAGGTTCAAATCCTAGTCCAGCTATTTGACTCATCAGATACTGAGGAAATCATTTTGCTTTGCTCTGCCTCAGTTTCCTCACCTGAAAAATTATATGATAGGATTAAATTATGTTTAATGTTTTTTCCATTCCAAATCTAAAACCTATGATTAAAATATCCTTCTCATGGTTATTTATCCATTTACATTTAGTAATGAAACCATCATCTTCTTTACATTAAACAATCCTAATTTCTTTAATCTTATTCATAGGTTATTGTAGACTCCTAAATCTTTTTTTAGAGCTTTTTGCTTTTCAAGGAAAAAATGGTTGTGAAATTTTTCTTACTGTAATGATTGGAGTATATATTAGATTTATGGCTTTCACTGAAAAATCTGAAGCTTAGACTCTGAACTCTATACTAAAAATGAAACAGCATACCCTTCTTTTATAATGCAGCACCTTAGCAGAGGATATTAGCTGGGTATTAGTATGCAGTAGTATCAGGCACATACCAGAAGAGAACAAGAGGTGGGAAGCAGAGAAGATATATGAAGAGGAGGGAACATGGAAACATGGAACTGCAGAATGCATGCACAAGATGTGGTCCAGCAAGAAAAAGTTCTTAAGAGCAAAGCAATGACATCATCAGAAAATATCAATGACCTACAGCATCCTGTCCCTTAGAGATGAGTTGTTTTTCTAAATATTTCTTGGAAATATGTATTTCTAACTATACATGTACTCTAGCTCGATATGATTCCCATGTATGAGCTTCCTTGCTTAGGTACTATCTTGTTTTTGATATGCATAACCTTCCATGAGTGTGTGTGGTCACATAGTGTGTATGTGCACTATGTGACCTCTTAATATGTTTCCTATGTATAAATTTCTTCATATATGTGTTCAGTCCACTTGGGTTTACTATGTTTGTTTCTTTCATTCTGCCCATACACATTCCCTGTGTGTATAATCCTCCATAAATATTTCCTTGGCAAATCCAGTGTTCCCCTGATGGTTTGTATATTTATGAGAGCATATGCCTAAGGTACATAGTGGAAGTGTGTGGTGTTTTTCTTTTTTACCATGTTATTTCATAGGTTATGCGACCTTTAATCATTTGACTCTCAATTCTCTTCAAAGTCATCACCCCTGCAATAGCCATTTTCTCTTTTCCCATTTTGATTTCTTGATGAAGCAATTCAACTGTCTTCCTTTCTTGAATCCCTAACTTCCTTATCATATTATGTTGATTGTGATCAACCAAGTCTCAACTTCAGATCATCCCCAGGATTCATTGCTTTCCTTATGATACACATGCTTCTAAACAAAGGTGAAGAAAATCATATAACTGTTCAGTCTAGGTTCAATACAAATTTATGTTACATAACCTTGGACCCTCACTACTCCTTGGCAATCTTTTGGTACTTTCCTATCAACTTACTATCCTACTCTCTATAAGTGACTCTTGAGAACCTCCTCAAACCTCAAACCTGGTTCTTTTTCTTTCCACCCTCTTAAGTGAGGGTGGAAAATATCAATGTCTCATATTTTGCAGAAAAAATAAATTGAGGACATTTTCTGTGAACTCCCTTTATCTTCTCTTTCATCTCTTATCACTCTGGTGCCTTCTGTTTTCTCCTTCTTCATCCTTGTCTTACATAAAGATGTATTTCCCATGCCTTCTCTATGCTCTAAATGTAAAAATTCTTCTGGTCATGCTATGTGGGTACAATTTATGGTATATCATATATTTTCAGTAATCCAAACAGAAGATTATTGAAAGGGCAGTTGATAAATATCTTTTTTTTAAAGAGGGAAATTGGAGATACCTACAGTAGCAATAAACACAACATAGAATTTTACCAACAATACCTTTTTCATGAGAAGTGATTTGAGGAAGTAAAAAGCACCAAAATGAAAATGTATGATTAGAAAAGGATGTGGGGTCAATTGTGTAACAAGACCAAGAGATAATAGGTTACTAGTTTAAGTACTGTACTGGTCTCTGTGAAATATTCAAAGACCTACAGCAAGGATTCCAGCATGTTGAGTTGATTTACTTTGGAGGAATTGTGGAAGGCTGCAGATAAAAATTGCATAGAGTGAGAAAGAATGGATGGGTTGTGATCAATCCTGTTGAGGGATATGCCAACATCCATGTTATTATAAATTCATTGAAGTATTGAGGTAGTTTTTTTTTAAAATTGGGAAACATTAATAAGATACAATGCTCTTTTGTTCAATAAATATCAGATAGAATAAAATGATTTCCTGTTTCCTGAATATAAACTTATCATTTCAAGGAAGTAAATTGTGTTTTCTTTTTTGCTCAATAAAGTACATTGCTGAAGCATAATCAGTTTGTTGCCCATTACAGTGCCAAGATATTTATCTTAGATGATGCAATTTGTATCTGTTTATAGTATTTGATAGTATGTTATAGTTATAGTTACAGTACTTGATAGCATGTTAAATTCTCCTCCTTTTGACTTAACACTTGGTTGTGATGGATAACTGAGAAGGGTCTGGTCACATAGCAAGATACAAGGATATTCCCATAAATAGTTTTTGAGTTCCATCAATATCCTCGAAATGTAAAAGAATATTAGGAAGACCATTTATTATAGTGAACATAATGGACATGAGTCAACATTGGCCAAGTAAGTATAGATGTATATATGGTAGGCATTGTTGGAGGGAATTTTCAGTGACATGACATTGAATTTTTGGAATTGTTGAAGGCAAAAACAAATCATATGATAAAAAAGAGACAATTTTGAGATGCATGTAGATGTATATAATAAATTTACTTTGTTCTTATCTAAATAAGCTTCTAGAAAAATAATTTTGGTAGAGGCTATGGCCTTTTCGCTATATTGATCTCAATTAAAATCAGATCATCAATTTATGAATTGTAAACAAGTGATTAGCTTTCTTAGTCTTTCAAAATCTGACTCTAATTCTGTGAAACATTTTTAGAAAGACAATAATTTTGAAGGTTGAGAAGACTGTGGGCTGTGAAGGAGTTATAATAGCCATGTATTTAAATTAGATCTGAACAAAAGTAGAATAGAATTTCTGGAGGCAGTAGCTTCTCTCTCTTTGAAGATCTACAAAAAAGTCTTATGGACACAGTTATACTCTAGAGAGAATTCTAGAGGGATTGGAACCATTGGCTATTCCATATCTAAAATATGATTCTATGGATGGAATGAGTAGGTCACTAATGAGATCATAGATCCAGTGTAGCTACTCATGGTAATTAATTCTTACACAAACAACAAGTATCAGGACCTATATGGTGTCATTAGAAGCTTAATTAAAAAATTAAAGAACATATTGATCAGAATTTGTAAGCTATTGTTTTCTAATTCAACAACAGCCAACATGGTTTTAAAAAAAAGAATTGGTTTGAGTTGCAACATGAAAAATTTAATAATACAGAGAAAAAGCATCCTGACTAACAATGTGCTGGCGTCATTCTCATTACTAAATATGCTTAAGCAATCTACTGAATTATGTGTATATGTGCGTGTGCTAATTTTCTAAATTAGATTAGATATCTACATGGTCTTTACAGGGTAAGTACAACTTGCTTAGAATTAGGTGATTTATCCAACTACAATAGGGAAATTATATCCAATAAGAATATGCATCAAGGTTATCTTGTGTTTATTGAGTTAAATGTAGTTCCCTTGAATCTGATTTGCCCACAGTAGTTTGCCAAGCATCAGAAAATAGCTAAAGCAGTTACCTCTTTTGTATTCAGACAATCGAGAAATGAAGTCAATAATACAATCCTTCAGACCATTGAGCTAATTAAATCTCATAGATCTTTTTTCATTATGAAACTATCTATACCAGCCCACATGATGGGCTCTGGTATTCATCCTGTTCTAGATGGCTAATGGAAGGGATTTTAGGTATGGTACTCAGTTTCCTTTTAGCTATACTCTGACTGCTGAAAGGATTCATATACCTTTACTGATACTCATACACCTTTACTGATTCATACCACTGACATAGGATCATAGCTCTACAATTAGAAGGCTCTCTAGAGATCATCTAGTCTACCTTCCTTCATTTAGAGATGACGAATCTGAATTCAGAAGAATTTAAGCAACTCATCCAAGATTACGTAAATAGTGAGTAGGAGAGTGGGGATTAAGTTAACATCCCCTGACTCCATGAGTAATTTTTTTTCTTTTTAAAGAATTTATTTAGTGTTTTATTTTTCCCTAGTTACATGTAAAAACATTTTTAACATTTAAAAACTATCTAACATTAAAAAATTTAACATTTTAAAATTTTGAATTCCAAATTCTCTCCCTTCCTCCCTCTTTAACTTCCTGATTAAGAAGGCAAGCAAAGGGTAAATATGCATACTTATGAAAGATATTTCCATATTGGTCATGTGTGAAAGAAAATATAGATCAAAAAGAACTCAACCCCAACTTTAAGAACCATAAAGTTAAAAAGAGTCTGTATTCAAACACTGTCAATTGGGGATGTATAGCATTTTTTTTTATCAAAGTTCTTCATATTTGTCTTGGATCATTGTACTGCTGAGATTTAAGTCATTCACAGCAATCATCTTGCATAGCTGTTACTTGTACAGAATGCATTTCACTTTGCATCAGTTCATGTATAGATTTTTCTGAGAGCATCCTGCATTAATATCCCATTTATCCCACATCCCTTCTACCATTTATAATTTCCATTTTCTGTGCTATTAACCAATCTAGTAAGTATGAATAGTAGCTCAAAATTGTTTTAATTTGCATTTTTTCCAATCATTAGTGGGTTAGAGTATTTCTTCCTATGGCTATAAATACCTTTGATTACTTCAGCTGAAAACCTGATATCTTTTTATCATTTATCAATTGGAGATTTGCTCTTATTTTTATAAAGTTGACCCAGTTCTGTATTTGCTTGAGAAATGAGACCTTTAGCAGGAAAACTTGGTTCAATTTTTTTTCACAGTTGCTAATTATACTTCCCGCTATTTTATTCCCCTTTTCTAGTCTACTCTCTCTCCCTTTCCCTCTGTCCCTCAAGTGTTTCTCTTCTGACTATCCCTTACCTCATAATCTGCCCTTTCTTCTTTCACTTTATTTCTCTTTTCCCCTTCACCTACTACTTTCCTATAAGATAAATAGATTTCTATACCTAATAAATATAGATTTCTTCCTTGCCCTGGAAGTTCTGGAATTTGGTTATAATAATTTGAGATCTCTTTCAAGAGGTGATTGGTGGATGCTTTCAATTTCTATATTTACCCTCTGATTCTAGAAGAGTTTTCTTTGATAATTTCTTGAAAAATGATGACCAGGCTCTTTTCTTTCTTTCTTTCTTTCTTTCTTTCTTTCTTTCTTTCTTTCTTTCTTTCTTTCTTTCTTTCTTTCTTTCTTTCTTTCTTTTCTTTTCTTTCTTTTTCTTTTTTTTTTTAAATAATTCTAACTTTTTATTGACAGAACCCATGCCTGGGTAATTTTTTACAACATTATCCATTGCACTAAATTCTGTTTCAACTTTTCCTCTTCTTCCCTCCACCCCCTCCCCCAGATAGCAAGCAGTCCTATACATGTTAAATATGTCACAATATTTCCTAGATACAATATATGTATGCAGAACCGAACAGTTCTCTTGTTGTACAGGAAGAGTTGGATTCAGAAGGTAAAAGTAACCTGGGAAGAAAAATGAAAATGCAAACAGTTTACATTCATGTCCCAGTGTTCTTTCTTTAGGTGTAGCTGCTTCTGTCCATCATTGATCAATTGAAACTGAGTTAGATCTCTTTGTCAAAGAAATCCACTTCCATCAGAATAATCTTCATACAGGATCATTGCTGAAGTACATAATGATCTCCTGGTTCTGCTCATTTCACTTAGCATCAATTCATGTAAGTCTCTCCAAGCCTCTTTGTATTCATCCTGCTGGTCAATTCTTACAGAGCAATAATATTCCATAATATTCATATACCACAATTTACTCAACCATTCTCCAATTGATGGACATCCGTTCATTTTCCAGTTTCTAGCCACTACAAAGAGGGCTGCCACAAACATTTTGGCAATACAGGTCCCTTTCCCTTCTTTAGTATCTCTTTGGGGTATAAGCCCAATAGTGGCACTGCTGGATCAAAGGGTATGCACAGTTTGATAACTTTTTGGGCATAATTCCAGATTGCTCTCCAGAATGGTTGGATTCGTTCACAACTCCATCAACATGCATCAGTGTCCCAGTTTTCCTGCATCCCCTCCAATATTCATCATGATTTTTTCCTGTCATCTTACAGGCTCTTTTTTTGATAATGACTTTTAGGTAGTTTAATAATTTTTAAATTATCTCTCTTCCAGGTCAATCATTTTTCCAATGAAATAATTTACATTATCTTCTATTTTTTCATTATTTTGGTTTTCTTTTATTGCTTCTTGATTTCTCATGAAGCCATTAGCTTCTATTTACACAATTTTATTTTTTTCTGAGAAATTATTTCCTTCAGTGAGCTTTTGCACCTTTTAAAAAAATTGTTTAATTCTTTTTAAGATGTTTTTCTTCAATGAATTTTTCTGCCTCTTTTCCATTTGGACAATTCTGCTTTTTAAGGCACTCTTTTCTTCATTGTTATCTTTTTTTCTTTTCTTTTTTCCCCAATTTCCTTTATCATTGCTCAATCCTGTTTTTTTAAAAGCATTATTTTGTGTGTTTTTTGTGTGTGTTTCTAGTAAATTGTTGACATTTTTTCATTATTTTCTTGCATGACATGCATGATTCAATTTTTCCTCTACCACTCTTACTTAATTTTCAAAATGTCTTTTGAGCTCTCCTATGGTCTGAGACCACTTCATATTTTTTTGGGGGAAGCTTTGAATGTGTGTTTTACTTTGTAATCTTCTTTCGAATGTGTGTTTGATTATTGTTGCCATAGTAACTTTCTATAATCTAAGTTTTTTCTACTCTTTGCTTTTTTTTTTCCTGCCAATTTCTTGACTTTTAACTCTTTGTTAAAGTAGTGCTCTGCTTCCAGGATGGAGGACACACTGTTCCAAGATTCAGGGGTTTTATATGTGTATTTTAAATTCTGTCTAATAGTGGTGGGTTTTTTACTTTCCATGTCTATGGTTTAGTCTGTGAGTGATGAAAAGCACTCTTTTCTGGGCTCTGATGAAGGTCCTTACTCTGTTACAGCTGTAAACTCTGGTACGCTAGTGGTCTTGCTTATCCTTGGATTTTCAACTAGATTATGATCTACATCTGATTATGGGCAAAGCAACAGAGTTCTGCCTTAGTACTAACAATGAAATCCTTGTAATCTCCAGTTGTTTGACCAATTTACCATCTGTGGGCTAAGAGCTCTGGAAGCACCAGCTCTTGCTGCTGATTTCATGACTTATAAGGTCTGCTCCTGGTTTGCTGTAACCTGAACTGTACTCACTTGGTTTATGACTGAGTATGCTTCACTCTCACTCATGTGAGACAGGCTTTTCTTGCTGATCTTCTAAGTTGTCTTTGACTGGAAAATTATTTCATCCCATCATTTTGTGGATTCTCCTATTCCAGAAATCGTTTTAGGTTATTGTTTAACAGTATTTAGAGTGATTTGAGGGAGAACTCAGTGGAATTTTTCCTTGCCTTTTTTCTATCAAATTGACTCTGCCAACCAACAATCTTTCAACTGAAATGTTCTATCACCAGAGTACTTAAAAACAGGCTATTTAAATATTTGCAAAGGTCCAGGTTCTCAACATCATACTCTTTCTCTCTCTCCTTCCCTTTCTCCCTCCCTCTCTCTCTCTCTCTCTTTCTGACTGTGCCAATCCTACAACAATCTAGTTGTAGTTCATATTTTAAAATAAATCCTCTATAAGGAATACATTCCAAGGCACTGTGTTGCTCCTATTGTTCATGTGTAGCATTTCAAGGGTCAATGGGGTTCAGTTGTACGTGTTTCATTTTTCACTTTTGCTACATGACCCTTTTACTTCCTTCTCTAATCATCTACACTACTGATATCTTTGATGCTCCTTCCCATGGGGCAGAGTGTTGCTGGTGATATTGACATATATTTCTACTAATGCGCTGTCTTTTCACTGTGTTTTGAATTACTAGCAATTTTTACTTTTTTGATATTATAATGTTCTAAGATTCTCAGGTTGGTGATGTTACTAACAGTAGATTGATGGTAAAATGTTAAAGTTTCATGGTAAGGGTAGTTTTGTATTATCAAAACCTTTCCACAATATTCTCAAAACAACCTAGTGACTTCTTTCTATTCTTAGTTGCTAGATATACCATTGATAGAGCACTAAACTTGTAACAGGAAAACCTGAATTTAAATTTGACCTCATTTAGTAGTATGACCTGGGAAAATCACTTAACTTTTTCTGACTTCAACACTAAAATAGGAATAATAATAGTTCCTACCTAAAAGAATCATGAAGATCAAATGAAACAGTATTTGTCATATGTTTAGCACAATGCCTAGTACATACTAGCTACTTGATAAATGTTTATTTCTTTTCCTCTTTTAAAGTCGCATCTGGTTCCAATCTGTTCAGCTTATTTGTTGTACCTTTTTGGGTGCAAATACTGATTGATTGACTTAATAGGCTTTTTCTTTATTGCATTTTTATAATTTCATTAATCATTTTTTCATCCATTTTGTTTTTCCAGTATGATATTGAATTTCAGACTCTTTCAAATGATTATGTATTTCACTGAGGAACTTTGATGCTGTTACTTTAATCTTATGCATGAAACTGAACATTTATGAAATTTTGCCATTGATAAAGTATTTATTAGGCACTTTTTGTATGCAAAGAATTGTGATAAGTTCTGGGGATTCAAATGAAAATAAGTAAGATAGTCCTTGCCTTCAAGGAGCTACAATTAATAAGGAAGGACTTTACATAAAAGGGATGTTGGAAAATAGAGAGGGAGAAAGAATAGCCCTATCCTTATTTCCTTGGTGAGGAAACTGTGGAAAGGGTTCTTAGGGCCTAGACCCTGTAAAGATAAAGCAAAAAGTTCATCTATCAGATTTGGGAAAACCAGAGGTGGAGTCTAAGTTTCTAGAACTGTGGAGGGGCTTAAAGAATGGGCCATGATAGGAAGACAATAGAAAGTGTCAGGAAATCTTATTTGTATAAGGACTTCCCAGGGCATACTCTGGAATATTGGAAAAATTCTAAAAGGAATCTAAGAAACTGTAGTAATAAGAGATCACAAGACTGATGTTAAGACTCACTATCTTAATGTTAGTCATATGTCAAATGTCTAGAATACGGAATTATTTAGTAAATCTGACTTTCTAATTAGCAAACCATAATCAGCCAGATTCATGATAGATGAGACTGCAGGTGGAATAGTTTAAAACATATTGCCTGAAATTAAGACAACTCTGAGATACCACTACACACCTGTCAGATTGGCTAGAATGACAGGAAAAGATAACACGAAATATTGGAGGGGATGTGGGAAAACAGGGACACTGATACGTTGTTGGTGGAATTGTGAACACATCCAGCCATTCTGGAGAGCAATTTGGAACTATGCTCAAAAAGTTATCAAACTGTGCATACCCTTTGATCCAGCAGTGTTTCAACTGGGCTTATACCCCAAAGAGATACTAAAGAAGGGAAAGGGACCTTTTTGTACCAAAATGTTTGTGGCAGCCCTGTTTGTAGTGGCTAGAAGCTGGAAAATGAATGGATGCCCATCAATTGGAGAATGGTTGAGTAAACTGTGGTATATGAATGTTATGGAATATTATTGTTCTGTAAGAAACGACCAGCAGGATGAATAAAGAGAGGATTGGAGAGACTTACATGAACTGATGCTGAGTGAAATGAGCAGAAAGAGGAGATCATTATATACCTCAACAATGATACTGTGTGAGGATGTATTCTGATGGAAGTGGATTTCTTCGACAAAGAGAAGATCTAACTTAGTTTTAATTGATCAAGGATGGACAGAAGCAGCTATACCCAAAGAAAGAACAGTAGGAAATGAATGTAAACTGCTTGCATTTTTGTTCTTCTTTCTGGGTTATTTATACCTTCTAAATCCAATTCTCCCTGAGCAACAAGAGACTGTTCAGTTCTGTGCACATATATTGTATCCAAGACCTACGGTAACCTATTTAACATGTATAGGACTGCTTGCCATCTGGGGGAGGGGGTGGAGGGATGGAGGGGAAAAATCGGAACAGAAGTGAGTGCAAGGGATAATGTTGTAAAAAATTACCCTGGCATGGATTCTGTCAATAAAAAGTTATTAAAAAAAACATATTGCCTGAAAACAAAAATTAAGTGACTGAAAAAAGTCAATTCTCTTTTATAAACCTTCATTGTTGAAAATTGCCTGGCATGGTAAAATCAAGCAAAATTTATTTTAAAATAAAATATCTTCATATCTGGATGTCTTTCAAGGTGAATATTTCTATATCTTCTATGCTCACAATAAAGCAATCAGACTGTATTTAAAAAAAAATTCTGACCTATTTGAAAGTCACCATCAACTCGACTGTGAGCCAAGGCAGCGTCCTAATCATTTGGGCCAAATAAGACAATAACTATATTTCTATAACTCCTTGGTTGTTTGAAGAACTTTATGACATTGTTGCCCCAGTTTGAGCAGAAAAACAAATTCCAAAATTATAGGGTCTCATGGATTTCTTCATCCAGTTTCTTCTGCAAATGAAGTAAATTTATGCATTTGCTGTGTAACCGAGACACACATTAATAAAGTGTTTATTCAATGTTTCCAAGAACCAAAAAGGAGTTATATAGTGATTACCATGGCAACTATTGGCTCAGGAATAAATTTAAGCTCAATAGCCTTTAATACTTCTTAAATTATCCATTTGGATTTTGTTCTAATCTTATTTCATTCCAACATGACATAGCTATAGACTAGAATACAATTTCCTTGGCACAAAGCATTTGACTTAAAATGCCAGTATTTCTAGAGTCTTGAAGACAGTGTATATAGCCCATTGAAAATGGATGCGGGCTTTAGCACACATTTGAATAATTGGTTTTATGTGATCATCTATTTTGCTTGAGGCTGTGGGGGGGTATTAGAAGCCAGTTATCCCAGGCAACAAAAACAAATTGAATTAAATATGGAAATAATTTCATTACAAAATAAAATTATTGATTTTGAAAATATATTGCAATTCCAATAGACTATTAGACAATTGTGAATGGATGATTGAATCTTTGTTCCACTAGATTCCACCAATTGTCACACAATTAGTTGAAAGTTCTGGATCACTGTCATATTGATAACCTCCATCCTGGAAGGAAACATGTACAATTCAAATATCAGAGACACATTTATTCTCTCCTGGCTTTCCCTTTGTGCCAGCTTTCACCATTTTATTTAATATGTTGTAAACAAAAATTTCCTTTAAAAAAGTCCGTTAGGTTTTTACTTTTTCTGGAAGCCTAAGCAAGATTATTTTTAATAGGTTAATGAACATGGATCATGTCATTTTATTGGGTTAGGGGACTCTTACAGGAGTTCAACCAAATGAGATGCAGTAGATTCAAAATCAGCCAATTGAGGACTTGAACTTGGTAAATCGAGGTCAGATCTCAGCAGGGCAGAGGAACACCTCTATTTGCTGATAGGATAAATGGTCACACATTCACATCTGGACTTCATATGGATATTAACTCAGTAATTAGCAGCAGCCCCCATCCAGCTACATTCCAACATCTGGGACTGAAACATCACAGGGATTAAAAATAAAGACACAGGGAGAACACCAAGAGGAAAATACTTACAGTCAAATAGTGCCTTTGCTTGAATTATATATTAAAGGGTCATGTCAACCTGTTTGGGACTGAAAACATATTTTCCCTAGAGAAAAAGACATCTAAGACAATATCCAGAGGATATCTTACAAGTTAGCATTTCATTGTGAATTCAGGGATAAAGAAGATTAAGCATTTAAAACATGCTTTAGTGATTTAGGACTTCAGTAGTGGTTCAACAGTGGTTTTGAAAAAGATTAAAATAGGTATTCACACAAATATGGTGCATTTAACATGATATATAATTGATGCCATTGTCACTCTCTTTCACCATTTATGAAATTCACAATATTTAACAAGTTACATTTTAGGCTAAGAAAATAGGGGTGTGCATATAGGTATAGTATGATTAATTTTACACATAACTATAATGGCATGACACTTGGCTCCTTTTTGTCCTTGACACACTAAAGCACTCTTAATTTTTGAGGCTATAAGAAGAATATGCTATACTGAGCTTTTCTAAATGATTGTAGAATAAATACCATATGCTTTCTGAGAAGGCTTATCTTTTAATTGGCTGGAGAATAAATCACATATGGGAAACACAAGTAAGAACCTGTGTCTCATGGCAAGAAAGGCTGTTGTGAAATGTTTGCCAGAGATTTGAACTTTGGCTGGGAATCGCCCCAATTTCCCCTCCCTCCAAGTTAGCTGAAAACAGCTCAGTGATTGCATGGACTTGTGACCAAATAGGCTTCAAGGAAAGAGTAAGACTGAAACTTGGTCATCTTTTTTTTTCCCTCTTAGGATTTGGCTGTTTAAGTTTGAGCGATGGCCTTGGCCAACTGAGGAAAAGAAGTCAACTATTAAGTGCCCAAAGTCTATAGTTCCTTTTCATTCATGGCTCTTATTGTTGTCTTATTAGCAGTGTCTCTAGGATGCCAAAACAACTAATTGAGGAATGAACATTTTGGCATTTCACAGAGCTTGTTGGCTCTCTGATGTAAAAAAATCATTTGATTTATTTCCTAAATGGAAATGCTTTGGCATCATAAAGGTAGTCTGTACCTAATAGTCACAGGGAAAGTTTGAAAGACAAAAGAGTATAATATATCCATTTTAGGCTAGTTTTACTAATCCTTTTTTACTAAGTTGTTTTGTTTTATTTCCACCTCTGGTTATTTCAGAATGTTGTATTCAAAACACTGCTGCTTGTTTGACATATTTCTGCCCCACCATCCCAACCCATTAATTTGCTCTCATCTTTAGTAAATTTAAAACATTCAAGTTTACCTTTAGAACTTCCATCTTAATTGTTCACTTCTTCACTTCCTATGTCTTCTGTATTTACACATTTGATCATGCCACTTGGTAATTATTTAATATTTTCTTTGTTTTGAAATTATTTTAATATTACTTCATGGTTATTTATCTGTATATATATATATATATATATATATATATATATATATATATATACCCAGCCCATTACATATAACACATAAACACACACACACACGGTAGAATGAGAGCTTCTTGATAACTAGGGCTATTTGAGAGATATCACTCTTTTTCTTTATTTTGATTGAAACCATCTCCTTACAACCATTATATTCTCCCTTTGCCCCTTTTCCAGTTCTCCTTTATACTTCTCCTTCTTCTTAATGTCTTCCTCACCTCCTCATCTCTCAACCTTAGACTCCTTCCCACTATCACCTGGCTCTTATAAGTGAATCTTTCATCTTATCTTGCTGGGTTTTCATGATACATCTTGGCTATCTATACACCATGCAGTTCCACTTGACTGTCCCCCTCATGGACTGTTATGAAGATTAAATTAGATAATATATGTAAATTGTTTTTTCAGTTTTAATGCACCATATAAATGCCAACAATTATTTATCATTTTCATTTTTGATCACAGCATCCATTGGGTTCAATTCATGTCCTCAAAGAATTCCATTCAACAATCCCAAATGATCATTAACCTTCTGTTTGAAGAATTTCCAAATGAAGAACAACCCACTACTTCCCAAAATAGGCCATTTCACCAAACCCGAGGCATCCCTAGTCAGCCCTACCTCCAATCTATCTTCCTTATAGCTGCCAAAATGATATTCCTAAATTGGAAAGCTGAATATGTCACCTTTCTTTTTGAGTTTTTGTGATTTTTCATTAGTTTCAGTTTAAAATACAACTTTCAGTCTCAGTTTATCATTTCAAACTTTATCAAAATGGCTTTAGTCTTTTTGTTTCCAGATTGATTGTACATTAGTTCTCATGCTCTTTTTACTTTATGATAAATTGACATACTTGCTGTTCTCTTCTTATCTCTATGCCTTTGTAAAAGTTGTTCTCCATGACTAGAATCTTCTTTTATACAAGCAGCAAAAGAGACAGTCCGAGTGGTCACTGAATTCCTCACACAAGCATTTGCCATTATGGTTGTGCCACAAGCAATAAAAACAGACAATGGTCCTGTGTATACTTCCAAACATTTTGCACACTTTTGTGCACAGTATAAGATTTTACACACCACTAGTATACCTCCAATGGTGTGCAAATCCTCAAGGACAGGCAGTAGTAGAGAGGAGAAACAGACATTAAGACACTCCTCTCAAAAGAAAAGAAAGGGGGAGCCACAGGTAACCCTAGAGAACTTCTAAATCTAACCCTTTATACTACTAACTTCTTGATTTTTGACAAAGATGCATTGGCTCTGGCAGACAGGTTTTGTAACCCACTGGAAGGTCAATGTCCAGTGCGAGCAGCAACACTATCTTTAGATAATCACCAGGTGATGTGGAGAGACCCAGAAAGTGGTGAATGGAAGGGACCAGATAGGCTAACTGCTTGGGGGAGAGGGTTTGCTTGTATCTATCAGATGGGTGCCAACAAGCCATGTTCACCTTGTCCATCAGAGAGAGGTGGATCAAACCCTTTAAATGAAGGAGAAGACTCAAGAAACACCAGGTGGTTCTATTGCTGATTATGCCTACCACTGAAAGAGCAGGGCAGTTGTGGCGTTTGACTCATGGACATCAAATATTGTTGGACTTCAAACCCTCAGGAATCATTGGATTCTCTGAGACATAATAAGTAAGATTGTTGTAGGACTTCAAAACCCTCAGGAATCATTGGATTCTCTGAGACATAAAACTTGCAAGCCCTCAGGAATCATTGCATTTTCTGAGAAATGATAAGACTGTTACAGGACTTCAAAATCTGCTGGAATCATTGGATTCCCTAACACATAAAAATACTTTTGTAGGACTTCAAAAACTTGGGGAGATCATTGGATTCCCTGACATGTGAAGCAATGGACAATAGATTGGTTTTGGAATATCTCTTGGTTGCTGAAGGTGTATGTGTGACTGTTGTTTACATACCCTCCTTCTAGGACTTCTGGCAATCTTTTACAACACCATGTTGATTTACATTGTTATACTGCTACTTGAATGTACAATTCATGTTTGTTACATCACATTGAGCCTGCACTGACTGAGGGGAGGGCCATCACAAAGCACTAAATATTGCTTGTGGCACAACCATAATGGCAAATGCTTGTGTGAGGAATTCAGTGACCACTCGGACTGTCTCTTTTGCTGCTTGTATAAAAGAAGATTCTAGTCATGGAGAACAACTTTTACAAAGGCATAGAGATAAGAAGAGAACAGCAAGTATGTCAATTTATCATAAAGTAAAAAGAGCATGAGAACTAATGTACAATCAGTCTGGAAACAAAAAGACTAAAGCCATTTTGATAAAGTTTGAAATGATAATAGTTATTGCTATGTGCTTGTGTAATACCTCCCATGCTTATGGGTTTGTGCATAATAAGACCCTTCAGCCCAGAAACCCGCTAGCAACCCCTACTTCCCTTTGGTGCTTTTCATCTCCCTTCCTGAGATGTCAGGGAGGGCATAATCATCTCCTTTTTAGTGCTTTCACCTCCTTTCCTGAGAAGTCAGGGAGGGTGTGATCACCTCCCCTTGGGGGCTCTGACCTCCCTGAGGAGTCAGGGATGGCATGACCACCTGTGTTCTAAAACAAAAGAAAGTGGGAAATATAATGGGGTGAAGAAGCTAGAGTTGATGCACTGAGGTACCAAGCACATGAGGCTAAATAGTAATTGGATCATCCTCTATTAATATATATGCTTGGAGAAAGAATGGCCCCTGCCCACGCTTTGTGCAAGTCCTGATGTGTTGTATAGGAAATCACGATTTTGGTGGGTGGAGGCAGAGGGACGGAGAGAGAGGGGAAAGAGACTGCTGGCTGGTTCCTGTCGCAGCTGCTCACATTGCTATTGCGATCCCCCTTCATTTCCACAAAGAATAAAGTTTGAAGATTTTACCTTAACCTGAATTCCTGATTCCTGCTGATTTTAAAATATGTGGTCAGCACCTCAAGTATCATTTTCTTCAATAGTCCTATTCTGATTTCCCTGGTTGGAAGAGCACTCTTATTAACTGATTACTGAGTATTTTGTGTACATGTATATGTATATAAACATAGACACATACACACATAAATATATGTAATATTTATTTGTAAATATTCTGTTTCTCCCAAGTAAAATGTAAAACTATTAAGAGCAAAGACTGTCCCCCTTTCGTTGTATCAGAGGTGTCTGGTGAATGCTTGGATCACATGATGGGTGCTTAATAAATGATTGTTGTTTGGTTGATATGTTCTCAGTGAATGACATGACAAAATTATTCATATAAGAACTAAAATGGACCTCTGAAGTTACTAGGATAGATAACTTTCTTATTTTACAAAAAAGGAAGCTGAGGTCCAGAGAGGTTGAGAGCTAGAAAGTTATGCTTCTGTTATACTATACTTAAGATCAGAGATTCAATTTAGAACACATTTTGTAAAAACAAATTGGTAAGTTGAAGAGAAACAAAACTAAGCAGCAAAAGTTATGTGTAAAGTCTTTGAAAATTTGTCAAATGAAGGTTAAAAATGAGGAGATAGAGAGTTTTCAATTTTCCTTTGCCCTTTTGCCTAGGGGTCTCTAAAAAAGTGCCTTATACATAGTCAGGAAATCAATGTTTGTTGAATGCATGAATGAAATGTTTGTTGATCCAAACAAAAGTTAAGCTAACAAAAAAGTTATCTTCACGTATGGAAGGATTATGAAAGAATAATTAATAGTTTTTTTTAAATTTTATTTTACTAAGAGAAAGAAAACATATTTAAGACAAAGGTATTTTTAAAAATCAGATATAAGTTCAGTTTGACACAAAGAAATTTTCCTTGGCCATAAGAATAATTTGTCACTTCAATAGATCACCATAAAAGAGAATAATTTCTATTGTTTGTGATATCAAAAATATGAAAAATAGTGGCATTTTAAAGATGGCTTAAATATTGCTCTACCTCTTATGGTCTTCTACAGGTCTATGAGTTTAGATTTTTATGAACTGGATCTCATATCAGCATTTCAATTTTGACTCTGAATTTTTTATGATTTCATTTAATGTTAATCATCTTTGATATTGAGTTAATAACATTCCTGTCAATGAAGAGAGATGAGCTTTTCCCCACCTAATATGAAGTCAGTGACTTATAACTTCTGACTCAAATATAGTTGACATAACATTAAAAGATATTAACAAGAATGTAGCTAGCTATTTCTGGCCTTGTGACAGAACATTCATATCTCAAGTCCTTTGGTTGTCTGTGCTCTAGACCTCAGGCAGCTAGTAGCAAAGACTAATATATAAGACTTTCCTGCACAACAAAGGGGAACAACTTAGAAAAATCAATTATGTAAGTAGATAGTGCTATATTACTCTGCTACTCACCTGCTTCTTTTGAAATCTCTCCTTCTGATGGGACTGTTTGTAAAGATCAAGTATAAGGTCTAGTTTTGAAATACCAGTCCAGAGACCTGAGTTCTTCTTGCTTTTATCTGCTGCTTATAGGATGACTCAGTGGTAGAAAAGCTGATGACCTTCTTGGGGATTTTGGCAGCAGCTGCAGCCTTCCTGCTCCCATAGTTTAACTGCCCTGTCTCTCTGCTATGATAACAAATAATGAGTTTAATCTTGTTAGCTCTTGACATACAAGGAAGGTCATATAATCTTTATCCTTATAGATAAGTAAAAATAGGACAGTCAGCAATCTTTCTTAGTTTGGGCATTGAGCTTCCTTGAGGCTTGGGGATTTGACCAAATAGTCTTTTGAGATTCCTTCCTGTTGGATGATCCTGAGATTATATGATAAATTAATTTTAGTGAAGAGCAAATTTTTAGCCAATATGAGCTGTGAGTTTTATAAATGGTAGATACTTACAGCAATGTGTTTTTCTGAAGTTAGTGGTACATGTTTGAAAAAGGAGAAAAATAATTTAAGATTCTATGAGCATAAAGTCATTATTGTAACAGAAAGCAAAGAATAATAGTTTTTAATGCATATCTGAAACACATCATGGTTCCCTCCCCACTTTACCCTTCCAATAGAAGAAAGAGAGTATTTTGCCAAGTTTGGGACTCATTTGGACCTGTGGTTTCTAAATTTCAAGCTCAGATCGAACACTTTGGATTTAACCTTGTTTGCTTTTGGCCAAAGTGGCTTCCTGTTTCTAAGAAAGAAAAATGAGCCAAAAGGCCTCTTAAAAAAGATCATAAACTCTCTCTAACAGTGCACAATGATCTGATGAGTTAAGTGTAAATGAATCAGAAGCATGTAAACTAAATTTACCTTTAAAATGTACACGGATTTAGGAATTAAGGGGAGTAGGGAACTGTTTGGGAAGAGGGCTTGGCAAAAGATTCCTATGGTATTGCCAAACCCAAGTGTTTAAAAAACATTGTTGCTAGAGACATATGAGGAACCCAAAAAACTTGTTCAGCTTTTGCCTCTCCCTTAGTTTTTTCTCCTTATAATTTTGTTGTACTTATTCCCACAGCCAACTTCAAATGACCCCAAAAAATCAGGGCAGCTAAAAAGTTTGCTTAAACTTCTTAATACTTTTAATCCTTACTTGTTATAATTTGATTACTGAGACAGATTTTTCTCTGTGGGCCTCCTATTAAATCACTTTCAAGTTGAAACAAACCAGAAATCCTTTTAACTCCACAGAGCTGGTATTCACTCTGAGCTTTTCAGACTTTGTGCAGAGACTGTTGAATATCTCTTTTAAATGATGGAATTGGATCTAGTGGTTACTTTGATGATACCATCCTCCCAAACTAAAGAAATAGAAATAAATAAATAAACATTATATTTTAGCTCTACTATTTAGACTAATACCTAAATTTGCTACTTTAATGTCTTCAGAATTCTTTTTTTATATCAATGATAGAGTTTCCTCTAAAAACAATATTTGGGCTAGGAGTTTATCTTCTGTTAGTGAGAAAAAAGGACAAATAAGAAAAACCAACACTGTCCTGTAAATGCAAAGAAGAGAATCTGGCCTAAACTTATTGTTAAATTGTTGTACTTTTAAAGAAATCTGCTAATTTTTAACATATGCCTTCTTTTATCTAATATTTTAAAGTATTTATCTGGAGGCCAATAGACTGCATAAGTAAATTAGAAATAACCAGAAACTAGGTACTGTTATTACTATTATTATCATTAATAACACTAATCTCTTCAAAGCCCAATCTGCCATCCATATGGGCTAAGGCAGTGGCAAAGTAGGAGAATGTAAAGCAGAGTAATATGTAGTGGCAACTTAGTGTGCTTTGGCACCATTGTGGTTGTTTTGAAGCTTTGGGAGAATTCTTTAAATGATGTTAAATCAGACTCAGGTGATACTACTGGTGAGATTAGCAATTCCATGCAATGTGATGTAAATACTGTTAAAAGTTAAGTAAATTGTGGGTTTTCCTAGGTTTCTATGGTAGTTTTTCTCAACCTAGATAAAAATCTTTATGCAGGAGATAATCAGATAAGTGTCTGTTTTTTCTATTACAACAGAAAGACTAGATAAAGTGGACAAAGAGAAAATGACAACTTCCTATCTGCTGGAAATGCTTCAGGGTGAAAGATGACCACTAAAGAAGAAATGTCCACATTTAATGGACTAATGAAATTGAAACTTTGATCTTGCTGCAGGGCGCCATATCATCAAATTGTGGTAAATAAATATTACCCATAACAGCACAGAGCTTCATAATATTTATTTCTTGTCAATGAGATCTTCAGCTCCAAGTATGAGGACAACATATTCCTTACCAGTGGAGGGAAATCATCAGAAATAACTTTACCTTGAAACTAAGATCAAAAGAAATAGATTAAATTGAGAAATGATTAAAATATGAATGGGGAAAATTGAAGAAGTTGCAATCACTAAAAGTATTCACTTAATACAAACATCAGAAATTGTATCTAAAAACTAAGTGGATTACAACCATAGTGATGTCTCAAATAACTTTAGAAAGGAGATAGTCCTGTTTTGAGTTGGATTTTCAAAAGCCCTTTTTGAGTTTTATGTCATCAATCTAACCAGATTTTTTAAAACATCAATCAAAATATTTAGTGCAGATGCTATAAGAAAACAAAGGCAACAGAGGACTCCTGAAGAAGATATAGAAAATATCACATCTATATTATTTCAAGAGGTCCAACAAAACAAAAATTCAGATTGGCTCTAATGTGAACCAGTCTGTGCACTGTTAATATATGAACAATTGAACAATTATATCAAGTCAGATGAATGAAACTCAATCCTCTACAAAACTGGAGAGCAGCAGGGCCAGTTAAGGTACATATTTAATAGATCAAATACTTCCCAGTCCCAAGCATTACAGGCATAGTACTTGATGAACTTCTCCAGAGACAAATGTAATTTTTATTGATATTTATTACTAAAAGATGATAACATTAGTGACTCTAAATATCAGCCAATTATACATTTATGTACCTTTAACAGATTGCATCACCTAAAAAACAACCTTGTAAAATCCTTTAAAAGAAAAGAACATATTGACCAAGGTATGCTATTAAGTCCCAGAGATATAAAAAACAAAAAAATAAAAAAAAAAAACAGCTTTCTATTTCTTTAATTATTGAACAAGTCACCCAAAAGCATAGTAAAATACACACACATACACACACACACACACACACACACACACACACATACACAATGGCAAAATCTTTGACCAAATTTTATTCTTATGGCTTAGTCAAACACACAAATATATAAAATAATTCCATATATATATGTATATATATATATATATAATACACATATATATACTGAGAATTCTAGAGTATATTACTTATATATAGAAAACTGTTTTCTGTTGGCATTTTCTTGGCAAAGATACTAGAGTGGTTTGCCATTTCCCCCCCTATAGTTCATTTTCTACATTGTGGCAAACAGGATTAAATGATTTGCTCAAGGTCACACAGCTAATAATGTCTGAATACTTGAACACAGCTCTTCCTGACTCCAAGCCCAGCACTCTATTCACTGTTCCATTTAGTTTCCTAAAGCTGTAGTATATGTTACGAATCTTATTGGAATCAAGAAATCCAAGCTCAATGAGAAGCACATGTTTGAAGCAATTAGCATCTACATAATCTCAGTCTTTACATAGACTTTTGGAACTATAAAATGAACTCTGATTGTAAGTTTCCTAACAAAAATGTGTACAATATTAACAGCATATAGGATCGGTCACCTTAAAGCATCTGTGGAATGATAACACTAATAAAGAAAAGGAAAGGAATGATAAATATTTTCAGAAATTTACAGAAATACTTGTGGAACAAGCAGACATCAGTTCACTGAGCCAAAGTAAAGTCTGACAACCAGGGCATGCCAGTAGATTTATAAAATAGAACTAAGTTGTTAAACTCTGCATGTAGCCATATGAAATGACTCACAACCAAGAGTGGAATCAAAAGTTCTCCAAGGGTCACATCCACAGCAATACAACCAGCAACATGTTGACAAAGAAGCATCCTCAAACAATGGCTGAGTCTTGTAGATTTGTTTATGGAAATGGTGGGATTTATAATGACAATTCAGAGCCAGATTATTTCCAGGAGTAAAGACAGATTTGGTTATCATTAAGGATCCTGGGCTTACTGACAAATGAAGATAAGATAAGGAAATAATAGAAGCTGTGCAATACATTACTGCAAGGTAGAAAAGATTTGACACCTACAAATATTGAACAAGATATGGTTTAATGGCATGAATTTTGTGCCAAAAATTCATTATTGATCAAGAAGTAGATGACAAGTCTCTCTATTACAAAGATCCTTAAGAATTCAAGAAATCAATTCTATTGGAATTCTACCATTATCATAGATAGAACTATTGCTCAAAATTTTCCTCAAATAATTGATTCCTCAAAATTTAAGAATATTTTGAATAGAAGCAGTCATGCCAAATACTCATAATCTCCTGTTGTATCAAAATCATGTAGGAACAAGCTGAAGTACAAATTATCTCTAATTTCCTTTCTTCTACTAGCACTGACCCAAAGGTAGATTCAGCAAGCCAGCAAAAGATGAATTTATATTCAAAAATGTTTATCAAAGGAAAAAAGTAGCTGTTTTATCCATCTATGAAACAGTCCTCAGAATTAAATTTTAAATAGTGGAGGTCTATTTTTGCTTGAACTCCCTTCAAAATGATAAGAAGGTAACTAAGAAGAAAAAATAATGAACATTTATATCATATTGTAAGATTTGTTAAATATTTGAATACATTGTTCATTTGAATATTATAATAGCCCTGGAAGGTATATATGTATTATTACAGATAGTATTATTTTCATTTTTTTAGATGAGGAAACTGAGATTCAAAGTTCTTGTCTGAAGTCCCATAACTAGTTAGCTTGTGAAACTGGATTTGAATACAGGTCTTTTGAGTCCAAGTCCACCACTCTCTCTACTATAGTGTGCTATTTGTCAATACAGAGCTGTTCCAGTTTTGCAGCACCAGCCAGGACTATGCTTTGCTGACTTCTTTAAAAGTAAGTTTTCACTGGAAATTAGTATGGCAGAAACTAGGCATTGACCTACACTTAACACCATACACCAAGATAAGGTCAAAATGAGTTCATGACCTAGGCATAAAGAATGAGATTATAAATAAACTGGAAGAGCATAGGATAGTTTACCTCTCAGACCTGTGGAAGAGGAAGGAATTTATGATCAAAGAAAAATTAGAGATCATTATTGATCACAAAATAGAAAATTTTGATTATATGAAATTGAAAAGTTTTTGTACAAACAAAATTAATAAAGACAAGATTAGAAGGGAAGCAATAAACTGGGAAAACATTTTTACAGTCAAATGTTCTGATAAAGGCCTCATTTCCAAAATATATAGAGAATTGACTCTAATTTATAAGAAATCAAGCCATTCTCCAATTGATAAATGGTCAAAGAATATGAACATACAATTCTCAGATGAAGAAATTGAAACTATTTCTAGCCATATGAAAAGATGCTCCAAGTCATTATTAATCAGAGAAATGCAAATTAAGACAACTCTGAGATACCCCTAAACACCTGTCAGATTGGCTAGAATGACAGGGAAAGATTATGCGGAATATTGGAGGGGATGTGGGAAAACAGGGACACTAATACATTGTTGGTGGAATTGTGAATACATCCAGCCATTCTGGAGAGCAATTTGGAACTATGCTTAAAACGTTATCAAACTGTGCATACCCTTTGATCCAGCAATGTTTCTACTGGGCTTATATCCCAAAGAAATATTAAATAAGGGAAAGGGACCTATATGTTCACAAATGTTTGTGGCAGCTCTCTTTGTAGTGGCCAGAAATTGGAAACTGAGTGTTTGCCCATCAATTGGAGAATGACTGAATAAATTGTGGTATATGAATATTATGGAATATTATTGTTCTGTAAGAAATGACCAGCAGGATGATTTCAGAAAGGCCTGGAGAGACTTACATGAACTGATGTTGAGAGAAATGACCAGGACCAGGAGATCATTATATACTTCAACAACAATACAATATGATGATCAATTCTGATCATGTGGTCCTCTTCAACTATGAAATGAACCAAATCAGTTCCAAAAGAGCAGTAATGAATTGAACCAGCTACACCCAGGGAAAGAATCTGGGAGATGACTATGAACCATTACATAGAATTCCCACTCCCTATATTTTTGTCTGCCTGCATTTTTGATTTCCTTCACAGGTTAATAGTACACTATTTCAAAGTCTGATTCTTTCTGTACAGCAAAATAACTGTTAAGACAGGTATACTTATATTGTATTTAATTTATACTTTAACATAATTATATAACTTGTAAATAAAAAGCTATTTAAAAAAATTAAATTTTCAGATGACCTGAAGGTTATAAGAGAGGATTGGAATTACAAATAACAGAAAAGATCCCTCTCCAGGAAAATCTAAAAACTATTTAAGGACATTTAGGATTTAGAATGAATATCAAAATGTGTGAAAAGTGAAGTTAATACCTGAATGTTCAGTAGCAGCTGAATTTAGGCTCAAATAGATGGGATCAAAAGATATAAAATGACTGATCAGACTATAAGTGGGACAAATGAACAAATAGAGAATGAAGTTATTAATTATAAAATAGTTCATGCTATGGTTTAATTCAAAGAACTCTGGATGTGCATGTAAGAGACTTTATAGTTTTGCTTACCTGCTTTGTGCATAAATAGGCAAGACTGTGCCTTGGATTTCTCATTGATACTTTAATGCTTCAAAGAGTTTTGATTTCTTGGATGTGAGATCTTTCCTCCATTCATTGAAATATTAATTTTTATTAGATTAGTATTTAGTAAATATTCTTTAGTAATCACTGTGATTTAGTAATTAATTATTTTCTAATTGCCTTTGAAGAAGTCCTGCAATTTAACTAAACTTGATCTTAGATGTCAGATATATAGTCTATATCAAAAATATATTCAAATCCTGTCCAGCTTATTGGATTCTACTAAAACATATATTCTAATGAGTTGATGCTTTCATGAATACAGAATCATCTTTAGGCATCAGAATAAGAACATAGTGGAAGTTGTCCATCTGTAAAATGGAGATAATACACTACTCAACTCACTACATTACTGTTGTAAGGAAAATGCTGTGTAAGCTACAAAGGGATATACATATGTAAAAATGTACAAATATATTTATACAAAGAGCATATTATATACATAGAGAATTTGTAGCACAACATATTTGTATACACACATATAGAGAGAGATATTTATATATGCTATTAAATTGCTCATGCTAATTTAATGTAAATTGAAAGTGAATTTAATATTAAAAATGAATAATTATGTTAACACAGGCTAGACTTAAAATATGAGATAAATCCTTTAGAATGAAATCTCTGAAAGAAAAAAAATACAGCACTTAGGAACATTGCATTTAAAGTTAGAAAGGACTTTATCGAACTTGTAGTTCTATTTCTCCCTTTACTTTACTTTACAGATGTGGAAATTGAGTCCCAAAGTCTTTGTCCAAAATAATGGAGATAATAGCTAATCCAAGATTCATACTGGATTAGTGGATAAAGTATTACACTTGGAATTAGGAAGGTTAAACTTGAAACATTATGTGACCTTGAGTAAGCCACTAAACTCCTCTCTTTCCTCATCCCTAAATAAAAACAGCCCCCATTTCATAGATGTGACACTATCTATGCAAAAAAAAATTGTTTAACCTTAATCAGTTATTGTTACTTCTTATGCTTGTCTTCCAGCTCAAAATCTAATTTTTTTTGCTCTATTACATTGCCTCTCCTAGATGTATGCACTAAAGTAAAAACAAAAACAAAAACCCAAACCCACCCCGCAACTTCAAACCTCATTTATGATAGCCTATATGTAAGTTTTATATAAGTTCCATTTGTGTAATATCTGTAGTGTGATCATATTGTCTATACTGATACCTATAAATTCTTCTATGTCCAGTACTGATATACATATTCATTTGTTTATTTCTGTACCTCTTAGTTTCAGTAGCTTACTTCTGTAGAGTTTTTAAATATAGGCATATTGCAGAGATATTTCTGGTTTGGTTTTATGTTTGTTGTAATAAAATGATTTTCTCAATAAAGTGAGTAACATAAACTTTTTGGTTTCCCAGTGCATATAAAAGTTATATTTACATTTTACTATAGTCTACTGAGTATGCAATAGAATTGTATTTAAAAATGTACATACCTTAATTAATAATACTTTATTGATAAAAAATGCTAATCATCATCTAAACCTTCATTGAGTTGTAATCTTTTGCTAGTGGATGGTTTTCCTTTGATGCTGATGGCTACTAACTGATCAGAGTGATGGTGGCTGATGATTGAGGTAGCTATGGAAATGTCTTAAAATAAATCAACAATGAAGTTTGCCACAATGATTGACTCTTCCTTTCACTTGAACACTTAGAGACCATTATAGGGGTTATTAACAGTTCTAATAGATATATTATTGTGTCTCAGAGAATAGAGAAGACCAAGGAGAGGGAGAGAGATGGAGTGGTCAGAACACACACACACACACACACACACACACACACACACACCATTTAGCAACTAAGTTCGTTATGTCACTTGGACATAGTTTATGTCCTTCCCCCCGAAAAATAATTAAAATAGCAGCATCACAGATCATTGATCACACTGATCATATCATAACAGATAAGATAATAATAAAAAGTTTGAAATATTGGAATATTGTCACATTCACCAAAATGTGACAGAGGATTTTCCTTACTGGGTTCTGCTTAGCATAAGAAATTAAATGGAAATATTGTGAGAGTTTTGTGGAAGCTGCAGATGACAAGCAAGGACCAGCAGATAATGTAGAACCTATGACCAAATACTTAACCCAAATTTTGCAATAGAGTATTGTAAATGCCCCAAAAAAGAAAATGATAAGATTAGACTTCTTCTCTGATACAAGGGGTGGGGAGTAAAACGTTTACACTGATTTTCCAGACAGTACCATTTACATGGTGAGGTGCTTTGGAGAAATGCATATGTTGTGTTTTTAGAAGAACTGCTTTTCTATGTAAAACTTTTCTGACAACTTTGATCAAGTCCTTTTTAGTGACAAAAATTTAATTTCTGTGTATAAAGGCCTTCATGAAGCTTTTTTGATAGATATGACTTCCTATAAAGGTTTCCTCTGATATCTAGTATGGAAGTGATCTGGGTTCTAGAAGTTTATGCTAGGCTTGCATAAACTCTATCATATCTTAGGCTAGAAATGCAACAGACTACATCTACTATGAGCCAACTAGTCTAGTTTAAGCCCACTACTATTAAGTAGGGAGACCATTTGACATTGATTACTTCTTTATCCATAAACACCCTTAAAGCAAAGAAAAACTAGAAACAATCCATTAATTATTCGTGGTCTGCATTAATAGTGGGAAGGTGGCATAAAGAAGACTGGAAAGTTTTAAAAAGTACAGTTTCTATACAGTTTATGAGTATGAAGATATCGGTTGGTATTCTAAATATTGTCATCTTTGGCCAATGACCAATTAATAAACATACAATTGGAGAATAATCACATTAAACTTAATATTCTCACAATACATAAAATCAGAAGCAAAAAAAAAATGAAGGTGTAATAAAATGGAAAAATGGCTCTCAAGTATTCCTGAAGAGACAAGTAAACAAACTGGTAGAATTGTTTTTATTATGTGTACAAAATGAACAAGAAAAATCACTTCATGAGACAAGTTATCTTGAATTGAAGAAATCATGGTAAATATTTGCAAGGAGATCATAATGAATGTAATTGTAGCTTACACATACATGCCTGTTGCAGATGATAAAGGAATGGAAAAAATTCTATGAAGAAATTGTTTAAAATACACTGGCATACACAGTAAGAAATACAAAAGGTTAAAATTTCATAGACTACATAAAGAACTCACATTTATATGTCTTCTTGAAAAAAACACCAGACGTGGTTTGGATTAAACATCAGCATAAATAAAATTGATTATAATATGACAGCAATGACAAATTATTAAGGTGGGAGTCATTTTCTTTTTTTATTATTATTATAGCTTTTTATTTACAAAACATATGCATGGGTAATTTTTCAACATTGACCCTTACAAAACCTTATGTTCCAACTTTTCCCTTCCTTCCCCTTATCCTCTTCCCTAGATGGCAGATAGTCTAATACATGTTAAATATGATAAAGTATATGTTAAATACAATATATGTATACATATTTATTCAGTTATCTTGCTGCACAAGAAAAATTTGATTTAGAAAGAAAGAAAAAAAACTGAGAAGGAAAACAAGATGCAAGAAAACAATAACAGAAAGAGTGGACATGCTATGTTGTGGTGGTGGGAGTCATTTTCAATCACTTATCTGTAATTAGAGTAACAATAAACTTGTTAGGGTGAAGATGAAAAGAAAGTGTGTAATTGAAGTAATTTTAATTTCATGAATTTAAGTGGAAATGAATGAAAGAACAGACATCAATAAGAACTAATACCCTTTCAAAAGTTGAAGTGATATAAATCAATGATTATAATGAGATGAAAAGCCAAGAAATCACTTTAAAAAGATAGACAAGGGCAACGCTGTTTTAGACTACACTTTATTTGTAAAATCTTTCAAAAGAAGATAGTGGAAGACTATCAATATCAAACTTGCAAGAACAGAGGTGGGCAGAGAAAGTTTTCAGAAAATTTGGTGAAGAAATCTAATTAGGCAAACTATCCGATGAGAAGCTAAGGATGAAATTGAAAGAATGATAACAAAGAAATGAAAAATGGAAAAGATCTGTAAGATTTTTATGGCAAACTATTTTCTTGGTCAATAGATACTACCCTGGGAATATCATAGACCCTAATGTGATGAATGTGGAAATAGAAATTTCAGTAAATAAAATAAGGAGAGAGAGAGAGAGAAAGAGAGAGAGAGAGAGAGAGAGAGAGAGAGAGAGAGAGAGAAATAATTAAAATTCAAAAGCTTCTGTGTTGGAGGCAATATAATTTTTGAGGGGATTGAATAATTGATTCACTACACACACACATACATATATGCTACATCTTACCAAGAAAAACTACTGAGGACAGAGAAAGGGAGATGCATGTTTGGAAAAGAAGGTTGATTGATTATATAATGAAGATGAAGGAAAAATTATGGATGGTTTGCATGTGATATAGTGGGTAGAACACAAGACCTAAGTTCAATCAAGCCTTAGACACTGACTGACAATGGATAAGATCCTTAACCTTGGGAACCAAGATGGTGAAGATGACACACATTTCTCTTTGACCTTCTTCTACAACTCTCAGACTAATTAAGCAAATCCAGTCTCAGAATTATCTCTGGAATGGCAGAACCCACAGATTTTGGGAGTGTAACAAATTACCAGCAGAAGATAATTTAGAAGATCATCAGAAAAGGTCTGTTTCAATTGGAAATGGGAGGGAGGCAGCCAGCACAAGGAGCTGAGCACAAATGCCAGTCCAGACAGTGTAGAGTCCTTGGGCTTTGCTGATTCTGAGGGCAGTGCAGACTGTGTGGTGGTGCAGACTCTGAGTGGTGGAGAATTAATGGGGAGGAATCTACAGCAGCATATTGGCTACTTTAACCTGGCTGCAAGCCAGTAGATCAGCAGAGAAGTTAAAAAACATCCTACTAAAACACAAAGGTTAATAGTGAATCCTTAATGCCAGAGTCTTATGGCATCTGGCCACACCCACCCAGCACTGGGAATGAGTCAGCACTGACCCAGAGCAGCTCTGGCTGCTCACAGAGGAAGCCGCTACTTGTAGATGAAGCTTGGAAAACCTATACCCTGCCCTAAAAGAAGGTCTTAGCTTTTTTTTTTTTTTTTTAAATGAGTAAAAAAGTAAAGAGAACTATGAAGATAGATAGCTTCTATGGTGAAAGAGAAGAACAGATTTCAAATCATGAGGAGAGCAAACACAGATTGTCTCCAGATGAAGCCCAAAAGGTTATATAATTTGATCCCAATCACATAAGGCTCTCTTAGAAGAAATTTAAAAGGATGCTAAAGGAGAGCTAGAAGAAAAATGAGGAAAGGAAATGGAAACTTTGCAAGATGGTTTGGAAAAGACATATAACTCATTAAAAGATAGATTTGATAAAATGGAAAAAGAAAACAACTCCCAGAAAAAAGAATTTGTGAAACAGTAAAAGAAAATAACTCCTTAAAAAACAGAACTTGTAAAAAGAAAAAAAGAAAATAACTCCTTAAAAAACATAATTTGTGAAATGGAAAAAAAAATCCCACAGAACTAAACAGCTCATTTAAAAATTCAATTGAACAATTATAAAAAGAAGTTTAAAAAAAAGTAAATGAAGAAAATAATTCACTAAAATTCAGAACTGAGCAAATGGAAATGAATGATTCATAGAGACAACAAGTATCAGTCAAGCAAAACCAAAAAATGAAATAATAGAAAAAAATAAGAAATATCTAATTTGGAGTACAACTGACCTCGAAAATAGAACTAAGAGAGACAATCTAAAAATTATTGAACTCCCTGAAATCCATGATAAAAAAAGAGCCTAGACACTATTTTTCAGGAAATCATCAAAGAGAACTGCCCAGATATCATAGAATCAGAAGGTAAAATGATCATTGAAAGAATTCACTGAATACCTCCTGAAAGAGACCCCAAAATTAAAACTCCAAGAAATATCAGGGCTAAATTTCAGAACTATCTGACCAAGGAAAAAAATATTACAAACAGCCAGAAAGAAACAATTCAAATACTGAGGAGCCACAATGAGGATTACACAGGACACAGTAGCTTCCACTGTAAAGAATGAAAGGGCCTGGAATCTGATATTCTGAAAGGCAAAGGAACTTAGAATGCAGCCAAGAATAAATTACCCTGCTAAACTGAGCATTTTCTTTCAGGGTAGAAGATTGACATTCAATGAAACTGATGAATTCCATTTATTTTTGATGAAAAGACCAGAGCTAAATAAAAAATTTGACCTCCAAATATAAAACTCAAGAGAAGCATAAAAAGATAAAAAGAAAAAAAAACACTTGAGAACTATTTCTCTTGTGGGTATGCATAGAGAATATATGTATAATCTGATTTTACTGTTATAATATAAAAAAGAAACAAGGTAGAAAGGAAATTGTAACAGAAAAAAAGGGGAAAGTGGAGATAAACTGAGGGAAATTACATCTTAGGAAGAGGCAAAGAAAACCTATTATAATTGAGGGAAAGAAGGGAGGGTGACAAATATTTTGTGAATCTTACTCTCATCAGATTTGTCTCAAAAAAAGAATATTAGATATATTTCTTTTCACTGAGAAACTTCTCTCACCTTATAGAAATGTGGGAGTGGGGAGACAAAAAGGGAAGGAGTAGGCTAAATAGAAGGGAAAACAAATAGTAGGGGAAAGGTATAAGAAAGGGGAGGATTGCTTGAGGCAAGTAGTGCTCATAAGTAAAATACTGGGGAGGAGTGAGAGGGGAAAATGAAAGAGAAAAAATATTATTTGGGGTTAATAAAATAGCAGGAAATACAGAATTAGTAGTTTTAACTGTAAATGTGAATGGAGTGATCTCTCCCATGAAGTGTACATGGAGAATAGACTGGATTAAAATCCAGAATCCTACAATATGTTGTTTATAAGAAACACATTGAAAGCAGAGCAATACATATAGAGTAAAAGTAAAAGGTTGGAGCAGAATCTATCATGCTTCAGATGAAGTAAAAAAAAGAAAAGAAAAGAAAAGAAACCAGGGGTAGCAATTCTGATCTCAGATGAAGCAACACCAGAAAATTGATCTAATTAAAAGAGAGGGTACCATAAATAATGAAGCAATATCAATATTAAACATATTTGCATCAAGTGGTGTAGCATCTAAATTCCTAAAGAAAAAGTTAAGAGAGTTGTAAAAAGAAGTTGATAGCAAAACAATAATAGTGGGAGATCTCAACCTTCCTCTCTCAGAACTAGATAAATCAAATCACAAAAAAGAAAGAAGTTAAAGAGGTAAATAGAATACTACGAAAGCTAGATATGAAATCTTTGGAGAAAATTGAATGGAGACAGAAAGGAGTACACTTTCTTCTCTGTAGTTCATGGGACCTATACAAAAATTGACCATATATTAGGATATAAAGACCTCAAAATCAAATGCAAAAAAAGGCACAAATAGTAAATGCTTTTTTTTTTTCAGATCACAATGCAAAAAAAATCACATTCAGTAAAAGGCCAATGGAAAATAGACCAAAAAGTAATTGGAAATTTAAAAAAATCATCCTAAAGAATGAAGGGGTGAAATAGCAATTCATAGGCACAATCAACAATTTCATCCAAGAGAATGACAATAATGAGACAACATATCAAAATTCAAGATTTGTGATATCAAGAGGTAATAAGAGGAAATTTCATATCTCTAGAAGCTTACTTCCATAAAATAGAGGAGAAGATCAATGAATTGTGCTTGCAACTAAAAAATCTAGAAAAAGAACAAATGAGAAACTCCTAATCAAATACCAAACTTGAAATTCTAAAAATAAAAGGAAAGATTAATAAAATTGAAAGTAAAAAAAGTATTGAATTAATAAATAAAACTAAGACTTGGTTTTATGGAAAAACCAACAAAATAGATAAAACTTTAATTAATTTGATTAGAATAAGAAAGAGGAAAATCAAATTGTTAGTCTCAAAAACGAAAAGAGAGAACTATGTACCAAGAAAAGGAAATTAGAGCAATTATTAGGAGTTACTTTGCCCAACTTTATGCCAATAAATTTGAAAACCTAAGGGAAATGGAGGAATACCTACAAAAATATAGATTGCCCAGATTAACAGAAGAAGAAATAAGTTACTTAAATAATCCCATTTTAGAAAAAAGAAATAGAACTATTAATCAATTCCCTAAAATATCCCCAGGACCAGATGGATTTACATGTGAATTCTACCAAAGATTTAAAGAATAATTAACTTCAATACCATACAAACTTTTTGAAAAATTAGGGGATGAAGGACTCCTACCTAATTTCTTTTATGACACAGACATGGTACCGATACCTAAACCAGGTAAGATGAAAACAGAGAAAAAAAATTATACACCAATCTCCCTAATGACTATTGATGCAAAAATCTTAAATAAAATATTAACCAAGATATTACAGAAAATCATCCTCAGGATAATACACCATGACCAATTGGGATTTATAACAGGAATGTAGGGTAGTTCAATATTAGGAAAACTATTAGCATAATTGACTATATCAATAACCAAATTAACAAAAACCATATGATTATCTCAATAGATACAGAAAAATCATTTGATAAAACCCAACACCCATTCCTATTAAAAACACCAGAGACTATAGGAATAAATGGACTTTTCCTTAAAACAGACAGTAGCATCAATTTAAAAATCACTTAAAACCAAGCATCATATGTAATGGGGAGAAAATGGAGCCATTCACAATAAGATCAGCAGTTAAACAAGGTTGCCCACTATCACCATTATGATTCACTATTGTATTAGAAATGCTAGCTTTGGCAGTAAAAGAAGAAATGGAGATTAAAGGAATTAGAGTAGGTAATGTGGAAACCAAATTATCACTCTTTGCAGATGATATGATGCTATACTTAGAGAACCCTATAGAATCAACTAAAAATCTTTTAGAAATAATCCACAACATCAGCAGAATTGCAGGATACAAAATAAATCCACATAAATCATCAGCATTTTTATACATCACTAACAAAATCTAAAAGCAAGAGATACAAAGCGGGATTCCATTTAAAATAACTGTCAATAGTATAGAATATTTGGGAATCCATCTGCCAAGGGAAAGTAAGAGACTATATGAGCAAAACTACAAAACACTTTCCACACAAATAAAATCAAATCTAAGCAATTAGAAAAATATCAAGTGTTCTTGGATAAATTGAGCAAATATAATAAAACTGACAATACTTCCTAACCTAATCTATTTATTTAGTGTTATACCCATCAAACTCCCAAGAAACTATTTTACTGAACTAGAAAGAATAACAACAAAATTTATCTGGATGAAGAAAAGGTCAAGAATTCCAAAGGAATTATTGAGGAGAAAAGCAAATGAAGGTGGCCTAGCTATACCAGATCTAAAACTATATTATAAAGCAGTGGTCATTGAAACCATTTGGTACTGGCAAAGAAATAGAGAAGTTGATCAGTGGAACAGGTTAGGTTCACAGAACAAAATAATCAATGACTATAGCAATCTAGTACTTGACAAACCCAAAGATCCCGCTTTTGGGATAAGAATTCACTAATTCACAAAAACTGCTATGGAAATTAGTATGGCAGAAACTAGGTATAGATCACACCAAACACCAAATACCAAGATAAGGTCAAAATGGGTTCATGACGTAGACATAAAGAGTGATAACTTAAACAAATTAGAACATAGGATAGTTGACCTCTCAGATTTGTGGAAGAGGAAGGAATTAGTGACTAAAAAAAAAAAAAACAAAAACAAAAAAACTAGAGACCATTAGTGATCACAAAATAGAAAATTTTGATTATATCAAGTTAAAAAAGTTTTGTACAAAAAAATTAATGCAGATAAGATTAGAAGGGAAGCAATAAACTGGGAAAACAATTTTACATCTAAGGGATCTGATAAAGACCTGATTTCTAATTATATAGAGAATTGACTCAAATTTATAACAGTTCAAGTCATTCTCCAATTGATAAATGGTCAAAGGATATGAACAGGCAATCTTCAGATGAAGAAATTAAAACTATATGTAGTCACATGAAAAGGTGCTCCAAATAACTATTGATCAGAGAAATGCAAATTAAGCCAACTCTGAGATACCACTACACATCTGTCAGATTGGCTAAAATGACAGGAAAAGATAATTACACATATTGGAGTGGATGTGAGAAAATTGAAACACTGATACATTGTTGGTGGAACTGTGCATGGATCCAATCATTCTGGAGAGCAGTTGGGAACTATGCTCAAAAAGTTATCAAACTGTATATACCCTTTGATCCAGCAGGGTTTTTACTGGAATTATATCCCAAAGAGATCTTAAAGGAGCAGAAGGAACCCACATGTGCAAAAAGTGTTTGTGGCAGCCATTTTTGTAGTGGCAAGAATCTGGAAACTGAATTGATGCCCATCAATTGGAGAATGGTTGAATTACTTATGCTATATGAATGCTATGGAATACTATTGTTCTGTAAGAACGACCAGCAGGATGATTTCAGAGAGGGTTGGGGAGACTTAAATGTACTGATGAGAAGTGAAATGAGTAGAACCAGGAGATCATTATACACAGCAATAACAAGACTATAAGACCATCAATTCTGATGAACGTAATTCTTTTCAACATTAAGAGGATTCAAATCAGTTCCACTTGTTCCATGATGAAAACAGCCATCTACCCATAGAAAGAGAACTATGGAAACTGTGTAGAACAAATATAGCATTCTCACTCTCTCTGTTGTTATTTGCTTGCATTTTGTTTTGTTTCTTTTCTTTTCCTTCCTTCTTGATCTGATTTTTCTTGTGCAGCAAGATAACAGTATAAATATGTACACATATATTGGATTTAACATGGATTTCAACATATTTGCATGTATTGGACTACCAGCCAGCTAGAGAAGGGAATGGGGAAAATTTGGAAGAAAAGGTTTTGCAAGGTCAATGTTGGAAAAATTGCATATGCATATGCTTTATAAATAAGTAAATACATAGATGAATAAATAAACAAATGGATGAATTATAAATAAATAAATGAATGAATGAACAAATAAATCAACAAGCAAATAAATAAATAAGATCCTTAACCTTTGTTTTCTTCAGTTTTCTCATTGTAAAATTGGGATAACAACAACATCCACTTTCCAAAGTTGTTGTGAGGACAATGATTATAGATAATAATTGTAGAGCTCTTAGTAGAATAACTGGCACATAAAATGTGTCATCTAAATGTTGGTTATTATCATTATTTAATGTCAAGAGATTTTCAGGAAGCAGGGCAACATATTGAGTTGACTCTGTAGAAGATAGCTGTGAATAAATGGATAAACATCACAGTGAATGACGATGTACTGATATGTTACAATCTACATGATTAAAAGAATTGTGTAGGAATCAGATCATAGATCTATCAAAAGTAGCAAAGTATAATGACTTCTTTACCAGGATAATAAAATGTTAAGGAGAAATTTTTGTTATCAGTGATAAAAACAATGAGTCTTATAAGTCAAATGTCTATATTATTCAGAAAATGACTTAAAAATTAAAGCAGGCTATTATTTAAAATGAAAATTATTTTCTTAATTTTATTCAAATATCATTTCAGAGTTCAGTTGCAATCATGTTGCAGTGTACTATTTTTACATTTTTTTTCTTAGAAAAATGATTCTTTTATTAGTACTAATCAGATATTTTCATCTTAAAAGACAAAAGGCAATAGATATTTGTTGTGTTTAGTATATTCCAGCCACTGCTAAGGATATAAATATAAACAAAAAGACAAACTCTGCCCTCAAAGAGCTTATTTTCTGATGGCAAAGACAGTGGGTAAAAATGAGTTTAAAAATAATAAGTTGGGATAGGATGATGATGAAGGTTTAGGGGATAATTAATGCTCTAAATAATTATTTCTTGGAAAAAATGAAAATTAAAGCAATTTTGAAATATCATCTCACATCAAGTGTTGAAATCTTAAAAATCAGAAGTCCACTTAGAAGATGAATGGAGATTGGTAAGTCTGGCCTTGCCCTTCCTCAAAATGAAGGTACTAAGAGGACCTCCACCAATAAGAAAAGGGGGTTGGTATGTTGGATGAATGTTCCATGGCAAGGAAGTCCCAGGCACTGAAAACATTTCTGGAGTAAAATTACTGATGAGGAATGATATTTAAGTCCAGAAAGTTAGAAGCACAGCAAAGAGAGTGATAAATTAAAATAAAAAGAGGAGAATTACTATTAAAATGAACATCCTATTTTGTTTTTTATTCAAGCTGTTTTTTATATTAGTTATAACATTTCTAATCCCATTTTTCCCCTAAATGTTCTCCCTTCCTTTGACTTCTATGACATTACTCTCTTGTAATTCTATTTCTACTTGCCTGATTGCTCCCTCTTAGATTGCTTTGTGATATTAACCATCTGCTAATCTTTAAGTGTGTGTGTGTGTGTGTGTGTGTGTGTGTGTGTGTCTTTCAAAAGTTTAGTCCTAGATATCTTTCTGTTGACAGATTCTCTTAGAAATCTAATCAACTCACATGGCCTCTATGGGCATAGACTTTATACAGATTTATATATCTGGACCTAATTTCCCCTTGAACTCTAATGCCATCTCTTCTATTCCTGTTGGATAACTTAACTTGGATGTTCCATTATTTTCTCAATGGAATTAGAAGCAGAACTAGTCTGATTCTCTCTCATAATGTTTTTCCCCAAAACTTCTATTTTTGTTCCTAAACATCATTTATCTTCTTAATCTCAGTCATCTTTGACTCTTCCTTTCCCCTTATATTTCATATTTAGTTAAGTATTGTTACTTCTATGTCCATAACATTTCTTACATAACATCTCTCTACCAATATGACTATTACCATAATTCAGGGCTTTATGACCTGTTTCCTACAATTATGAAATAGTTTCCCAATTGGTTTATCTGCCTCCATCCTCTCACATCTCTAAAACATCTTATAAAATTGCAAAAACTATTTTCCTAAAGAACAGATATGACCATGTAACTTATCTGCTAAAAAAAAGCAAATAACAAAAACAAAAACAAAACAACAAAAAATCCCCCAAATAATAACAATGACAAACCAAACCAAAACAAAAATCTCTCCCTTGATTTATTTTTCTCATTTCTCTCTCTTTCTTTCGTTTTTCCTTTGTCTATCCATTTCTTTGTTCCTCCCTTTCTTTCTCCTTTATTTCTTACTCCCTCCTCTTCTTCCTCTCTTTGATCCTTCCCTTTTCCTTCTTCCCTATGTTCTTTTCCCCTTCTTTCCTTCTTCTTTCCTTTTGCTTCTTTATTTTCTCCCTTCTTTTCATTTTATAGGTGAAGAAAATAGAGAAAACAGAAGTTGAATGACTTGTCCAGAGTCACAGAGTAGAAAATATTTGAGGCTGGATTCAAACTCACGTCTTCCTGACTTTAGGCTCAGAATTCTCTCCTATGCAACTTAACTTCCCTTCTTGTTGTAACCACCCTGGTGTGTACCTGAGATAGAGTGGAATAGTAGAACACAGAAATTGAGTAGGTTGAAAAAAGTGAGTGTTTTTGAAGAATGAATAACTATATTGAAATCCCAGGAAATAAGAAAAAAATTGAATTGTACAAAAGAAAAAAAAAATAGCAAGGTGAGAATCACCAATTGTGACATGAGGACACCTGAATAGGCCAATGTATGGAAATTTTTCCATTTGAATATAACTTTCCATTCCATACCCTTACTTTCAAATAATTTTGTTATTTTAGATTGGCTATCCAACAACATGAAAATGCTCTTTTTTTTTTTTTTTTTTTTTTTTTTTTTACAACTGAAAACAGTGTCCTATCATCATCTTCTTTCCACCATTCTCTCAGAGAAAACTTTCTTCTACCACTAATTTTCCATTTCAGCACAGTATTTGTTTCTACACATTTGTCTACATGAATATACCCTTGCCCTATGGGTAAATGTTGAGTCATTTTTTTTAAATAGGAAAAAATGTAAGTTAAAACAAGAAGGAAAATGTGTTCAAGTGATGATAATTTGTATTGCAAGGCAACACTGATTTAAGGTAATTTCATTAATGGTGCAGATTTATTATAAGAATCTCTAAATTTGGAAACCACATGCACTAATATGGAAACAGCTTGGTTAAGGGTAGAGATTTGTTTTAAACTTATATGAGGAAGGGAATCCTCAACTATACTTGTTCCCCTTAATTTTAATTCTCAGATATTTTCCTGGGTGGTATTAATGTTACCAAGATCATTATCTTAGGCATTTAATGTTCAATGTGGTCTTTTAGTGGAGAATTGCCTTGGTAAATTACCTATATTTTAAATTGTGCATCCATGGTTAAGTTATATCACCATGTAGTGAATATTCTGTGAAGGCAGACTTTATTAAGAGGCGCTATACAAAGTATATAACTCAATTTCAAGGAAAATTTCCTGATTTTAAAACAAAGGCTAATAATTAATATCAAAATTTTTGGTGCTCTGCAAATTAAAGTATAGTTTTCAAAGAGTTGAAAATGAGGATCAGTCAGGCAATACCTAATTGCCTGGGGGGCATGAGAAAAGCATTACCCTCCAGAAGGTATTCAGGAAAAGTGATATAGAACAGTGGCAACAAACTCAAATAAAAATGAATCCTTTCTATATTCAAATTGACTTAGAAAATAACAAATTTACATTATCTCCATCATATTATATTTTTATATATTTTGTTAAATATTTTCCAAATATATTTTATACTGATTGGGGGGCTTGAGGGATTTGAGGAGTCATAAGTTTCTCAGCTCTGGTACAAAGAATCATCAAAGATACATGAGTAGGAGAGGATAGAGAAATAGGTGGGAATTATTGAGAATGCAGTAAAACCACTATACAATTCATATGTTCCATTGGCATCCTTACACTGTTATAAGTTCTCTTTCTTTCTTTCTCTGCCTTTCTCTTTTTCTATTTATCTCTTTTTAAGCTCTCTCTCTCTCTCTTTTTCTCTCTGTGCCTTTTCTCTGGATCTTTCTCTCTCTCTCTCTCTCTCTCTTTCTCTCTCTCTCTCTCTCTCTCTCCCTCTCTCTCTCTCTGTGTGTGTGTGTGTCTGTCTCTACCTCTCTTTATCTCTCTGACACACACACACACACATACACACACACACGAACCCTAGAATGATGGGTGCATCCTATATGATTAACTTTGAAAAGTCATGGTTGGGATATAGGACAGGCAGACATGGATGAGTTGCAATTGTTGCACATAATATCCACACTGATGATATCACAGATTCACTGGAATATTTGAGTATGTGTAGAATGGACCTTAGTGGAGAGATCATTTTGGTTATTCCTTTTATTTCACAAAATAATACTCAATATCAAAATTCTTTTTGTGACAGCTGAAAACAATGTTTTCATTTTCCTTCTCTTTGCCATTCTTTGAGGGAAAAGTATCTTTACTTACCATTGATTATCATTTCATTTCATTATTTGCTGCTATTTATTTCATCTGCAGGAACACATCTTTCCTCTTAGTGTAAATTGGATCACATGGAAAAAAAGAATATAGTTAATAACATGAGCTTCTTACACAAAGAAAGGTCTACTAACTTGGCTGTGTGACTTGGATAAAGCATTTACTTAATCTTATTAGGACCTAGTTTCCTAATATACAAAATCAATAGCTTGAGAACTTAGGGCTAGAAAGAATATCATAGGGTCATCAAATCCAGTTCCCTTATTTTGCATATGAGATAATTGAGGTTCAAAAGGAGTAAAATATTAACCCAAGATCACTAACTTGATTTGTGAAACAGCTAGGACTAGAACTCATATTCATTTTCAACTAAGTGATCTTTCTACTAAATTACTCTTTATTAACATCTGGTGTATTCTTTAGTGTTTGACAGTCTGTGTTTCATTGCAAATTCTAGTAAATGCTTAATATAGCAATCAACAAGGAGCAGGAGCAGAACTAGGCAAAATTGTCAAGTGAGCATAACTTAACCTTCAATACACCTGCATTGTACCCTCTTCACTTTGAATGTCAGTGCTCTTCTGCTGACCCGCAGCATCTCTCATTTTGAAGAAAACCATCTGATAGTCACATTAAAGTATTAGGGTTTTATAGTGACAGTCCATTCAGGAATGTTTTCTTTTTAAAAGAGCATGACAGGGTAAAGCTCAAAATAAAGGAATGAATTGCTAATGGTTCAGTTTTAAGCCTCAACAGGAGAGTTATTTTAAGCTAGGGAAAGGAAAGATTTCTCTAATCAATAGAAATCCAACCAAATGCTCAATTGTCCAAGTTTGTTTTCCAAGTGTTTGAGTTTAGTTCTGTAGCTCTGAAGAATTAAATTATTTTTTTAAATTTAAAAAAATTTTAATAGGTTTTTATTTGCAAGTTATATGCATGGGTAATTTTACAGCATTGACAATTGCCAAACCTTTTGTTCCATTTTTTCCCCTCCTTCCCTCCACCCCTACCCTAGATGGCAGGATGACCAATACATGTTAAATATGTTAAAGTATAAATTAAATACAAAATAAGTATACATGTCCAAACTGTTATTTTGCTGTACAAAAAGAATTGGACTCTGAAATATTGTACAATTAGCCTCTGAAGGAAATAAAAAATGCAGGTGGGCAAAAATATAGGGATTGGGAATTCAATGTAATGGTTCTTAGTCATCTCCCAGAGTTCTTTCGTTGGGTGTAGCTGGTTCAGTTCATTACTGTTCCATTAGAACTGATTTGGTTCATCTCATTGATGAAGATGGCCAGGGCCATCAGAATTGATCATCATATTGTATTGTTGTTGAAGTATATAATATAATGCTCATTTCAAACAGAATCAGTTCATGTAAGTCTCTCCAGGCCTTTCTGAAATCATCCTGTTGGTCATTTCTTACGGAACAATAATATTCCATAATATTCATATACCACAATTTATTCAGCCATTCTCCAATTTATGGGCACCCATTCATTTTCCAGTTTCTGGCCACTGCAAAGAGGACTGCTACATTCTTGCACATACAGGTCCCTTTCCCTTTTTTAAGATCTCTTTGGGATATAAGCCCAGTAGTAACACTGCTGGATCAAAGGGTATGCACAGTTTGATAACTTTTTGAGCATAGTTCCAAATTGCTCTCCAGAATGGTTGGATGTATTTACAAGAATTAAAATTTAAACATCAATATTGATGACTTTTAAGAATTCGTGCACAATTTCAATATATCTCCCAAAGGGCCTTTTAATTTATTTTGAAAATTGAGAGAATGGAGTAAACAAGGAAAATCCAACCAGTTAAATACAAAACCCTTGCATATATTTAAATCAAACAATGGGTCTATTTGGTCATATTTTTTAAAAGTCTTTTTATAGTAGAGTTGATAGTCTAAATTCTCCACCAAAATATGAAATGAAGATTTGTAAAGGAAACAATGACAATCCCTATATTACAAAAGCACCAATGAGTTTGTCAACATATTGGAGCTAGTTCAAAGGGTCAAGAGAACAGATGGTTAAATTTTCAGTGTGAGAATATGCATTTCGGAAGTTGCCAAATGCTACAAAATTAGGGCTTGTTTTATTTTATTGATTATCTAGACTTAAGAAAATGATGGAGAAAATGTTAATGATGCAGGTTAAATTTAAAGTTTGTCCTATACACACTCACACACACACACGCACACACACATTTGTATATATTTGAACATCAGTTGTTAAACATTTACCATTACACCCTTTACCTATTTTTATAGAGTTCATTTATTTAGCAGATATAAAGAGAACCCAACATAGGGTAGGGAAATCAGTTTATTGGTTAATTAATTAACAAACTTGCATTCAAATTAGAAGGGCTTATGTGGTAATCCAAATTTTAGAGTTTTTACATTAGAATCCTTCTCTTTAGAAATTTGTATGTGATTTCTCTTGAAAGGTGTATCTTAATTCAAAGCATTTTATTTAGTCAGAGGATAGAAAGTAGTCAAATAAAGATAAGGAAGGTTCCAGTCAACTATACTAGTATAATATTCAATTCAATTCTTACCCTTCCTACTGAAACAATTTGAATCCTAATACCAGGCAGAGGTATTTCTGGTAATGCCAATTCTTTTCCCTTCTCAGCTGAATGTTAACTTCCTATCCCTACACCTACAGGAGGGAATCCAACGTTTTCATTCCATTCTGATATTTAAGCCCACTCACCATTTTTATCCATCACAAGGAGGACATGGATATTCATAAGGCTTGACTCAAACTAAAATCTTTCTGGTAAGATTTATAGGAAGAGAGAATAAAATAAATACAGATGTAGGAATAGAGGGTATAGGACATGAAAATTAATATGGATGGTGGAAAGCAATGAGTGAAATGTGTATGACATTTTAAGCCCAAATGAGTAGCAAGGTATTGGTAATATCGTTAAAAATAAGAAAGTTGGACATGTTTGGGGGAAGATGATCAATTCTGAGTGAACAATATGAAGTTTCTATTGTTATTTTTATCCTTTCCATTCACATTGATGTAATTATTTTGTATATTGTTTTCTTGGTTCTGCTTATCTTAAATCAGTCAATATCTTTTCTTTGTCCCTATATTCTTTGTAGTTATCATTTCTTACATTGAAGTATTATTCTATTATATCAGTGGTATCAAATTCAAATAGAAATGAATCTGGTTAGACATTTCTTTTGATTAATGATCACAATTTTTTATATTTCTTTGTTATTACAAAAGGGTTTTTAATAAATTTTAATAAGTTTATGGTGTATGTGTGACTTTCTGTCCTTGATGTCCTGGGGTACTTGTCTAGCGATGGGTCAAATGACCCGATGGGTCAAAAAGTATGGTAATTTCCTAGCAAAATTCCAAATTGCTTTCCAGAATAGTTGGACCAATCACAACTCTACTGATAGTACATCAGTGTTTCTGTTTTCATAAACCTTCTAGCAATGACTGTTCTAATCTTTTTATGATTTTTGCCAATTTTGATGGTATGAAGTAAAATTTCAGAATTATTTTAATTTTGCTTAGTTACTTGAAATAATCTTTCTTCTAGTAATCAATAGTGTGAAATTATTCTTTTGAAATGGTTTGTTCACATCCTTTCTCTATGTCTATACTAGGGAATGGTTTTTAATATTAGTATATTTCCTTTTTATCTCTTTACCATTACTACATCTAATTCCATGAGTATTATTTCCTAATACTCCTGTTGTGGTGAACCACAACTGTTCCTTAAAGTAGCAGTCATTGTTGTTTATACTGTTAGCCACTGAATAAGTGCCCAAATTTCACCAAAATAATTTTACTGTAGGGAGTTTTTGATTCTGAAGGGGTAGTTTAACATTTCTCTTTTTGTTCACATATACATGAGCATAAACATTATATCCAAATATGTTTGTATATAGTTATATGTGTGTATAAGTAACCCTTGACCTACTCTTTCACTTCATTGGGGTTATATTTAAAGATTATCATCCAATTTGTCTTACTATCACCCACAAATCTTCCAGATATATGAACTCTGACATCCATTTATCAGATCATGACCTTCTATTATTTCATTTCCCTTGCATCTTAGGGACCTTAACCTTCTTATTCATTCTCCCTGTGACTTTCAATTGCTGCACTCCTCATTTTTTCCCCAAGGCCATCACTATTTGAAATTTCCTCCTTGCCCAAACTCAACACTTTGGTGAATCAATTCAATTCTCTACTTTCAGATTTTTTTTTACCTCCTTCTACTCCTACCTATCATGTCTTTGTCAAACTGCAACCTTAGATTACTCCCAACGTTTGCTATCTTTGATATTTCTACTAAATAGCAAAAAATAACAAAATTGTAGTGATTGGGCACAGTTAAGATGATACAATATAAATTTTGGTGAGACAATTCTTTTAAACTTACTAAGGGGTTTACTTTTCTACTCACCATGATAGGTATTCCATTCCTTCTTATCCCTCTTCAAGGATTCCTTGGCTCTCTTGTTTCATAAAGAGGAGAACTTTCTTTTTGTCAAGGTAAATTGCTCCATAATTGATTGTTTACAAACCACCTTGATCTCATAATTTTTCACCTCCAGAAAGAGCCTTCTTTCATTCCCACTCTACTATATTCAATCTTTCCTACTGGATACTTTGTAGCTCTCTCTAACATCTCTCTAACATTCCCCCCCCCATTAAAAAACACACAAAGAAAACCTCTCACTTAATTCTATTGTGCCTATTATCTATCACCCCCTCATTTTCTCCCTTTTGTAGCTTGCCTTGAGAAAACAATCTACAATCAATATCTATACTTTTTTTCATTCTTTTCTAAATCCTTTTCAATCTGGCCTCAGATTTTATCATTCAAATGAAACTGTTCTCCACTGGCCTTTTTCTCCATCTTGATACTTGAGGGGGCAATGGTCAAGGCAGCTAAATTCTGCACACTCTAGACCCAGAATTTTCTATTGGTGATCTCATCTGCTCTCATGCCTTCAATTGTTTTCTCTATGCAGATGATTCCCAAATCTATATATCTAACCCTAGCTTCTCTCACATTTTTGTGAGAGAAATGTGGACATTTTGAGCCAATTTTCCTATAAGCATCTCAAACTTGAGATATTTTGCATCCAGATTTTCAACAAAGTGTCTTCCCTCTGAGATTAATTCCAATTAATAACATGCATACCTTGTATATTTACACAGTTGGTTGCAAATTGTCTTACCAATTAGCTTGTGAACTACTTGAGGTAAAAGATTGTGTTTTTCCCTTTCTGTGTATGTCCAATCCATAATGCCTAGCATATTTAAAAGCTTAAATAATTTTTGGATTGTTTACATAAATATGTAGAAATAAACAAATACTCACACATATACATACATATCTATTTAAATAATACAAAAATTGTGTGTATATATACATATATGTGTGTGTATATATATATATATATATATCAACTAGGTTGTATGGTGTATAGAGTGCTAGCTTTGTAGCCAGAAAGAACTGAATTTAAATATAACTTCAGACACTTATTAGCTGTAGCTGTATGACCTTGGACAACTCATTTAAGCTCTATTTCCTTTAGTTTTCTCATGTGAAAAATAAGATAATAACACCTACCTCCCTTCCTAGGGTTCTTGCAAAGATCAAATGATATAATAATTGTAAAGTATTTGGTACAGAGGGTCTGACAGATTAGTATTTAAATGTGTGTATGCAATACACATATAAAAAGAATGAGAGAGAGAGAGAGAGAAAGAGAGAGAGATGGAGAAAGAGAGAAAGAGAGAGAGAAGAAAGTAAAAGAATCCATATCATATTTATTCTCTCTCTTTGTCTGACCCATAACTTGCCTGCTCTATCATTTAATGGAATAAATTTTTAAAAATTTAAATAGGATTAATTAACTTTTTATGTAGGTAGCCTTCTAAGGAAGCCAGTCGGATCAGTGGAAATAGTTTACTATAATTTTTTCTATCCCTTGTGCTTCCCTCCCATCACACCCATAATCTACTCACTGCTTAGCCCATTCTTAGTCTTGTTTTTGCCAGAAAGTTCTGCCTCTCTCTGAAGTTAAAGTTTCATAATTTAAATCATGTGTAAGAGGTATCCGTCATCCATCCTTCAGCTCTCCAAGCCTCAATTTCCTTTGACTAGCTTTTTCATGTTGTCTAATAGCCTGTGATTCATAATCGAGGGTGGCATTTAAAGATTTCCAAAAGTAAACATGGAATCCATTGAAGATTTTATTAGTCCTGTCTAATAAAAATACAGCAGTTTGAAATAAAACGGCTACATAGAGGGCTCCATTAAACTCCTTATTTTCCTACCTACAATGACAAATTGTTAGATCCATACTCTCAAAGCAAAGGTTGTATCTAGCTAAACAGTACATCTTAAAAGGCTCATAATTATATTATGTAGCATGTATAAGTTCAAAGGTTAGGAACAATAATCAGTTTTTTTGAACATCTGTTTCTTTAAAAAAAAGAAAGTCTAAAAGCTCTTTGAGGTCAAAGGTCTTCAATTAAACCTCTTTATTTTCATAAAAAACACACCCTAATTTTATTTTACTGGTGAATTTTTGTTGAGAAAATTCAAAACTTGAATATGTGTCCAGCTGTTCAAGCCAATTAGGGCTGATTCTCACCTTCTTATTGATGGCAATTACTAGGAAGTTTTTACATCAAATACATAAATTTTTATTGCTCCGTCATACACAGTGGTCCTCAGTTCCAATTTCATCTTCCAAATGTGTTAAGTCTACTGGGATAGACTTATTTATAATTGTCTTACCACTGTGGACATGTCAATGGTCACCATAAAAGTATACTTCCTCTTTATTTCTGGACAAAATGCAATTAACTTGCACATATTTTATTTATGCTATTATTAGGGTATATTTTGCTTCATTGTTGATGATTTTAGAAAAATTTTGACTACCCTCAAGAAACACAATGGCCAAATTCCCATCTAAATGTATTTTAAAGCTAAAAGAGACCTTTGAGATTAGATGATCTCACTCTCATTTTATAGATAAAGAAACTGAGACCCAGGAAAATAATTTATCCAAGGTGACACATAGTACACTGGAAAAATAGCTAGGATTGGAACCCAAGTGTCTTAATTCAAATCCAATAAACCTATATGAAGAATTTGCTATCTATAAGTTCTGATAAAGATGTTAGAAATAGAAAACCAAAATTAGAAATGGCCCTGACTGTTGAGAAGCTTATGTCCTGCTGCAATGGACTCCTAGTCCCTTTTCACTATATTTCCTTTTTTTCAATTCTTGCCCTTCCTCTTTTAAAATTCCAAAGTAAGAGCTAATTTACTTTCTCCTTCACTTCCTCTATCCTGAAAAGTAATAGTCTACTGCTTTAGGGATTACCTGCAGGGTTTTTAAGTATTAACATGGATGCTTTAATATAGGGGCTTCAGAGTTGCAATGTCATGTAGATTTTTCCATATTGAATGTAATTTGCCTAAAGTAGTTCTCATATGGTAAAATGATCTCTGGATTTAAAGTCAAAAGATCGGTAGTTTCAATCTTAGCTCTATTATTTGACTCTGTGACATTCAACAATTCACTTCCCATCTCTGTACCTCAGTACAGTTATCTTTTCCACATCATGACTTTCTCCAATAATGTTTGATATATTGCCAGTCAGTAGAAAACATGTAAATGGGAATTGTTTGAGAGTTTTATGGAAGCTGCAGATAACAAAGGCTAGCAGATGACAGAGAACTGATACAAATACTGAAGGCAAATTTTACAATATGGGGCTGTAAATACTCAATAAAAGAAAACAAAAAAAAAATCAGACTTCTCTGGAATGAAGTGATGGGCAAAATTTTTATGCAGATTTTCCATATTTCATGGATGTCATGCATATGGAAGGGCTAACTATATCTTCTTCTGTTAAAGGAAAAAATTTGAATAAGTAACCTTTATGGTCCTTTTGAGCTCAAAGACTATTTTCATTTTTCATATAGGCACTGAATCTTATGCTCCTAATTGTTGGCCAAATGCCTGTTTAACTAAACAAGTAAAGGATTTATGATTTTGGAGGAATTTCCTTTTTTTTTCTCTTGGAAGCTCTGTAAAAAAATATCCGTTTAACAGCTAAGTTATTTGATCTATTGCATTAAGTAGTCCTTTGGAAAACTAGTAGGAGCATATAGACAAAAATCTCATAAGATGGGAAAATATATATGGGTTGTGATTTGAACCAGTTGAGAGTAATTTCACATTGATGAGATCAGAGAAGAATATTGACTTTAAGAAACTCACTGAATTTGTTTGTACTGAAGGAGACCCAATGAATACTACTCTTTCAGATCACAAAATGGCTTTCATTAAAACCTTCTGTTTCTAATTGCTTAAGATCCCTAGCAATCTGACTTGGGGCTGTGTATAAAATCTACTGCCTGCATTGTTCAAATGATTATAGTAGTTATAGTATCCTAGTTTGTGAAAAGACCATGGTATATGATCTTGCAAAAGAGACTTTTCATGCATTGGGCCATCTTTTCTCATTCATAAAGACAGATGTTATGAGAGATCAGCTGTCATTGTCCTCTTGTATCTGAGTGGTGATTGAGAGTTTGAGGTCTAGAAGTATCTAAAAGCAGATGGGTTAAAATAAAATAAATCTAACAATGCATAGTCTAAAAGCCTGTAAGCTAAACCTTAAAAATTTAAAATGGACAAATGTTTTAACTCAATTCTCCATAATCATTAAATGAGAAAAAGAATTTGGATGAAGGTCAAAAGCCAAATAACATTGAAAATCAGGTAAAGAAATTGCCATCATCAGATTTAAGACATGAGTGCAACGGCACACATGAAATAGTGAGATGATTTTCTTTTAACCAGTATGCAAGCCTATCTATCGGCAGCAATCTGGGTTGTATTTTTCTCTCAGTAGTATCCTTGATTTCAAGCTTTCTACAGATGTCAAACATTCTCTTGGAGACTCTGACACATTGCTGAATATGAATCAGTTATGTCATATCTTGAAAGAGTTCAGCCCCAGAATAAATTGGGCCAGGCAGCGATCCCTTGCAAATTTAACAGTCAACTTGCTCTACTTATTGATGACATCACTCAGCAATTCACTATTTCAGAAATGAGAATGACAGGGATTCTTCAAAGACAAGTCTGAAAAATAGCTTAAACACAGATTTCATGAAAAGCAAATTTGAAAGGAGAATAAAGGAAGGGAAGAAGGTGACTCATTTCTTGTAGGATCCTTACTTTTTTTTCCCCTTTAATGTTCAGTTCTTAAATTTGAGGCATACTCATTTACTAGAAATACTGATTTATGTTTCAATTCCAATGTCAAATTCCATTGTAAATTCAACAAGTATTGTTAAACTTCCACTATATACAATCTCTGACCTCAAGAAACTTAATATCTACTGTAAGAACATAGGGGGAAGGAAAAAGAGGTGAATTTGATAGGAGTGAGGGCAGAGATCTAACAAATATTTAAGAATAAGAAAAGGAGCAATGGGAACAAAGGAGAAACTGGGGAAAAATTCTTCATGAAAATTTGATGTTGGACAGGATCCTATTAATTAGGATAAGGAAACAATATTGCAGCATATAATAACTAAAGTGAGTTTTGTTGGAAAATAGATATTCTGAGAGGCAGAGATGAGGAGGGGGTGAGATTGGGGTTGGGTGTGTGTGATGATTTGTAAGCATATATAGAGAACTAAGACAACAAGTCACTTAAATTCTATTCAGTTCAAGGCAATCCTATCTATTTTAATGCTTAATTAATTTAGTTAGGGGAATAGAGTTCAACAGATCTGTGACCTTATCTGCAACTCTCCAGTCACATTTTAAAGGTGGAAATAGCGGCATGCAAGTGTCCAGATTTAGTACAAATAAATATATTGCTGTAAAATGTTTCCTAAGTCCTATTTCTATGTGTATATATGGATGTGAGTATATAAAGCAATGGTTTATATTTGAGCTTTTAATTCCTCACAAGATTTTTTATATGATATACAATATTCCACTTGTTACATGAGAACACTGTAATTTAAGGGGCTATCTTTCAGATTCAACTATTTTCCTCAATTTTCTGCTTCTCTTTTTCTTTTTTCCCCTTAATCTCCTGGGAAAATCTTACTGATAGTTTCCTAAGTGGTTACATAACCACTTAATATATAGTTTGAGATATTCCAAAAAATAAATGCCCTTCTGACCAAACTGACCTCCCACTATGCATAAAATATGTGGGTGAGAAGTAGGGACCTAGAGATTGGCTAGAACAATAGTAGTCATAGAATTCATTGGAAAAGACCCTGATAAAGACTGAAAACAAAAGAAAAAGAAAGTGGCAGAAGGTGAGATGGATAGTGTTTTGGGAAATAGTGAACGTGAACATGGACAGTCTTCAGCAGGATAGGAGTACCTGGTATCCTATTGTCCATGGTAACATAAAGAGTAAGACATGACACAATTGAGTGATTGACCAACAACAATCATGCTATAATTCTGCTTTGGAGTTGCTTTCCCTTTCCTTTCTGAAAGTATTTCCATTCCTCTTACTCCCTTAAAAGTGGCTCAAAATTAACATCTAGCAGGTCTCATCAGATCTATCTGATTCATAATCTGATTACTCCATTATTCTATATCTCCATCATATGCATCTTACACAGATTCTGACCCAGCCAAACTGGTCAATCAGCTTATTAACATTTATGTTCCTTATCTGTTCTTTTACACAGTCTGTTTCAAAGACTTGAATACTCACGCCTTTCCATTTCTAACACTTAGAAGCTTTCTTCAGACATTAACTCTGGTCTTACTTTCTATGGGAAACATTTCCTATATCCCTATCAATTTTTTCTCTCTTCTCAAATCACATTGTATCTATTTATTCTGGACTGAGAGCAATTTGTTCTTTTTTCTTTGTATGATAGTACATACTGACTTAGACATGGTTGGCACTTAATAAAAATTTGTTAAATTGAACTATGTTATATCACATATTTAGAGCTGGAATAAGCTTTAAAGGCCTTCAGGTCCAATACCCTTCCTTTCCTTTCTTATGTTAAAAGTGAGGAAGCTGAAGCTGAGATATGCCAAGGAACTTTTCCAGTTACATAGTAAATAAGTGAGGTATAATTTTTCTCATCTGTAAAACCAAGGGAATCAGACCACAATTTAGTTGAATTTCATGCAAATTTAGTTGCTAAATGATTTTTTTTTCTGAGGCAATTGGGGTTAAGTCACACCGGGTCACACAGCTAGGAAGTGTTAAGTGTCTAAGGTCAGATTTGAACTCATGTCCTTCCTCACTTCGGGGTTGGTGCTATCCAATGTATCATCTAGTTGCCCCATTGCTAAATGATTTTAAAGATCCTTTGAATGCTAACATTCTATGACTCCACTTAAGGAAGTCTTGTCTTTATTGAAAAATGTTATATTGTAAAACTTCTTTACCTTGCTATCCGATAGTAGAAAGTGCCTTTCATAAAATTTTCACTCATGTATCAAACAATTTATAGATATATATTCTATGGGCCATTCCATTTCCCAGTTACAGCTCACAATATATGCACAAGAGGCTGTTTTTTAAAAAATCATGGGACAATAGTAGAGAAATACGAGTTGTAAACAATTATCTCATTTTATGTTCAATTTATGCTTCAAACACACACATTTACATATATATTTTTCAATAGCTTTCCTCTACAATAATAATATTAATTCATATTTATATGGCATACTTTTTGTTCTTTTGCATTTTATTTTTTTCTTAATAGTATTTTCCCAATTACATGTATGAACAAATTCTAACATTTATTTAAAAAAAATACCTTTGATTTACAAAATGTTTCCTTCTTTCCTGCATATCTCTCTTTCCTATGATGGTAATCAATTTGATATAGTTGATATATGTACAATCATTTAAATATATTTCTATATTAATCATGTTGTAAAAGAAGAAAGAATCAAAAAAAAAAGAAGAAACAAAAAAAGTGAAAATCATATGCTTCAAACTGTATTCAAATTCCACCAGTTCTTTCTCTAGAGATAGATAGCATTTTTCATCATGAATCCTTTGAAATTTCTTGAATCATTGTATTGCTGAGAACTATGTTATTCATAATTTTTCAATGTGCAATGTTTCTTATATGATAAGTCTTAAGGTTTGTGAGACATTTTTCACATAACAATCCTGTGAAGTGAATACAAATATAAGAAAGTAAAGAAACACATTTTATTAAGTATATATTATGTGCCAGGCACTGAGCCAAAGCAGGTATTTCATCTTATCATTATAACAATCTTGGGAAGATGATGCTATTGTTATTCTTATTTCACAATTGGAAAAAAATTGAGGCAGACAGAGGTTAAGGGATTTTATTCAGAGTCAGGTAGTTTAGTAAGTATCTGAGAGTTTATCTTGATTTTCGTCATAGCACTTAAGTCACTGAACCACTAAGTTATTTCTAAGAAATTAATCAAGGAAGTTGCTGGATCAGTTTAATGAGTTAGAGGATGGTGAACCTTTGAGACTTTTGAAAGCATCTCCTTGTGAAGCTCTTTGAGGTATCATTTGGCACTTTGTATAGAGAAATAGATATCTCCAGATTTATTCTCACAAAACTATAACTTCCACAATATGAATCAATTTATTTGGATTTACCATTTAGTGCTTTTGGGAATATGGATTTTGTTAATGAGTTATATTTCCAAGATTAACATGTTGACTCTCACTCTTGGAAAGATGGAATTTTTTTCTGAAGAACTCTTCTGACTCTAAAACAGTAGTCATTGAAGATCTTGATTGTTTTTCACCTTTTTGCTTCTGCTTTTCTTCAAGAGATATTCTACAAGGGTAGATGAGAGGGATTCCCAAGAGCATCCATTAATGACTGTTTAATTCTGTCATTAATGAAATAAGAAACCTTACAGTGAAAAAAGGAGGCTTGATCATATGTATGACGGGGGAAGACCCTAGAAAACATAATCCTACATTTGAGGACTTGGGAAGCCAACTTAGAAGGCATACCTAAAGAAGAGTTAATTTTATAAACAACCTGTCTCTTAATAAGGCTATAATTTTGAGCTAGGAGGAGCTTAGATGGGGTATTAAACTCACAATACAGGGGAACAAGGAGCCTGGACCTTGCACTCTTTTATATTGAGTTGTGTTTGAAACACACTGTTGCAATAATTGGGTTCCTTTCAAGCCTCAGGATAATAGAATAGCCTGCAAAATCTTCTTCTTTATGTTTAGGGAATTTATTTTAGACAAAAATGTTATGGGTTCAAGCCTAGTTACTCTGAGCTCCAGTTAGGAAAACTACTAACATTCCAGCAGAAGTTGGGTTTTCTCCCTAAATTTACATCTATATCTATCTCTAGTTAACCCATGGCCTTTTTGTGGTTGAAACAAAAATTAGGTTAACTGAAAATACTTGGGTAATGAAATAGCATATTATATTATAGTATCTGTGGGCAGGCAAACTCTGGAAGGGGAAATTTGGAAAAAGACCAGACGTTTTTCTTGGGACTTTGCTGTCTTTGAATAAGTGGGTATCCTGATGGTTAACTTGAATCTTCTACTCTGAAATATCTGTAGAGCTAATGATTCTCCTCTCCCTTTTCTACCACCCTTCTCTCAGTTCTATCTTATATGTCCCTTTTTCTTTATTGCTCCATGACTTCTGGTTTCTTAACTCAGCTTTTTACTCTCCATTTCCTGTCTTCAGGACCTTTAACTCCTGTTCTGAAATACAAATGTTTTATATCTTTTGATGCAAATTTCCTGCACATTACCAAGTCATTCATACAATTGTTTCAGATGATTCTAATGGGTGTATAGGTCCTGTTCATATTCAATTCTGATCGATTAAATCAAGAAGTGCTATTACTTAATAAAGATTATGACTTTTAAGTAGATATGATAATCATTGGATCCCAAGATCTTATATTTATTATGTAGGTCTGAAGGGAAGGGAGTGTAAAAGTATTGACTTTATCAGTCCCAAGTGTTTTTCTTCCAGACATGTCCAAGTACTTAGAATAAAATTATAAAATTGAATATTTGGGTCTCTATGGAGTTGAAAAAAGAATTCATCAGAATGTCAGTAGAAGACTCAAGTGTAGAGTCAAAATAGAGTATAAATCTAAGGGTGTTGCCATGAATAGGAAGTGACATCAGTTTGAATTCCTGTGGAAAAATGTGACATTAAAATTTTCCATTAGCATTCTGAAGTAAAGTTCCCCTTTAAGTAGGGTCCAAAATTACACGATAGTGCTGAATGTTGAAGACTTTAAGACTCTGGTGGAAAGTGGAAACCACCAAAGAAAAGAGAATAGTACTGAAAGTTTATAGGCCATTATCAATCTTATATGAATTTCTACATTTCCTTATGAATTTTATGGGGCCTTGTAAATCCTTGTATTATATGTGGTGTAAAAAAAAGACTTTTATATCTGATAAAAGCATTTGTTACTTTAAATGCTGACATGAAATTTTGAAACCTAGACAAGACATTCAGAGATTGGTCAGATTATACTCTGAATGAGGGCATAATGAACCAAAATGTGTCATTGATTTTTTAGGTCAGCCCTTAAGATCATTCTGGTCTGTGAAAATCTAGAATTTGGAACATTGTGTTTTAACATGAATATTATCATTCTTGTTTTACACAGGAGGAAACTAAGGGTTTGAGCAGTAAAGCAGTTTGTCCATATTTATACAGCTAGTAAGTGTATGAAATAAATTTGAACTCATTTCTTTGATCAAAGGCATAACTTTCTAGGAATACTTTGAAAAAAAGAGGATATTTCCTGATGTCTTAAAAGAAAGTAGGAAAGAGGCTACTTGTATTTTTATTTTGGGGACAAATTTAGTCATAATTTTACAACATTCATTCAATTGATTTGTTGCTCTTTTGGTTGTTGTAAATATAGTTGTCCTGATTCTACTTTCTTCTCTTTGCATCAGTGTATATAGTATTTCTCATGCCTTCCTCTATTCTTCCTTATCATAACTTATTATAGCACAATTATAAAATTAATCAGTTTTTTGATGAAATTGACCAAAAAGCTTTATTGTTTTGGATCAACTAATAAATACATTTGTAGTATGGTCAGACTTCATTTATTCAGCATTAATAAGGGTTGAACTCACCTGTAGTTTTTGGATTAGCTGGAATTTATTCTAAATAGAAAAAAAGCCCACTTCAATTTTAATTTTTGATAGATTTCCAAATTGCCTTCTTTTAAATGAAAATGGAAATCTTTTAAAATGAAAATCTTTTACATTCTTTTCTAAAATCCCATTTCTCTGACTTATTATGAATACATTATATAAATTAATCTTTTTCTTTCTTATTTTTTTAAATTATAGCTTTTTATTTACAAAACATATGCATGGATAATTTTTTTCAACATTGACCCTTGCAAACCCTTCTGTTCCAAACTATCTCCTCCTTCCCCCACACCCTTCCCTAGATGGCAGGTAGTCCAATACATGTTAAATATTTTAAATTATATGTTGAAATATATGTATACATATTTATACAGTTATCTTGCTGCAGAAGAAAAATCGGATCAAGAACGAAAAAAAAAACTTGGAAAGAAAACAAAATGCAAGCAAACAACAACAGAGTGAGAATGCTATGTTGTGGTCCACATTCAGCTCCATGGTCCTATCTTTGGGTGTAGATGGCTCTCTTCATTATTGAACAATTGGAATTGGTTTGAATCATCTTATTGTAGAAGAGAGCTATGTCCATTGGAATTGATCATCATATAGTCTTGTTGTATAATGATCTCCTGGTTCTGCTCATTTCACTTAGCATCAGTTCATGTAAGTCTCTCTAGGCCTCTCTGAAATCATCCTGCTGATTGTTTCTTACAGAACAATAATATTCCATAACACTCATATACCATAACTTATTCAGCCATTCTTCAATTGATGGGTAGCCATTCAGTTTCCAGTTTCTTGCCACTAAAAAGAGGACTGCCACAAACATTTTTGCACATGTGGGTCCCTTTCCCTCCTTTAAGATCTCTTTGGGATAGAGGCCCCATAGAAAAACTGCTGGGTCAAAGGGTATGTACAGTTTGATGGCTTTTTAAAGATATCTCCAGATTGCTCTCCAGAATGGTTGGATCCATTCACAGTTCCACCAACAATATATTAGTGTCCCAGTTTTCCCACATCTTTTTTTTTTCCATATGAACTTGTTATTTTTTCTAGGTCATTAAAATAATTTTTTGGGGAGCCTAATTGGCATAGCACTAAATAAATAGATTAGTTTAGGTAGTATTGTCATCTTTATTATATTTGCTTGCCCTATCCAAGAGCATTTAATATTTTTCCAATTGGTTAGATCTGACTGTGTGGAAGGTATTTTGTAGTTTTGCTCATATAGTTTCTGATTTTCCCTTGGCAGATAGATTCCTAAATCTATTTATACTGTCAGTAGTTACTTTAAATGGAATTTCTCTTTGTATCTCTTGCTGTTGGGTTTTGTTAGTGGTGTATAAAAATGCTGATGATTTATGTGGATTTATTTTGTGTCCTGCAACTTTGCAATGTTGTAGATTATTTCTAGTAGTTTTCTAGTTGATTCTCTAGGGTTCTTTAACTATATCATCATATCATCTGCAAAGAGTGATAATTTCATTTCTGCATTGCTTACTCTAATTCCTTTTAGCTCTTTTTCTTCTCTTATTGCCAAAGCTCGCATTTCTAATACAACACTGAATAGTAATGGTGATAGTAGGCAATCTTGTTTCACCCCTGATCTTATTGGGAATGATTCCAGTTTATTCCCATCATATATGATGCTTGTTTTTGAATAGATGTTACTGACTATTTTAAGGAAAAGTCCATTTATTCCTATAGTCTCTGGTGTTTTTAATAGGAATGGGTGTTGGATTTTTATCAAATGCCTTTTCTGCATCTATTGAGATAATCATATGGTTTTTGTTAATTTGGTTATTGATATATCAATTATGCTAATAGTTTTCCTAATATTGAACCAGTCCTGCATTGCTAGTATAAATCCTACTTAGTTATAGTGTATTATTCTGGGGATGATTTTCTGTAATCTGTTTGCTAATATTTTATTTAAGATTGTTGCATCAATATTCATTAGGGAGATTGGTCTATAATTTTCTTTCTCTGGTTTCATTCCACCTATTTAAAAGAAATAAGGTAGGAGTCCTTCATTCCCTATTTTTTCAAATACTTTATATAGTATTGGAGTTAATTGTTCTGTAAATATTTGGTAGAATTCACATGTAAATCCATTTGGTCCTGAGGATTTTTTCTTAGGGAGTTGATTAGTATCTTGTTCTATTTTTTTTTTCTAACATGGGGCTATTTAAGTAATTTATTCCCTCTTTTGTTAATCTGGGAAATCTGTATTTTTGTAGGTGGTCCTTCATTTCTCTTAAGCTATCAAATTTATTGGCATAAAGTTGGGCAAAATAATACCTAATTATTGCTCTAATTTCCTTTTCATTGATGGAAAGTTCTTCCTTTTTGTTTTTGGGACTAACAATTTGATTTTCCTTTTTCCTTTTTCTAATCAAATTAACTAAAGTTTATTTATTTTGTTGGTCTTTTTTCCCTGTAAAACTAACTCTTAGTTTTATTTATTAATTCAATAGTTTTTTTTAACTTTCAATTTTATTAATCTCTCCTTTTATTTTTAGAATTTCAAGTTTGGTATTTGATTGAGGGATTTTAATTTGTTTGTTTTTTCTGTTTTTTTTTTTTTTCAGTTACAAGCTCAATTCATTAATGTTCTCTTTTTCTATTTTATGCAAGTAAGCATCTAGAGACATAAAATTTCCCCTTATTACTGCTTTGGGTGCATCCCACAAATTTTGGTATATTGTCTCCTTATTGTCATTCTCTTGGATGAAATTATTAATTTTGTCTATGATTTGCTGTTTCACCTATTCATTCTTTAGGATAAAATTATTTAGTTTCCAATTACTTTTTGGTCCGTTTTCCCCTGGTCTTTTATTGAAAGTAATTTTCATATTATTGTTATCTGGAAAAAAATGAATTTACTATTTCTGCCTTTCTGCATTATATACTAATATATGGTCAATTTTTGCATAGGTTTCGTGAACTATCAAGAAGAAAGTGTACTCCTTTCTGTCTCTATTCAATTTTCTCTTAAGATCTATCATATCTAACTTTTCTACTTTACCTCTTTAACTTCTTTCTTATTTATTGTGGTTTGATTTATCTAGTTTTGAGAGGTCAAGGTTGAGATCTCCCACTATTATATTTTTGCTATTTCTTCTCGCAACTCTCTTAACTTCTCCTTGAGGAACTTAGATCCTTTACAATGGAAGCTGCTAGGTCCTGGGTAATCCTATTGTGGCTCCTCAGTATTTAAATTGTTTCTTTCTGGCTGTTTGTAATATGTTTTTCTTAGTCCAAAAGTTCTGAAATTTAGCCACGATATTCCTTGAAGTTTTAATTTTGGGGTCTCTTTCAGAAGGGTTTGGTGAATTCTTTCAATGGTTATTTTACCTTTTGATTCCATGACATCTGGGCAGTTTTCTTTAATGATTTCCTTAAAAGTAGTGTCTAGGCTCTTTTTTTCATCATGAATTTCAGAGAGTTCAATAATATTTAGATTGTTTCTCCTAGGTCTAATTTCTAGGTCAGTTGTTTTCCCAATTAGATATTTTACATTTTTTTCTATTTTTTCTTTTTCTTTCTTTCTTTCTTTCTTTCTTTCTTTCTTTCTTTCTTTCTTTCTTTCTTTCTTTCTTTCTTTCTTTCTTTTTGGTTTTGCTTGACTGATTCTTGTTATCTCATTGAATCATTCATTTCCATTTGTTCAGTTCTGAATTTTAGTGAATTATTTTCTTCATTTACTTTTTTTGCTTCCTTTTGTATTTCTCCTATTTAATTTTTAAATGACTTTTTTTGTTCTATGGAATTTCTTTCCATTTCACAAATTCTGTTTTTAAGGAGTTATTTTCTTTTTCCATTGCACTAATTCTATTTTTAAGGAGTTATTTTCTTTTTCTGTTTCACAAATTCTTTTCTCTGGGAGTTGTTTTGTTTTTCCATTTCATCAAATATATCTTTTAATGAGTTATATGCCTTCTCCAAACTCTCTTGCAAAGTTTTCATTTCTTTTCCCCATTTTTCTTCTATCCCTCTTTTAATATTTTTTAAAATTTCTTCTAAGAGAGCCTTGTGTGATGGGGACAGTTATACAATCTTTTGGAGTTTCATCTGGAAACCACCTGGTTTTAGTCTCCCCAGGGTTTGAAATCTGTTCTTCTCTTTCACCATAAAAACTGTCTATGGTCAGAGTTCTCTTTGCTTTTTTTTTTTTTAGTTTTGTTTGTAAATGATATAATTTTTTTTAAAGTTAAGATCTGCTTTTAGGGTAGAGGAGATTTTCCAAGCTTTCCCTATAAGTGGCATTGGCTTTGTTGAGCCTATGCTGACTCACCCCTGGTGATGGGTGGGCATGGCTAGGTCCCGTGAGATTCTGGCCTTTTGTGGGTTCATTATTTACATTTTGTGTTTTGTTGGATGTTTTATAACTTCTCTGCTAATCTACTAGCTTGCAATCAGGGCAGAGTAGCCAACACTGTTGTACATTCCTCTCCATAGATTTTCTGCCATGCAGAGTCTGCATCACCCTGGCTCTGCACGGTCTGTGTTGGCATCTATGCTCAGCCTGCTTGCCCTTGGACTGCCTCCCTCCATTTCTGATCAAAACAAACCTTTTCTGGCAATCTTCAAAATTATCTTCTGCTGGCAATTTGTTGCACCACAATATTCATGCATGCTACCAGTCCAGAACTAATTCAGAGGCTGGATTTGCTAATTAGTTTGAGGGTTATAGGAGAAGGACAGAAAGAAAAGTATGTCCTCTCTGCCATTTTGGCTCTAACCCTATTTAATCTTTTCTAGATGAGTGTGAACTGCTGCTACTGCCTCAATACAGTGATATTTCAGGGGGGTTTCATCCATTTACTGTATTGAGTGACTACTATATTTGCTTTAGCTTTTTAGAATTTTGTATCTTTTGCAGTTTTTTTTTTGTTTTATACCTCACTATTGCTCCTTGTAGATGCCAACAGTTAATTACATCTTTTCCCCTTAACCCTCTAATTTACTAACAAACTAGTAAAACTTTTAGATTTGTGTGTAATATGATTAAATAGTCAGTGACTAAGGATATGAGAGGATTTCCTTTGAATACAGAATATAAGCTTTAATGGATGGAAGGTATTGCTTTTTTTTTTTTTTTTTTTTGCATTTAACAGTTTTTAATTTTTCAATTACACGTAAAGATCACTTTTGTACGATTTGGCCTTAGAGCATAAAACCATGAAAAGTGGGTGAAAGCTTCAAAAATGTAAGTCTATACTTGATATTTGGAAAACTTTTGTATCATTTATAGTTATTGTAAAGTAGAATGAGCTACTTCAGGAGACAACAGATTTCAAATAGATACTGAATTATCACTTGTTATTGTTATTGTGAAAAAAAATAATGGCTTGCAAACTTACTTTATAATGATCCGTCTCTTTTCGCTTAGTTGGGCTTATCCTTAGGCAGTCTACCTCACAGGACTAATCTTAAGTTTTTCCAACTTTATAGAACCTGCCAGAGCTTGAACTCTTTTGATATAACTTTCAAAAATCCAGTGTCATCTCTGTAGCTGTTTGAGGTATACAAGTAGGAATATAATAGAGAAAACCAAATACTTTATACATTTGAATGTTTTATGTATTGGCATCCTATTTTGATGACAAGATTTTTTTTCTTAACTTTATTGCACATGTCTGTATGCTTTATCTGAAAGTTAATCTAGTTGAGCTTGAAAGAGTTTATCACTATAAGGTTGGCTCCCAGACAATGAGCTTTTTTCAGTTATGGCAAGTTTCAAAGACAATCTACTAAGTCATAAAGGGGTTGTTGTTTATATTAGTAAACCACACACAGATGATATTTGTCGTAAGCTTTATATAGATGCTTTAACAAGTCCCTGAAGTAAGGACTTAGACTTATAGGATTTAAAGCCAAAAGTATCCAAGAAATGTTTCATAGACACAGATTTACATATTTAATATGATATTATACCAGAAAGTATTGGTTTTCAAGTGGTATCAGTTATCAAAAATATCTTTACCCACTGCTCAATTTGTATACAACTCACTTTTTAAAAATACAACTTAGAATTAAACAAACTCTTTGTTTATATTCATTCTGATTACTTATGCTGTGGTTTTGGGGAACTGGCTAGACCTTGTAGCCATTTTTCTTTTCATGTTGAAAAAATGTATTGGAGCCCTCTTTTATTGGTGGAGGGATCTAATCCATGGTTAAATGAGATAGTAGGAACTTTCTACTTAATTTGGTCACATCAGATAGAGCTCAGCCACATTGGTTTTTAACAGGTCAAATTAGAGGAGAATAAGTGAACTCACTGAAGTTCATTTATTCTTCTCTAAGGCTATTCAAATTAATTCCTTAGTAGTCCTCTGCACAATAATAATCGAAAGACTTAAAATGCTTATCTAATGAAAGCATGAAAAAAGCTGCTCAACACTGCCTCTTTAAGAACCTCTCTATCAGATGATCTTTAAGGTCCATTTCATCTATATATCAATGTTAACATACTGTTTTGATTTTAAAATTTCTGGAAAGTTAAGAATTTATAAATTATTATAATTTAAATGTCCTACTTGGGGCTGGGATGGTGATGGTGGTGATATTGTGTGCATGTGTGTATACCACTTCTTGTTTATGTGTTGTTTCCTAAATTAGGTTTTAACTTTCTCGAGGAGAAATATTTCTTTTATCTTTTTATATCCCCAGTACCTAGAATAATATAAATATTAAATAAAGAGTGGGTGATGATCTTTTTCTAGAGTCAGGGAATAGTTTCTGGGGGTGGGGAGTCGGGCAATTGGAGTTAATGACTTGTCCAGAGTCATATAGCTAGGAAGTATTAAATGTCTGAGGTGGATTTGAACTCGGGTTCTCCCATCTAGCTTCCCCAGGAAATATTTCTTTGTATTCCTGTAGCTTTGACATAAGGAATCATTATTCCCTCATCAGGAATATAAAAACATTGAGAAATATACTCAGACATGTTCTATGGAAACAAAGGAAGATTGGGATCATAGTTATAGAAATGTAAGGGAAGTCAGACACCATCTAATGCAGCTGTCTATAATATAGGTGCCTACACTTTTTCTTCCCTCACTCTTTACTCTAGTTGATCTGATTTCTGATTTCATCAGCCAACTAAAATTACTCGATTTAAAGTTACCGTTAACTTCCTAATTGATAAATTCAATGGCCTTAATAATCCTTCTTGATCTTTTTGTAAGCTTTGACACTGTTTCCTGGTTCCCTTTTAGATATCTTGAAATGGATGTCCAATAAACTTCTTAAACTTGATATATATATAAAAAAACTGAATTCATTATCTTTCACCTTATCTTCCCTCAACAAAAAAACTCCATAACTTTCTTGGTAATGTCAAGGGCAACCCTTCCAGCTCCTGCATCTCAAAATCCAGGTGTAATCTGCGACACTTCACTATTATTCAATTCATATCAAAATCTATTGAAAAGCCTGTCAATTTCACCTTAGCCACATTTCTTGCATATGCTTCCTTATCTCTTACAATGCCACCTTTCTAGTGCAGGCCCTTATCACTTCACCTCTAGAGAATTGCCATCCCCTGATCCATGGTTCTGTTTGTTTCAATTCTCTCCCCTCTAATTCCTTTTCAATTCATTCACCAATATAATTTTTCTAAAGCTCAGGTCTAACCAAAGCACCCCAGATACTTAATAAATTCCAGTGACTCCTTGTCACCTTCAGTATCAAAGATAAAATCCTCTCCTTGGAATTCAAAGAAATTGATAACTAGACTCATCTATTTTTCCTGCATTTAAAAATATCAATTTATTTTCCCCCAATTACATATAAAAACAATTCTAATATTTGTTTTTGAAACTTTGAGTTCCAAATCCTCTCCTTTCCACTTTCTCCACCTCCTTCATTAATAAGGCCAATTGGTAGCCTGACCCTCGATTTCCAATTCCTTACTACCAGAAAAGACTTGTAAATATTTTGTACATATAGGTCCTTTTCTTTCTATTTTGTAAAATCTCTTTTAGGATACAGACCTAGTAATGGTATAGCTAAATCACAGTATGCATGATTTTATAGCACTTTGAATATAGTTCCAAATTTTTCTGCAGAACAGTTAAATCAGTTCACAACTCCACTAACAGTGTCTCATTTCTCCCATATTACCTCTAACATTGGTCATTTTCTATTCTGTGCTACTAGCCAATCTAATAGGTATGAAATAGTGTCTAAGAATTGCTTTAATTTGCATTTTTCCAATCAATTGTGGGTTGCAGCATTTTTTTCATATGGGTATAGCTTTGATTACTTCATCTGAAAACTGTTCATATCTTTCAATCATTTGTTAATTGGGGAATAGCTCTTACTTTTTGTTACTTTGACTCAGTTTTCTATGTTTGAAAAATGAGGGTGTTATCAGAAAAACTTGTTTCAAAATTTTTTCACTCTATTGCTAAATGTATTTCCTTCTATCCTATTTCCCTCTTTTTTTCTGTTTATTTTTTCTCTTTTCTTTCACCCTGTGCTGCTCAAAAGGGTTTTGCTTCTGACTGCCACCTCTCCTAATCTGCCCTCTTTTCTATCATTGCCCCTTTCTTTTTTCCCCTCCTCTTCCTGCTTTCCTGTAGAGTTAAATAGATTTCTATACTCATTTGAGCGAATTCTAATGAAAGTAAGTTTTACTTACTCTCTTTCACCTCTCCCTTATTTTCCTCTATTGTAAAAGCTTTTTCTTGCATCTTTCATGTGAGATAATTTACCCTTTTCTCTTTAAGAAAGTTTGAATGTGCCCTATTTCATTAAATATCTATTTTTTTCTATAGAAATGTTTTATTAGTTTTGCTGGGTTGGTAATTTTTGGTTGTAATCCTAGCTCCTTTGTCCTCCAGAACATCCTATTCCAAGGTCTCTGATGCTATAATGTAGAAGTTGCTAAATCTTATATTATCCTCGTGTCTTTGCAATATTTGAATTGTTTATTTCTGGATGCTTGCAATACTTTCCTTGACTTGAGAGCTCAGGGATTTAGCTTTAATATTCCTAGAAATTTTCTTTTTAAGTTCTCTTTCAGGAGGTTATTGCTTGATTCTTTGATTTCTATTTTATCCTCTGTTTCTAGACTATAAGGAAAATTTTCTTTCTTGATAGATGATTTGTAGGCTTTTTTTTTCTTTCTTATTTTTTTTATTCAAGGCCTTCAGTTCATCCAATAACTTTCAAATTATCTCTCCTGTATTTATTTTCCATGTCAGTTATTTTTCTAATGAGATATTTCACATTATCTTCTATTTTTTCATTCTTTTCATTTTGTTTGATTTCTCGTAAAATCATTTGCTTTCATTTTCTCAATTCTAATTTTGAAGGAATTATCTTCTTCAGTGAAATTTTTGTGCCTTTTTCCATTTGGTCAATTCTTCTTTTCAATGCATTCTTCTCTTCATTTTTTTGTACCTCTTTACCATTGGTCTAGCCTATGTTAAGACAATTCTTTATTCAGTATTTTTTTTAATGTGTGTCTCCTTTACCAATTTATACCAAGGGAATCTGTAAGTTTTCAGTTCTTCCAAGATGGTATGATCTAAGGAGAGGTGTTTACTCCTCTCCTGGCCTGTATTTTGGTTTGTGAGTGACTATGTACTCTTTGATGTCTTGGTACTGTGAGGAGAGAACCTGCACCCCCATGACCACAAATGCTAGTGCTATTCCTCATCCTGGGACTGTTTTCTAGAATTGTGAGCAAGATCCGAGTATAGACAAGGCAACAGAATCCTTCCTCAATGTTTGCAAGAAGAACCCTAATAATCCCCTTTTGATCCATTATTTAATTCTTTTACTATCAGTGGGAGAAGTTCTGTAGTCCAGTGGAAAGTTCAGTGTCCCTAGAGATAGGATATTTGGGTTCAAATCCTGTTTTATGCCAGTTATATAATAATAATAATAATCATAATAATAAATAACTAGCATTTGTTTAGTGCTATAAAGTTTATAAAACACTGTACAAATAAAAATAATTTGAAAATTATATAATGAGTGGCTCAGTGAGTTTCTTAGTTTCAGTTTTTTTTTTCCAGCTATCAAATGGCAATGATAAAGCTTCTCTTAGAGTTGTTGTGAGGAATATTATATGATTTGCAGCATTAAAATGCTATACATATAGGTGGCATTGTATTTTAAGTACTTTACCTAGAGTCAGGATACATGAATTCAAATTCTGATTCACATGTTTACTAGCTGTGTCATCCTAAGCAAGTCACTAAACCTCTCTGTTTGTCTCATTTTCCTCATCATGATAGTATCTATTTCCTGGGATTACTATGAGAATCAGTTGAGATAATATTTGTAAAGCACTTTGGAAACATTAAAGAAATATTTAAAGGCTATTATTTTTAAATTATTTTTATACAAGCTGTTATTATGATAACTGAGCCATTTGAAAGGATAAACTTGCTTAGAGCAGTGCTTCTGTACTTTATTCCGCCCTACCTCTCTTTGGCTTCTTTTCTTTAACCTGATGAGTCATAAAAAAAGAATTTATCTGCCACTAGTTTTAATATTTAAAACCAGAGCAGACAGCATAGGAACATTGACTCTTTCTGGTGACTACTTAGAACATATAAGCAAAGAAAAATGTCCTCTGAACAGTTATAATATGTCTAGGCACTAAAATTCAGATATTTTATAAACCAGAAACTTGTAGAACCTCCTTATTCTAATTTTAAACAGCTTATATTACTTTAAAAAAACACATTCCCTTAACACCTATTATGAGCAGTGTGCTGGCACTGGATATGGTATCAATCAATCAATTAGCAAACATTTATTATCTGTGTGGATAAAACATTTACTATGTACCCATGTGCCAAACATTGTGCTAGGCATTGGGGTTATAGAAGAAAAATTAAATAGTCTTTGCCTTCAAGAATCTAACATATTAGAAATGACAAATTAAAATTAAAGAAGGGATTGATCTCTAGTGGGCAGGTACATTGACAACCACCAAATTCACAAGTTATAAACAATAAATGAGAGAAAAAGCTATAAAATGTTAGGCACAAGAACTAAAGAAGTGCAGAAAACAGTATCAAGATATTTAACATTCAGAAAAAATACTGTTTTCTGCACTTTAGTTCTTGTAATGTAATAATTATCTTCATAATAATATATTGCCAGAAAAGATTAACTTGGCTTTAATATATTGTACTTGAAGTAGAGGCAATTTGACCCACGATGATTTGCTTCCTAACATTTTCCTGGGTAAAGAAGGAAGGCTTATAGAAAAACTGACATCTAACTTTGCAAGGCAAAATTTAGAAAAGAGCATATAAAAGTATGAATCCAGAGAGGCAAATCCAAATTTGAGAAATAAATCTTAAGAGAAAGCAAAGACAGATTTCACCCCAGGAATATAAAAGCAAAACAGAATCTAAAATCTGGAATGTTTACTAGTTTGGAGTAGGGCAAGTGATTGTCAAATAGATGTTAAAGTGAACAGGAAGATAGCAGATGGTCTATGTCTGTGGGTAAAATTTGGAAGATCTAAATAATCTGGCATGCCAAGGAGATAGATTACATATTAGGATGTGGTACCCTATGATATAGTGTCATGAATCTGGCCATTGAAAAGTGGAACTATTCATTTCCTTTTTTCCTAGGGCCAAGATTGTGCTGAGTAGAATCATAACTAGAGAGGGTCAAATTTTATTTTGGAATGCTGACATTTTGAAGGGAAACATTCCTCCATGTGACTGTTTTCCAGTTCATTCTTCTTATACTTCATGATATATCCATCCTTACTTTTTACCTGGGGTGACTTGACATAAATGTTATCAGTGGTGGAGAGAAGCATGAGGAGAGGTCATTATCTTACCTTTTTATCTACTTAATCATTTTACTTGACTGAGATGGTTTTGCAAAGACTTTCCATTACCTGGAGATTTTATGTGATGCCTTGTTAGCACTTGTTAGGGTTTTGTTTTTTTAACTATTATTATTTATTATTGTTTGAATGGTGAATTACACAACATGCTTTTTAAATATATATTGTCAATTTTTCCAGCCATTCTGGATAGCAGCTTGGAACAGTAATCCAAAAGTTACTAATAGTGATATCACTACTAGGCCTAATCCCTGTAAAAATAAAAGATATAAAAAAATACCCAAATCTAACATCTATAGTACTTTACTTTGGTGACAAAGAACTCGAAATTAGGGGGTGCCTTTCAAGTGGGGGAATGGCTAAGAAAATGATAGAAAGGGATAATTTCAGAGAAACCTGATAAGCCTTGAATGAAATAATGCAATTAAGTGAACAAAAGTAAGAGAATAGTTTACATATTAAGAACAACATTGCAAAGGCATAAGAACTCTTATCAATGCATTAATTGTGATTCCAGAGGACTGATAAGTAATATTACCCTCATTTTGGAAGGGAAGTGATGGACTCAATTTCAGTTAAACACATTTAGTAATAAAAAGAGTGATGCTAGACAGGTTTTCATTTCTAACACTTCCTCTACCTATCTGCTAAATGAATATGAAATGATTGGAAGAATTCTTAATTTTAAATTTTGTTTCTCCAGTTAGTCCTCTGTTGAAGGTGAGTTTTATTTTATAGATAGAGATTAAGGAATGATATTTGCTTGAGTTCAAGGGACAATAGAGCTTTGTTTTCTTACTCTAGTTCTTAATGATGATTTGTGGCTAGAGTATTTTGGTGTCAAAAGCCTTAGGCACTCACTTTTGGAGGATTACAAAAAGAAGCTGATGACTTTCCTTATGAACACTACTAATAAAACCTCTTATAATATTTCCTCATTGTTTCCTATGTTCACTTTTGGCATGAAATTAGAAAATGGATGTCTAATTCTTTTGTATAATTTATTTTAAGGTATAAAAAATCCAGTTGGCAAGCATAAGTGAGAAGTCCAGGACTTTACCCAGTCTGTCAAAACCTTTGATGGCTTTTTTTTTTTCCGATAAGGAGTCTCTCAGGCAGCTGACTTGTACTCAAATTTAGGATGAACTAGATTATTCATTACCTAATCTTTTGTCTTATTAATTCCTGTTATTTAAACGTAAGAGAGCTTTGCCTCTTTTTTCCCCCTCTGAGCATTTTAAGTCATCATTCTGCTCAACAATTCATTTAAACATTTATGAAGCACTTAGAGTGCAATTTCCCCAATGAGACATAAAATGCTCCATAGGTGCTTCATAAATGTTTAACTAAATTATTGAACTGAACTATGTTTTAAAATGTGTGTGTGGAAAAAGCCCAAACTCAATGATCCCAAGCTGTTCACTGCCACTAAAATACCTTTTCCAATATTTTTCTGGTGATGCCATATGGCCACAAGTCAGAGAACAACAATATGATGTCAGAAGAATCCAAGTTGAAAGTGACCCAAGGGGCAATGGAACAACACATCACAAGTGTAACTAGGTTATTGCATAATATCAACAATGACTTTCACACAAGAAATCATGTTAAAGATATCAAAGTCATACATGAGTAGAAAAGGAGATGAGTAAACCATAGACCAAGAGAGAAGAGCAACAGGTGGACAGTTCAAATATTCTTAAAATATACTTAGCCTTTAAATCACCTTTTAAAGAAGTATTCAGTTGATATGAGGAAAATGAAGGAAAATACTTTGAATGGTGGGAAAAAAGAAGAATGATATTGGAACTTTGAGATATCTATGATTGGGAATTCTGAGATAGCACGTTTATTGGCAGCTAGGTGGTACAATAGATAGAGCCCTGGGCTTGGAATCAGAAAGATCTGAGCTCAAATATGGTCCCAACAACTACTATCTATGTGATTTTGAAGAAGTCATTGAACTCCTGTCTGCCTCAATTTCTTCAAATGTAAAATGAGGATCATGCTAGCACCTACCTTTTAGTCTTGTGATGATTTAATGAAATAATGATTGTAAGTTGCTTAGCATAGTGCCTGGAAATGTATTGTGTGCTTCTTTCCTTCCTATTGCTACAAGAGCATAAAAGAACTCCTTATCCTTCTCTCCACATCTCTCTTTTAACCTCCTCTATTTTTGTCAAGGTGCAATCATTTTTCCCTAACCTGTGCATTAATATAAAGTATATATGCCTCCTCTTTGTGAATGCAAACTCTTTAGGAATTGCCACAATCTTTGCCTTGTATTTCTAGCACCTACTACAGAGCCTGATACATAGTAGCTGCTAAATCAATACTCCTGAATGATTATTGGGGATGCTTATGAAATCTGAGGTAGAAAAAAAAAAGCATATCATATGGTAACTTCACATTTTTTTGCTAAATGGGTGCTAAGTTTGTTGTTTCTGTGCTGCTGGTGGAGTTTATGTGCTTTTAGTGCCTCCTAGGTTTTCATGGATCAAAGCCCCGGTCAGCTCATCCTAGTCATGACCTTGGGAAAGAGTCTTAAATTTGGTATTGGGAAAGATCTAGGTTTGAATCCAGACTCTGATGATTACCAGCTGTATGATTCAAGGCAAAATACTGACATTTTCTGAGCCTCAATTTCATCATCTGTTAAAAGGGAATAATAATACTTGCTCTAACTCTAAAGGTTGTTGTGAGATAAAGCATTCTTTGAGAAATATAAAATTCTTTATAAATATGAAAAGGCTACAGGGAAATCCTCTATTGTGCTGAGGAGATCGATTTTATGGAAAGTTTTGGAAAGATATTGTATAACAGCAACAGCATGATTGTGTAATGATCAATTATGATAGACTTGGTTCTTCTCAGCTATTCAGTGATCCAAGGAAATTCCAATAAACTTGGATGGAAAATGCCATCCACATCCAGAGAGAGAAATATGGAGACTGAATATAGATCAACACAGACTATTTTCACCTTTTTTTTTCTCATGTTTTTTTTCTCTTTTATTCTGATTTTTCTTTCCCAACATGATACATATAGAAATATGTAAAAAATGAATGAACATGCATAACAAAATATTTTTACATGTAACTGGGGAAAACAATAATAACAAATATATAATAAAGTTTAAAAAGACATTGTATAAAATTGCCCACTAAGAGAAATTATAACCAAGAAGCCAAAATTAGGATTATCCAGGACCTAGCAACTTCCACCTTAAAGGATGGAAGGTCCTGGAATCTAATATTCTGAAAGGCAAAGGAACTTGGATTCCAGCCAAGAATAAGCTATCCAGCTAAAATGAGCATTATCTTTCAGGGAAGAAGATAGATATTCAATGACATAGGTAAATTTCATTTATTTCTAATGATAAATTATAGAGAGATTAGGATCTATATCAGTGGAGGGAGTTTCTTCACTACCAAGATCACAGATTTACAATCAAAAGGGACAATATAAGCAATTTACTATACCCCCTTCATTTTGCAAATGAGGAAACAGAGGCTAGAAAGGTTATGATTAGCCCAAAGTCACAGAGGTGACAAGTGGAAATACCAGAATTCAAATCCAAGTGTTTTTTTTTTTTTTTTATTTCAAAGACAATGCTCATTTCTTGGTATTGAACCATCTTCACAATGGAGATAATAACTCCATTGTTATAGAAGTAAGTGCCAATGTGTACAAAGCCCGGCTAGGTCCTGAGAGGTTAGAAAGTTTAGGTATACAAAGTTCCTGGTAGAATTCAACTTAATAGGGAGGGATGGCATACACACAAGTTTCATTCAAAAAATTTTATTCGGTACCCCTTATGTGACAGATATTGTAGCCTTAGAGATACAAAAAAAAAGTAGTCCCTCAGCTCCTTATTGTGAATAAGGGAAGGAAAGGAAAGATTATATACACACAAATAAATAAGAAACAAGATCCAACATAATGAGTGCCAAACTAAATATCACTTATCACAGTACATAGCCAGTACTAAGTACTTAATAAAAACTTCTTGAATAAGCTTGAGATTTGCACAAGCTATGAAAAAAATCAAGAGATAATTTTCTTAGGTTGAGAAGGAAAAACTCCTTGGATTGAATAGCATCTTTACTTGAGTTGAGAAAAATTTCTGAAGGTAAAGATGAGACCAAAAGATGTTTTGGGAAAAGGAATGATTGTGGGTGAATATCCAGAATTTAAAGAGATCATGATGAGTTAGGGAAGAATTTGACTAATGTTAAACACATAAATGGAAATAATAGAAAATATTTCTGGAAAGGTAGGTGGGAACAGATTATTTTGGATCTTAAATCCCAAGCTAAAGACTCTGAATTTTCTACTACAAACAACTGAAATATTTTTGGGCAGATGAATGACAGAATCAGACCTATACATTAGGATGATTATTTTGGCAACTAGGAGTGTGATAGATAAGAGAGAGGGAGATCATGACAGTAGTCTAGATGAGATATAATAAGGACTTAAACTAGAATAAGTCAAACTGAAGAGATATTGTAGAAATAAAATTGACAATTGGTTAAATGTTAGGGAGGTGAATGAAGAAAAGGGAAGAGTCAAAGCTGACTCTGAGATTTTAGTGCCTAAGTGACAAAGGGAATAATAATAGTACCATTCATCAAAAGAGAGTAGAAATGGATGGAATCATTACCAAGGGACACTATTTTTATCTCTAGAAGTTCCCTCATAAATTGATACTTTAAAGATTGAAGTACATTAGAAAAGACATATATATATGTATATATATATATGTCCATATAGATATCTATATCTATATAGTTGTATGTATTATATAAAACTATATTATACATAATTCTATAGGTAATAATATTAAAATAATAGTAATTAGTTCCAAGAAAAATTCAAATTAGGTACTTCAAAAGATTTAACTTCATTAGAAACAAAAATTTAAAGGAGAAATAAATAAGGATATTATAGGTTATGAGTCAGAAAATAAAATTTCAGTATGGAGACAAAAGTAAAGAGAATTAATGAAGAAAAATGTAATTAAGTTATTCTTAGAAAGTGGTATAGAAGGAACAAACAAAAGAAGTCAGAAAGCAGGAGAGGAATAGGAAGTATTTTAAACTATTGTGACCTAATCATCCAACTGTTATGGTATTTCCTCCAGCTATGGGTTAGACTAGATGGTCATTGGAGTCTTTTCCAATTCTCAAAACTTGTGATTCTATGTCTATAAATAATTGACCTACTGCACACTTGTGTGTTACTATAAACCTCCAGTAAATATGATACACTTACAGAAAAGTAAAAAAAAAAAATTCAATCATGATAAACAACCTATTTTCAACACTCAGATTTAGAAGCTTAGAATCATAGATTTAGATTCAGAAGGAATCTTTTGTTGTTTGTTTCAATCATGTGACTTCATGACTCTATTTGGGTCTTTCTTGGCAAAGATACTTGAATGTTTGCCATCTGCAGCTTATTTTATAGATAAGGAAACTGAGACAAAGAGGGTTAAGTGACTTGTCCAGTATCAAAAAGCTAGTAAGGTCTGAGGCTGTACTTGAACTGAAATCTTCCTAAATCCAGGCTCAGTGCTCTATTCATTGTGGCCATCTAGCTGTCCCAAAAAGAATTTTAGGGACCATCTAATTTAACTACATCAATGAAGAATTGAAGCTGAGAGACATTTTATCAGAGTTGAAATTCTAACTCAGATCCTCTGAGTATCAGTTCAGTTCTCTTTGTAATGTACTACTTGAATAAGGGAATTTGAATCAACATGGTGTAAATGAACTTTCCTGAAGTATACTTCTCTTCCTAGTCAATTATATCTCAATACTGTTGTCTCACAAAACATAGTATAAAACATATATTGGAATAACCTATACTATTTTATGCCATTTTATAGTGTACTTGTAATTTAAAAAAATGTGTTTAATGGTATACTTGTATCTCAAGGATTATTGACCTAGGCATTTAAAAACAATAAAAAATATATAAAATGAAAAATTGCATTTCTTTTATGTCCAGAAAACACTTTTACTTTATCTGTTATAGTAATATTTAAGAGAAAGATCAGGTCATCCAATTGCTCTTTAACCTTTAATTATATTGACAATCTGCTATTGCTGAGCATCCACTCCATTCTTCTTACAAGATAACTTGGCATTTGTATAGTATTTTCAGTTGAGGAAGATCTATCTGCATCTCCATCTGGAGTGACCAGATGAGGCTCCCTTCAGAGCCAATTAACACTTTAGCAATGGGGTCACTGTAGGAAGGCATGGGGTGCTTTGCACCTCCAGGGCTCCCCTGAACAGTCTCCACAATGCCTCCAGATGCTACTAGTTTGAAAACCAATCAATCTTCCTCTTAACTAGTTAGCACACCTTCCCTGGGGTTCTTTATCAAGGCACATCCTCAAAACAGAAAAAATTTACTTATATGACTTCAGAAAATGAGGCCCTCTAAATATTTCCTCATGAATGCCTTCATGTGTATAAATGGTTAAGATAAGGGAGGAAGCTAGTACAGGTAGATACACCTTGTATTTGGTGCCTTTTCTTATGATAGCCAAGTTTGTTAAATTTGCTCTCTACATAATTAATTAATATCATTATCACAGTAGAAGAGAAAGGGCTTTATATAATACTACCCCAGAAGAACCCTTTAGAGCAGAGGGTTTTCTCCATAGACAGAATCCATGAAAATGTCTAATGTGATATCATTCATATCCTGGGTATCCTACGTGCTGACCAGTCAAATTTTTGTCCAGTTTCATTGCTCTGGTGAAATGAGTGTGGCTGGTTTTTGAGACTAGATTTGGTTCTCAGTTTCTGTTGAGCTTTTCACTCGGGTACTTAATCTGATCAAATAAAGCAGTCTCTTAATTTAATTTAATTTTTTTTAAACTTTATCTGGGAAAGAATGCAAATTAAACACTTCTTGGAGGGAAGGTAGTGGAGGTGAGGGGGCAGGAGGGAGGAAAGGGTGCATGGGGGAGAGCTGGGCAGGCTTAGGGCTCCATCAGGTGTCTCGCTAACCAGCCCAGCTTTTGTGTCCCCATTGTCTGCCTGCTGGGTGGAGCTAAAAGACAGAAGAATGATAGTCTGGCGGAAAGAAAGCAAGACAGTAATTATGGGACATGTGTGATTAGCACGGTAGCCAGAGAAATTAAACCACTAGTCCCAGGAATCTTCCCTCGTGTAAGGTACCTGCCGAGGGAGAGAAAAGGCCCTCACCACAGAGTCCGGCTGGAATCCACTCCCTGCTAGCTCAGCTTGATTGCTTTCTGGGTTACCTACTGGGGAGGTTCAGCTCTGCGACCTTCCTTTCTATAGAGCTATATTGTTCTGGCCCTGAAAAAAGGGCAGATTAAGAATTTACAGGGATCCCTCCATCACCAGACTCTGACAGGAGCTCTCAGGGAGCTGATTTTCCATGGTTCAAATTGCCTGAGGCTCAGATTCTTATCAAAATGGTTTCATTTAATGTAACACACAGTTGCAGTTTTTTTTTATTCTAATTCCATATTAAATCTCTCATTTCTCACCCTTAGAATCTTTTCTCTTTCGAATAAGATTCTTAAGAGATTTTATTTTTAATGCACATAGTTAGAAAAATACATGTATAGCTGTATTTTATAAATATATGTATACAAATATATAAATATTTATGTTTAAGAATATATATATATCTGTATTACAAATAAAATCTATTATATATTATATACATACCCACATATATGTATATGTATGTGTATGCACATATATATTCATCTTAATCATGTTTGTACATGAAGGAATTCATGAGAAACTATTCAGAAGACTTCTTTTTATGGAGTCATATAAGTCCATTTTTCTGTTTAAGAGCCTATGTTGATAAAGAACTTTAGAGAAGGTGTACTGATTAATTATTTCTATGTATATATGGAATATACACACATATAGTCTAGATACATTTTGCATATGTATATATATTCCATATCTATTTATCTAGAATATACATTGTAATGAAGGTTTCTTATAGAAGGATCAGCTGCCTGCTAAGAAGTTTATAATTATTTTGAAGGGAGGTAGAGTGTTTTATATCCTGAGAGATTCTCAGTCAAAATTTAGACAATAATCCTGTTTAACTTGATTTTGATGCTGTGATTAAGAATTGTGAGTTTGTAAAATGATTAAAAAATTCCTCCCTCCCTCTTTATGAACAGCATTTAATTTTACCAAGGTGGTAAGAAGTAAATTTAACTACGATTCATGCTGATTTCAGAGGATTCTTGTGTTCTTTTCCTTGTAGAGGAGGGAAATTGGAAATTGATCAATTTACTGAGACATGGATTTGCATTCCCTAGGTGTGGGAGATGTGCCTTTCAGCATCTTCAAGCTATTTTTTGTTTAGTTTTTTTATATATATTTTCACTGATGTCCTGATTCAAGTCATGGTCAGCAATAACTCCTTATCATAGGCAGAGAGAGGGACAGTTTCTATGATCCCGTCAGTTTATGTTGATAGGAGTGAAATAAAAATCAAGTTCTCTCCAAGACAAAAACAAAACAAAACAAAACAAAAAACAGAAAGACAGACTGAATATTTCAGAAACAAGTAGATTATCAGTATATACTATTATTATCAACCTTCCAACTGTAATTACATGCAGAGAAATAATACTGTTTTGGCAGTTCTGTGATTATGTCATTTGTTTTGCTATATTTCATAGGCTAATAGAGTAAGAGCTGGTGGGGACTGCAGAAGTCATTTCTGCTCTTTGTTTCTTATTATAGTGTCTTCTTAAGAAGATATAGTATAAGATCTTCTGTGGATGTATCACTATGCCCCTATCTTAATGAATTTTCTATTCCACTTCTATCTTGAATTAGTTCCAAAAGACTTATAATATGGTCATGTCTTGAATACGAATTTGATGTTAAGATGATCTATGTTCAGATCCTGACTCTACTGCTTATTATGTATAGAATAGTATCCCTGGGCCTTAATTTTTCTCTGTAATATTGGGGTGGGAACTTATATTTGATGGTCTCTAAAATTCCTTTAAATTTTAAGTATATAAACTATTTATTGTACCTCCCTAGGAAATGCCACAGGGAAAAAATACATTTTTTGATTTGAGACGTTTAGTTCTTTTCTATTTATAATAAAAAGATTGTCTAAAATACCATAACCTTTTGGGGATAGGCTTCTAGTGCAGTATCCTGACAAAGGAAGAATACTTAAAAATATGGGGATTGTAGCAGTAGATTTGTAAACTTATTAGCTTGAGTAAATGAAATCAGATGAGATAGAAGGATTTCCCATTAAGAATAAAAATAACAATAACAGTTGAAAACATGAAAGAATATTTGCATGAATCATACATCTGATGCTAAAGAAATGTGTGTTTCAATTTTATTGGAGAATATATTCAATAATAGGTTCATGTGGGCAGGGAAAAAAAGACTGTTGAAATTCTGCCAGATCTAAAGAAAGCAAGGAATTCATCAGAAATGCACGTATTAGTTGCCTCAGACAGTTGACAAGCCATGCCAAAATTTACAAATGATCTTTAAGAGAAGAACTGAGCATCTTGTTATGTTACCAGTGTACAGCAGAGTGTGCTAGTATGATTACATCCAAACTGCCTAGGAGGATGAAATCTGTTTTCACACAACAGACTTGAAAAGAAGAATGGCAAAGGGAAAAAGGGACAAATAAGATTGGCTGTTGACATCTTGCAAGCAATTTCAAGCCATGAAATGCTCTGGAAACTCCAGCAGAAATGAGCCCTAGTGCGCCAAGATAACAGGAGGGACTGATATGGATGTGTAAGTGACATCATCAACCCTTCTTAGTCTTTGCTCAAGTGGAATCTGAAGCATATTGAGTTTCAAAGGGAATTTAATCTTCCCCCTTTTCAGTTTTTGGTGGACTTCTGTGCTCCTTATTTCTTGCCAGGAATTAAAAAAAAAAACCCAGAGGGACTTGTTCATATCCTTTCTTTAGATTTAACCCGGAAACTGAGAATCAGAAGTCCTAGATAAGGCTGTCCAGACTTACCAGATTTTTTTCAAAACTATAGACTTAGATATAGATAAGACCCGTAGTTGATTTGTGGATTGTGTGATACTATGCAGAACTTCTGTGTAGTTTTCTAGATGACTTCTCTTAGAGATTATCTCAACAATGTGGACATTTGAGACAATTTTTAGTTTTTATTGCTAAAATGTTCTATTGTGAAAAAGTTTTGTTCATTATTCAGGTTCATTTTGAAGAATTATATCATTGGGTACCAAATGATGTGGATGTTAGCCCAAAGTATGTGCTCTGGTATGAATCTCCTCAATAAGGCCCTGGAAATAAAAGGCATAAATAAAACTGTTCCTGCCTTTAGATAGGTTACATTCTAGGAGCAAGAAGCAACATGTATTTGGAGAAATAATGAAATATATTGAAATTGAGAGAGCAACAATAAGAGTCTCATGAGTTAAAATTCTTTGGCTGGACATTGGACTTGAGACAAGGAAGTACACAATAATTCTGGGAGAAGAGGCACAGAAAACAGGGGGAGAAGTTCAAAGTCACTGGTATAATCTAGAGATGAGAAACTAAATAGTAGAGGAGGTCTCTGTTAGTATGGAAACCAATTCCATAAACTCAAAAGTCAAAAATTCAGAAAGGCCAAAAACCTATTGTAGAAACTGAAAGGGGGAGAAATAGAAAAATGAGTTGTTTTTACTAAACAGCACAAATGGAGAGAGAGGCAGAAAGACAAAGAGAGAGAGAGAGAGAGAGAGAGAGAGAGACAGACAGAGACAGAGAGAGACAGAGAGACAGAGACAGGCAGAGAGACAGAGACAGACAGAGGCATACAGAGACAGAGAGAGACAGAGAGAGACACACACACAGAAAGAGATAGAGAGAGAGAAACAAAGAGAAACAGAATAAAAAGAGAGAGACAAGAGAAAGACAGAGAAAGAGAGAGAGACAGAGACAGACAGAGAGCTGGAAACAGGCTACATGCAGGTGACTGGATTGAGGGGACAGGCATCAGAATATCATTGAATGAGGCTATTTTTAAACTAGATATAGTTACACTTTGTACTAATACTCTCTACCTACTTGTATATACTGTGTGTTCTGACAGATCTTCACACATTTCAACTAGACAGCTTTGTTCTACACAAGCTTGATATTGATGCTTTGTGCTGAGAAGGGTTACAGGGGAAATTGTATTTTCAAGAGAATAATTTCTTTTTTGCTTCACATTTTTTAGTTCCCTTCAATGAAAATGTTCCAGTGTAGTAAAGTGAGTGAACAATTTTAAAATTCAAAATTTATTTCCTCCCAATTACAGGCTTAAACAATTATTTAACTTAAAAAAGTTTTTAGTTCTAAATTCTATCCTTCCCTCCCTTCCTCCTCTCCCTCTACCCTAGGTAGTAAGCTATTCAATGTAGGCTATACATGTGCAACCATGTAAAATATATCCATGATAGCAAGACTATAGTTTTCAAGAAGGAGCTCCCCGGGTATTGGTTATTGGAAGCAAATTTGATAGTAAAAGCAGGCATTTTGCATATGTTTCAGTCCAGGGTCAGTGTTTCTTTGATTCATCCTTAAACCATCGATTAGATACATTGGCATTAAGACATTTTTGATAAATGATTCCCTAAAACATCCTTTGATTTGAAAGGTCTAACAACATGCAATCCATTACAGATTTTAAGTCCCAAATTTAAAAAAAAATAACTTGTTCTTCATTGTACCACTGGAAAGTAAATTCAATGATGATGTTATGGGTGAGAAAATCTTTTGTGTTAATGATTCCTATTATTCTAACTAACTTGAGTATTATGATTATTTCCATTAAAAAGCATTTAAAAGCCCTTTGAAGAAAATTCCTAGACAAACACAAATCATTTTTCCAGTATAATGTAAGCATCTACTTTGCATTTGTATTTAACTTATATTCCTTCCCATCATCACCTTTTGCTACTTTGCAAATAGAAAATACTTAATAAATACTGTTCAGATTGGGCTATTCCATCAATTGTCTTAGAAACTTTGAGGATATAATAATATCTGAAGGGCTCTAAAATATAATACCTGCCTTACAGGTATAGCATATTATTGACATAATTCTATCTGAAGTGATTATAGATAGATGAAATGTTAAGTGGTATAAAAGATGACTTAAGTGGTTAAATTAGATGACCTCTAAAGAATCAGCTTTGTAGTGTTATGATCCCATAACCATTACGGGCACAGATATATAAATGTATTGATTACAAGTTTTTTTTGGGGGAGAAAGGCTATAGAGAGGGGAAAGTTTATACCTATGAATTTATTGGTGTATAAAACTCTCCATTAAGAAACTTCTATCAATGCTAATCTGCAATCAATCTACAAACAATACCCTTAGAGAGTTACCTGGAATCCAAATGTCCAGTTTAAATAACTTGTCAGTATCATAATCAGTATGTGTCAGAGTTGAGAACTGAACCTACTTTTTCCTGACTGATGTCATTCTTTTACCTGCCATGTCACTCTTTTTTTTTTTTTTTTTTTTTTAATAATTACAACTTTTTATTGACAGAGCCCATGCCTAGGTAATTTTTTACAGCATTATCCTTGCATTCACTTCTGTTCCGACTTTTTCCCTCCCACCCTCCACCCCCTCCCCCAGATGGCAAGTGGTCCTATACATGTTAAATATATCACAGTATATCCTAGATACAATATACGTGTGCAGAACCAAACAGTTCTCTTGTTGCACAGGAAGAATTGGATTCAGAAAGTAAAAATAATCCAGGAAGAAAAACCGAAATGCAAACAGTTTACATTCACTTCCCATTGTTCTTTCTTTGGGTATAGCCATTTCTGTCCATCATTGATCAATTGAAACTGAGTTAGATTTTCTTTTTGTAGAAGAAATCCACTTCCATCAGAATACATCCTCATACAGTATCGTTGCTGAAGTATATAATGATCTCCTGGTTCTGTTCATTTCATTCAGCATCAGTTCATGTAAGTCTCTCCAAGCCTCTCTGTATTCATCCTGCTGGTCATTTCTTACAGAGCAATAATATTCAACAATTATATACCACATATACCACAATTTACCCAACCATTCTCCAATTGATGGGCATCCATTTATTTTCCAGTTTCTAGCCACTACAAACAGGGCTGCCACAAACATTTTGGCACATACAGGTCCCTTTCCCTTCTTTAATATCTCTTTGGGGTATAAGTTCAGTAGTAGCACTGCTAGATCAAAGGATATGCACAGTTTGATAACTTTTGGGACATAATTCCAGATTGCTCTCCAGAATGGTTGGATTCGTTCACGACTCCACCAGCAATGTATCGGTGTCCCAGTTTTCCCGCATCCCCTCCAACATTCATCATTATTTTTTCCTGTCATTTTAACCAATCTGACAGGTGTATAGTGGTATCTAAAAGTTGTCTTGATTTACATTTCTCTGATTAATAATGACTTGGAGTATCTTTTCATATGGCTAGAAATAGTTTCAATTTCATCATCTGAAAATTGTCTGTTCATATCCTTTGACCATTTATCAATTGGAAAATGGCTTGATTTCTTATAGAGTCAATTCTCTATATATTTTGGAAATGAGGTTTTGCTTCCCTTCTAATCTTGTTTGCATTAGTTTTGTTTGTACAAAGGCTTTTTAATTTGATGTAATCAAAATTTTCTATTTTGTGATCAATCATGATCTCTAGTTCATCTTTGGTCACAAATTTCTTCCTCTTCCACAAGTCTGAGAGACAAACTATCCTATGTTCCTCTAATTTATTTATAATCTCGTTCTTTATGCTTAAATCATGGACCCATTTTGATCTTATCTTGGTGTACGGTGTTAAGTGTGGGTCCATGCCTAATTTCTGCCATACTAATTTCCAGTTATCCTAGCAGTTTTTGTCAACTTGCCATGTCACTCTATTGTGGCAGGACTATAGAGTTTTTTTGGGATATTCCAGGTAAGCATTCTTTATTATTTTCACCCTAACCAGCTGACTATTGGCTAACACAGTTGGTCAATACTTTGTGCTCATAAAAATAATGTTATATATGACAAGTTAGATATTTTCATTAGAGAGAAGGCACTAGCATTAAGCAGGGATTTGGCAAGCTTTCTTATAGAAGTTGAGATTTTAGCTGAAATTTGGAAGAAGATTGAGTTACATACTATGTTTCTAATATTAGTCAGTCATCTTGAAAATTCAATCTATTTTCTACATGGAAGAATTGGACTATGCATGAATCTGTCCCAGAGTGGTTAAAAAGCATTATCCTTCTTCACAAAGAGTATCCTTTAGCATTATTATCTTGAGCCAGCCTTGGTTGTTTTATCTAGCTTTGAAAAATCTGAAATGGAAATGAGCCCTGGGATAAAATTATATTCCAATATGTCAATATAATTACTACCTTTCCTTTGGCACTTGAGTTTAGTAAATAATAGTATCCTGGCCTGGCAAAATTCAAGTACCAGGGGAAAATACTGAAATATAAAAATCCTACTCATATATAGTGATATCAATTAAATGATAAGAAAATGGATAACGTGAAAGAAAATGACATTTGAGATGTAGAAATTTATGATATTTTTGTAAACACCTTTTAAGCATTCAGGATTTTTTTCAGGTTCTGAGTTGTAATGAAAAATATGTAACTGTGGGTTGATGAAGGGAGACTGGAACCCTTGGAATTTCAGAAGCATGAAGGAACAACTAAGCCATTGACTTGTGAATGCTATCTAAAGGGGGTTAAAAAAAAAGCAGACTCCCTGTGTGTTATGCAAAGGGTATGTATTATATGCTGTCATTAAAATATTTTTTCCTCTGTTCAGCAGGCAGCCCCTGCTGTGACATTTCTTTGGTTTGGTGAGGAACGGGAATTATACATGGGGTATGTGTTATCAACTAAAAATTACTCTATATAGAATTTTCATGGTATTGTCCCAACTTTTTTTTGATAGTACATATATTTTGTCCACATGACTTAAATTATTTAAGGCATGAATAATAACCGTGGTAAAACTTGATCAGAGTATTTTAAAAAGGGCTTTTTTTTTGACCCTTAGATCTTTATAATGAAAGATAAACTTTGGATAAAAAAATATAATTGAAACAAATCAAACCCTACTGTTGGTAAGAATGCCAAGAAGCTGATTTCCTTCATATTAGTTGATTTAAGGCTTTCACTTCTGATTATGTTTAAAACAATATCTGTAGTACTAAATAGTTACACCTTCCTTTGTTTTAATCTATCCATGTCATAGAATGTGGAGGTTGTTTTTAAAAAGTATTTGGAAGGTACCAAACCTGAGTATTTTGAATGTACCAACCCAGATCCACATGAAGGACTGAATTCCTTTTGGTAGAGACTGAAACACATTTTCCTTAAGAATATAATTAAAAATCCTGGCTACTTGCAGAATACCATTGCATCAGTCAACATGTGGAGAGCTATTTTGCCTACTTAAGTCCTTTAAAACTAGAAAGAATATGAAAAGACTCTAGTCCAACTCACTTGTTTTTACAGGGGAGGAAACTGAGGTTAAAAGTGGTCAAAAAGTGGAATTTAATATCTTTGGGATCATGGTTATATATATATATATATATATATATATATATATATATATATATTTTTGTCATTATAGCTACAGTGTCTACTGTAGTGCTCAGAATTGTTGATTAATTGATGTAGTGGTCTGCCCAGAGCTGGGATTTAAATATAGATTTGAATAAAAATCCAGGGTTCTTGCTACCATACCACCCTAAAATACATTAATTCCTTGCAAACTGTGGCAATCTATTCTGTGATACTTCAATTTTGTTTAATTATTTGATATACAAATGAATGGCTATTTATTTGCAAGCTCTATCTCTTTAAAGACAAGCTAATTAGTGTTTTTTTGAGAGTCCAGGTTATATAATCAGTTGGAAGTGTGCAGAGACCAAATTCCAAACTCTTACGAACCTATGTCTGTGCTGTTAGGCATTTCTATAGATGTATTAATTACATCATATGCAATTAAACAAATGGAAGTGAATCTGAAAATGTATTGGGCAAATTCCCAATTTTCCCTTTAAAATTTCCCTTTAAATTCCCTTTAAAAATTTTCCCTCAATTCTCAAGGTGCTTCAGTACACAAATTATTTTATATAAAATAGCAATTGTGAAGATAAGGATTAATTAAAGGGAATTTCTCCAGGAGCATTAATTTCTAGATGCTCCCTTTCTTCATATTAATACATTAAATATGGTCTCCATTGTGTAATCCAGTGTAACAATTTTGAGAGTATTTTGGAAACAAGCATCATCTTATGTCATCAAAGGTTGCTGAAAGATGCTTTTTTCCCTTAATTCTATGCAATATTTGGGTTTCTTCACTTTTTTTCAAATTAAGGTTTTCCAAATAAATTCAGAGATGTGGTCAAATCTAAATTCTGCTTTGTGATCTTTGGAAAATGAAAAAAATTTAAACAATTAACTATTCAAAAATGGTTGAACAAATCAATGGTACAATTTTTAAAAAAAGTATTAAAGTTTTTATGGGCTTGTCATAAGAGAACATGACTCTAGTATTACTCTGCTCTTTTCTGTTATCATTAAGGTTAGACTGCTTAATGAATTGATTTAGAGATCTTTTTAAAACTGGAAACTGCTTTTCTTGTATGTTGCCTTCTTCCACCTATTGTGTATATGCATGTGTAAGCAGGAATATGGGGTGTTGATACTTTTAATTCAGAAAAGTAGCCTGGAATAGTGACGTGAGGATATCTTTAGCTCCAGGAAGATATAGATTTGGGTTTTGCTTTTGATATATTCTGAATGCATAGGGAGGGGAAGACACCCATAAAACTAAAAGTTACAGAGAAGTTGCCCATTTCCATCAGTATGGGATTTTTTCAAGAGGGACTTCCCAATAATCAGGAAAAAAATAGGTTTCACATATACTAATTTCAAATAAACTTGTCTCACATTACCTCATTGCCTTTTTCCCCACTGAAAGCTTCTGCTTTTCTCTTCCTTACTGCCTTTAGACAGAACTGGCTGTGACTTCTGTCCTAAGACACTGAATAGATCCAGGGAAGTTTTGTATAAAAAATAACCCTAATGGAAGATTTAAGCAACAGCTCACCAGAAAACAGAAGATGTCCTAAAAATATGTCAGTCCTTGTCTGAGGCAATGGGAAGGTGTTGGCACATTTGGAAGAGTGCAATTGAAAGGGACCATAAGGGGAGTCTTAATTTCAAATGTGTTACAATTTGGCAGACAAGTGACTGGTAAAAAAACAGTTCTGCTCCTGCCAAATTTCCTCACTGTGGGTCCTTTTTCACATCCTTATTGTACTGCATAGAAGTAAAATGCTTTCCCAGTTGCTTCACATTTTATTCTCCAGTGAGACCTTGTCTAAACCACTTTAAAAGAAAATACTTTAATAAGAATACTGTATTTTGATTTCAAATCAAAAGATGAATATATTTGGTGACGGATTTGAGGGAACGATCTGAGCAATACAAGAATAAGAGCGTTTAAGAAAACTAGCCAAAATCAAATTATATTGTTCTTTGTTTAGGAGAGGAAGGGGAACTCATTTTGCCAACTTTTAAGTAAAGTTCAAAATTGTTGGGTCTAAGTTTGGAGCAGAGCTCAAACCTTGGCTCAGATTAGTTGTGTGATTTGAGGTTTATGTCTTCCCCCCCAACTCTCTTGATAGTTCTAGAAGCTGGAGGGAAAAATGATTTTTACAAAGGAATCTTGTTTGTATAGCATGGGCTACCTCTTAGCAAGAAAAAACATAAACAGAAGAATTAAATTTTCCTTGAAAACCAATGGGGTATCAGGTTTTTCTTTCTTTCTTTCTAGATCCGATTTTTCTTGTACAGCAAGATAATTGTATAAATATGTATACTTATATTGGATTTAACATATTTTGGACTACCTGCCATCTAGGAGAGGAGATGGGAAGGAGGGGAAAAGTTGGAACAGAAGGTTTTACAAGGGTCAGTGCTGAAAAATTACCCATTCATATGTTTTGTAAATAAAAAAAATTATAAAAAGACATAGGAACCAAAAAAAAAGGAAAAAAAAACAATGGAGTAAATGAAAATAAAAAATAGCTGAAAACTGAAAGAAAAAAATATTTCAATTCATGTACATAGTAAAGAATTTGGCTAAGAGTTTCCCTAATTCTTCACATTATGTTCAGGTAATTTCATCTTTTAATCCCAAAAGAGAAATTAAAACCTTTCCTTTTGGTTTGTTTGTTATTCTGTTAATTTGGGAAATTAGAGTGACTATAGTTAGTAACATTGCCTCTCTATGTGACTGTGATGCTGTTTTTGATGCTATTGCTGCTAGTAATTGTAGTATAAACTGGAATAACTCCTGATCTTTATTTTCTAGGTCATTCCAGATGGCATACATGTGAAGCTGTTATTTGGTTAGTAGCAACTGTCATTGTTTTCAATTTTTTAATTGTGTTTTTTTCTGTGTCTTTAAATAAGTAATTTTTTCAAGCACAAAATCACTTAAATTTAGAATTAGACAAGACCAAAGTCAGAAATCCTCTTTTCTGATCCTAACTCAACTACTTATTGTCACCTGGATAAATTATTTGACTTCAGTTTCCTCATAGTAAATAAAAGAATTATAATCTCAATTTACTTTATAGAGTTATTTTTGAGGATGGAATACCATGACAGAAATGAAAATCTATTATATTTTGGAGAAAAAATTTGAATCATAACAAATTTTTGATGTCCTTAGAGAAGATAAGCAATTCTTCATTGTAAGAAATCATGATCTTTTATTTCTCTTCTGTTTTTCCAAAAGAGGAGGACTATGTTGACCCGAGGTTGACTAGATATAAATATTGATTTGAGAATAGAAATATGCATTGGACTCAAATATGGGGCAAAGAAAGACAACAATAGGAGAGTTAAAAGAATTATAGTGGAAATTGGACTTTGGAAAAAATTTTTTCTTCAGCTCAGGAACAGTTACTTGAAATATCTCTAATGTTCTCTCTGTATTTCTCTCTGTCTGTTTCTACCTCTGTCTTTTTTTTTTTCTATCTCTCTGTTTCTCTCTCTAAGGCAACAGTGCCTACCCTACATTGCACACTTCTCCTAGAATTCTTTAGCACCCTTTGGGGAAGTAGGAGATATCAAGTCTCTTTGCCTTTGACTCCTGAACCAATGACATCAAGGAGGCATTGTCTTGACTTTCATCTGAGTTGGATTTAAGTGAGCCAGAGCTGCTCAAAGTCACCAACTTCACTCTCTATTCCAGAGTCACTGAAGGCCAGTGGCAGGACAAAAGTCATATTGACTGCAGTGGCCCAGGATACAGTGAGTGACCTTGGCCTTTCTAAATAAAATCTTTCCCAAGTCTCAGTTTATGTGAGGCATTGCCCATTCAATTACTAAGGGATAGGCTAGAATTGAGACAAAAGATGGTCTAATTTACCAGCACCAAGCTATCAGTTTTTGGGGGGGAAACTCCTAGAGTTTCTGGCCAGAACAACAAGAACAAAAAAAATGATTTCTATTTACACTCATTTTAAGGGATCAAAACCTGAACAGTAAATCACAGAGGCTTGGATTGGGGGCTATTATTAGCCATTCAATGAGAGTCAGGATGATTTGGATTTAAAGCCATAGGCAAGTTGTTTCATTTGAAACACAATGGGCTTTTTTCTTAGTCTGCTTTTCAGAGCTATATTTTTTTTTTAAAAATCATAAATGAAAACTGTCCAAAGACAAAAAGTAAATTATCCCAGCTTTTTGTAAAAGAGAGAAAAATTTTCAAAAAATAGAAATATGCACACATACATATATATTTTAAATCTAGGCTACAAACCCCAAAATGTCTTACTAAATAATGCAACCAAAATTATTGTTTTTGTTGGTCCTTTATTCTCAGAGACTAATGACATCATCAGGATGATGTCTTGATATGCAAATGAATCATATGTAATGAGGTAGAGGTGCCCCAAGTGTTTGACAATTTCAATCTTGACTCCAAAGTTCCCCAGCTGATAGATAGTTTTCCCTCAATTCCAGGAGGTCCACTGTGGTGTTCTTCTTTTGTATAATATATAATGGTTCTCTGGGAGCAGATTTCTTAGAGAGGTTTCTGGAGGCAGCCTTAATTTCGGTTCAGAGTAATAATCACTCCAAATGCAGCCAGGAATTAAAATCCAGTCCTTTATTGTGTCCTTCAAAATCTTGAGCTTCAGCCCCTAACTCCCTCTGAATGCCTCTAGCCAGCACAATGGTGGAATATGGAATGAATCTATCTCTGCCTCTGAGAGTGGGCTTCTATCACTGGCCCTGAGAGCTTCTTGCTTATATGCTGTACACTGAGTACACACCAATCATTATATCACTGAGAAACCATTATTTATTGTAGGATTAAATAAGTTCTAAACTAGATTTAAACATTGTCTCCTCAATTCCGCTTAGTACCTTGTTCAAGTTCTGGTCCATAACATCTTGTAGGATCAAATCAATCATACCAAACCACGCTAAATTAGATAATTATTGTCTCTATCAATTCTAATGTCTTAACACTTTGTAAGGATTCCAACAGTTTACTGCATCCCAGTTCTGTTTAACCATTTAACAAATGGATTATTTTTATAAAAGAATATTTAATTTAAAGGTATAGCAAGAACAAACATTCATATATTTTTTTTTCCAAATACTTGGGAGCATAATAATATCCCTGCCCCTACCTCTTATTCTGGGAAGTTTGGAGAGGAGAAACGGATTAAATTCACAATTTAGATCATTTTTTTTTTATATAGCACATTCTTAAGTTTCAAGTCAAAACCCCACTTGAATTTGAATTCTAGGCACTTGGGCTTCTCATGATTCTTTTTGCTGGGGTTGGTTACCATACATGCAGTTTAGAATCCTGGCTTCAATGTTGCTGTGACTTGTGATCCTTATTCAGTGAAGATTTCACCTCTTGCACTTGGAACTGAGGATAAATGAAACAGAACAAGCTGAAACAAAATCTCAACCCCAAGTTCATTTCTTAATGCTCCCAGGATAAAAAAAGGAAGAAAAGAATGAAAAAAATTCTTCTCTTTATCAAACATGGACCTTTATCCTTTCTAGACACAGTAAGAAAGAGAGAGTATCTCAATCTGGAAGATTTTAAATGTATAATCTATTGTGATTCAATAATTTATGAAAGAAGGGGCAGCTAGACTGCGTAATGGATAGAGTACCAGACCCAAGACAGTAGGAACTGATTTAATCTGCCTCAGATACTTCATACTTATTAGCTGTGTTACCCTGGGCAAGTCACTTAAACCCAATTTTCCCTCCCCCCAAAAAAAAATCCCCAACAAAATAATTTATGAAAAGAGGCTGTTGTGATGCATATTACTGGTGAATATAGAATGTCCTTTTTCAGAAGCAAGACCTTCCATCTTAAGAGAATATTCTAATATTCTGTTACATGTTTATATCATCATTATCATCATCATCAAACATTTATTAAATAGCTACTGCACTATTATGTTCCAGGCACTGTGCTAAATATATGCACATATACATACAATGACATCTTTTAAAATTTTTATTTTTAATTTATGGAATAAAGAAAAAATTTTCATAATCTAATATAATAAAAATGATTGCACATGAAATATTTTATATTTATTTTTTATTTATTTTAACTCTCCTATTTTTCTCTAAGCTCCATATTTGGGTCTAATGCATATTTCTATCCTCAAATCAAATATATTTTGTATATTTATATATGCTATATTTTAGTGATATGTTTCTTTAAATGTTCCCTTAGAGTCCTCTGTTGCTTTATCAATGGGTAAAGTGGGTAAGGTTTTCCAGATCTATGCCAGTAAAAGCAGAAGTTCTGAGAGCACTTTCTTGGATATGGCTTTGCATTAGCCTTAATGTCATCCGATGGACAGTTTGGAGAGGTTATTATCTGAAAATTGGGGCCAGAGGATGACATTTTTTCAGTTACAGTATTCTTTCTTTTTTTTAATCAGATAAAATATATTTTATGTACTTTTTCTTTTAAAAGTATTAATATCTTCTGTTCCCACATCAGCTTTAATTCCAAAAATATTTCTCTATACTTCTCTACAAAAGAGAACTATATAAAACACTATAACAAAGACTAAAAAAAGAAAAAAGTATTTAAATAAAACGAATGAACATATCTACTTAGTCTGACAGCATATGTAAATTCATGGTTCCCCTACTCTTCAATGAAAAATTCGAGGTCTATTTTTTCATTTGATCTCTGGGGCCAAGTTTGGCCATTATATTTACAATGATGCCATTTTCTTTTCATTTTTCTCTTTTTTGTTGTTTGCTGTTATTGTTTCTATAGACTGTAGTTATTGTGAATATTTATCATTATATTTCTGCTTACTTCATTTTGTATTGGTTGATATGTCTTCCCTACTTTTCTGAGTTCCTTGTTTCTCATGTCTTATGGCTCAGTAATATTATGTTGCACCCATATTCCATAATTAATTTAGCCCTTCAACTGATAGACAACTATTTTGTTTCCAGTTCTTACTATAAAGAACAACCACAAAATTTCATAGAAATCATCTATTGAAGTCTTGAGAGAGGCTTTGAAATGTGTATTAATAAGAAAGTTCCTGAATCAATAAAATCATGAATGGTTTTACAATACAACTTTTTCTATACACATATAAACATGCAATTAAAGTTAACATATGCACAGACACATAAATATCAAGGCAATTTAAAGGAAATAAACTGGAGAAAAGTCATGGAATTTAATTAAGCTTATTTCTTGGGAACATACTATTTCAATTCAACAAGTATTTATTTAGTGCCTGGCACTGTGCTGGACACAAGCATTGCAAAAACAAATTTGCTACTTTCTGGATCTCTTCACATCACCTGGCAATTATCTAAAGATATTGGAGCTGCTCGCACTGGACACTGTCCTTCCGAAGGGTTATGAAACCTGTCTGCTGGAGCCAGTGCATCTCCCTCAAAAATAAAAAAATAATAATATTTAAAATTAAAGTGTACAAATTCTCTAAGGTTATCCTGACTCCCCTTCTTTTGTTTTTGGAGGAGTGTCTTCATGTCTCTGTTTCTCCTCTCTACTGTTACCTATATTTGAGGATTAAAAGGTATGCCAGTAGTGTGTAAAATTTGATACTGTTCATGAAAGTGTGCAAAATATTTAGAAGTATATGCAGATCATTATCTGTTTTTATTGCTTGTGGCACACCCATAATTGCAAATGCTTGTATAAGGTATTCAGTGAGCAATGGGATTTATCACTTTTGCTGCTGGTACTGCACAAGCAAATCCTGAAAAGATGTCTACTACAACATTTTCCAGATTTCTTTTTTACAGCAAACTCAGGGGAATTCCAAGGACTTAGAGAAGGTTGTAAGTGTCCTTGGTCAAGTTGCTCCTGTACTATATCTAATAAGGCCTGAATTTTTTCACTGGCTAAGGGCCATTGTTCACCCACCAGTGTATTAGGTTTTCCATTGGTTGGGAACAGGTGAGAGTACTGGCAGGCCTTTGACAGCAGCCCTGCCTAAAAAGCTGAAGTGCTCATTTGTAATCCTAACTGTTGTAAAATGTCTCTTCCCTAGATTGATGGGGATTTTTTCTTACTATAAAAGGAATAAAAACTCCTGTTTTATCTTCAAATTTCCATCTCAAAGGGATAGCACTAAGTTCAGCTGCTAATGACCTTCTTACGCCAGACATATGACTGTTTGCCATAATCTTTGCCCAATGACTGGGATATTAGCTACACATTCTCCAGTTTCCTGAAGAATCATTGTATGGGTGGACACTGTTTTGTAAGCACTCTCAGGAGGTGAAATGGTCAAGCCAACTGTGTGTGGAGGCAAAGTGTCTATAGCCTGGACAGGGACAGGTTTCAGCTCTCCAGGGCAAATCTCAGGGGTCCTAGTCATACAGCCACTTCCCCTTCTCACACCACCTTGCTTAAAGACTCTTTGGGTGTAATAGCAGCTGCCAGCATGCCCCAAATGTTTTTTGCCTGGGGCTCTAAAGCCAAGATCCTTTTCTTGTTTTTTTTTCTCTTTTTTTCTAATTTTATTGATGTGCTTTGTTTTATTTTTTTTATTTATTTTTTATTTTTTTATTATTTTTTATTTAATAGCCTTTTATTTACAGGATATATGCATGGGTAACTTTACAGCATTAACAATTTTAAACCTCTTTTCCAATTTTCCACCTCCCCCCCCCCACCCCTAGATGGCAGGATGACCAGTAGATGTTAAATATATTAAAATAAATTAGATACACAATAAGTATACATGACCAAAACTTTTTTTTTACAAAAAAGAATCAGTCAAATTTGTACAAATTGGCTTGTGAAGGAAATCAAAATTCAGGTGGGCATAAATAAAGGTATTGGGAATTCAATGTAATGTTTTAGTCATCTCCCAGAATTCTTTTTCTGGCATGGCTAGTTCAGTTCATTACTGCTCCATTGGAAATGTTTAGTTGATCTTTTGGGGATGGCCTGGTCCATCAGAACCTCATCATATAGTATTGTTGTTGGTATATAATGATCTCTGGTCCTGCTCATTTCCTCAGCATCCAGTTTTAAGTCTCCAGGCCTTTCTAAATCATCCTGTTGGTCATTTCTTACAGAACAATAATTTCCATAATATTCTATACCCAAATTCAATTCTCAACGGTGGACATCCATTAGTTTCAGTTTTCCATAAAAAGGGCTGCCACAAACATTCGTGCAATGGTCCCTTTCCCTTCTTTATAATCTCTTTGGGATTCCCAGTGTAACCTGCTGGATCAAAGGGTATGCACAGTTTGAAACTTTTTGACATGTTCAAACTTCTCCAAAATGGTTGGGTTCACAACTCCACCAAAATGCATCAATGTCCCAGTTTTCCCCCTCCCAACAATCATCATTATTTTCCTTCTCTTAGCCAATCTGACGGGTGTGAAATGGTATCTTAGGTTGTAATTTGCATTTCTCTGATTAATAATGACGGGGCATCTTTTCATATGATAGAAATAGTTTCAATTTCTTCATCTGAAATTGTCTTTCATACTTTGACCATTTTTCAATTGGGAATGGCTTGATTTTTTATAAATTAGGTTAATTCTCTATATATTTTGGAAATGAGGCCTTTATCAAACCTTTGTGTAAAAATTTTTCCCAGTTTATTGCTTCCCTTCTAATCTTGTCTGCATTAGTTTTGTTTGTCAAAACTTTTCAGTTTGTATAATCGAAATTTTTCTATTTTGAGATCATTGATCTCTAGTTCTCGTCCTTAAAGACCTTCCCCTTCACAGGTCAGGAGGTAAACTATCCTGTTTCCTCTAATTTTTAATAATTTCATTCTTTTCCTGGTCAGCCCATTTGACCTTATCTTGGTTGGCGTTAAGTATGGATCAATGCCTGTTTCTGCCATTTGTTTTCCAATTTTCCAATTTTATCAAACAGTAGTTCTTATCCCAAAGCTGGGATCCTTGGGTTTATCAAAGACTAGGTTTATATTTGTTGACTTTTTATCCAGAATAATCTATTCCAGTCCTAATCTTTCCTTAGCCAATAACAAATGTTTTGGTAACTGCTTCTATAATATAATTTTAGATCTTAATAAAAACCTTCATTTGATTTTTTTTTCATTAATTCCCTTGAAATTTTGACCTTTTGTTTTCCATATGAACTTTTTTTATTTTTCTAGGTCATTAAAATAGTTTTTGGGACTCTGATTGGTATGCCCTAAATAAATGATTAGTTTAGGTTTAATCTTTATTATTTTGCTCGCCCTATCCAAGGCATTTAATATTTTCAATTGGTTAGATCAGACTTAATTTAAGGTGAAAAATTCTTAAAATTTTTCTGATTTTTCCCTTAGCGATAAATTCCTAAATATTTTATATTATCAGTAGTTACTTTAAATGGAATTTCTCTTTTTGTAATTCTGACTGTTGGATTTTTTAGTGATATATAAGAATCTGATGACTTATGTGGGGTTTTATTTTATAAACATCTTTGCTAAAGTTGTGGATTATTTCTAACAATTTTTTAGCAAGAATCTCGGGTTCTCTAATTACCATGTATGGCAAGAGTGATAATTTGGTTTTTCCTATTCTTATTCCTTTAATCCTTTCTCAGCTCTTATTGCTAAAGCTGCGTTTCTAATACAATATTAAATAATGGTGATAGTGGGAACCTTGTTTCCTCAGATCTTATTGGAATGTTGCAGTTTGTCCGTTAATGTTTAGTGGTTTTAAAAAGATGCTGTGATTATTTTAAGGAAACGTCCATTTTTCCTATACTCTCAAGTGTTTTTTAATAGGAATGGATGTTGGATTTTATCAAATCTTTCTGCATCTATTGAGATGATCATATGGTTTTGTTAATTTGGTTTTTGGCCAATTATTTGATAGTTTTCCTAATATTAACCAGCCCCTGCATTCCTGGTATAAATCCTACTTGATCATAGTGTATTATCTTGGAGATGATTTTCTGTGTCTTTTTGCTAATATCTTATTTAAGTTTTAGCATCAATTTTGGGAGATTGGTTTAATTTTTTTCTCTGTTTTCACCTACCTGGTTTAGGTATATACCATGTCTGTGTCATAGAAGAATTTTGGACTCCCATTCCCTAATCAAATAATTTATATACATTGGAATTTTCTTTAAATGTTTGGTAAAATTCACATGTTCCATCTGGTCCTGGGGATTTTTTCTTAGGGGTTGTTTAATTGCCTGTTCTTTTCTTTTCTGAAATGGGACTATTCAAGAAGTTTCCCTCCTCTTTAGTCGGGAAGTCTATATTTTTAGGTAGTCATCCATTTCATTAGGTTTCAAATTTTTGGCATAAAGTTGAGCAAAATAACTCCTTATTATTTCTCAATTTCCTCTTCATTGGTGGAAAGTTCTCCCTTTTTCATTTTTAAGACTATAATTTCATTTCCTCTCCCTTTTTTCTAATCAGATTTACCAAGGCTTATCTATTTTTTTGGCTTTTCATAGAACCAACTCTTAGTTTTATTAATTAGTTCAAAGGGTTTTTTACTTTCAATTTTTAATTTCTCCTTTTAATTTTTAAATTTCCAATTTAGTATTTGATTGGGGGTTTTTAATTTGGTCTTTTTAGTTTTTTTAGTTGCAAGAATTTTAATCTTTTTCTTTCTCTGTTTTATTCAAGTAAGCCTCTAAGGATATAAAATTCCCTCTTAATAGCTTTGGTGCATCCAAAATTTTGGTATGATGTCTCATCTTTGTCATTATCTTAGTGAAATTATTAATTGTATCATAATTTGCCTTCAATATTCTTTAAGATAGTTTTTAGTTTCAATTACTTTTTTGTCTATTTCCCCCTAACTTTTTGTTGAATGTAGTTTTATTGCATCATGATCTGAAAAGAAAACATTTACTATTTCTGCTTTCTTGCATTTAATTTTGGGTCTTTATGTCCTAATTTAATTTTGAATAGGTTCCATGAACTGCTGGGAAAGAAATATATTCCTTTCTATCTCCATTAATTTTCCAAAAGATCCAACATACCAATTTTTCTAATATTCTTTTCCTTCTTTAATTTCTTTCTTATTTGTTTTGTGGTTTGTTTGTCTAATTCAAGGTGCAAGGTTAGATCTCCTACTATTACAGTTTTTTGTCTTTTTTTTCTTTCAACTCTCTTAATTTCCTTTGGAAGTTGGATGCCCCACTTGGTGCATATATGTTTAATGATTTTCGTTTTTATGCCCCTTTGAGGATGTGTTTCCTTCCCTTATCTCTTTTAATTAGATCAATTTTACTTTTGCGTCGGATGGGATGGCTCCCCTCTTTTTGACTTCACCTGAGCATAATGATTTTCTCCAGCCCCTTTTTTACTCTTATGTATCTCCCTGCTTTAAATTGTTTCTTTAAACAACAATTTGGGGTTCTGACTTTTTGTCAGTCCTATCTGCCTCCTCTTTTGGGGTTCATCCCATTCCACATTTGGTTAAATTACTAAATCTGTATTTCCTGCCATCCTAATAACCCCAGTTATGCTTTCTTTTTTGCCTCCCCCCAACCCTCTTTCCCCTTTTAAACTTTGCCCCTCTTGTTCCGATGCTTCCCTCTTTATAAATCCCTCCCTCCCCCCGGGTTTTCCCCTTCCTTCCTTATTCTCTTTTCTTTTCCCTTTTCCTCTCCCCTTTTTTAATGAGGTGGGAAATTTTCTCTAAAACAAATGTCAATTATTTTTTTTAGAACTCTGATGGGGTAAGATTCACAATTTCCTCCCCCCTCCCTAAATTCCCTCAGATTGATAAGTTTCCTTTGCCTCTTTGTGGGATGTGGCCCTCTTTTTATCCCTCCTTTCCACCTTATTCTGCCATCATCCCTTTTCCATATCTACTTCCCTTTTTTTTATATCAGTCAATCAAATTAACATTATTCTTTTTGTATATCCACAACAAAATCAATTTCAAGAGTTATTTTACTTTTTCATCTTTAGTTCTATTCTTGGAATCAAATTTTTGTTTAGTTTGTTTTTTCTTCAGAAACAAATGGAATTCATTTTTTTAAATATCCCTTCTTCCCTGGAAGAAAATGCTCACTTGTGGGTAATTTATTCTTAGCTGTCCCAAGTTCTTGTGCCTTTTGAATTCATATTCAGGCCCCGTTCCTTTAATGTAAGCAGCCAGATCTTGGGTGTCCTTATTGGCACCTGTATTTAAATGGTTTTTTTGCTGCTTGTAAAATTTTTCCTTAATTTGATAGTTCAATTTGGACAATATTCCTTGGGGTTTTTTTTGGGTTTCTTTCAGAAGGTTTGTGAATTCTTTCAATCCTTTTTTCTGATTCTATTAATCTGGCAGTTCTCTTTGATGATTTCTTGTAAAAATATCTAGGCTCTTTTTTCATCATGTTTTAGGAAAGTCCAATAATCCTCAATTATTCTCCTAGATCTATTTTCCAAGTCTGTCATTTTCAAGTAGAAATTCATTTTTTCAGTTTGTCATTTTTGTTTTGCTTGACTATTCTTTTTGTCTCAATGAATCATTAGTTTCTATTTTCGTTCTAATTTTTGGTTTTTTTTCCATTACACTTCTTTTGTATATGTCAATTGGGTTTTAAATGTATTGTTTGGTTTGAATTTTTTCCATTTCACTAATTTTTTTTTTTTGAATTATTTTCTTTTTCCAATTCCGATCCTCCTTTCTTCAGGTTCTTTGTCTTTTCAATTTAAATCCCTTTCTTCGAGTTCTTTATTTTTCCAATTCACCAATTTTGTTTCCCTACTTCCGGGAATTTTTTCTTTTAATTCTTTTCAGGAAGTTGTTGTTTTTAATTCTCTTTTCTTTCCCCATTTTCTTCTTCTCTTTTGAGACTTTTTGTCTCTTCTTGAACATTAGTAAAAGGAGGAATCTGGCATTTTTGTGTTTAGGGTCTCTTCAGGTTTGCTGACTCTTTTTTCTGCATAGAAGCTGTTGATGGTACTTTTCATCTTTTTATTCATGTTTTAAAAGCCTTTAGGGTGTGTCTCACAAAGGGGTTTACCACTTCCTCCAGGCAGGAGAGATTAAACGGTTTCGGCTCCAGGGTTGGGGGTGCTCTGGTGGGATCTTCCTTTAACAGGAAGTGGTTCGCACTGGCCGGTTCAAGTGCCCAGTTGGGCTGTGGGTTAAAGTTGCCCCTTGAGACTAAGGGGTGAAGTGTCACTGCCCCAGGCAGCCTCTTGGATGGGGGGAAAGGGCCCCCAGACCACCCCGGAACTCTGCCCAGGTTGTGCCAATGCAAATCGGCCCTGGAAAAGCTCTATGGCTACCGGCTCCCACTGAGCAGATTGAGCTAACCCGGGCTGGGTCCTCCTGCCGGGTGGGGATCCAAACTGCCCCCAAGGAAAAAGCCCCGTGTGCGGGTTGGGGCTCGTGTTTCTGAGATCTGTCTTTCACTTTGGTTTTGGCTCTCCGGAACCTAATTTCTCTCCCAGTTCCTTTTCCCTCCTGGCCCTGGAACCAACCTTTTTTTGGGGGCTAGATTTTCTTGGGGTGGGTTGTTCTCTTTTATCTTCTGGTTGTGATCAAGATAGGGCTCGATATATTGATAAGAGGGTAAAGAAAGCAAAAATCGCTTGAGTCTTCTCCGCCATCTTGGCTCCGCCCCAAGCTCCTTTTCTTGTAATGAGGATGCAAGGGATGGGCAAAATTGCTTTGTGGGCAATGCCCAGGGTGTCATTGCTCCTCTCACTCCTCCTCCTCCTGCCCACAAAGGAGGAGTTGAGGGAGGAGGATCATGAGATGGGGAATATGCCAAGGGTGCATGTTCAGGTGTAGACAGAATTGAAAATGAACTTTGAAGGTGAAAAGTAAGCTCATCAGCAAGGTACTTAAGGTACTTAATTCCTTTTCTGCCCAACAAGCCATGATAATTAAGATAATTATTTTCTCTCCCAACTGGCCATGCCCTCCAAACCTTCTAGAGCAAAAACAAAAAAATATAAATCAGTAAAATACTAAAAAAGATTTTCCTAGCTTCACCCCTCGTGCTGTCCCTTCTGGACTATGGGCACCAACTCTCTGCTTGTTTTTCTCCTCATACTTCCTTGTCTGGCTGCCCAAGTTAAAATATTTCCTTTTTTTAAAACTTGTAGGATTCCTTAAAACCAATTTTAATCCATTGTATTTAGTTAGTTGTTCTCCCACTAACTTCCACATCTCTGGCTCCAAAATCTCCTTCTTACAAAGCCACAGAGATGTGTACTCCAGAGCACCTGAGAACTCAGACATCTGCTTCTGAGTTATCAACAAACCTTGCTTCTCTGTTAACCTAATCAAGCCTGCTTCATACTTCTCTTGGAGGGAAAGCTCTTTTCTTAGTATTTGCCCCATTTTGGCTGAAAAACTAAAATAACTAATTTAGCCCTTACCAAATCTTCCTGCTTGCCTGTTTCTATACATACCCTATTTCCAAGTCACAAGACTCCTCCACCAAACTTGGCCAATAGCATTACTTGAGCATCTTTGTGCCCTGCTTAGCAAGGTCCCATGTTTCTAAGACCCCACATTTAGGCTCCAAATGTTGTGTCCTGTTTTCTAGAGCTCCCAAGTTGGGGTGACAAAATATACCATGCTTTCTAGAGCTCCCATGCCAAGGTGGTTAAAACATAATTGTCTTAGTGGAGGAGTGATGAAGTGAGATTCCTGAGAGGGTGGAAATACAGAGTCCCTTTATTCCAAATTCTCTCCCCCTTATATATCCTCATACCCTTATATAACCAAAGCAATGCTGTGCATGCGCTAAGTATATACTGTGCAAGTGGGACCACATAAACCACTTGCTATTGTATGTAGTTTGCTACCTGGTATCACTCTTCCACCTGGTATCACTCTGCTTCAATCACAACTCAGGTTATCACCACCCCTGACTCCTCAGGAAGACTGAGAGCCCTTAGGAGAGATGAGAAACCGAACCAGACATTGTCAGCAGGTTCCTTCTGGGATGATGGGTCTTATACCTCACCTAAGATTCCTTCACTATCTGTGGCCTTCTTTATATTATATTTTTTTTTCTTTGTGATTAAAGGCATTAGTTCATAGATTTGATAAGAGGAGAGTAATTTGTATACTCTAATTGAATAGGACTAACTACAATATGAATTTGATCTCTAACTAATCTGGATTTTTTTTTCTAAGCTCAACCAAACCAAAACACAACTTGAATGTAGTAGCAGACTTTGGGAGACAGATAACTTTCAGGCAGAGAAAAAAAATTTCAAAGTGCCTATGTGAGTTTCTGAGAAATATAGGTCAGATTACAATTATTTTTATTCTGGAGACATAGAGACTATTGTGAATTCAGAATGGGTGGGACTGTGATAGTATGCATAGAAAGAGAGAGACAGAGACACAAAGAGAGAGGACAGAGAGGAAGAGGCAGAGGCAGAAACTCAGAAAATATGCTTTGAATAGAGTCATGTAAGTGAGATCAAGTAGAGAAAATGGAAGCTCCCTGATTCTCAAGAACTGACTTAGCCTGCCAAGACCTGAATGAGAGGTGTGGCTGGAAACATTGCTGAACTATTTCTCAGGAAGAGATCTGAGAGAAATGATGATGTGTTCTTTAAAACTAGGTCAAGTAAGGCAGAAGATGATTATAAAGTCTATCTGTAAAGCTAAGCAAAGATTCACAAGTCCCTTAGCCTGGCAAAGCCCACTGACCAATCATTCTTATTCTGTTTTTAAATGTATATAATAAAATACATCACAAATGAAGTCAATTATGTTGAAAAAAGTATATTAAAATATAAAGAGAAAACCATAGACTCCAAAGGAGTCCTCAAACTACGGCCCGCGGGCCAGATGCGGCAGCTGAGGACGATTATCCCCCTCACCCAGGGCTATGAAGTTTCTTTATTTAAAGGCCCACAAAACAAAGTTATTGTTTTTACTATAGTCTGGCCCTCCAACAGTCTGAGGGACAGTGAACTGGCCCCCTATTTAAAAAATTTGAGGACCCACTCCCCCCCAGGTTAACAATCATTAATCAAAAGTTACCTGTGAAATATTTGGTTAAGTTATTTGAGTTTTCCATCTAGATAAAATACAGTTGATCCAAATTATTCCTGACTATTCTATTCATTAGTGGTAAAAAGAGCAGTGAGGAAAAGGGACCAATGGATGGCTTATCATATATAGATGTAAAAGAGAAAAGATAATTGTTTGGAAGCCAGTCCAAAATATTGTTTTCTCCTGGCTAGAAGCTTAAGTCAAATGATAAAAACTATTATACTTTAGGATTAAAAAAATTCCCCTTAAATTGGACCTGGAATTTTTTTAACTTTCAGGCTAAAATGGGCTGATTACCATTTCTGAATGAATGGCAAGAGGTTGGACAAGTCAGAAGCAGGCAAATGAGGTAAGTTCATTTCCTCCCCTTATCCTGCCCATTATTCTCTTAGAAAGCTAGACAGCACCGGAGTGAGGGGTTAAGTGGAGCTATTAATTAAGGCAAAGTCTTGTGCCTGGGACCACGTGAGGAAAAAGTTGGGAAAGAGTGACTATTCGAGTCTAGAAGGTAAGAGTTAGGTTGAGTCAGGAGAGAATTCATCTGTGATAGTAACCACCTCCAAACCCACCTACTGTTATACCTGCCTGCAAATACCTTTCTACCTTTGTGTCTTGAAGGAATATTTTCTACCTTCATGTAATAAAATTTTACACATTCTTCAAGGCTCTTTTCAAATGCTTTCTCTTCTGTACTCCTTTCCTGATCCTTCCAGATGAAATTGATTCATCCCTTCTTTGAACTCCTTAAAAACTTAGAACCCTTCTTTTGATACTTCTCAAACAATACTTGTTAAATAATGGAATCTTATTGGAGTCTTAGCTTGGGAGGGCATTTAATTTATTGGAATACTCATTCTGGGTAAAAACAAAAAAGGGAGAAATAGCAAAATAACAATTTGAATTGGCCTGACAATTTATCCTGCCATTTTCTTTCAACATATGCCCCAAGTGAACTGATGGAGGATAGGTGATGTTATACTTACAACTAGGTATGAAGTAGTTTCAAGAAAAATTTTCTTTTCAATCATCAGTTTTTCCTCTAGTTAATTTTTTCTTGTTTAGTTTTCTTCTATAAGTCGTAATCCCCCATTTCCTCCTAATCAATAGCCTAATTGGATGTTGTGAAATCTATATCTTCTGCTTTGTGATATACACTGACTTCTTTTAAGATCATAGCCTTTTTTTCAGCTACAGTAATTAAAGTAAACCAAACTGTACTTTATGTGTTATATAAGGAATTTTCAATGGTAATTATGATTATTTGACTTATGTATGAATTTTAGAACAAACAATATAAAGCAAACATTAACTGTCAACTCTTCTATAAGATTGTAAACTCTTTGAGAGCAGGGATCAAATTTGGTACAACTTAGAAACTCACATTCTGTACAATGTCCTGCACATACTATGTTTTCAAAAATACGTGTGTATTTGTGTGTGTGTGTGTGTGTGTGTGTGTGTATTTAAAGTAATAAATGAACTATATCAAGGGATAACAATTCTGAAATTTCCTAGTCCCTTCCTATGTGACCTTTTTGTAACTTTAGCTTTGGAAAACAGAAGGATAATATTAAAAACTGGTGAGTACATAAATGCCACAGCACAATAAGAAGAACAAAGAGTAAGTTTTGAGGAGGCCCCATATTGGGAGAAACTGCTTTAGGCATCTAAATAAAACTGGCAAAAAAAACCAGAGGTGAGATCAGTGAGAAAAATTTCCAAGCCTTCATAACTCATAAATATACCTTAAATGGTAAGAGATGATATTTTTAATGAGGAAGACAATATGGAATCTGACCAAGATTTAGGTATAACAGAGTGGAAAGACACCAGAGAAAGGAGGAGACATGGAAGAGAGAAGAGGGGGAAACCAGCAGAATTTACTCAGCTCTCTCAAAGGAACCTTCTGACTGCCTGCCTGATGAGGCCCATATGGGTCTAATCCCAGGAGAACGTTACAGCCAGAACAGCTGTGCTTAAAATGGTTTTATTATTTATTTTCTTCATAATACAAGCTGCAAAGTAATCAAATTACTTAGGAAAATATAAGGATTTTTTTTCCATTCTGTTTTCTCACTGTGAAAAAAAAATGGTTGGTGGATCAAATATTTCCTGATCTTTTTACATTTTCAAATTATGTTTCAAAGGACATCTATCTGCAAACTAGAACAAGTTGGTTGAGTCTGCTCCTAAACTATGATTTTTTATAGGTCATGTGGCACTCTACCCAGAGACAAAAATAGCCTACCAATGAGTTTTGAGGTAAGGAATAGAAACTATGTCTATTATGCTATACTTCCCAGATCCTCAACAGACTTTAGGCACCTGCATCATAGTGGAAGGCAAAGATTTAGCTACAGAAAGACCCAAGTATCTCCAGAAAAACCTCAGCTGGATAAACATCTCTCTTGTTAGGATTTTCTAGCATTTATATTGCAACTTGCTTGAGAGTGGCAAGAGAGAGGAGATATGTATACCAAATAATAATAAAAATGATAATCTCTAGATGTAGTATTTAATAAAATTCTTTCTTGCCCCTTCTTTAGAGCTAATGTGGAGTATAATATAAGAGTGTTAGAGTATCAGGAAATATGGGTTCAAATCTCACTCCAAGCTTTTAAAAACTGCAACTACTACTAGTATGTTATTTAACTTCTTAGAACTTCATTTTTCTTATCTATAAAATGGGGGAAATAATACTTGTTTTACCTTCTAATAATATTATTGTAAGAAAAATACTTTTGATATTTTTATTCATATTTCCTGGATCTCATAGTCTATATCCTGGACACAAGGCCAGTATTATTCCAACTTTATTACCATGGAAATTAAGGACCAAAGAAGAAAGAGTTAGAGATATAAATAATATATATGATTTTTAAAAAGCTTGGACTTATGAGTTCATCAAGGTAGATCCTTTGAGAAATAAATTTAATGTACCATTGAAGTCAGCATGATACCAGTGTGCAATTTTTAGTAACTGAGAATTGCCTGGTAAATAAAGCTTAAGTAACTTGCTCAGTATCATCATCAGTATGAAATTTAGGTGTCATAGGTGGGATTTAAACACAGGGTTATTTGGACTCTGATAAGTCAATTCTGTGTATATTTGTCAACCACTGGCATACCCTTTAATCCTCAAGGACAGGCAATAGTAGAGAGGAAAAATAGAGACATCAAGATGCTCCTCCAAAAACAAAAGAAAGGGGGAGCCACAGGTAACCCTAGAGAACTTCTAAATTTAGCTCTTTATACAATTAACTTATTGATTTTTGACAAAGATGCATTGGTTCTGGTAGACAGGTTTTATAACACACTGGAAGGACAGTGTCCAGTGTGAGCAGCTCCACTATCTTTAGATAATCACCAGGTGATGTGGAGAGATCCAGAAAGTGGTGAATGAAAGGGACCAGATAGGTTAAATGCTTGGGGGAGAGGGTTTTCTTGTATCTCTACAGATGGAGAAGGAATCAAATGGGTGCCAACGAGCTGTATTTGCCTTTTCCATTGGAGAGAGATGGAGCAGACCCTTGAAACAAAGGAGAAGATCCAAGAAACATCAGATGGTTCCATTGCTGATTGTGCCCACCACTGAAAGAGCATGATAGTTATGGCAATTCACTCATGGACATCAAAAATTGTTGGACTTGAAAACCCTTAGGAATCATTGGATTCTCTGAGATATGATAAGACTGTTGCAGGACTTCAAAATTTGTAGGAATCATTGGATTGCCTAACACATAAAAAGACTGTTGCAGGACTTCAAAAACTTGCAAGGATCATTGGATTCCATGACATGTGAAGTAATGGACAATAGATTGGTTTTGGACTATCTCTTGGCTGCTGAAGAAGGCATATATGTGATTGTTATTTACCTACCCTCTTTCTAGGACTTCTGGAAATCTTTTACAACACCATGTTGATTTTTATTGTTTGTTATATAACTACTTGCATGTACAATTCATGTTTGTTATACCACATTGAGCCTGCACCAGCTGTGGGGAGAATCATCACTAATAGCCTGTGCTTTATTGTTATGTGTTTGTCTAATATCTCCCATGCTGATGGATTTGTGCATACCTGTTTCTAGTAAGACCCTTCAGCCCAGAAACCTGCTAACAATATCTGGCTTGACTCCCCACTTCCCTTTGGCGTTTTTCATTCCTCTTCCTGAGAAGTTAAGGAAGGCTAGATTATCTCCTTTTTAGTGCTTTCACCTCCCTTCCTGAAAAGTCAGTGGGGGTGGGGGGGAGTGTGATCACTTCCTTTTTTGGTGTTTTCACCTCCTTTCCTGAGAAGTAAGGGAGGGCGTGATCACATCCTTTTTGGGGTTTTCACCTCCCTGAGAAGTCAAGGATGGCATGACCATCTATGTTCTAAAACAAAAGAAAGAGGGAGCATGTAAAGGGTTGAAACTCTTAAAAGGTGTGCTTGAATCAGACAACCAAGCACTTAAGGCTAATTACTTATTGGACAATGATTCTATTAGTGTATGTTTGGAATTGCTCTTCTCTCAGTTAATGCTGGCTCAATGTTTGGGGTTAAGAGAATTGTAGGTAAGGTTTAGGGGGTGGAGTGAGAGTAGCGAGAGAAATTCACTTTGCAACAGGACCAGGAGAAGGGAGGTTGGTAGTGAGCTTGTGGCACTTTTTTTAAATCTCCTTCACTTTTCTCCCTAAAGATCAAGGAGTTTTACTTATCCTGACTCTGGCTGATCCTGAGGTCTTCAGTGAGCTAGCTTGGATTTCACACTACATATTATCTCAACATATAAAGGAATCATAGCAAGACTGTTAAAGGCCCAATCTTGGTGTCAAGAAGATCTTGATTCAGGCCCTGCCTCTTGAACTTACTAGTTGTATAGTTCTGGGTAATTCAATTTCTCAATTCTCAGAATAGCTCTCAATACTTATAGACAAAGAGTTGGTTGGAATTGGTGGAAGGAGAGCTCATATCTTAAACTCCCCACATAGATGAAATCACAATTTTTTTTCCATTCTCTCCCCCATTCCATCCTCCTCAAAAAAATCCCTATTGCTTAATTACCTGCTTTGAACATAGTGCTAAGTAATAAATGCTTGTGGATTGAATTGAAAGGTAATTAATTAAATTTATTATTGAATACTATAAAACATCCACAGCTTTGGACAGATTCCTTATAAAGGATTTCTAGGATGATGCAGCAAATAGAGGAAATGTGATACAATGGAAACAGTAATAGATTAGCAATCATATGATCCAGGATCAAATCATACTTATGGCACTTGCTCTCTGCATGACCTTACATGAATTTCTTAAGCTCTCTGAATTTCACTTTCTTCATTTATAAAGTAAACTTTTCAGACTAGATGCTCCCTAAGATCTCCTAAATATTCTTTTTTTAAATTTAATAGCCTTTTATTTACAGGTTATATGCATGGGTAACTTTACAGCATTAACAATTGCCAAACCTCTTGTTCCAATTTTTCACTTCTTACCCCCCACCCCCCTCCCCTAGAGGGCAGGATGACCAATAGATCTTAAATACATTAAAATATAAATTAGATACACAATAAGTATACATGACCAAAACATTATTTTGCTGTATAAAAAGAATCAGACTCTGAAATATTGTACAATTAGCTTGTGAAGGAAATCAAAAATGCAGGTGGGCATAAATATAGGGATTGGGAATTCAATGTAGTGGTTTTTAGTCATCTCCCAGAGTTCTTTATCTGGGCGTAGCTGGTTCAGTTCATTACTGCTCCATTGGAAATGATTTGGTTGATCTCGTTGCTGAGGATGGCCAGGTCCATCAGAACTGGTCATCATATAGTATTGTTGTTGAAGTATATAATAATCTCCTGGTCCTACTCATTTCACTCAGCATCAGTTCGTGTAAGTCTCTCCAGGCCTTTCTGAAATCATCCTGTTGGTCATTTCTTACAGAACAGTAATATTCCATAATATTCATATACCACAATTTATTCAGCCATTCTCCAACTGATGGACATCCATTCAGTTTCCAGTTTCTAGTCACTACAAAAAGGGCTGCCACAAACATTCGTGCACATACAGGTCCCTTTCCTTTCTTTATAATCTCTTTGGGATATAAGCCCAGTAGTAACACTGCTGGATCAAAGGGTATGCACAGTTTGATAACTTTTTGAGCATAATTCCAAACTACTCTTCAAAATGGTTGGATTCGTTCACAACTCCACCAACAATGCATCAATGTCCCAGTTTTCCCACATCCCCTCCAACAATCATCATTATTTTTTCCTGTCATCTTAGCCAATCTGACAGGTGTGTAGTGGTATCTTAGAGTTGTCTTAATTTGCATTTCTCTGATTAATAATGATTTGGAGCATATTTTCATATGACAAACCCAAAGATCCCAGCTTTTGGGATAAGAACTTACTGTTTGATAAAAATTGCTGGGAAAATTGGAAACTAATATGGCAGAAACTAGGCATTGATCCACACTTAACACCGTACACCAAGATAAGGTTAAAATGGGTTCATGACCTAGGCATAAAGAATGAAATTATTAATAAATTAGAGGAACACAGGATAGTTTACCTCTCAGACCTGTGGAAGGGGAAGGACTTTATGACCAAAGCAGAACTAGAGATCATTACTGATCACAAAATAGAAAATTTCGATTATACCAAACTGAAAAGTTTTTGTACAAACAAAACTAATGCAGACAAGATTAGAAGGGAAGCAATAAACTGGGAAAATATTTTTTACAGTCAAAGGTTCTGATAAAAGCCTCATTTCCAAAATATATAGAGAATTAACTCTAATTTATAAAAAATCAAGTCATTCTCCAATTGAAAAATGGTCAAAGGATATGAACAGACAATTCTCAGATGAAGAAATTAAAACGATCTCCTAAATATTCTATATTCTATAAGAATTATATGGAATGAAATGGACTGCTTTCGAGTAAAGAGTGTATAGTTGGATTGTAATCTTTACTCATGGGAAGAATGCCTACATTGAGAAGATCATAGATGTTCCATGAATTTCCCTGTTATTTGGCATTTGTTTGTTTTACTTTTATCAGTATTCTTCCCCCTCATGCAAACCATCTACAATTTGATTCATTATGTTTCCTTTTCATCTTCTGCTACATATCAATCTATTACAGTGTTTCTGATTATTGACAGTATCTCCCAGTCATTTTGCTTCATATCTTTGAAGTGACTTGAGATTATTCTTCCATTCCGCATTCACATTTAATTCACCAAGGTCCTGTCCAATTTTATCTCTGCTATTAAAAACTAAAATTAGTGTGCTGTTATTATGTGCCAGAAACTTTGTAGTACTTTATGAATACTATCTGATCTTATTTTCATAACATCCCTCAAAGATAAATGCTATTATTATCTCCATTTTATAAAGGAGGAAACTGAGGCAGAAGTTACCCAGACATACACAGCCAATAAGTGTCTGAGGACTAATTTTTTAGTTATTCTCTTTTTTATATTTGTTGGCCCTTTCATTTATTTATTTTTCTTTCTTTTTTATTAAAGTTTGTATTTTCAAAACATATCCATAGATAATTTTCAACATTCACCCTTGCAGAACCTTGTGTTCCAAATTTTTTCCCTTCTTTCCCCCCACCCTCTCTATCTTAGATGGCAAGTAATACAATATATGTTAAATATGTGCAATTCTTCTATACATATTTCCATAATTACATTGCTGCACAAGAAAAAAACATATTAAAAAGGAAAAAATGAGAAAGAAAACAAAAAATAAGAAAATAACAACAAAAAGTGAAAATACTATGTTGTGATCCACACTTAGTCCCTACAGTCCTCTCTCTGAGTGAAGATTGCTCTCTTCTTGAGGATTAATTTAATCTCAATTCTTCCTGATTCCAAGTCCATTACCTTAAAATCTATTGGGCCATTTAGAGATAATATCTCTCATATCTCTCCTTTCCTTTATATTTCAACTATTGTTAACATAGATTGAATTTTCATTATCTCTTGCCAATACTACTAGAATATCTTTCTAATTAGTGTCCCTGACTCCATCTTCTCGCCGTAGTCCATTCTTCATACTTGTATCAAAATAATTTTTCTCATTCACAGATCTAGTCAATTAATTTCCTTACTCCAGCTGCTTAAAATTGTCTTTGAGATAAAAACCAAGACTGATTATAATATGCCTACAAACCATGTCATATTGAAACCTATTGGCAAGGTCATGGATACATTATGTAACATTGTATCTGAAAGAAATCTTTTGGGAATCATTTGTCACCTGGAAAGGCACCAAGTTTAATCATCCATTTTGATACTAATAGCTGGGGTAGAATATACATTTTCTTAGTTATATCTGTTGCTTAAGCTTTGTGAGCTTTAGTTTCATCATCTGTGAAAAGGGAGGTTTATTTTATAATCTTGAGATTCTTTCTGGTGCTATGATCTGATCATCCTGAGATTCTTTCTGGTGCTATGATCTGATCATCCTTTTATCTCCTCTCCAACATTTGACAAGTCATTGTTTATCAAGCAGGATGTAATTATATGTTTTCCAAATACATTAATTAGTACTGATATTTCAGTAGTTACAAGTTTATTAATCTCAAAACTCATACAAATTAAGCTTCCAGATCATTGATAATTTAGTCCATGCACTTGACTCCAGGTAACCATACTTAAAAAACATTCCAGATAGACAAAAATTTCCTCTGGCTAAGAAAAATCTTTAAAGCAAGAAATTCTTCATTGTCTTTTTCTTAGTAATATATTTTCATGTATTATTAAATTTTATTTATTATCATGAAATTCTTGCTTATATCTAACCTAAATTTCTTATGTTTTCATCTAAGTCAATTCCCTTTTCTTCAGACTTCAGCAGATTGAATCAGTATTAAAACCACATTATAAATAAATTCTGTCCCTTCTAAAAATTTATCACAATGGATTTTCCTTACACTTAAGAATATACATACACACATATATATATATATATATACATTTATGTATGCATATATGTGTATTTTTGTGTATGTGTATATATATCTATACACATATATACATATAGATAATTATTCTAGTCTCTTTACTCCCTTGCACCCCTTTTTAAATTGGGTAGTAGTAGTGGAAGATGTATAAAATGAAGTTCACATTTATACTAGGTTTTCTTGACCTCTTACTTGCTGTTCTGACTTTGACAGAATTATTCAATTTCTCTTGGCTTTAGAGGTTTTTCTAGTTTGCTAGAGGAGTGATTTTTAACCCATGTAGTATCATGGACTCCTTCAACAATCTGGTGGAACCTTTCTCAGAATAATATTTTAAAATAATTTTAAAGAGAACTAATCAAATTGAAGTAAAATTTTGTTTACTTATTTATTTTAGGAGTCCTCTTATGTCACCAAGGCTGAAAATGCATCACTACAGGCCTAATCTCAATACTGACTGGTACAAGAGATTTAACCTGATCAAATTTTCTAGTCCTAGATTTGTTCACCCCTCCTTAGACAATGTGATGATTTTTTTTCACATATGACTGTGTAGAAACTTTATATTAAATACCATGATCATTTACCTTTACATATCACATAATAATTTTCCATTTATATCCTACTAAAAGCAAAATAATTATTCTATTTTGAAAGCTTAAGTATTTTTATTTTTATTTGTTAATTTTTTGGTAGTAAGTTTGCTTAATTTTAATACATATTGCTTTATGAATCATGTTGGGAGAGAAAATCAGAGCAAAAGGGAAAAACTATGGGAGAGATAAAAAAAAACAGAAAAAAGAAGTGAACATAACAAGTATTAATTTCCATTTAGTCTCCTTAGGTCTTTTTCTGGAAGCAAATGGTATTTTTGGTTCAAAGTCTATTGGTATTGTTTTGGATCACCTAATTGCTGAGAAGAACCAAGACTTTCCTAGTTGATCATCACACTCTTGCTGTTATTGTGTGCAATGTATTGCTGGTTCTGCTTGTTTTGCTCAGCATCAGTTCATGTAAATTTTTACAAGTCTTTCTAAAATCTGATTATTTATAATTTTTATAGACCAATAATATGCTATTAACTTCATATACCACAGCTTATTCTGCCATTCCCCAACTGATGGGCATCTATTAGTTTTCCAATTCTTTGTTACTACAAAAAGAGCTGCTATAAATATTTTTGCACATATGAATCCTTTCCCCTCATTTATGATTTCCTTGGGACCCATACTGGGTCAAAGGGATGCACACTTTTATAGTTCTTTGGGCATAATTCCAGATTGCTCTCCAGAATGGTTGTATTATTTCGCAACTCCACCAACAATGCATAAATGACCCAGTTTTCCCACATCCCCTCCGACATTTATCATCTTTTCCTGTCTTCTTAGCCAATCTGAGAGGTATGACAGGGTTCTTCAGAGTTGTTTTAATTTGCATTTTTCTAAACAATAGTGATTTAGAACATTTCTTCTTATGCTTATAGATGGCTTTAATTTCATCATTTGAAAATTGTCTGTTCATATTCTTTAACCACTTATCAGTTAGGGAATGACTTATATTCTTATAAATTTGACACAGTTTTTTATATATTTTAGAAATGAGACCTTGATCAGAAACACTGGCTATACAGATTTTCCCCCAGCTTTGTATTTCCCTTTTAATCTTGTTTCTGTTGGTTTTATTTATGGAAAACCTTTTTAATTTAGTATGGTCAAAGTTGTCCATTTTTCCTTTCATATTGTTCTTTAGTTTTTCTGTGGTCATAAATTCCTCTCTTTTGCAAAGATCTTGCTCTCTTTATTTGTTTATGTTATCACTCTTTATGCCCAAATCATACATCCCCTCTCACTTCTTTTCCAACCAATCTGATTCTCTATCTTTATCTCCTTTGCTGAATCCTCTTCCAAATCTTGACTTCCAACCATAGCTGTCCCTCAGCATTTTGTTCTGAGCCTTCTTCTCTTTTTCTTCAATATTATTAGCCCCTCTGGAATTATTTACCCCCTCTATGCTGATGATTCTTAAATCTATTCTGTGCCAAATTCTCTGCTGATTTTTAGTCTCACATCTCAAACTGCCTCTCAGAAATCTCAAAATGAATGTAGAGTAGACATCTTATATTTAATATGTCCAAATGTAACTTGCTATTTTTCTCACAATTTTTTTTTTCCTTCCTCCCTTTCCTATTACAGTAGGGAGCAACACCAAATTTACAGTACATCAGGTCCACAACCTTAGAGTCATCCTGAATATCCTTAATGTCATTCCTCATTACCAAGCTATTGCCAAGTCCTGTCTATTTTTATCTTTGCAATATCTTTTTTTTTAAATTATAACTTTTTATTGACAGAATATATGCCTGGGTAATTTTTTACAACATTATCCCTTGCACTCCCTTCTGTTCTGACTTTTCCCTGCCTTCCTTCCACCCCCTCCCCTAGATGGCAAGCAGTCTTATACATGTTAAATATGTTATAGTATATCCTAGATACAATATGTGTGTGTAGAACCGAACTCTTGTTGCACAGGGTGAATTGGGTTCAGAAGGTAAAAATAATCTGGGAAGAAAAACAAAAATGCAAACAGTTTACACTCATTTCCTAGTGTTCCTTTCTGGGTGTTGCTGCTTCTGTTTTGCAATATCTTTTTATTGTGTCTCCTTATCTTTTCTGACACTGCTATCATTCTAATGCAGGCTTTTATCCCCTCATGCCTGGATTTTTGCAATAGACTGATAGTGAGTTTGCCTACCTTAATGTTTCTCCTCACCCCCTTCCTTCCTCATTCCCATAATCTATCCTCCACTAAGCCACCAAAATGCTAAAGCACAAATCTAATTATGTCACTTCCTCACTCAATAAACTTCAGTGGCTCCTTATTGCTTTCAAACACAAAATGTTCTGTTTGGTATTCAGAGCCTTTTAAAAACTAGTCCCCTCCTACTTTTCTACTTCTTTATACTTTGGTCCTAAACACATCCTCTTTAATTCAGTGTATCTGGCCTCTTGGCTATTCCGTGAATAAAATAATATTTCTTGGTTCTGGACTTTTTCTTGGACTGTCCCCCATTCCTGGAACACAATTTTTGTTCTATTCCAACTTCTTGTTAAATTGTTTCATTCATATCCAGTTCTTTGTGACCTCATTTGGAGTTTTGTTGGCAAAGATACTGGAGTGGTTTGACATTTCCCTTTGCAGATCATTTTACAGATGAGGAACATTGAGGCAAAAAGGATTAAGTGACTTGCTCAAGGTCAAATGGCTATTAAGTCTCAGAGGCTGAATTTAAACTCAGGTCTTCTTGACTCCAGGCTGTATCCACTGTGCCAAGTAGCTGTCCTTCTGTTTGAACTTCATTGTTTTCTTAAGTCCTTATCTTCTGCAGGAAACCTTTCTCAACTCTTCTGAATTCTAGTGTCTTCCCATATTTACCAATTTTTTGTTTATCCTACATATATATTCATATATATGCTATTTCACCCATTTGACTGGAAGTTCTATGAGGGATCAGATTGCTTTTTTTTTTTTTTTTTGTATTTCTAGCATGTAGTATAACTCTTGATATATGGTAGATATTTAAATAAATGTTTATTGATTGACTGAATAATATTAATAAAGATTTACTTTGTATGCCTTAAACATTAGACTCTACTTAAAATATTCCAAGGAAAAAGTCCAAGGCAAAGTTCTGGTCAAACCAGGAGATTTTCCTAAAATAGAACGCAAAATTTCTTAAATAATGCAATAATATAATAGAATGAAGGTCATTGTTAGTAGCTAATAAGCCTGAAGAAATTTCTTTTGGTTTGGGGTTATAGTACTTCTGTCACTGAATAGAAAAAAGAGAAACTTCTAATAATGGGCTGAGAGGATTGGTAACACTTCTGGTGGCCCAGATTAAAAACAAAGAAACAAACACAACCCTAAAAGTTTAAAATTCAGTTGAAATAATATTTTGGATCAGAGATGAGAGAGACTTTCCATCCTTGAGAATATCACATATCATATCTCTAGATTTATAGAGAAATCTGATGTTGATTATTTTAGCAGCTAACAAGTTCAGAGGTGTAGATGAGTGGGAAGAGGGAGGATCTTATTCCCAAGTAGGTGAAGCACCATCTGGTAATCAGTGAAGAAGATTGTACCCATGGGAAAAGACCAAGCATATGCAATGTTTGCCCTTTCATCTAGCCACTGGATTGATAGCCTGAGGGCAATACTACCTCTTGTTCAAATTACATGCCACTTGACCAAATGAATGAATGAATTAATATTGTGGTTATTCATTGCTATTTGAAGAAGACAGAAAGTAAGAATAAGGATTTGTTAAGTATAGCTCTAAAGTATAAAAAATACCAGCACAATATAAGTAGAACCATAACACCAATACTGCTTGCCATGTCAGTAAAACCTGTAATTGAATTCTAATTCGGTATTCAGGGAAATTATGGTTCTTAATATCTTTTATTTTCAAGTAAAAATAAAACTAAATATTGACCTTTTGTGGCAAAACTTTGAGTGCAGGTAATATCAATAGAACTAGACTTGGAATCTGTAGATTACCAGTTAACTTTTGAATTATGTCCAAGTCAGTTAACTTCTCTGGGACTTAGTATTCTGAGATATAGCAAATAATTCTTGTGTCTGGGGCAAATTCAGTTGAGTGTGGGTTGTGTTTATACTCGGGGATCAAAGATGCAAGGAGAGGGAGAGGTAAAGGTGAGCGAAAGAGAGGAGTTTTAAGGACAGTTTGACCATGAGTGCAATTATGTTGGGAGAGTGGGAAGTCCATTCCCTGAGAGTAGTGACCTTGAAGCTGACATAATACAGAGTGATTTGAAGGGAGAGGTGGGGGAATAAGGCTCCCACAGGTCTTGATACATTATAAGTTGCTTAAGTGTTTAGTGAACTCCTTGGTCACTGAAATCAAGGAGTTTGATTAGATGATTTTAAGGTTCCTTCTGGCTGTGAGATTCTCTTGATTCACAAATATTATCTTATTCAAATACTTAACACAGTATATGGCAAAGAGTAGATCCTTAATAAATGTTTGGTTCCTTGCTTTCCTTTTCCCTTTCCTTCCTATTTTGAAAGTTTTCCAGATTGCTTTAAGGGAGCCTCGTTTTTATTGTATATTGCAGAAGGAGATTTTTTTTTTGTAGTAAAGGGCATCATAAAGTTACTAATGTCATGTATTCATTTAGTAGAATGATCTAAAACTCTTCAAACAATATATTAAGAATCATCCAAGAAAAGTAATTTAATTCCCTCTGTTAAAATTAATATTAATTTTTTAGAAATAGACATGCAATGGAACATTTTGTTGCATGGCCAGTTAAGAAGCTGCCTTTCTCAACTCTTACAAAAAAGTGTCATATTTCACAGTATTTGCACCATATATTTATTCTGAGGGAACCTTATTTCACTGATAAAAAAAGATCCAGTCATTCTATAATGCATGATATTGGTGCATTCAGAAATTTTTTTGTTGTTCTACTAAAGATAAAAAACAATGAGACTGATCTGAGCCACCATACTCTAGGTTACCCATATGGATGCCAATGTTAGGATGGCATGATGTAATTTCCTTTGTCTTTGTTATTATATATGACATCCTCTGGATTATGCTGTTAATAGCAGTCTTGTATTTTGTTAGGTGCATGTTGAATGAGCAACAATTGAAAAATATTTTCAAAATAAATTTGTTTTGGCAGACTTGTCCCCTGAGTATCATTATTATAGAAAGAAAAATGGACTCTGATGTTAGACCATTTTCTTTTTATGAAAATACTATCCTTCCCAGTCATATTTTATATATATTGAAGTGTCCTTGTTTGAGTGGAAACTTTGGGTCATAAAACATATATGCATAGCACATATAAACATCCCTTCCTTTCTTCACTTGTTAGTATGTTTATCAAACAAAAATGATTTGGTGTATTCTTTATTTTTATCACTTAAATATAAATGTATATATAATATATCTCTATATTTTACTCAGTTAAATTTAGAAATGAATAAAAATTGCATTTGGATTATTGCTCAGATATTATGAATATTGCAGGATTAAGAATAGACGATACTGGATACACAATAAACTCTGTCACCTAAAAAGGAGCTTTTGATTTCCCAGAATTCAATCTTAAAATGGCTGGTGACCAGTTTGCTCTATTAATAAACAAACTTAAACAGGTTTAAAGGTTAGGTTTGAATAATAATTTCTAAAAGTTAACACATCTCATCCTAACACTTAACTAAACTTTTCCAGATTTGTGGGGTTTACTTAGCTCAAGTGATCATTCCATGAGCAGGCTTTCCCCTGCCCCCAGTCACACCCCAAATCAGTGACTCCTGCTACTTCCTAATTCCGTCCTAGGCTCAAATGCCATAAAAACAGACCTTTTGGAGGAATAATGATATTTTTCTTGCCAACTTTCATTTTGATCAAGAAGCAGCAGGAATAACAACCAAATGGACACAATGTACTCAAGTGCAAACAAGAAGGCTGGTAATGTTTTTTTTTTTAGCAAAGATGAATTTTCCTCTAGTTTTTTTTCTTCTTTTCTTAAAATACCATGCTGGATTTTCATGTGTAGCACAATTCTTCCAGCCTTCACTCCCACCCCCATATTCCAAATCCTGCCCCAGTTGTATTTTAGGTTTTTTCCCTTCTTTCTTTCCTTTCTTGTTGGTATTATTTTTAGATATCACACAGAGCCTAATGAGGAACTCCTAGACTGAGGCTATAGGCCTTTTTTGATTCCCTCTTTTTATTTATCAATGGACTTGGACTTTTGCCATTGCCATTGATTTAACTGTCTTCTTCCTACCAATTTATGTCTTTTAATCTCCAATGGGCCCTCATTGAAGCAAAGCTATCATTCTACTCTTATATTATCTTTTAACTACCCTGCTTTTAACAATACCTTTTCTAACCCCCCCCCCCCCCCCCCCCGTCTCTCCTCTACCATCTCATGGCACTCTGTGTCACCACAAACATTTTTGTTGAGGACCTTGAATTGTACTTTACTGAAAACAATGAGGTAATTTACTGAGAGCTTCCCCTTTTACACAAGGTTCAAATGAAATAATCAATGAAAAGGATTTTACCAACCTTAAAGTACTATATAAATGCTAATATAACAATCTTAAAATAATAATTGTTGTTATGATAATAATTATTATTGTTAGCCTATAGTCACAAAGTCCTATTTAGTAATGACTTTTTCCTCTGAGCATCCTACTGTACTCCTGCTGAGTTCAAGCAATTTATTTAGTAATACAAGGGGTTTATTGTTAAATGTTGAACAACCATCTTTCTAGGGGGGGAAATGTAGGCACATTTACTTTTCAACTTAATCTGCATTAGTAACACTTTTAAAAATCTATACAACCTCCTCAAATAAACGGAGCCCTGTATGTTGTGATTAATGAAGTATAAATGCTCTCACTGAAAACATAAAAATCCGTCAGAACTGGCATTCATCATGTCCAAAATATAATTCATTTTTCTTTCTATTAACTTACCTCTTTTTCCCCAGCATTATTATTCCCATTGAGAGTATTTTTCCTTGAGGCAATTGGGGTTAAGTGATTTGCCCAGAGTCACACAGCTAGGAAACTTTAAGCATCTGAGGCCATACTGGAACTCAGGTTCTCTTGACTTCAGAGCTGGTGCTAGCTGCCCCTACTCTGTCATTTAAAGCTCTTAATCTGATTACTTCCCACCTTCCCAATTTTCTTATACTTTTCTCCCAACCAAACTCTATGATCCAGCCACACTAGTTTACTCACCACTGTTCCTCACACAGGACACATAATTACCTGGTTATCTCTTATGCCTGATATAGCCTCTGTCTCAGTTTCATTGGCTTCCTGAAAGACTCACTTTCATATCCTACTTTCATAAGGACCTTTCTTTCTTAGTCTTCCCAAATACTTGTCTCTTCATCTCTGAAATTCCCCTAAATTTGTCTTAGATAAATTGGATATTTCTAGTTATTTTTATGCTTGCCTCACACTTAAGAAAGCATGCTTCTTTGGAACAGGGAGAGATATCTTTGGTATTTATTTCAATACTGATCACTTTCTATTATTACTGTCTTCAGAAGCCACAATCCAGAAGATATAACCCTATTTTTTTCTCAATAGAATTTTATTTTTTTCAATTTAATGTAAAGATAATTTTCAACATTCATTTTTGTAAGATTTTGAATTCCAATTTTTTCTCCCTCCTCTGCCTTCCCCTTCCCCAAGACAGCAAGCAATCTGATATAGGTTATACATGTACAATCATTTTAAATATATTTCCACATTAGTCATGTTGTGAAAGAAGAGTCAGAACAAAAGGAGAAAACTGCAAGGAAAAAAAAACAAAATAAAAAGTTAAAATAGTATGCTTTGATCTGCATTTAGACTTCAAAGTTCTTTCTCTGGATGTGAATAGCATTTTCCATCTCAAGTCTTTTTGAAATTGTTTTGGAACATTGTATTGATGTGAAGAGGTTATCCATGCTGAGAAAAGCTATGTCTGTGATAGTTCATTATCACATAATGTTGTTGATATGGTTCCTGCTTCTGCTCATTTCATTCAGTATCAGCTTATTTAAGTCTTACAAGTTTTTTTTTTTTTTTCTGAAATCTGTCTTCTCATCATTTCTTATAGCACAGTGGTAATTCATTATTATTCATATATAGCAATTTGTTCAAGTATTCCCCAACAGATGGGCATCCCTTCAAATTTCAATTCTTTATTACCATAAAAATCTGTTATAAATATTTTTGTAGATGTGAGTTCTCCTTTTTAAGAAATCATCTCTGGAATACAAACTTAGCAGTGGTATCACCCTATTTTTTGATGTAAGATGGCAAGATATTATGCAATGATGTCAGCTTCTCTTATAAACTTAGCTCATTCCGTTAGAAAAACTATGAAAACATTAGTGTTCCCAGTTTATTTAGTTTGCCACCAAATATTTTAAACTCATAAGTAGAGCATAAACTCCAAGAGGACAAAAATTATCTCACTTTTGTACAAAGACATTAAAAATAACAATATAGGATACATTAGAGGATGAAGGAATATTGTTAACTGGGAGTGATTTTAAAAAGGCTTCATGTGGAAGATGTCTCTGAAGTATATGACAGATTTTAAGATATAGTGGTAAAGAGAGAGCATTTTGATTAAATAATGATGCATTCCTAGGTTTTGACTGTATCAAACATTCCCAGATAAACCCACAAAATTGGATAATGGTAAATGGATGTCATAGGATTTGGCAAGCTGTCCCTCACATCTTGGATGCACATATTTTCAGGATAGAACACCTCCCAGTTAATTATGTCAGGTCAACATATGTCCACTTGCATAACTATACACAGGAAGTCACCAACCAGCACTGCTATATGCATAGATTTCATAATGATGAGACATGAGAAACAGTTATAGGCCACATGAAAATATCACCTCATAAGTAATTGTGGGTTAGGAATTCCCATCTGGGGGCCAGGTGTCTTCAAATGGGACAAAGTCACTGCTTAGTACAGTAGAAAAAGCACTGGACTAGTCATTTCAAATATTTGAGTCTGAATCCTGTCTTTAGCACTAATTATATGACTATCACATCTTTTAATCTCTTTATGACTCAATCTTCCCATGTGTAAAATGGGAATTATAATACCTATAATTCTTACCTCAAAGAATTGGAACTATCAAATGGGACAATATATGCAAAATGTTTTACAAAACTTTACATTATTATAAAATCTCAGCTGTGTTTTCACTCCGATTCTTCTCACTTTTTAATGAAAGTCAAATAGAAAAAGTCCAAGGAGAAACTTCTATCTTACTATTATAGGATGAAGGTTATACCTGTGACTGTAAAAGCATAAGGAATTCCCAGATGAAGAAAACACTTTTTTAGCAAAGCAGGTTGACAAAATCTGCATTTTATTATTATTATTATTAAATCTGCAATTTAAAAACCTTGACAGGTGCATAAAACATTGAGAAGTAACTTGTCCTGGGTCACACAGATAATATGTCAGTATTAGGACTTGAATCTAGATATTTTTGGCTCTCAACCAATACTCTATGCCACCTATTATTAATTATGCCTGCTATTATTATTTTATATGTAATTTTCTAGGTACTATTGTGCAGATGGATAAAATGGATATCTGCTTTGAAAGAATGGGTATTGGGATGAAAGCTCATTTCTGTGGAGACATTGAAACTATCTTTGGGACAACTCTAGGAGCAGAAAGGAGTATGGGGATAATATGTACTTTGTTCTGTTCCCATTTTATTTTGATTTAGAGCTTTCCATTCTATGTAATTTTGAGATTATATATATTTGATACAGAGAAATACATTAAATTATTATTTTTAAACTTTTGTTGAGCAATCTTAAGTTTTTGTAGATAATGGCTTCATTATAATGCTCTAATTCAAATAGAATTTGCTGAATTTAGTCAATCAATATTTATTATGTGACTAATAGATGCTAAAAATTGTTCTGAGTACTGGGGTACAAAGACAAAATTAGCTCCCTCAGGGAGTTTACATTCTAACAGAAGAAAAAATGTTTATCTTTAGGAATATATATAGGACATATACAAAACAGAGGCAATATAACCTTAGGATAGAAGAGAGTAGCATCCAGGGGGAATATAACTAGTCTTATGTATAAGGTGGAATGAGCTGAATGTTAAAGTAGACAGAAGTGAGGAAGAACTGAATTTCAAGCATAGGAGACAGCCTTTGTAAAGAATAAAGACTGCATACCAAGCTTCATATGTAAGGAATAACAAGAAATTTGGGGTAGAGAATAATTTCAGAGGATTAATAAGGCAGAAGAGATAGAACAGGTCCATGATACGAAGTACTTTACATGTTAGACAGAGAAGTTTATTCCTAGGGCAAGAATTTACTGAATAGAAGGATTACATGATAAGACATCTATGCTAACAGAATGACTTTGGCAGTTGTGTGGAAGCTAGCCAGTAGAAGAGAGATTCTTAAAGCAGGGAGACTATTGAGGAAGATATTGCAATAGTCTAGTTGTGAGATTGATTTATCAATTAATACTGCTAACTTCTTAGCAATAGAAATTATTTAGAGGTAGCAGGATACAGCTAAAGAGTTTGGGAATGACTGCATACACACTACAATTATTGTCATACCTACAGGAAAGCTAACTCTCATATGAGTTATGATGCCTGTAAATCTAATGATGATATCCTTTCTTTCCCATATGGGCTAATCTTAATTTAGAAGCTTAAAATTCAATTAATCAAAATCTCTCCTCTGTTAAAATGAGTAATCTGAGCCATTGGAAAACTCAATGATTTGCTTAAGGTCATATTTGTGCATGTGTGGTTTTGAGGCTTCACTTATATCTAATATCAGAGGTAGTTACTGAAGAAGAAATAGAATTCTTATAGATAGGTTGGTGTGCAGGTGTTGCATTTATAGAATAAGAATTTGTCATCGATTAGTTTTCAAAGGATAGCAGCTTTCTGGTATATAATTCTGGGCATTAGATCATATCTTTCTGAACATCTGGTAGTTGCCAAATTTTTGTAGCCTACTTCTGTCATGATTCTGCCATTTCACTGCAAAAATTTTTACTGATAAATAAATCTAGAAACCATTAAAATCTCTTTTCTATAATTTTTGGAAGCAATGGCCTGATCCTGAATAGTTATCATAAATTCCTCTGTTCCTCATCACTAACCCATGTATTTAAAGCCTCTTTGTTGACATTTTATTATTTGGATTTATGTGAATTTTGCCTTGGGAGTCTTTTGATTGCCCCAGAAGATCTCCATTTCATAAGCTGCTACTGGAGATAAATCACTTTTGGTTTCATTCAACAAATCCTGTGGTCAGCCTTTATTATTTTGTAGAATGAAGTCTGTTTGTTACAAAAACATGACTGTACATTTTTACCTGTTTGCCATAATAATAAAAAAATTGCATTTATATAATGCTTTAAGGTTTGCAAAGTGTTTTACAAATAATTTTATTTAACCCCCATATTAATCTTGTTAGGTTTTATTATTTCCATTTTAAATGACAGGGTTTTGTTTGAAAACTATCTACATTCATCTGTATCCATTTTTATCTTGCCAAAGATTTATGTCAAGATTACTGTTACTACTACAATAAATCATAAATATTGACATTAGGATGCCAACCAGTCTTTTAACAAATGTAATTTTAGTTTTCTCTCGGATGGTCTTATGTATTACGCTTCTTATCTAGACAAAGGTATTTGTAGGCAGTATCATACAGTGACAAGAATATTGGCTTTAATGTCAGAGGAACTTGGTTCAAAATCTGTCTTAATTTGTTTCATGGCTGTTTATCACAGGTTCAAAGAGTTTTATCACCAGAACTGGAAGACTCTTCACCATTTGTATATTGTGCAAAACTTAAAACTGAAGACTTAACTACTTTTATGTCATGGAACATTTTTGCATTCAAGGGAAAACTATTGATATCTTTTCAGAATAATGTCCTTAAAGGCTTAAATATTAACATTTGTATCATGCTTTAAGATCTGCAAAGTACTTTACTTTTATCCCATTTGATCTCTGAAACAACCTTGGGGGGAGGGGTTGCTGTTATATCCATTTTATAGATGAGGGAATCTTCCTCACTCCAGGTCCAATATTGTATATCTTATCTATATCTATAGCTATATAATGTTCCTTTAAATATGTATTTAAATAGGAAGACACTTAAATTGAAATATAAATTAAATATTAAAAAACATTAAATTAAATATTAAAAAAGTTCTTAAATACCTTTTGAAACTTCTGATCTAAAATTAAGATAGGTTGGTATTAAAAGGCAATAAATTACTCTGCCTTTCCTGTTCTTGAGATAAAATTCTGAATAACTAGTAGCTATCAGTAGAAAATGGGTCAAGAGGGAATATTAATCTGCCCATTACAAAATATATCCTAATATTTAAAAATTTTTTTTTAAAAAAACCTTCCAAACCGCTTCTACACATATTCAGCGTGTGAATCTTGTTAATAACAAAATAGTGTTTAAATTTAGACAATATCTTCTTATGTACTTGGATATTAAGGGAAAAACTGACTGAAATTTCTGAGGTTGGACAGAAGTTTGGGGACCCTGAGCAAAGGATGTGTTTACATCTTATCTAGAGCTTATACTATAGAAAACCATTAAATACCATTTGTATCCATAGCTCTTACCAGCCAGCATAGCACTCAGTCTGTCAAGACCCAAATGTAACACAATTCCTCAAAATTTGTAGAGTCCAACACCTAGAATGCTCACTGCTGGAGAGGGAGACCTGGCAAAGACACAATTGTTTATTTGAGACACCAACCCTGTTATTCAGGGTTTGGCATTTCTGATTCAGTCACATCCTGTTACAAATGGTGCAATAACAGTGGGGCTTCTAAAATGTTGTTCTGAAATTGGATGCTGAATAAATACCGCACCTCCAAATCAAGTCCAGCAGTGAAAAATGACCATGTGTATTTGTGGGAATTTGCCCAGATGACTGCTTAGGGAATAAACTGGAAGAGAAGACCATCTTAATTATCCAACTTATGGTGCCCAGGAAAGCTTGATGTGTGTTTTCAACATTATTGCTTCTGAACAGTGAAATGTCTGGCATATGTTTGATTGGTACCATTTCAATGTGACTGCCAAGATTTCTGTTTGGGATTTTATTCAGTCCAGCAGTTTTGTAGGAGAAGTCATCTTACTACCTCTTCAGGTAGGTCTTGTATTTGAAAGAAACCCTCTATAATGCAAATAATTCAGTCATACTGAGCACAAATTAAAGTCATTGTAACTGCACTGCTTAGATCTCTTTCTTGTAGAAAGTGACTCAGGTCAGCCAACAGTCTCCTAACTGTTTCAGTCTGCTTTTTAATAACAATAATAATGCCATTTACTAAAATGTTATTGCTTAAAATTTCATTATGTTTTATGTGATGATGGATTTAAAACAAAAATATTGCTCTTCTGTTTAGAAAAATGTGGTCTCCATTTTAATGTTATTCTAACCATTATATTATGAATATTTCCATATATGTTTTATAAACAGACATTGAATGCCTTCCTCACTCTTATGACTCCTTCTGGACTTATAAATTACTCTACCTTTCTTATTCTTGGGATGCAATTAAGACTAAGGCAAGGACACTATATACACTATGTATCAGCACTATTATATGAATTTGTTTTTTGATATGTATTCAATTTGATGGCACATCTTTGATTCTTATGTAGTGGCCTGTTTCCTTAGAAATACTTTAGCAATTTTATTTTGGATCAAGAGGGTTCTTATCACCAGATCCATGATTGTTAGCTTTGGAATGGATAAAAATGAGAATATTTCACCGTCTCAGCCTTATTTGTTGTTTCTAGGCAGAAGTGCACTATTTCCAGAAAAGGCTAAGAACCTAATCAAAACCACCAATCATAAATTGCTTCTTTGGCATTCAGTAATTCTGTAGGAGTAAGATATAATAAATAAGTGAGAAAACAATGATAGATGAATAATTGCACCATTACTTAGAGTGAGATTGAAATTTGGACATGAACTAAAATGAACATCTGCCATCTCCTTCCTTCCCCTCTCTCTCTCTCTCTCTCTCTCTCTCTCTCTTTCGGCTTGTAAACATCAGCTAATACTCTGTGTTATTAAGGTGAATTAAGGCAGGTGTTTATTCTAATGTTTAAATTTGCTAGGGTAAAGATACTCATAAAGTCCAATCAGAGGCAGAGAATTTAAACCAAGTAAAGAGGAAATGAGTCATGTGTTTCACTATATTCTTTAATCTTAAGATGCAGATAGATAGGGCAATGACTATGTCTATAATGCTGTCTGCTTTACACAACAGTGACTTTGTGCCTGTCTGCACACCAATTGACAGAAGCTCCATGGTATAGTTTGCGTGTCCATTCCTTAGTTATTACCAATAATATATCATTTGGAAAATAAACAGAAAGATAAATGATAGGACAGATGTCTAATGAAGCGAAGGTTAAGGAGTGTTAAATTGTATTGGACACCATTCGACTTGCTGGTGTTAAATTATGCTGTGTGCTCAGAGCTCTCTCCCCATGAAAGGTCAACATACTGGGTATGTTCTCAGGCAATTTATGAAATTTAAGAATGGCCTGCATGCCTATCTCTCCGGGAGGTGAGCTGCTTGCAGCCCTGTCAACAGCAGCCCAGTAATAAACCAAATTGAACATCAGTCTAAACAATCTATCTTCCTTGCTTCTCCACTGCAAGAGCTCCTCTGTCTTACTCTCTCCACTCAGCCATGACGTTGGATATTGTTAGTTGACATATTCCTGTAACTACTCAGAAGCTAACACAGACTACACAAACCTGATCCCCTGAGTAGAGTGGGTTTCACTGGGGGTTAGGGGAAAAAAGGGCTTGGTGGACCTTGACTTTCACATGTCCTGTGGACCAAAGATAAGGAAGTACTCAAGGTTTCCATGGGCAATTTGTTCAGTTCATAATTGCATTGTAGGATTTCAAGACAAAACTCTTGGTGCTGAGTCTATTGTGGGACTACAGCTGTCTCATCTCTGTCTATTGATCTTGAGAACTGAAATATGACCAGTGCTTCATGGTTTGCAAAATCCTTTACAAATATATGATTTTTATCCCATATACACAGATGAGGAAACTTAAGTCTAGAGACATGTGATACCATAGAAATAGCATCAGCTTTACAATCAAGGAACTGAATTCAGATTTTACCTCTGTCCCTCATAGTGTAGTACTGGTTAAGTTATTTCTCTTCTCTCAGTCTCTCTCTCTTTCTCTCTCTCTCTCTCTCTCTCTCTCTCTCTCTCTCTCTCTGTATATAATGTGGAGTTTGGACTAGATAGAATCTAAAGTCCCTTCCAGCTCAAAGTCTATGATCCTATAACTTGTTAGTCATAAATCTAGTATATGTCAGAGATGGGATTTGAACCCAGATTTCTTTGGATTCAAAGTCTTTCCTGGATTCTTTCTATTAAGCTATACTATCTCAGACTCTCATAGGTTTAACTATCAGTTTCTTTTCTTTTCATGAAGATGTGTCTGTAGAGATACATCATTCTGCCCTTTCACTCTCCCTTCCAAGATCCTTCAATAAAATCAGTCAACAAATATTTATTTATTAACTGGTATTTGTGAGTCTCTCCCCTAATACAAAGGCAAAAAAATGAATTAGTTCCTCAAACAGCTTATATCTATCCAGAGAAACAGCAATTATACATATAAGAAGCTATGATGAATTAATTATCTGAAAAATATTTATCAATCTCTTTTTTCACTCAGTGGATTATAAGCTTCTTGAAAATATTAAGTCAACAAGCATATGTGAACCTAGCCTTGAGTCCAAAGATCTAATATTCTATAGGAGAGACAATATGGGCACATAAAATTATAATAAATTAACAAGCATTTATTAAGCACCTACTTTAAGAAAATTTACCCTCCCCTGACTTTTAAGCTTTTTGAGGACACTCAAGAAAGAAAATAGTACTGACACCAAAACTGATTAATGTCCTATGACACCTCTAGGAGAATATTCTTTTCTTATTTGTCAACCAATTAAAACTGTATTTTACTAAGGTTCAGTGAAAAAGGTTCTTCATTGAAAGATTCTTCATGAAAACATTTATGGAGTAGGTATAGTAGGAGGGTGTGGGTGTCATTCTATATTCTAAATCTTGCTTTGGAATTTCAATAATCTTCCCTCATATTGCCATACTTTATTAATTTCGTGGAAATAAGAGCCTAGAAAAATTAAAAACTTTAGGATGGAAAGTGAGTTTAGAATGGAACAATAGCACATCTTATCATATGGGCTTAATATTCCCATATATAATACTATTATAACTTCCAGACCTTAGAAGAGGCAAGGGAGAGATGTAGAACAATTACTGGCAGAAGAAATAATTTTAAAAACCTACCTTACTTTTTAAAGGCCTATCGTGGAGTGTTTCATTTTAAACCAAAGAAAGAAGTAGAATAAAATGAGATATGCACCTATTTTTGAAGTTTCTCAATGTGTATTTGTAGATAGGATTGATTTAGAGATCAGATGGATAGCCTAATGTATCTCTGGATGTCAAGTAAGAATGAGGTTGAATGTGGCTTCAGACACTATATTTTCTTCTGGAGAAGTCATTTAATTTCTCTCAATCTTGGCTTCCTTATCTCTAAACTCTAAAAGAAGCTAAAGGGATGATAACAATAATATCTCATTATTTTTTGAAGATAAAAGGCAATAACATATAAACCATTTCATAATCCTTAATGCACTATATAAATACTAGTTATGATGCTGCTGATGATAGTTATGATTTCTGTCACATTAAGAAGACCTGTTAACAGATTATTATGTGGAAAATGCTACAGAAGAAGGAATGGGATAATAACAATTTTTTATAGAATTTTGTAATCTCTAATTGTAAGTGATTCCTAAAAATCAGGGGAAAATTTAAAAATTATAAGAGGGAGTATATTTTCTCTTTGAAAGTTGTCTCAGAATGATAAGATAGAGGGCCACACAGCTCTCTAAAAAGTGATTGAGCTGTGTATTCACCTTGCAGGTGTTCAAAAGACCCTTCAGCTCCCCTAGATGCAATCCGGTTACTTCTGCATTTCAAATGCTATTTGCCATCAAGTAAATTGTGTATTCCTCTGACTTTTCCTGACAAATAGGAGATAATGCATCATTTAAAACAAATTGACATGTAGTAGGATTTATATTCTGATGGCCACCAAGAAAGAATCTTGCTAAGGCTAGAGGTCAAATACTTAAGTCAGGAACACTTTATTCAGTAGCAATAAAAAAATTAACTAGACATCAGTAAAGCCCTGTGGGGGCTCAGACTAGAACTATAGATATTCTCAGAGTTCCCTAAGTGCACAAAGACTATGTATTTTGGTTTTCATATGAGTTGTGAAGGTTCCCCTCCCTATTTCCTCCATTCCTTTCCTGCAACCCTTTAATAAAGAAAAAAAATAGCTGTCTTTGTTTAAATCAAAATAAATTAGACCTGGGATCCTGGGGGTAAAAAAAGGGCAAGTCTTTATGGATCAAAAAAATTAAATAAATAAATACCACATTAGAGTCAGTCAGCAGATCGGAAATGTCTTTCATTTTGGAGTTATAAATCCTTCCTACACATTAATAACTTGCTGTGGTATAGGATATTTTGCTGGTATTGAGGGTGTTGCTTCTTGAAGGGACTGGAAACAATTCTGGGCTATTCTCTGAGTGTGAAATGAAATCAGGGAATTGGAATATTGAGTGGAGGGGTTGTTGATTTGGGTTTGAGGCAAGAAAAAAAAAAAACCCTGAAATGAACTCACCAAAATCTTAACTATTTCATTTTTATTTTTTGAGAAGGGAGAGTTTGACTTTTCCTTGGCCAAGTTGGCTAAGTTGTTTAGGCTTTTTATCCAACTTGCAAATGTTACTTACCCGCTTATTTAGTTTGTGGTGAAATGGACTGGGGACTGGGGGGATGGGTAGGCTATGATTAGTTTCTTTTAACTTACTTCCCTCTCTCTGGTTTCCACACCTCCAACCTTCCTCTTAAGTTCTCTGTCACTTTCTCTTTCTCTATCTCTGTTTCTGTGTCTCTCTCCATCCCTGTATATCTCTCTCTGTCTCTGTCTCTCTCTCTGTGTGTGTGTGTCTCTGTCTCTGTCTCTCTGTATGTGTGTGTGTCTGTTTCTCTTTCTCTTTCTCTCTCTGTCTCTCTCTCTATCTCTCTATTTCTCTATGTCTCTCTCTCTCACTTACAAACACACACAAGAAATGAGATGAAACCTCTGGGACTAATTATCTTGAAGAAAAAACAGGGATGTATTATTAGAGCAATAGAAAGTTAAGGTCTCAATAAAAGATTAGAACAGATTTGAGTTTACTACAACATCTTTTCTCAGCCCATTTTGGAACCACATATATGCATCACTTCAAATGCATCAAGCACGAAATATGAATGCCTTTTTGGAGTTAAGTGATTTCATTGTTGTGGGGAATACAAACTGGAAATTATTTCTATTCATGCAGACCAGCAACTCTGCAATTTATTATCTCAGATAGATGCATAGATTATGAAGATTAAATGACTTATCTAGTTCACACAACTAGTCAGAGCAAAGACTTTGGATCAGAGATTTGGATCTGCAAAGAACTTCATAAATCATCAAGTCCAAATATCATCATCTACTTCACTTTATTTAATAACTGAAGTGAAAGATTAAACTTGCATTTTGTTGTTATTTAGATATATATTTTGATATAATATTTGTAACAGTACTTAATAGGTGCTTAATAAATGCTTGTTCCCTTTCTCTTCCCTCTTCTCCTTTATGGATTTTTTCTTTCCCCTTATCTTCCTTTTAGGCTATCTCAACAGTCTCAGATTATATTTTTACACTAAAAGCTTAACAGAATCAGAATTATTTTCCTAATATCCAGAAACCTGGTCATAGATTATTGAGAGAATGGCTTCAGGCAAGATTGTCCACTTCTAGATCAGCAGTTATCAAGATGGTATCAGGGCCAAGGGAACTCATTGTCTTCTAGGACCTTGGCTACTATGAAAGATACCTTTGCTGAATAAAAATATGGGAATTGTTATATAAATGACAAATAGCCAGGGGTGGCACATCATATAGTTACACAAGAAATATCCACTGAGCAAAGGCAAAGACTGTTATATAAGATCAAAATTCAGGGAACAATAAAGGTCATAGATGTCCAAAATCCAAAGACCCAAATATGTGGACATAAAGGGATCAAAGATCAGACTTTATCCAGTCTATAATCTCCACATTTTACAAATAGAAGGAAACAATGGCCTAAAGAAATTAAATGACTTACCCAAAGTCACACAGAATTCGAATCCATGTTTTCTGACTCTAAAATTTGTATTTTTCCCTCTGGATCAAACTGTTCCCTTCCTGGATTATGCATTTTTCAGGGTTGTTGTGAGAATTTAAGGAGATCATATAAATCTATTACAAACCTAACAGTGAATTTGTTTTCTACAGACTCTAGAGAAGGTCTACATCTTTCTAGTCTGAGTGTAGACGAGTCACCCCTTATCTACAATATGCCTAGTTATAAAATAATGGGGACAAAGAAACTATCTTGCTTTCACTAGTACGAGATAGATTTTCCTCCCTTTTTCTCTTATAGTTAAGAATTTTACTTTCTAATAGTTACAATATAGTTGCACATGCAGCAATATGGTGAAATGGACATGGTAAGATATAATTTAATACATCAAATACTCAGTTTGGTACTGTGATCCCTGTGGCCACTCAATAAATACTTACCAACTGGTAAGTTGGCTGACTAAGGCAAAACTGACTAAGGCAAAAATTTAAAGTAAATAGACTTTTTCATTAAATTTCTTAAGCTTCAATGAACATAAAAGTGGAGACTTTTCACTTAATGTTAAAGAGAAAGGAAGCTGAAACATTTATGGTTTCTTTTGAGAGTGCAATCAAATGTTCAGTTTTTCATAAATTATATCTCATCTACCCAAATTAAAATTGAGTTTGTCTCATGATATTGGTCTGTCTCATACAAACACTTTCATAAACCTCAAATATTTTTTTCAATAGACTTTTAGCATTCTTTGCAGATGCATTTCTATTAGGTCCTAGAAGTAGAAAACACTAGAAGAAAGGCCTTGCAAGGTAGGAAATGTGAGTTCTAGTCTAATTTTGGCTGTTTGATCCTAGACTAATAACTTATTTTATTTCTCTAGACCTGTTTCCTTATTTTTAGAACGATGAAGTTAAATTACATGGATATTTAGGTCACTTTCTATTCTAATATTATATTATATTATGATCTAATATAATGCTTTTTATTTTGTACCCATGTTCTCAACTCAGTTTTCACATTCCTGAAAAGGGGCAATGATAGAGAAATTTAATTTTTTGTATACTTGATATTATGTTATTTTTTTCCAAATACAGGTAAAGATAGTTTTCAACGTCATTTTTGTAATATTTTTAAGTTCCATTTTTTCCCCTCTCTCTTTTCTTTTCTCCTTCCCTGATATAGAGAGCTCCTAAAAAACAGAGTAGTTTCATTAATCATACAAGCTTCAGCACATGCTTAGGGAGTAGACATTGCTATATCTATTTTATAGATTAAGAAATGTCTGTGAGAGATGAAATAGCCCACCTAAGTGTACAGATAACAAGCGTCAGAATCATAAGCAGAGCCTCAGCATTCTGATTTTTCTTTATCCATGGTCATTCCCATAATTCCACACTTCCTCTCACTGATCATATAAGGAATTTTTCAGTTTTATGGATGGAATGTCTTAGACATAAAGACAATAATCTCAGGGTTATACGTATTACTAGAATTTGCTCTTAGGAGCAATAATGCTAATCGAAAACACAATAACATTATTCTTTGATTCTTTATTCTTCTAAATTAAGAAAATAATTAAAGGAAAAAAGAATACCTAAATCATTAACAGTAATAATATATTTTTATATACAGAATAGCTTACTTCATTATTATTTACTGAATATACACAATACTATAACATATGTTGACTTCTTTTGGGAAATTTAGCTGAAAGACATACTAATCAAATAACCCCTAAGCATGTATGGGGATGTTGGGGACTGGGAATATTATTCAGTCAATTAACATTTGTTGAGCTTCTTCATGTGGCAGGCACTTTCCTAATTATTGGTAATATAAAAAGAGGCAAAAAACCATTCACTTATGACTGTAAAGGGCTGAAACTCTGAGTTGATGCACTGAGGTTGGACAACTGAGCACTTAAGGCTAATTACCACAATATTACCAGACAATATTCTATTAGCATATGCTTGGAAAATGGCCCTTCCCATTATTCTGTGCTGGTTCAATCTTTTGGTATATACAGAGAATTATGGGAAGGATCAGGGGGTGGAGTAAGACAAGCAGAGTCACTTTGGCGGTAGAGGAGAAGGAAACTTGTGGAGAACCTGCATCCAACCTATTCACTTCTACCCCTAAAGACCAAGAATAAAGACCAAGGACTTTTGCTTATCTTGACTCCGGTTGATTCTAAGGTATCCAGGGTGCTAACTCGGTCTTCACATATGACTTGGTCATCATTTCATTTCTTTGAACCTTTGTTTCCTCATGTGTAAATAAAATAGTGCACTAGATGATTTGAGGTCCCTTCCAACTAAAAATCTGCAATCTCATGATTCTGAGTGAAATGTAAGATCATTATTAAATGAATAATAATTGCTAAAGGAGTTGAGAGCTTTGTGATATTGTTCTTAGTTCAAGAAATTAGATAACATTCTATGGAGGAGACAATTCTAGTACTATCCTAGAAGGACAGGAGGTGATGTATAATATGGAGGTTGCAAAAGAAAATACCTGATATGTTGCATACCATGAAATGTCCAATTCCAGGTGCCTTGATCTTTATCTTGCCAGTGTACCCTGATGGCTTCAGAAGAGAAAGTGAGTCTGTGGCTTTACACTGCTCATTCTCACTGAAATCTAGTTTACTTATATGCCATGGCATTACCTCCTTCATTTCATGGTCCTCTTTGAGAAGAAAGGACAAAAAACAATGTCCATGAGTTGAGCTGCCCCACTGAGGGGTAGCTTCCTTCTTCCTCCCTCCCTCCTTCCCTCCCTCCTTCCCTTTTTCCTTCCTTCCCTCCTTCTGTCCCTCCCTTTCTCCCCCCTTCCCTCCCTTTCTCCCCCCTCCCTTCCTTTTTATCCTTCCTTCCTTCCTTCCTTCCTTCCTTCCTTCCTTCCTTCCTTCCTTCTTTCTTTCTCTTCCCTTCCTTTCCCTTCCCTTCCCTTCCTCCTTCCTTTTATTTTAATACCTTTACCTGTGGGTGCTCTGCCTAAAGGAATTCAATTTTTTCAATTGCTGAAACCTCCCAAAATACTTTGAGTGTATATGGGCTAGATTTTTTTCTTAGGTACCATGCCTTAAACCCAAATCATTCTAGTTCTCACTGATTGGCCAACAACAAGTCTCAAGCCAAGCCCAATCGGCCATTTATGCCCTATTTATTCAAAATCAATGTAAATAGAGATTGTTTCTTTTTAGGCCAAAGACTCTGCGGGTCCTCCCTTCCAGAATGATTTTTTTATTAGATAAAAGAGGTCATTTTTGGCTTCAATTTTTACCTGACCTTTACCATTGAATGGGCATTGCTTCTCTGCTGAGAAGTGCTTAAAACTTAAGCTTAAAAAAGCCAATGTCTTCCACTGCATTCAGGACCATCTCCAGTCTTCTTAATCTATATCTTGCCATGGATTGTGATGGAAGAGAAAGTAAGGCTCTTGATTTTGCACAGCCCTTCCTCACTTAAATTTAATTTACCTTCATATCATGGTATCACCTTCCTGGTGCCATGATCTTCTTCTAGAATAAAGTACAAACAACAGTTTTCCACATAAAAAGAAAGAAAATATTAGAAGTCATCCAGGCTAAGTATTGTTACTTAGCTTCCTAGAGAGGAAAAACAAAGTACAGAATTTAAAGAAATTCCTCCCCCTACCATTTTTGAAAGGATTCTATGATTTTATCACTATTTTTTAGATCAGATTTTATCAGGGCATCTGTACTCCTGATGAGTAATTCCCCTTACCAATGCAGATTTACACTCTTTCTGCAAATCATAGTTTTAGGGATTTGTTTTGGGAACTCAAAGATTAATTAACTTGCCCAAGGTTGCAGATGGCATATATCAAAGGCAAGATTTGAAATCCCAGCCTTGCTGATTGTGCCAAAGCAAAAAAAAAAAAAAAAATATTCCCTACTGTCATGAAATGAAAATGCATTCTATTTTGTGAAAATTATCAAGCACAAAATCTTCTGATTTGTTTAAAAAACAAACAAACAAACAAAACAAATTAACCAGCAACAGCACCAACTCAATATAAATACCTACACAACGAGATAATGACTCTAGATAGTAACATATCTCAATACTTACATTGATATTTGAATGAATCCACAATCTATTCAACTTATTATTCTTTCTATTGGAACATATCACAACCCATCCTTACCTTCTTAAAATTCTTGTTTTTGCTCCATAAATCCTCCAGAGAGGAGCAACTTGACACAATGAAGCTTTTTCAAAGATAACCTTACTATCATACTCATACTTCTGTCAGTTGACTCTCTCTACATGACTACTTGTTTTTCTAATCATATATTCCCTTAATCGCATCTTTACTGTCATTACTTGTATTGCAGATCATTATTTGTAATATGTTGTGCCATATATATGTGCATGCGTGCGTGTGTGTGTATTATTATTATTTATTATTATTATTATTTTGCTTAACCAAATATACAGGGTGTATATGAAAGCTTAAAACTGAACTAAGACTTTTGGGACACAGTGGGCATCTATCTCTATTGCTCTGGAATACATAGTTTTGAGTCTTGGAAATTATAGTATTATAATTTACTATCGTATAGAGTTTCTAATATATTGGAGTTAAAAGGAGGACATTAAAGTTTTATATAACATAGGTTTGTAGCTTCATTTAGATTCTTTTTTTTTTTAATTTTCTATTTCTTAAACAGAAATAGACATTTTAGTAGGTATTAAGTTTGGAATAAATAGAAATTAAAAATAAAAAAGATGTATTTTATATGTGTGTGTGTGTGTGTGTGTGTGAGAGAGAGAGAGAGAGAGAGAGAGAGAGATAAAGAGGGTGAGAAAGATAGACAATAACAGAGACAGAGAGAAACAGAGACAGAGATAGTTTGGAAATCTTTGAAAGCATCACCATGATTTTTCACAAGTTATTCTTGTCCTGCTGTTTGATTCTGTGTCCATCACATTGGTCATCAACAAGGCTAGAGTATTCAGAAGTTTTATAGAATATCTGAGATTTAATGTAGACTGTGAAAGATGAGTGGTATTTAGATATGCATATGGGAGGAAGGAGGGCATTCAAGGTAAGAGGGCCAGATTTAGAAAATCATTGTTATTAGTATTTTATACAGTACTCTAAGATTTGTAAAGTAGTTTAAATATGGCATCTCACCTGATCCTTACAACAACCCTGTGCTATTATTATTTCTGTTTTACAGCTGGAGAAATTGAGGCTGAAAGAAGTTAAATGATTTGCCCAAGAGTAATTCTTTAATGTTGCATCTGCCAAAATCTGTGTAATCCTTATTGTGATATGCTGATATTTGCATTGTTTCTTTATGTTTACTTGCAGTATTTTCCCCTTGCCTGATAGTTCTGTAGTTTTACTATAATATTCTTTGAAATTTTTATTTTGGAATCTCTTCCAGTGCCTGTCTGAGGCAGGATTAGGACTTAGATCTTGTGGACTTCAAGTCCAGCATTCAATTCATTGTCCTACTTTAAAGTTAAGAGTGAACATTGTGTAAGGAATATGAAAATTTCACAGTTAATTAGCATTTAGAAGGCATTTTCACTGACTCTATTTGGCCAAAATATAGCCATATTGTGAAACTATTATTTGAGATATTTAATATAAATCCCTGGTAATAAGAGCAATACACAGATTTTTTCCTGATAATTATTTGTAATATTTGTGTTATTTGTAAATGTTGAATCATCTAACATTTACTTGACAGCAAGCAATGTGAACAGAGCAGCCTAGAAAATATGAAATTTCCAAATGAAGGTTATAAAAATATGTTGTAATGTTATATATCAATATCATCCATTTAATAAAATGATATGTCATTGAAACTGATTACAACTGGGCATTTATTATGTTTTAAATTGTGTAATGTGAATAACTTTTGGATATGTTTAAACATATTTATTTAGTTTTAAGAAGGTCATATTTAATGAACATTTAATTCAGTCTGAAATTATGTATCACTCTTAAGAAGTACCAAAATATTGGAAGAATATTTTAAAAGCCTTTCTGCTTGGAATAACACGTATTGATAGAAACAGAAAAATGGCATATCAAATTTTATAAATATTCTCTCCACAGCATTTACCATATTACTACCCTTCAGTAAAATGCTAATAATTAGGTTTTCTAATCAGACTCATGAGTTTGGAATGTTCTTATTAAAAAATTCAGACTGTATTTTAATTTTCCCTCATTTACTTAAGATATTTTTTAATATATTTAAAGTTGGGGAAAATTAATTCAATAACCACATTCAACTTAGCTTAGCCAACTCGGGGCAAGTCACTTTATTTCTCTGATACTTAATTTTGTCGTCTAAAGAATGACTATAACACAATTTATACTGCCTATCCCATAGATATAGTATAATTGAAATATTTCATCAAACTAGTCCTATATAGATATGTTAATATTATCATTACTAGAAAAATTTGTTTTTAGTGAACTCTTAAGCTGAAGACTGTGCCAAGTGCAGATCCTGAATCTGTGATTTTATTGTTGTGGCAAACTATGTTCAATTTTTCTCTTAGAGTGTTGCCTGAGAGCTTAAAATGACTTGCTCTCAGTCACACACTACCTTCATGAACTTTACAAAATGACAGATAGGTTAAAAACATACAGAAATAAAAAGAATTTAAAAATAATCTGACAGGCACAAAAAAGCATTTGAAGATTTGAAGATAAGGGTTGTTTGTAATTTTTCTTTCTATCTACAGTGCTTAGCATACCTGGAACATAGTAAGCACTTAATAATTGCTTGTTGAATTTATATGTCAGATCCAAGGAAGAGAAGACCATTTAAGAGTGAATAAAATTGGAGAAAGTTCATGGAGGAAGTAGCATTTGGGGTTCATGGAGGAAGTAACATTTGGATGGAGTCTTAAGGACAGGGTTAGATTTAAACAAGGGGAAATTGATTTCCTGAGATGTTTGTTGGGAAGTACCAGGAATTCTTAGTGTGAGAAATGCTGAAAAGTTGGGTCTTCACACTGTTGCAAGCTTTGAGGTAGTGTGGGACAGTGGGTACTACTGACCAAGAGGTTTTAAGAATGTGAGAGGTTAAGAAAGGTTAGGATTCACAGATGCTGATGTCAGTAGTTCCTTTGTTTGTTAATGTTTTTTGGATAATTATTTTAATTATTTTCCAAATGTGTTTTATTATCAGTAGCAAATTTTGATTCAACATGCCACACAAAACCTTAGTGTACTTCTAATGTGTTCCTATGCTCTATAAAGACTTAGTTAGTAGTGATATTGCTGCATCAAAGGATGTGCAGTTTCATTGCCTTTCGAACGTAGTTTTAATTGCTCCCCAGAATGGTTGGATCAGTTCATAACTCTACCAAAAAAACACATAACTTCACACAAAAGTGTCACAATATTCTTGCATCCTCTGCATCAGTTTTTAAATCATATAGCTGATCTGATAGGTATAAAATGATATTTCAGAGTTGTTTTTATTTGTATTTCTCTGATCAAAAGAGATATAGAGCATGTCTTCATATGCCCATGGAGAGCTTTGATTTCTTCATATGAAAACTGCCTTTCATATCCTTTGACCATTTATTACTTAAAGAATGACTTGCATTTTTTATTAATTTGACTTAATACTCTTAAGTATTTTAGAAATGTGGTCTTTATCAGACACTTGTTGTAAAGATTGTTTCACAGCTTTATGCTTTCCTTCTAATTTTAATTGGATTGATAGTTTTTATGCAAAAGCTTTTTAATTTGACTTCTGGGGTGGAGCCAAGATGGTGGAGACAACACACATTTCCCTCGGACCTCATATAACCCTCAGACTAATTAAGCAAGTCCAGCCTCTGAATTAGCTCTGGACTGGCAGAACCCACAGATATTGGGAGTGCAACAAATTACCAGTAGAAGATAACTTTGAAGCTTGTCAGAAAAGGTCTGTTTTAATTGGAAATAGGAGGGAGGCAGGCAACACAAAACAGGAGGGAGGCAGTCAAGCACAAGCCGCTGAGTACAAACACCAGTGCAGACAGCACAGAGTCCCAGGGTGGTGTGGACTCTACAGGCAGTGTGGACTCCATATGGTGGAGAATTTATGAGGAGGAATCTACAGCATCACTGTTGGTCACTCTGCCTTAGTTGCAAGCCAGTAGATCAGCAGAGAAATTAGAAAACATCCAACTCAAACACAAAAGTTAATAGTGAACCCCAAAATATCAGAATCTCATGGGACCTGGCCATGCCCACCCAGCACTGGCAGTCATTCAGCACTGACCCAGGGCAGCTGTGGCCCTTCATAGAGGAAGCCACTGCTAGTAGAGGAAGCTAGTAGAGGAAAACCTCCTCTGCCCTAAAAATAGACCTTAAGTTTTTTTTTTTTTTTCAGTGAATAAAAAAGTAAAGAGAACACTGACTATAGATAGCTTCTATGGTGAAAGAGAAGAACAGGTTTCAAAACCTGAGGGGACTAAAGGCAGATTATCTCCAGATGAAGCCACAAAATGTGATATTAATTGGTCCTCATCACACAAGGCTCCCCTAGAAGAAATTAAAAAGGATAGTAAAAGAGAGCTAGAAGAAAAATGGAAAAAGGAAATGAAAACTTTGCAAAAGACATATAACTCATTAAAAGATATATTTAACAAAATGGGAAAAGAAAACAAGTCCCAGAAAAACAGAATTTGTGAAATAGATAATGAAAATAACTCCTTAAAAACACAATTTGTGAAATGGAAAAAAATCCATAGAAGAAAACAACTCATTTAAAAATTCAATTGAACAATAACAAAAAGTAATGAAAAAATGAAGGAAATAATACACTAAAATTCAGAACTGAATAAATGGAAATGAATGACTCTATGAGACAACAAGAATCAAGCAAAACCAAAAAAATGAAAAAGATAGAAAAAATCTAAAATGCCTAATTGGGAAAACAACTAACCTGGAAAATAGATCTAGGAGAGACAATCTAAAAATTATTGGACTCCCTGAAATCCATGATGAAAAAAAAAAGAGGGCAGGCACTATTTTTCAGGAAATCATAAAAGAGAACTGCCCAGATGCCATAGAATCAGAAGGTAAAATGACCATTGAATGAATTCACTAAACACCTCCTGAAAGAGATCCCAAATTTAAAATCCCAAAGAATATCGTGGCTAAATTTCAGAATATCAGACCAAGGAAACAATATTATAAGCAGCCAGAAAGAAACACTTCAAATACCAAGGAGCCACAATAAAGATTACTCAGGACCTAGCAGCTTCCACTTTAAAGGATCAAAGAGCCTGGAATCTGATTTTCTGAAAGGCAAAGGAACTTGGAATGCAGCCAAGAATATATTACCCTGCTAAACTGAGCACTTTCTTTCAGGGAAGAATATAGACATTCAATGAAACTGGGGAATTCCATTTATTTTTTATGAAAAAACCAGAGCTAAAAATATTTGACTTCCAAATACAGAACTCAAGAGAAGCATAAAAAGATTAAAAGAAAAAAAACTTGAGAACTATTTCTGTTATGGGTAAACATAGAGAATACATGTATGATGTGATTTTACTGTAATAAAAAGAAACAAGAGGTGGAAAGGGGATTGTAACAGAAAAAAAGGGAAAGTAAGGTAAAATGAGGGAAATTACATCTTAGGAAGAGGCAAAGAAAACCTTTTATAATTGAGGGAAAGGAGAAAGGGAAGCAAAAAGGGAAGGGGTAAGCTAAATAGAAAGGAAAACAGAAATAGTAGGGGAAAAGGTAAAAGAAAGGAGGAGGACTGCTTGAGGCAAGAGTGCTCATAAGGAAAATACTAGAAAAGAGGGAAAGGGGAAAAGGAAAGAGAAAAGTCTAATTTGGGCTTAATAAGATGGCAGGAAATACAGAATTAGTAGTTTTAACTGTAAATGTGAATGGGGTGAACAGTCCCATAAAGTGTAAGCTGTAATATTACCCATGCATATAACTTGTAAAAAAAAAAAAAAAAAGTTCAAACAGGAAAAAAAAAAGCTTTGTCTAGTTCATAAAAACTCTTTATTCTTGTATTATTGCAGAAAGAAACTCACTAAATTAACCAAAAAGGAATTTCCCAAAAGTTTGGTATAAAGAACATATTAACCCCAATGTATTTAATAATGAATCTTTAAGAAAGACAATTTACAAATGAAAAAATCCTTTCATCTTATTAATAAATAAGCTATCTTACATATTCATTTCAATAAACTCATTGAATTTGGACTCAAATATCATAGTTTTCAGGGTGGTACAAGCCAGAACAACACTAAAAAAAAATAAGATGTAGAAAGGTAAGGATACATAGAGAAGATTCATGCAATTGGCAATAGATTTTTGAAAACATTGAAGCATTCTCTCTCAAGATATTTTAAAAGGATCGATACCAAGAGATTACAAAAGCATAATCATTATTATTAATGAAAAAAGGTGATTGAAAGACATCTGTAGTGACCAACATTATTAACACCTGCCTACTTTCTCATATCTAAAGGCTTTTCAATGAAAATCATGAACATATGAAGGCCATGCTTTAAAAAGGTATGCACTGACCATAATTCAACAATCACAAAATTAACTGGAAGATAGAGAATATGATCCTACTTTGATTGTTCTCTCTGTGTCTCTCTGTCTCTTTTTCTGACAAAATAATTTGACTGTAAGAACTCCTTACACCAAGATTTCTTCCTTATATTTGCTGAACACAGAAGAACGAGGCAAAACAGACATGCCTTTGTTCAGTGACTCTGAAAATGAATATCAAATGAAGCATATAAAAAGAAAACCTGGGCTTACTTATACTACATGTGTTTATCACTGTTCTTTGCAAAATTGCATATAGATACTTAGTTCTTCCAGATGCTTCTATTTGTAGAAGACATTGTTCTGACATAGTCATAGAGCACTAGAGAACCACTTAATTCTTTATATCCAAAACTAAATGACATGCAATTGTTCAAAATAGTTTGTCCTGAGAATCTATACAAACAAGCTGGATAGAGATTGCTTGTTTTCTTGACTGATATGAAGTTGGGTGCATAGCTCATAGAGCTGGCCTGTTAGTACAAAGATCTTAATGGGCACAGCCTAAGGACAATGGGGGCCTGATATTTAAAAAGAAGAAAAATAATGGAAGAAATTTCATTTGGAAACATAAAATCATCTTAATACCAGTATTCTTTGAGAGATGCTATATGTATATTAATCATAGAATCATCTTCAAAAAATAAAAATCAAAGGGCCCTCGAAGGGAAATGATAGTCACAAATAGGCTGCAGCCCTTGCAGTCCTTGTCCTATACAATTTTCATCCCACATCCTGCCATAAACCCACTACATGAAGCTCACCCAAAATGCTAAATAAGAATTTTTTCTAGGTATCTTTATTATGAAAGTAGCAAGGCAGAAACGAAAATTTTCTTAGTACAGTGGAGGATTTGTAGGGGAGAATGATAAAATATATGTTTATAATCTGACATCTATTTTCTCATTGTATTTATTGTTTAGGATTATAAATATTGACCATAGTCTAACTTAAATTATTTTCCCCATTTTAGAAATGAGAAAGAGTTTGTCTGATCTACTTTATAATAAAGAAAAAATAAATTATTATATGAAAACTTGCAAAAGTGGCAGAACAGGTTTTCTCAAATGCCCAAGGACATTGTCTGTCTTTTAATTGAATTCCCATAGATAACCTGAACCTATCTGTCAGACATGACTTTCTCTCTCTCAGATTTGTTCCCATACATGCAGGCTCACAGGTGTCCTTATCTCATCCATGCAGCTGCATTATATAATTTTGTTCCATTCTCCTACTCAAATCTAGTGGATCTTTTGTGAGCACCAAAAAATGTCCTTGAAACCCTCTTAATTCAACCCATTCCTGATCTCAGTAGACCCTGTTAAATTCTCACTGCTAACATAGCTTGAATATGTCTTTAATAACCTAACTATGCCAGTATATTTATTGACACTTTGGGATCCATTGAATCACCCAGGAATAACTTTTCATAGTAAATTCTAAACTATTTACTTTGCTAATTGGGTTGTGGTCTTTTGAAATATTATAAGAAATTTATGGGAATACAGAGATGAGTTTTATTAAATGATAAAGTATTAATAGGTGATATTTGACAAAGTAATATAACCTGATGAAATGATAAGGTTTAGGTCTCAAATGATTTAGCTAGTTATTCTTGAAAGAATCAGAATAGATTTTTGAGGGCATTATCATTTGTTTGGGGGAAGTTTGAGTTTGAGGTAATTTTAAGTCATTCAGGTAGAGTTGAATAGTAGATAGTATTGGAAATATGGAGGAAGGAAGGAGAGTATAGGGAACTGAATTGGAGAGTTGTCAAGACTGAATATAATAGTTTCAGTTATAGGATTTATAACAATTATATATATATATATATATATATATATATATATATATATATAGTATAGGAATTAATGATATGTTAAGAAATGGAGTATATCTAGAGAAGAAAAATCCCAAACAATAAACTTTGGGACTGTTTATATTATAGAAAAGAGAAGTCAGGAAAAAATAGAAAAGGGAAATTAGAGAGGTAAAGTGAAAACTATAAGCTTACTATACCATGGACCTAAAGGGAAAAATGTTTCTAGAAGGGATGAATGTTTTTAATTATATCAAATACTTTGAAATAGTCAAGGAGGTTCAGGACCAAGAAAAGATTATTGAATGTGGTGATTGGTCTGAAGATAGTAAGAGCTAACTGAATCAAAGACATTTTCACTTGAAAACATATTTTTGATCGACGGAGTCAAGATGGCAGAGAAGGCACATGCGACTTTCTAAGCTCTTCTCTTATCCTCTTTATCAATATTATATCGAGCCTCAAAAATAGTCTTGACTGTTACAATTCATAAAGATTAGAAGTATAACAACTCACCAGCTGAAGAAAATCTTCAGTCTCACCAAAAAAAGTTTGTCTTGGGGCACCAATAAATTGTGGTATATGAATATTATGGAATATTATTGTTCAGTAAGAAATGACCAACAGGATGATTTCAGAAAGCCCTGGAGAGACTTACACGAACTGATGCTGAGTGAAACGAGCAGGGCCAAGAGATCATTATATACTTCAACAACAGTACTATATGATGACCAGTTCTGATGGACCTGGCCATCCTCAGCAATGAGATCAACCAAATCATTTCCAATGGAGCAGTAATGAACTGAACCAGCTATGCCCAGCGAAAGAACTCTGGGAGATGATTAAAAACCATTACATTGAATTCCCAATCCCTATATTTTTGCCCACCTGCATTTTGGATTTCCTTCACTGGCTAATTGTACAATATTTCAGAGTCCAATTCTTTTTGTACAGCAAAATAACAGTTTGGTCATGTATACTTATTGTGTATCTAATTTATATTTTAATATATTTAACATCTACTGGTCATCCTGCCATCTGGGGGAGGGGGTGGGAGGAAGGAGGGGAAAAAGTGGAAAAAGAGGTTTGGCAATTGTCAATGCTGTAAAGTTACCCAGACATATAACCTGTAAATAAAAGGCTATTAAATAAAAAAAAAAGAAAAGAAAACATACTTTTAATAGTTTTTGAGCATCTTCACTATTCTGGAGTGTGAAAGTTGACTGATGCTTGATTTGATGTGTGTTGAAAATTTTTCTAGTTCTGTTATAGACCAGAACTCTGAACTTGAAATAAAGGATTCTTACAAGGTATTAAGTCATAAAATTTACCCACTGTGTACCTGATTTTGTTTATTATGCTAAAGGATTCTGCATGTTTGTTTTCCCCACTTTCTCTTGTTTTTTGAATAAAGATCACCTCTTATAACAGAAAAAAAGGCATTAAGTCAGTGGAATTGATAGAGACAATAGTTATCTAATTTAGCATGGTTCAGTGTGATTGATTTAATCCTACAAGGAGATGTTATGGGCCAGAACTTGAAACCAGGTACTAAGTGGAGTTGAGGAGACAATGGTTAAATCTAGTTTAGCATTGATTTAATCCTACAACAAATAATGGTTTCCTAGTGATATAATGATTGGTTTGTACGCAGTGTGGTTCATATAAGCTAGAAGCCTCAGCAAGGGAGATTGAGAGATTTAGAGACAAGCAGATGGAAGGCTGGAGGCTGAAGGCCAGATTGCAAACCCTTGGACTCAGACAGATTCATCCTATCTCACACCGCCTTGGTGGCAGGCTCTCCTCCTTCGCTTCTCTACTGAAACCAAGACTCTGGAAGGTCTCTAGAAAACTGAGTCCCAAGTGAAGGAGTTAAGACTTTGAAGGAGATGATAAAGGATTTGAACTTTAACACCTGGCTGCACTTGTGATGATTATTGAACTGAAATGAAGGCTTCCTCCAGAGACCCCAAGAAAACCTCAACAGAGAGCATTTAATAGTTTCTCTTGCCCAGCAAGAAATAAATTAGTTCACTGTGGTTTTTTTTAAATATTCACTGGAGAAAACATGGGATTAAAAATGTATAGCTTTCCTAGATAAATGACTGAAAGAGTAATAATAGGAAGTAGAGAATTTAGGCAAAGAGATCAAAAGGGCCTGAAATTATGAGGTCTAACCCATAGATTAATCCTCTTTAGGTAATTGTGAAAAAAAGTAGAATGTTAAAAACAAAAAAGAAAGAGGAGCCTAAATGATGGAGAGGACATACACTTCTATCTAAGCTCTTCCTTTGCCCTCAGATTACTTCTTTCATGATACAGTCTCAGAATTAGTGCCTTACTGAAAAAATCCACAAATATTGGGAGTACAACACATTACCAAAAGAAGATATCCTTGAAATTCATCAGAAAAGGTCTGTTTTTGCTCACGGGCGGGGTGATTAGAGCAGGTGCAGACCTCAGGAAGGCAACAAGAACATGGAAGGTAGACATTGTTGAACAGACCAGAGGGGGGCGGCATGTGGTCTCAGTAGGCAGAAAATTTGTGGGGAGAACTTTACCACAGTGTGAGCTACTTTGCCCTGACTCAACAACCAGTAGATCATCAGAGAAGCTATAAACACAAGGGATAAAGACTATAATCCTGAAATACTAGGGTTTCTCAGGATCAGGCCACACCCAGCACTAGGAGTGACTCAGCATGCTTTTAGAGTCTCAGAGCATAACCACTATGCAGACACAGCCCAGCCACTGCTGTCCTGCTGTTGCTTCACTGCTACTTCCTGTAGTCTGTAGAGGAAGCTTGGTAATGCCATATTGGCCCAAAAGCAGACTGCACTTGCTTTTTTTTCCTTTTGTTGCTTTTGTGTCAAAATGAATAAAAAGTTAAAGTGAGCTCTAACTATAGATAGCAGCTATATGGATAGAGAGCAGACTTCAGACTCTGAGGAGACTAAAAACAGATTGTCTCTAGATGAAGCCCCAAAAGGAAATATGATCTGATCCCCATCACACAAGGCTCTCTTAGAAGAAATTAAAACGCTCTTACAAAAGAGCTAGAAGAAAAATGGAAAAAGGAAAGGGAAACTTGCAAGAGGGTCTGGACAAGTCATCCCACTCATTAAAAGATAGAGTGGATAAAGAAATCAAATCCCTGAAAAACAGAATGAGTGAATTGGAAAAGGTAAACAATTCCAAAGAAAATAGAATTAGTGTATTGGAAAAAGAAAATAACTCCTTAAAAAATAAAATTGGCAAAATGGAAAAAAAATCCATAGAACAAAACAATTCACTTAAAAACTCAATTGGACAATTACAAAAAAGAAATTTAAAAAAAGTAAATGAAGAAAATAATTCATTAAAAATCAGAATTTAACAAATGGAAATGAATGACTTGAGGAGATACCAAGCATCAGTCAAGCAAAACCAAAAAAATGAAAAAATTGAAAAAAAAGTTAAATACCTACTTGGGAAAACAACAGACCTTGAAAATAGATCTAGGAGAGATAATCTGAGAATTATTGGACTTCCTGAAAATTATGAAGAAAAAAAGAACACTATTTTTCAGGAAATCATCAAAGAGAACTGCCCAGATGTTATAGAAAGAGAGGGTAAAATAGACATTGAAAGAATTCATAGGTCACTTACTGAAAGAGATCCCAAAATCAAAACTCCAAGAAATATTGTGACTAAATTCCAGACCTATCAGACCAAGGAAAAAATACTACAAGCAGCTAGAAAAAAACAATTCAAATAGAGAGGAGCCACAATAAGGATTACTCAGGATCTAGCAGCATCCACATTAAAGGATGGAAGGTTCTGAAATCTGATATTTCAAAAGGTTAAGGAACTTGGTATGCAGACAAGAATAACTAACTCAGGCAAAATGAGAAATTTTTTTTCCAGGAAAGAAGATGGACATTCAATGAAATAAGTGAATTTCATCTATTTGTTATGAAAAAAAAAATGGAATTAAACAAAAAGTTTGATTTCCAAATATAGGACACAAGAGAAACATAAAAAGGTAAAAAAAAAGTCTTGGGAACTATATTTCTGGTATGAGTATACATAAAGAATACATGTATAATTTGGTTTTACTATTATAATATAAAAAATAAACTAGAGGTGGAAAAGAAATTGTACTAGAAAAAAAGGGTAAAGTGGGGGTACTATACCTCATGAAGAGACAAAGGAAACTTATTATATCTAAGGGAAATAAAGGAGGGGGTGAACATAGTGTATATCTTACTCTCATCAGAATTGGCTTAAAGAGAAAAATATGAGACATATTTGATTTACAAAGAAAATTCTCGTACCTCATTGAAAAGTGGAAGGGGGAAGTGAAAAGGAAAGAAGTAAGCTAAATAAAAGGGAATATAGAAATTTTGAGGAAAGAGAGTAAGAAAAGGGGAGGGATTGTAAGGAGGGGGAGAGAACCTAAAAAAGGAAGGCTATGTGAGGAAAGTGGTGCTCACAAGTTTAATACTGGGGAAGGATGTAAGGGGGAAGGAAAGGAGAAAAGCATAAGCAGGGGTTAACAAGATGGCAAGTAATACAGAATTAGTAATTTTAACCATAAATGTGAATGGGGTAAACTCCTCCATAAAGCACAAGCAGATAGCAGACTGGATTAAAAACTAGAATCCTACAATATGTTGTTTACAGGAAACATACTTGAAGTAGGACAGTACATACAGAGTAAAGGAAAAAAGCCTGGAGTAGAATCTACTATGTTTCAGGTGAAGTCAAAAAAGCAGGGGAAGCCATCCTGATCTCAGATCAAGCAAAAGCAAAATTGATCTAATTAAAAGAGATAAGGAAAGGCATTGTATGTTGCTAAAGGGTAGCATAGATAATGAAGCAATATCAATATTAAACATATATGCACCAAGTGGTGTAGCATCTAAATTCTTAAAGAAGAAATTAAGAGAGCTACAATAAGAAATAGACAGTAAAACTATCATATCAGAATTAGATAAATCAAACCACAAAATAAATAAGAAAGAAGTCAAAGAGGTAAATATAATATTAGAAAAGTTAGGAATGATAGATCTTTGGAGAAAAGTAAATGGAAACAGAAAGGAATGCACTTTCTTCTCAGTAATTCATGGAACCTATACAAAATTGACCATATGTTAGGACATAAAAACCTCAAATTCAAATGCAGAAAGGTAGAAATAATAAATGCCTCCTTTTCAGCTCATAATGCAATGAAAATTACATTTAATAAAAAGCCGGGGGGAAATAGACAAAAAATAATTGGGAACTAAATTATCTCATCCTAAAGAATGATTGGGTGAAACAGCAAATCATAGACACAATTAACAATTTCACTCAAGAAAATGAAAATAATGAGGCATCATATCAAAATGTGTGGGATACAGTCAAAGAAATATTAAGGGAAAATTTTATCTTTTTAAAGACCTACTTGCATAAAATAGAGAAAGAGAAGGTCAATGAATTGGGCTTGCAGCTAAAGGCTAGAAAAGGAGCAAATTAAAAACCCCCAGTCAAACACTATACTTGAAATTCTAAAAATAAAAGGAGAGATCAATAAAATTGAAAGTAAAAAAATAACTATTGAATTAATAAATAAAACTAAGAGTTGGTTCTATGAAAAAACCAACAAAATAGACAAACCCTTAATAAATCTGATTTTAAAAAGGAAAGAGGAAAATCAAATTGTTATTCTTAAAAATTAAAAGGGAGAACTTTTCACCAATGAAGAGGAAATTAGAGCAATAATTAGGAGTTACTTTGACCAGCTTTATGCCAATAAATTTGATAACTTAAATGAAATGGAAGAATACCTTCAAAAATATAGTTTGCTCACATAAACAGAAGAGGTAAATTGGTTAAATAGTCTCATTTTAGAAAAAGAAATAGAACAAGTTTTTAATCAACTCCCTAAGAAAAAATCCCCAGGACCAGATGGATTTACATGTGAATTCTATGAAACATTTAAAGAAAAATTAACTCTAATGCTTGTTAAAATATTTGAAAAAAATTAGGGATTAAAGGAGTCCTATCAAATTCCTTTTATGACACAGATATGGTACTGATACTTACACCAGGTAAATTGAAAACAGAGAAAGAAAATTATAGACCAAGCTCTCTAATGAATATTGATACAAAAATCATAAATAAAATATTAGCAATGAGATCAGAGAAAATCATCCCCAGGATAATACACCATGACCAAGTAGGATTTATATCAGGAATGCAAGACTGGTTCAATATTAGGAAAACTATTAGCATACTTGACTATATCAATAACCAAATTAACAAAAATCATATGATCATCTCAACAGATGCAGAAAAAGCATCTGATAAAATCCAACATTCATTCCTATTAAAAACACTTGAGAGTATAGGAATAAATGGACTTTTCTTTAAAACAGTCAATTTGACAATTGTTGGGTAAATTGTGGTATATCAATGTTACAGAATATTATTGTTCTGTAAGAAATGACCAGTAGGATTGTAAAGCATGGGCAGGGACTTCTTCAGTGAAATTAGGTTCCTAGGTCCACATGTTGGGAGTCAAAAGTAAAGTATAGGCTAGATCCCTGAAAGGCCTGGGGGTCAGCCAGAATCAGGGAAAATTAAAGTGCTTGGTCTTTGGGAGAGACTTGAAGGAGGCAGGCAAGCATAATGCTAGATTCTGAAGTCCGGGATCACCAACCTCTCTCCTCCTTGACCTTCTGCCAAGTGCTTCTGGCCTTTCCCTTTGCCCACCTTCCAGGGCCTGCCCCTCCTAATCCTTGCCTACAATTATCTTAACACCAAATATTCAGTAAGCACCAATGGTGAGAAGAGCCATTATCCAAATATGCTAATAGAGTCATTATCTCACATACAATAGGTAATTAGCCGTAAATGCTCTGATTGTCTGACTCAACCATACTTTTTTGGAATTTCAGACCTTTACACAGAATGAATACAGAGAGGGTTAGAGAGAGTTACATGAACTGATGCTAAGTGAAATGAGCAGAACTAGGAGATCATTATACACTTCAACAACAATATTATATAAGGATATATTCTGATGGAAGTGGATATCTTAAATCAGCTACACCCAAAGAAAGAACACTGGGAAATGAATGTGGACTACTTGCATTTTTGTTTTGCTTCCAAGGTTATTTTTAGCTTCTGAATCTGATTTTTCTTGTGCAACAAGAGAACTGTTCTAACCTCTATACATATATTGTATTTAAGATATACATTGGCATGTTTAAGATATATGAGACTGCCTGCCATTGAGGGGAGGGGAGGAAGGGAGGAAGGGGAAAAGTTGAAAGAGAAGGGACAATGTTGAAAAATTATCCATGCATATGCTCTGTCAATAAAAAACTATAATAATTAAAAATAATAATAATACTAAAAAAAGTAAGAGAGCAAAAGAGAGCCAAGGACAAATAACAGTGAGTGCCACCTGTCTTTGCAGAAATGAAATATTTTATGCTCCTTTTGTGATACATTTTTTCCCTCTTGTGTCATTTCTATAACAAGCACGAGGTAAGATCGTATCTTTTCTATTCTTAGTTTGGAAATATTTTTTATTTTTTAATTTTTTTTATTATAGCTTTTTATTTACAAGATATATGCATGGGTATTTTTCAGCATTGACAGTTGCAAAACCTTTTGTTCCAATTTTTCCTCTCCTCCCCCTACCCTCTTCCCCAGATAATAGGTAGACCAATACATGTTAAATATGTTAAAGTATATGTTAAATACAATGTATGTATACATTTCCATACAGTTATTTTGCTGCACAAAAAGAATTGGACTTTGAAATAGTGTAAAATTACCCTGTAAAGGAAGTCAAATATGCAGGCGGACAAAAATAAAGGGAATGGGGATTCTATGTAGTAGTTTACCCTGATTTCCCTGAGTTTTCTTTTGCTGTGTGTAGCTGGTTCAATTCATTACTGTTCTATGGGAACTGATTTGTTTCATCTCATTGTTGAAGAGGGCCATGTTCATCAGAACTGATAATCATATAGTGTTGTAATTGAACTATATAATGATCTCCTGGTCTTGCTCATTCCACTCATCATTAATTTATCTAAGTCTTTCCAGGCCTTTCTGAAATAATCCTGCTGGTCATTTCTTACATAATAATAATGTTCCATAACATTCATATACCACAATTTATTCAGCTTTTCTCCAATTGATGGGCATCTACTCAGTTTCCAGTTTCTGGTCACTACAAAGAGGGCTGCCACAAACATTTTTGCACCTAGAGGTCCCTTTCCCTTCTTTAAGAGTTTTTTGGGAAATAAACCTAGTAGTCACACTGCTGGATCAAAGGGTATTCACAATTTAATAACTTTTTTAAGCATAGTTCCAAATTCCTCTCCAGAATGACTGGATGTGTTCACAATTCCACCAACAATGTATCAGTGTCCCAGTTTTCCCACATCCCCTCCAACATTCTGCATTATCTTTCCCTGTCATTCTAACCAATCTCACAAGTGTGTAGTGATATCTCAAAGTTGTCTTAACTTGCATTTCTCTGATTAATAATGACTTGAAACATCTTTTCATATGACTAGAAATACTTTCAAGTTCTTTGTCTAAGAATTATGTGTTCATAGCCTTTGACCATTTATCAATGGGAGAATGGCTTGATTTCTTATAAATTAGAGTTAATTATATATTTTGGAAAGGAAGCCTTTATTAGAACCTTTGACTGTACAAATGTTTTCCCAGTTTATTGCTCCCCTTCTAATCTTGTCTGCATTAGTTTTTTTTTTTTGTAAAAACAAAACAAAACAAAACAAAAACAAAAACAAAAAAACAAAAAACTTTTCAATTTGATATAATCAAAATTTTTCATTTTGTGATCAATAATGACCTCTAGTTTTTCTTTAGGCATAACTTCCTTCCTCCTCCACAGGTCTAAGAGATAAACTATCCTATGTTCTTCTAATTTATTTATAATCTCATTCTTTATGCCTAGTTCAAGAACCCATTTTGACCTTGTCTTGGTGTATGGTGTTAAGGGTGGGTCAATGCCTAATTTCTGCCATACTAATTTCCAATTTTCCCAGCAGTTTTTGTCAAACAGTGAATCCTTATCACAAAAGCTGAGATCTTTGGCTTTGTCAAACATTAGGTTATTAAAGTTATAGACTGTTTTGTCTTTTGAACCTAACCTATTCCATTGATCAACTAGTCTATTTCTTAGTTAACACCAAATGATTTTGGTAACTGTTGCTTTATAATATAATATTAAATCTGATATAGTTAAGACATCTTCATTTGACTTTTTTTTTTCATTAGTTCCCTTGAAATTTTTGACCTTTTGTTTTTCCACATGATCTTTGTTGTTATTTTTTCTAGGTCATTAAAATAGTTTTTTGGGAGTCTTATTGATATAGTGCTAAATAAATAGATTAGTTTAGGTAGTATTGTCATCTTTATTATATTTGGTCACCCTATTAAAAGCATTTAATATTTTTACAATTGTTTAGATCTGACTTTATTTGTGTGCAGAGTGTTTTGTAGTTTTGCTCATATAGTTCCTGATTTTTTCTTGGCAGATAGATTCCCAAATATTTTATACCATTGGTAGTTAATTTCAAGGGAATTTCTCTTTGTAACTCTAACTGTTGCATTTTGTTAGTGATATATAAGAATGCTGATGATTTATGTGGGTTTATTTTGTATCCTGCAACTTTGCTAAAGGTGTGCATTATTTCTAATAGCTTTTTAGTAGAATCTCTGGGGTTCTCTAAGTATACCATCATATCATCAGCAAAGAGTGATAGTTTGGTTTCCTCATTACTGATTCTAATTCCTTTAATCTCTTTCTCAATTCTCATTGCCAAATCTAGCATTTCTAATACAATATTGAATGGTATGGTGATAGTGGGCAACTTTGTTTCACTCCTGATCTTAGTGGGAATGGTTCCAGTTGATCCCCATTATATATGCTGCTTACTGATGGTTTTAAATAGATGCTACAGATTATTTTGAGGAAAAGTACATTTCTTCTTATACTTTTAAGTGTTTTTAATATGAATGGTAGTTGGATTTTATCAAATGCTTTTTCTACACCTATTGAGATGATCATATACTTTTTTGTTAATTTGGTTATTAATATGGTCAGTTATACTAATAGTTTTCCTAATATTGAACCAGCCCCGCATTCCTGGTATAATTCCTACTTGGTCATGGTATATTATCCTGGGGATGATTTTCTGTAGTCTTTTTGCTAATATCTTATTTAAGATTTTAGCATCAATATTCATTTGGGAGATTGGTCTATAATCTTTTTTCTCTGCTTTCAACCTGCCTGGTTTAGGTATTGGTACCATGTCTGTGTCATAAAAGGAATTTGGTAGGACTCCTTCATTCCCTATTTTTTCAGATAGTTTATATAGCATTGGGGTTAATTGTTTTTTTTTTTAAATGTTTGGTAGAATTTGCTAGTAAATCCATCTGGTCCTGGGGATTTTTATCTTAGGGATTTGATTAATAGCTTGTTCCCTTTCTTTTTCTGAAATGGGACTATTTAAGCAATTTACTTCTTCCTCTGTTAATCTGGGAAGCCTATATTTTTGGAGGTAGTCATCCATTTCACTTAGCTTATCAAATTTATTAGCATAAAGTTAGGCAAAGTTACTCATTATTATTGCTCTAATTTCCTCTTCATTGGTAAAAAAAGTTTTCCCTTTTCATTTTTAAGACTAACAATTTAATTTTCCTCTTTCCTTTTTCTAATCAAATTTACCAAGGGTTTATCTAATTTGTTGGTTTTGTCATAAAACTAACTCTTAGTTTTATTTATTAATTCAATAGTTTTTTTCTTTCAATATTATAAATTTCTCCTTTTTATTTTAGAATGTCAAATTTAGTATTTCATTGAAGATTTTTAATTTGGCCTTTTTCTAGCTTTTTAAGTTGCAAGCCCAATTCATTGATCTTCTCTTTCTCTATTTTATTCAAATAAGCCTCTAAAGATATAAAATTTTCCCTTATTACTGTTTTGTCTACATCCCACAAATTTTGGTATGATATGTCATCGTTGTCAACGTCTTGGGTGAAGTTATTAATTGTTTCTATAATTTGCTGTTTTACCCAATCATTCTTTAAGAGGAGATTATTCAGTTTCCAATTACTTTTTGGTCGGTCTATTTACCCCTAGCTTTTTGTTGAATGTAGATTTTATTGGATCATGATCTGAAAAGAATGCATTTACTATGTCTGCCTTTCTGCATTTAATGTTGAGCTCTTTATGTCCTAATATATTGTCAATTTTTGAATAGGTTCCATGAACTACTGAGAAGAAAGTATACTCCTTTCTGTCTCCATTCAGTTTTCTCCAAAGATCCATCATACCTAATTTTTCTAATATTCTATTTACCTCTTTAATTTCTGTCTTATTTGTTTTTGTGGTTTGATTTATCTAGTTCTGAGAGGGCAAGGATGAGATCTCCCATTAATATAGTTTTGGTCTCTATTTCTTCTTGCAACTCTCTTAATTTCTACTCTAGGAAGCTAGATTCTATACCACGTGGTGGTTATGTTTAGTATTGATATTGCTTCATTGACTATGCTACCCTTTAGCAAGCTAGTTTCCTTCCTTATCTCTTTTAATTAGATTAGTTTTTGCTTTTGCTTGATCTGAGATAAGGATGGCTACCCCTGCTTTTTTTCATTTCACCTGAAGCATAATAGATTCTGCTCCAGCCTTTTACCTTTGCCCTGTATGTATCTCCCTGCTTTAAATGTGTTTCATGTAAACAACATATTGTAGGGTTCTGGCTTTTGATCTAGTCTGCTACCCTCCTCTGCTTTATGGGAGTGTTCATCCCATTTATAGTTATGGTTAAAATGACTAATTCTGTGTTTCCTGCCATCTTATTATCCCCAGATTATGCTTTACTATTTCTTTCTCCTCCTTTTCCCCCTTCTCCAGTGTTAAACTTGTGAGCACCACTTGCTTCACATAGCTCTCCCCCTTTAGAATTCCTCCCACCCCCTTTGAATTGCTTCCCGTTTTTGGTATCGTTCTTTTATTACTCTTTTCCTTTCCCCTTTTCCTCTCCCACTTTTTAATGAGGTGAGAGAAGTTTCTCTGCAAACCAAATATGTCAATTATTTTCTCTTTGAACCAAATCTGATGGGAGTAAGATTCACGCAATGTTCTTCACCCTCTCTAAATTCCCTCATATATGATGTTTCCTTTGCCTCTTTGTGGGATGCAGTTTCCTTCTTTTTATCTCCCCTTTTTCTGATACTACCCCTTTTCCATTTCTACTCCCCACTTTTTAATGTTATATCAGTAAAATCAAATTATGCATATACTCTTTATGTATACCCATAACAGAAATACAGTTCTCAAGAGTTTTTTTTTTTACCTTTTTCTGCTTCTTTTGAGTCCTATAGTAGAGGTCAAATATTTTGTTTAGTTTTGTTTTTTTCCTTAAAAACAAATGGAATTCATGTGTTTCATTAAATGTCCATCTTCTTTCCTGGAAGAAAATGCTCAGCTTAGCTGGGTAGTTTATTCTTGGTTGCATTCTAAGTTCTTTAGCCTTTTGGAATATCAGATTCCAGGTCCTTTGAATTTTTAATGTGGAAGCAGCAAGATCTTGAGTGATTCTTATTGTGGCTCCTTGGTATTTGAATTTTTTTTCTGGTTGTTTGCAATATTTTTTCCTTAGTCTGATAGTTCTGAAATTTGGCCACAATATTCCTTGGAGTTTTTATTTTAGGGTATTTTTCAGAAAGTGTTCGATGAATTCTTTCAATGCCTATTTTACCTTCTGATTCTATTACTTATGGGCAATTCTCTTTGATGATTTCCTGTAAAGTAGTATCTAGGCTCTTTTTTTCATCATAATTTTCAGGAAATCCAATAATCCTCAGATTCTCTCTCTTAGATCTGTTTTCCAGGTCTGTTGTTTTTCCAAGAAGACATGGACCTTTTTTTTCTATTTTCTCATTTTTTAAAATTTTGCTTGACTAATTCTTGATGTCTCAACAAATCATTCATTTCCAGTTGTTCAGTTCTGATTTTTAATGTTTTAATTTCTTCATTAGCTTTTTTTTTTTTTTTTTTACTTCTTATTGTATATGTCCAATTGAGTTTTTAAGTGAGTTGTTTTGCTCTATGGATTTTTTTCCATTTCATTATTATTATTATTATTTTTACTGAGTTATTTTCTTTTTCCTGTTCACAAATCCTACTTTCTTGGGAGTTCTTTACCTTTTCCAATTCACATTTCAGTAAGTTGTTACTCTCTTGCATAGTTTCTCTTTCCTTTCCTCATTTTTCTTCTAGCTCTCTTTTAAGATTTTTTATAATTTCTTCTAGGAGAGCCTTGTGTGATGGGGATCAAGTTAAACCCCCTTTGGGTTTTTGTCTGAAGACTGTCTGCTATTATTCTCCTCAGGGTTGAAAACCTGCTCTCTTTCTGTATAGAAACTATTGATGATCTGTTTGGTTTTTTTACTCATTTTTTTTAATGCCCTTATGGTCTGCTGTCAGTGCAAGGAGGTTACCAGCTTCCTCTGCAGAGCAGGGTTAGGTATATGGACAATAGCTGTCCTGCAAAAGTGCTACAAACAGTGGCCAAGCTGTGGAAGTGCCCTGAGAAAAGCTCCAGGCCGGAAGTGTCTCTACCCTGGGTTGCAGGGGCCTGAGCTGTGGAGGTGCATGGTAGTGTGGATTAGTGACTGCCCTGGGGCTAGAGGCTGAACAGCAAAAGTCACTGCCCCAGGCAGAAGCCTCCTGTGGGTATTAGCAGTTGCCCTGCGAATCACCCCCACATGGCACCAGAAATGTCTCTGCCTTGGAGAGCGTTGTCACACTGAGGAAGTTCTTTTGCCCCAGGCTGAGCACCCCACTCTGCAGATTAGAGGCTGCCCTGGGATAAATCCCCCTGCTGTGCAGATTTGTGTATGCATCAAGCAAAAGCCCCATGCTACAGAATGAGACTGCACAGCTGTGCTGTGGTCTGTGCTGAGTCACTCACTTCCAGTGCTGTGTGAGTATAGCCAGATCCTTTTAGATTCTGGCATTTTGGGGGAGTATACTCTATCTTTGGCTTTAATTTCTCTGCTTTTCTACTACTTTGCAGCCACAGCAGAGCAGTCAACCTGTGGCAGAGTCCTCCCTGTAAATTTTCTATGGAGACTATCCCTGCCTCAGTCGCTCAATGTGCTAGTCTCTGGTTCTATCCCCTGCTTGCTCTGGCCTGCTCCCTCTGCTCAGGACAACTCTTTTCTGGTGATCTTCCAGATTATCTTTGGCTGGTAAATTGTTGTACTTCCAATCTTTGTGAATTTTACCAGTCAAGCACTATTTTTGAGGTTGAGTTTGGTAATTAGTAATGAGAGTATGAGAGCAGTTTAGAATGTCATGTGTGTCTTCTCCACCATCTTGGCTCCACCTCACCATGTAAATATATATTTTTTTAATTTTTTAAAACAATGTCAATATCATTGCAGGAATATCATTATGCAACATATTTTAAAAATTAGAATACAATTAATTTCTTGAATTTAATGACATTATTATCCAAAAGCATATAGGTAGAAATGTGGGACTGAAGAAGTTTTCATATAAGAATAGAAGCTTACTGTGCTTTTATTTATAAATAGAACAAGCACCATTTTCTCAGGTTACATTTTTTTGCCTTTTTGAAATTTGCATACATCCTCAGAGAGAAAAAAATATGGAAGAATTCAAGTAAAAGAGTTGGTATAAGATAGAGTGTTGGGCTTAGTGTCAGAAAATCCTGAGTTCAAATGTGACCTCAGCCAATAGCTATGTTAAACTGGGTAAATTGCTTAATGTATTTGTATCCTAGGTACTTTTTTTGTCAAAGATAGGGAATATAAACCAAGAAAGGAGTATCAGCTCTGGGAGTCTAGAAGTCAAGAGTCAAGATAAACTAAAGAATTAAAGCTGAACAAGTAGCAAATAACTAGCACAAGATAAGACATGGTAGGAAAGTCACTTTGAGGCAAATTGTGAAAGAAGCTAGAGCAAACACATTTCAGCTTTGTAAGGAAGCTTCTTCTGATCATTTTGTAGCAAGTACAAATGATACACTTTCCAGTGTCAAGTCAGATAAGAACAATTCTGAGAGCAACCATTTTTTAAACAAATAATATGTAACCTTTTGATTGAGATTTTTAAAAAATAATTATAGAAAAAGTTGTATGATATAGAGAAAAGAAAACAGGAAATAGAAACAGAATTGTTATGGGTCTATTGCTTAAATTGTCAAATATAGGTGATGACATAAAAAGGAAGAAGCATGAAAGTGCAGAACAAATTTGGGGAATGGAAAGAAAATTAATTTATAGCATTATAGACCATGTGAAGCTGGGAAAAATAGTTTGGTACTAAATTGTGGAGGGCCCAGAATGATAGAATAAAGAGTTTTATTTTTATCTGTTTGTCACTGTTGGCCACACTCCTACTATATTCTCTTTCTTCCTTTGATAGGTGTTTCTATCCACCAGAGAAATGATTGCTATTTGCATTCATTCTGAGTCAATCAGGATTCAAAGAATGACCATGTGGGGCTTGGCCTGGGACCTGTTGTTGGCCAATCAATGAGAGTCAGAGTGGCTTTGGTTTAAGGCATGGTCCTTAAAAAAGAAATCTAGCCAGTAAACCTCAAAATACTTTGGGAGGGTGCAGTGACCCAAAAATAAAGTTTTTAAGAGCATCTTTAGGTAAGGGTATGATACTTTATGTGGACAGAGGGAAGAAAAGTGGGAAAGGAAAGAAGGAGGGAAAAAAGGGAAGGAAAGAAAGCAGGTTAGATCATTGTTTGAGTTCTGATTGACTCAGAGAGAACATAAATGTCAATTATTTCTGGTTTGACCAGTAACCCTGAGGGGGTTCGCCTCCTAGATTTATATATTTAGTTTAGTTTTTTTTTTTTTGACTATGTAAAAGAAGCCATTCTTTGTATCAATTGCTACCTCTGCTTCTGTCAAACTGAGATCTGTTAAAAAACCTGAGTTTTAAAAGGTCAATGTCTCCCATTGCATCCAGTCATTCTGATCTGTTTGATCACTGCACCCAGTGGTTCTGGTGGGGAAAGTGAGGTAGGTGACTTTGCACAGCCTTTTTCACTAAAATCCAATTCACTTGTATGTCATCACCTCCCTGATATCATGGTCTTCTTGGAAAATGAAGGATAAACAACAACAATAAGAACCTGCCAGACAGATCAAATACCAGATTTGTTCCTCATTGAAAGTCTTTGGTAAAAAAATCATTTCATTCCACTGATTTCAATTTCTTCAGTTGAGGCAGTTGAACTAAATGATTGCTGAATTTTATATATCTTAACTTGGATCTTGTGTGAGACTAGACCTGAGGAAAGAAGGCTAAATCTAAAAATTAAAGTAAGATGCTCATTTCCTTCTCATTAAATATGAAATTTAAGATTAGCAATGTGTATTTTGCTCTAAAAGTGGTTCAGCATTTCCTAAATAAGTTTCTTTTCCTGTTGATTTTTTGTTGTTACTGCTCTAGGTGTTTTACAAAGCAAAATGTCTCATTTTGTGAGTGAAAAAATTGTTATTTTCTATGGGCTCCATTAATACAGTTTATTAATTGTTTATTATCTCATCACTTGTTTCCTTTCCATTCTTGATCATCACAAGTTGTATTTCCCCATATTACTTTATCAACTGAAATTATTTAATGGACAGTTGAAAATATGACTTTATAAATTACTCAGGACACTAAAAAATATTACAAAAAAGGAATAAAATTGTAATATGTTCTGTACCAGATTTTACCTTAAAACTTGCATATTCATATGTCATTGATCTTTTCTAGGGGACACGAGAAGGTAAGAGTAGAAACAGCCCATTAATTAATACCAATAGCCCAAATAATCACTTTCTTGCTTTGCCTATTACCCTCTGGAAATGAAAATGAAAATTCATCTGCTCTGATCAGAAAATCCAAAACCAAGTCAATGTTTGGAGTAGTTTCTATGACATTCAGAATCCTTGCCAGCTCTGTCTAAGCTCTCTGTGTACAAGTCTATCACTGGGATCCATTGTGCTGGATTATATCATATTTATTTAGCTTGAATGATTATTAGTGGTTGGAAGATCTCAAAAACTTTGGATAGGTATTTGAAAGTCTGGACGGTGGTTTGAACTTGATCCAGTTTAAGGAAACCTTGCAAGTCTGCAAAAAACAAAACAAAACAAAACAAAAAAACAGTTGGAAATCACATGAGAATCAACGCTCAAGATATTTTGGCACCTAGTCTACAAAATGATGAGGTGCTGAAATATTTATATATGTGCTTGTGTATGTGCATACATGTATGCACATTCTATATATGTAGTGGGGACATAACTATATTGGTGTGAACATTTTCAATATGAAACAAATTTAGTAGAAGTTTTTAGTACATTTATTTACTCATATTTATTTTGTTTTTGTTTATAAATATCCTGCCCTTCTTCTTTAAGGCACTAAGTTATAATCCCTTTGCTCTGTATGCCTGAATAACAAAGGCTTATTTTGTTCTTGCTAAATTATAGGATCAGAGACTTAGAGTAGGAAGGGACCTCAAAGACCATGAAACCAACCTCCTCATTTTATTGATAAGGAAACTGAGATAAAAAGTGGCTTAGTGGCTTACTCAGGTTACACAGCTAATTAGTATTTGAGGCAGTGTCCCTAATATGAAGAACAATGGCTTTGCATATATAAGTGCTTAAAAGATACTTTTAGATTGATTGCTTACAGGAGTCTCAGGAAACGCAACCATTAATTCTACTGCAAAAAGTTCCCAAACCCCAAGTGTATGCAAAGACCATAATCGATGAATAATAGCTGTTGGCCAAAATATCGTTTCTCAAAATTGCAACAGTCATGTTTGACATCTAGCCAACAGCTATTATTCATAAACTACTATTAGGGAAACAGAGAGAAAAACTAAGCAATTCCTGCCCTCACAGAACTTACATTCATTTCTTCAACTGGCTCACTCATGCAAAACAACTGGTCAAGATGTGACAATAGGATAAAAATCCTGCCTCAGATACTAGCTAGCTTTGTAATTTTGGCAAGCCGATTAATTACCTTTTACCTCAGTTTCCTTAACTGTAAAATGAGAAAATTAGTTTAAATGGTTGTTGAGGTCCCTTCCAAATCTAAGTCTCTGATCCCATAATTTAGCAAGAAGAAAATAAGTCTTTAGTATTTAAGCATATATAGGAAAGGGTTCATAACTTAACTTTTCATAGAAGAAAAGCAATGTAGTTATAAACAAAGAAGAAATAAATATCATGTTGAGGATTAGAATTAAATGTAAATATATATGAGGTATAATGTTAGTAAAATAGAAGGGAGCCAATGATTCAGGGACTAAATTTACATGGACGCATGTGCAATATCACTAGAACCAAGACAGATTTCTCTGACTTTGGTTTTCATTAATAAGAAGACTATAGTTATTTCTAACTCATTCAATGATTTCTTATATGATGTTTAGATTTAAAAGTGTAGAATTGTGTGTGTGTATGTATGTGTTTGTGTATGTATATGATGTATATGACTATGCATACAATATCTCCCAAAGAGCCTTTTTTTGTTCTTTCAGAAAGGCTGATTTGGATTGAATTGCTAAATTCTGTAGTCCTTTATAATTTTCAAAACACTGTCCTCACATCAACACTGTGAGACAGGTAGTACAAATATCATCCCCATTTTCCAAAGGAGGAAATTGAGGTGCTGAAAGGTTCAGTCATTTTCATATGAAAAACAGAATATGTAGAAAAATAAAGCCATAATAAATCATTTAGGGTAAGTATAATCCATCCAGCTCATCATATGGCTGCTTGGCCTGTTTTCCCTAAAGACAGCTCTCATTTTATTAATTCTGCTAAAAAAAAAAAAGTTAAAGTTCTTTTGTATCATATCCAGGTTTATCTTCTTTGATTACCTTTTGAAGAGTTCTGTAATCTAGGCCATTCCTAATATTATCCTTCAATTTTTCCTTTCTTTTCTAGTCATATCCATTTCTTCTTTCATGCAAGCATCTCATACTCATTCCTGCTTCTTTTCCTTCATATCATGACCTTACCTAATAGATGTAAATTCTTCCAGGATGGGGAAAAATACTTTCTTAACATATGTTGTAAATCCTTAACTTCCTGGTGTACAGCACACTGATATATGTATTGTAGGTACTCAAAAATTACCCTTTTGATGTGAACATAGGCCAATCTGTTATTCAAAATCTGTTATATATAAAACCCGAGTTCATCCTATAACAATGTTATTTTTCTTTAATGCACATAAATGTAAATTATATATATACATATATATATATATATATATATATATATATATAGTTTGTATGTAGCTTAATAATATATATCTCCATAAAATGTGATTAGATATACCTGTGTGTTGATACATACATATTCTCAAAAAAAGTTCTCAATTTAAGGTTTTATTCTATAACTGTTCTTGACATTTTCAGATATATCTCTTTTTATTGTAGTCTGAACCTGATTTAGATCATCTCAGTGATTCAGACTCCAAATTAGAATTTAATGAGATACTTATAGACCATGGTTCATTGAGGGATCAAAAATTACATAAGAAAATATTTTAAAAGATTGTTTTTATAATGGTTAAAATAGATACCTTTCTCTTTCCTCTCCATATATCATGGCAACAAAATTGTTTTGGGCAGACATCTCACAAAGCAGTGTGAATTTCACTAAGTCTTTGTATCCTTAGGCTTCATAGTCTGGTTTGTTATGCCTTAGTTGACATGGAAGACATGCTAGTGTTTCAAGCCCTCATTCAATAGAACAACCAAATCCCAAGGATGTCTCTTTGCCACCACCCACCCACCCAAGGAGAAGCAGCTTAACCTATATAACCTATATTTCTTGTCAATTATTCTTCTATATGACCTTAAAATATTAAAAAAGAGTTTAATGACATTTCCATTATTAAAGTCAGGGCAGCACATTCATTGCCTTACACCTCTGTGAAGAAGGGAGAGAGGTACACTTCCATTTCTCTTCTTTGGGACCAGGTTTATTTGTTACAATTTCACAACTTTCAGTTCCAATATTAGGTATTTTGTTCATGATATGCTTTGTTGTAACATTCTATTATATTCTATCCAGATGTTCTCTAATTGATAGGCTATTTCCGCACCCCCCCCCCTACTCTTTTGCCACTATAGAAACTGTTGCTATATTTTTGTACATAAAGAACATTTGTTTTTATGATGACATACATGGTGGACATGTCTAACATTGGGATAATTATGGGTAAAGATATAAATAAACATTTTACTCACTTTAGCATAACTTCAAACTAATTTTCAGAATGTTTGAACCACTTCACAATTTAACCAGTAGTTTATTATTACACCTATCTTTTTGCAACCTATCAAACATGACTATTTTGTCATTTTTCCAGTATACTGTGAACTAAAACTATAAAGTTATTTTCCTATGTATTTCTTTCACTATTAGTGATGGTGTAACTTTGTAATTCTCTTAAGAACTATTTGTTCATACACATTAGTAACTTCTTCATTGGGAGACGACTTTTACTCTTTTGTATTTATATGATTTTTCCAAATATCTTGTATGTGAGATCTTTACAAGAGATTCTTGGTGTAATGATTTCTTCACATTTAACCATTTTCTAAATTATCCTACTTGCTTAGTTTGCTTGTACAACACCTTTTAAATTTCATTCAATTAAAGTGTTATATTTTATCTTTTCTGATCAATCATATTTCTTATTTGGTTAAGAATTCACCCTTTAACCATTGCCATGAAAAGTCTTTAATTTGGATCTCTATTCATTCTTATTATTTATTATCATAAAATCTTAATTAATTATATATCTATTGTGAGGTAACCATGATAAGATGTAGGTTTCTGTCCAATTTTTTTCCAAACTGCTTTCAAATTTACTTAGATATTTTGGCATATAAGGAGTTCTGCTTTATTATGTTGAATTATTTCTGATCCTTTCTTAATTGGTCTGTTCCAAAGTTACACTTTTGTATTATTTAAAAACAGAGATAGTTTTATAGTATAATTTATTATTTTGATTTGTTATTTTTCTTCATTTTCTTAGTTTTAAATTTTATTTTAATACACATTGCTTTATTAATCATGTTGGGAGAGTAGAATCAGGGCAAAAGGGAAAAACCATGGGAGAGATTTAAAAAAAAATCAGAAAAAAGAAGTGAATATAGCATATATTGATTTACGTTCAGTCTCCTTAGTTCTTTTTCTGGATACAGGTGAAATTTTCTGTCGAAAGTCTGTTGGGATTGCTTCGGATTATTGAACTAGGGAGAAGAATCTTTCATAGTTGATCATCACAGATTCTTGCTGTTATTGTGTAGAACGTGTTCATGGTTCTGCTTGTTTTGCTCAGCACTAGTTCATGCAAATTTTCCAGGCCTTTCTATAATAAGCTTGTTCATCATTTTTAAAGGAATAATAATGTACCATTACCTTCATATACCACAACTTGTTCAGCCATATCCCAATTGATGGGCATCTACTCATTTCCCAATTATGTTACATCACAAAAAGAGCTGCTACAAATATCCTTACCCATGTGGATCCTCTTCCCTACTTCATGATTTCCTTGGGGTACGGACCCAGTAATGGCCTGCTGGGTCAAAGTGTATGCATACTTTTATACCTCTCTGCGCATAGTTCCAGGTTGCTCTTCAGAGTGGTTGAATCATTTCACAACTCCACCAACAATGAATTAGTGTTCCAGTTTTCCCACATCCTTTCCAACATTTATAATTATATTTTCTTGTCATTTTAGTCAATCTGAGAGGTGTGAGATGGCCCCTCAGAGTTGTTTTAATTTGCATTTCTCTAATCAATGGTGATTTAGAGTATTTTTTTTTATTTTTTATTTACAAAAATATACATGGGTAATTTTTCAACATTGACCCTTGCAAAAACTTCTGTTCCAACTTTTCTACTCCTTCCCCTAACTCCCTTCCCTAGATGGCAGGTAGTCCAATATATGTTAAATATGTTAAAGTATATGTTAATTCCAATATATGTATACATATTTATGCAATTATCTTGCTGTACAAGAAAAATAAGATCTAGAAAGAAAGAAAAAAATTGGAGAAGGAAAACAAAAATACAAGCAAACACTATTAGAAAGAAGATAAATGCTATGTTGTGGTCTACACACATTTCCCATAGTTCTCCCTCTCTGGGTGTAGCAGATTCTCTTCATTACCAAACAACTGGAACTGGTTTGAATCTTCTCACTGTTGAAGAGCACCATATCCATCAGAGCTGATCATCGTATAATCTTGTTCTTCCCATTTATGATGATCTCTTGGTTCTGCTTATTTTACTTAGCATCAATTCATGTAATATCTCCAAGCCTCTCTGAAATCATCCTGCTGGTCATTTCTTTTTTTTTTTTTTTTTTTTTTATTTGATAGCCTTTTATTTACAGGATATATGCATGGGTAACTTTACAGCATTAACAATTGCCAAACCTCTTGTTCCAATTTTTCACCACTTACCCCCCACCCCTCCCTAGATGGTAGGATGACCAGTAGATGTTAAATATATTAAAATATAAATTAGATACACAATAAGTATACATGACCAAAACGTTATTTTGCTGTACAAAAAGAATCAGACTCTGAAATATTGTACAATTAGCTTGTGAAGGAAATAAAAAATGCAGGTGTGCATAAATATAGGAATTGGGAATTCAATGTAATGGTTTTTAGTCATCTTCCAGAGTTCTTTTTCTGGGCATAGCTGGTTCAGTTCATTACTGCTCCATTGGAAATGATTTGGTTGATCTAGTTGCTGAGGATGGCCTGGTCCATCAGAATTGGTCATCATATAGTATTGTTGTTGAAGTATATAATGATCTCCTGGTCCTGCTCATTTCACTCAGCATCAGTTCGTGTAAGTCTCTCCAGGCCTTTCTGAAATCATCCTGTTGGTCATTTCTTACAGAACAGTAATATTCCATAATATTCATATACCACAATTTATTCAGCCATTCTCCAACTGATGGACATCCATTCAGTTTCTGCTGGTCATTTGTTACAGAAAAATAATATTCCATAATATTCATATACCACAATTTATCCAGCCATTCTCCAGTTAATGGGTATCCATTCAATTTCCACTTTCTAGTCACTACAAAAAAAGCTGCCACAAACATTTTTGCACATGTAGGTCCCTTTCCCTTCTTTAAGATCTCTTTGGGGGAGGAGGGGCAGAGTTAATATGGCATAGAAGACACATGCAACTTTCTGAGCTTCTCTCATACCCTCACCACTAATTATTAAATTCAGCCTCAAAAATAGTGCTTGATTGGTAAAATTCACAAAGATTGGAAGTTTAACAACTTAACAGACAAAGATAATTTGGAAGATAACCAGAAAAATTTTGTCCTGAGCAGTGGGAGCAGACCAGCGCAAGCAGGGAGAGAACCAGGGGCTAGCATATTGAGTAAACTGGGCGCGGGTGGTCTCTGTGGTTGGAAAATTTACAGAGAGGACTCTACCATGGGTTGACTGCTCTGCTTTGGTTGCAAAGCAGTAGACCAGCAGAGAAATTAAAGCCAAATGAAGAGGGTATTCTAAAAAACACCAGAACCTAACAGGATCTGGCTATACCCACCCAAAACTGGAATTGAGTGAACCAGTACAGGCCACAGCGCAGCTGTGCAGCTGCATTCTACAGCATGGGGATTTTCCTTGAGGCAGTCACAGATCGACATGGTAGGGGGGCATGGCCCAGGGCAGCCTTTAATCTGCATAGTGGGGGCTCAGTCCAGGGCAATAGAACTTCCACTGCCTGAATGTTCTCCCTTGGGCAGACAATTCAAGTGGTGGTGATGGTAGGGGCATGGCAAATGCTAATACTCACAGTGGGGTTCTGCCAGGGGCATTGACTTTTGCTGTTCATCCTCTAGCCCCAGGGCAGTTGCTAATACTCATAGCGACACTCTTAGCAGGGTACTTCTACAGCTTGCCCCATGATACCCAGGCCTGAGTCACTTCCAGTGTGGAGCTTTTCCCAGAGAACTCCTGCAGCTCAGCTGTTCTTTGCAGCCCATTGGCAGGATAGCTACTGTCCATATACCTATCCCTGCTCTGCAGAAGAAGCTGGTAATCTCCTTGCCCTGAAGACAGACCCAAAGGATTTAAAAATTAGTAAAAATATCAAACAGATGATCAATAGCTTCTATACAGAAAGAGAGCACATTTTCAACTCCAAGGAGACTAATAGCAGACAGTCTCCAGACAAAACTGGTGCCCCAGACACTATAAAACATTTTAAAAGAGAATTAGAAGAAAAAAGGGGAAAGGAAAGAGAAGCTATGCAAGAGAGTAACAACTTCCTGAAATGTGAATTGGAAAAGGTAAAGAATTCCCAGGAAGTGCAGGGAAAGAGAATTTGTGACTTAGAAAAGGTAAAGAACTCCCAAGAAAGTAGGATTTGTGAATTGGAAAAAGAAAATAATTCAGTAAAAAAAAAATTGTGAAATGGAAAAAAATTCCATAGAGCAAAACAGTTAATTTAAAAATTCAATTGGACATATACAAAAAGAAGTAAAAAAGCTAATGAAGATAATAACTCATTAAAAATCAGAACTAAACAAATAGAAATGAATGATTCATTGAGACATCAAGAAGCAGGCAAGCAAAAGCAAAAATAAAAAAAAATAAAAAAAATTAGAAAAAATTGTTAAATATATACTTGGAAAAATAACAGACCTGGAAAACAGATCTAGGAGAGATAATCAGAGAATTATTGGACTTCCTGAAAATTGTGATGAAAAAACAGCCTAGATACTATTTTATAGGAAATTATCAAAGAGAACTGTCCAGAACTAATAGAATCAGAAGGTAAAAGAGGCATTGAAAGAATTCATTGAACACCTTCTGAAAAAGACATTAAAATAAAAACTCCATGGAATATTGTGGCTAAATTTCAGAACTATCAGACTAAGGAAAAAATATTACAAGCAGCCAGAAAAAAAAAAAAAAAAAAACAATTCAAATACCAAGGAGTCACATATGGATTGCTCAACATTTTGCTGCTTCCACATTAAAAGATCAAAGGATCTGAAATCTGATATTCCAAAAGGCAAAAGAACTTGGAATGTAGCCAAGAATAAACTACCCAGCTAAGCTGAGCATTTTCTTCAAAGGAAGAAGATAGACATTTAATGAAACAAATGAATTGCATTTTTTTTAAGGAAAAAAACAAAACTAAACAAAACATTTGATCTCCAACCATAGGACTCAAGAGAAGCAGAAAAAGGTAAAAAGAATTCTTGAGAACTGCATTTCTGTTGTGGATATACATAAAGAGTACATGTACAATTTGATTTTACTGATATAATATAAAAAGGGGAAGTAGAAATAGAAAGGGAATAATGTCAGAAAAAGGGAAGGGGGAGATTACAAGAGGGAAACTACATCCCATGATGAGGCAAAGGAAACCTATCATATCTGAGAGTATTTAGAGAGGGGGAGGAAGGAAGGAAGGAAAAAACAAACAATAAAATAAATTAGTTGTCCTCAGAGTCTTGGGCTCTCTTCTGTTTCCTGTACAATATCTAACTTGATGATTTCATCAGCTTCTTAGGATTCAATTAACATCTTTATGCAAATTAGGGTTAGATCTATACATTAAGCCCTAATCTCTCTCTCATCAGAGCTGGCTCAAGGAGAAAATAATTAACATATATGATTTACAGAGAAACTTCTCTCACCTCATTAAAAAGTGGGAGAAGAAAAGGGAAAAGGCAAAGAGTAATAAGGGAAGAGTACAAGAAAGGGGAAGGGATTCAAAGGGAGTCAGACAGATCCTAAGGAGAGCGAGCTGTGTGACACAAGTAGTGCTAACAAGTTTAATACTGGGAAAGAGGGTAAGGAGAGATAAGAAAAAGAAAGCATAATGTGGGGATAATAAGATGACAGGAAATACAGTGTTGGTCATTTTTAACCATCAATGTGAATGGGATGAACAATCCAATAAAGCGGAGGCAGATAGCAGACTGGATCAAAAGTCAGAACCCTACAATGTGTTGTTTACAGGAAACACATTTAAAGCAGGGAGATACATATAGAGTAAAGGTAAAAGGCTGAAACAGAATCTATTAGAAAGAGATAAGTTTATGGAGACAAGCAAGAATATCAAACAAAAAGGATATCAAATAAAAGATAGTTGGATCTTTGAAACAACAGGAAACTGCTGGAAATCATTGAACAAATATTGACAGCTGAGTAGAGTATGTATTCAAATCAGAAGAGACTGACTCACAGAGAATAAATAGAAGGCCATTGTAATAATCAAGGTAAGAAGTGACAGAGATATGTCTTCTATTATTGAGTTCATTAACAGAAAGAAAGGGAGGTATATGTGAAATGTTGTGAAGGCAGGAAAGATAAGATTTAGCATTTGTCTGGATATGTAAGGTGAATCAAAGTAAGAAGTCAAGAATGAAGAAAAGGTTGGAGGCCTGGTAACTACATGATGCCCTTGACAGCAATCAAAAAAACTGTAAGAAGGAGAGGCTAGATGAAAAATAATGATTACAGTTTTGGACATGTTGAATTTTACATACCAATGAAGCACCCATTTTGATATGTTCATAAGGCAATTGATAATGCATAACTGTATATCAGGAGAGAGATTAGGGCTTAATGTATAGATCTAACCCTAATTTGCATAAAGATGTTAATTGAATCCTAAGAAGCTGATGAAATCATCAAGTTAGATATTGTACAGGAAACAGAAGAGAGCCCAAGACTCTGAGGACAACTAATTTATTTTATTGTTTGTTTTTTCCTTCCTTCCTTTTCTTTTTTAATAAAGCTTTTTTATTTTCAAAACATATGCATAGATAATTTTCAACATTCACTCTTGAAAAACCATATTTTTCAATTTTTTTCTCCCTCCCTTTCCCCCTATTTCTCCACTAGATAGCAAATAATCCAATGTATGTTAAACATGTGCTGTTCTTCTATACAAATTTCCATAATTATCATGCTGCACAAAAAAAATCAAATCAAAAAGAAAAATTAGAAAGAAAATAAAATGCAAACAAACTACAAGAAAAAAAACCCGAAAATACTATATTGTCATCCATCGTCCTCTCTCTGGGTACTAATGGCTCTTTTCATCCCAAAATCATTGGAACTGGCCTGAATTACCTCACTGTTGAAAAGAATCACAGAAGACATCTATTTTTTTTAAACCAGTGGATTTTTAAGTGGCATATCTTTTTTATGGAGAATGATTAATTTTTCACAATACCAATTTATGCAGATAATGCATATTTTAAATGGAACAAGGTTAAACTGGAAACAGGTAATTTCAGAGATAATGGAGAAAAAATGGATGATAGCTGGCTATAAGGGGAAGAAAGGTATGAGGAGAAATGTTCTATTGTCACTCTTCTGCAGATGTAGATTGGGGTAAGGAAGGGATTTATAAATGTGGAAAACAGAATTTATCAAAACTTTGAGGTTGATTGATGTTGCTGTTTTATAATATTTTATAAGTGCAGTGAAGAGTCACATAGTGGTATAAGCACATTTCAGAGGGAAAAAATGTAAGAAAAACAGTATAAAAATGTCACCAGTGATGTGTAACTAAAGAAGAAATAAAAGACAAACATACATTCATCCATATAGCATCAAGAAAACCAGAAGTTTCCCTGGATAATAGTGAACCCATTTTGAAGGATTTCCAGGTGATAATGTGCAAAAGTCTCATTTGATAGGCAGTTCAGAATGGGATATCAGCAATTGTGGAAGAATACTTACACTGATATGGGGATCATAGTTTCAATATATTTAAGAATCAGATATTCCCCCATCTGACACAGTGACACATATCAAGTGATTAATAAATATCTATTTGCTTTTATTAGAAAGTTGAATTTTTTCTTTGGTTTCTACAAAATACCTATTCATTTGTTCCATTTTCAGTCAGTACTCATGACTTCTGTGAAGATATAACATGTATCTAAATAAATGGGTAGAGAATGAGCTAGAGGACCCAAATAGAGAACAATATTCTCACAGGAAATTCTCCTAGGGAAAAAATACATACACACACAAATAAATAAGAGGAATACAAAAATACAAAACAAATCATTAGCTTAACTGGTAGTATTAGGAAGCCTGGTGTAAGAGGCAATAACCTACAAGGGATGTTAAACTATAGCCAGTCTTCTAAGTTTTGAATATTGAACCTCTAACATTCATAAGGTGCCTTTCCAGACTGGCTAAGTCCATCTTAAAATTGATGCTGATTCACTCAAGATAAAAAGGAAACAAAGGAGAGAGAGAGCTCAAAACTGAGGATCAAGATATCTGAGGCAGGATATGGGTGTTGACTTGTCATATTCTTTTGTCCTCATGGTGGCTGTTGGAGATATTGAGTTACTTCACCAGCTCCTCTCGGAAAGGATCTCATAACATCCCTGAGACAAAGAAAGATTTGTAAGAGAAGAGAAACCAAGAGTGGGATAGCTTCCTTTTAATATTTCACAAAGTCAGTAGCTAAATTGTTTCAAGGTTCCATAGCACTCAGTCACATACACAAGTTTGGCCAGAAGTAACAGATAATTCTGCATCATATGATTCCTGTTACATTTATTTGTTAGGTTTAATTTTTAAAATAGCCTTTGGAGAAGGGGATTTTAAGAAAAATGGAGGAGTAAGTCAGGAAATGCCAAACTCTTCAGATCCCTCTCAACAAGCAAGACAAAAAAGCACCTCAGGGCTAATGTAAAATGGCAAAAAAACCACAAAAAAACAAGAGTTGAAACAAAGCAGTGATCCTTCTGGAGGAGATCTGAAGAAAGATATTAGGATAAGGTTTGACCTCTGTGAAGTGTATTCATCTGAAGGTTAATTCCAATCAAACAATAAGCAGATAGCCAGAAGAATTTTTTCACCTCCCTTGCAGTGTTGGGAGTTGGAAAAAATTGAGGGAACTTCCAGTGATAAGCAACATCAGGCACAGTTGTGCTGCTGAATGTGATCCTGGATGAGGAGGAGATAGCTCATAACTGAGCAGTATAAAAATGGTTGGGTAGAAAGGTTGTTGGCTTCAGGCCAACTTCAGGAGAGTAGAATTCCTGGTTTTTGGTTCTAGGCCAGAGAAGAACAATTAAAGGAGGACCTTAGGCCACAGGCATTTTTTCCATATCCTAAGACAAGAAATGATCATACTAACAATCTGCTACAAAATAAGCAAGCAAAGGAGAAAGAATATAACAATAGAAAATTACTGTAGGAATAAAGAACACCAATTTTCATTTTTAAAAGGAAAATACTGAAATAAAAAAACCTCTCTTATCCTAAAGGTTGACTTCTGGTCTTTTAATCAGGAATACTTGAAGTCCTCTATTTCATTAAATATCCATTTCCCCCTTGAAGGAGTATACTCAGTTTTGTTGGCTAGGTGATTTATGGACATAATTGCAGCTCTTTTGCCCTCTAGAACATCATATTTCAAGCCCTCTGATTCTTTAAAGTAGAAGCTGCTAAATCTTGTGTCATACCAACCATGGCTTCATGACATTTGAATTAATTGTTTTTCCCTGCTTGCAATATTTTCTTTTTCACTTGGAGTTTTGTAATTTGGCTATAATATTTCTAAGAGTTTTCATTTTGAGATCTTTTTCAGAAAGTGATTAATGGATTTTAAAAATTTGTGTTTTACCTTCTGCTTTTAGGATATCAGAGATGTTTTCCTTTGTAATACCTTGAAAGGTGATGTCTAGGTTTTTTTTTTTAATTATGGCTTAAACAGTCCAATATTTCATAAATTGTCTCTCTGCAATTTATTTTATAGGTCAATTGTATTTCCAATGAGATATTTCACATTTTTTCTCTATTTTTCATTCTTTTTAGTTTAATGTATTGATGATGTCTTATATAGTCATTAATTGCCACTTACCTGATTCTAATTTTCAAGGAACTATTTTCTTCAGTAAGGTTTTTTTTTTGCATTTATTTATTTATTCATTCATTTATCTATCTATCTATTCATTCATTCATTCATTTTCCTTTTTGACTAATTTGGCTTTTTAAGGAGTTTTCTTCAGTGGATTTTTGTGCCTGTCTTACCATTTAACCTATTATGTTTTTTAAAGTTTTTTTTTTTCAGTATTTTTTGGGGGAGTGTCTCCTTGACCAATCTGTTGACTCTTCTTATCATGATTTTTTTTTTGCAGTATTCTCATTTCTTCCGCCACTTTTTCTTATTCTTTTCTTATTTGATTTAAAAATATTATTTGAGCTCTTCCAGGAATTCTTTTGGGCCTGAGACAATCCATATTTTTAATTTTGGCTTTCAGATATTTGTTTTGACTTTGTTGTCTTTTTCTGCATTTGTGTTTTTGATCTTTCCTGTCACCATAGTTACTTTTCTATAATTGGGTTTTTTTTTGTTTTTTGTCATTGTTTACTCATTTTTCCCAATCTATTTCTTGATTTTTAATGTTTGGTTCTGCTCTTGTAGTGGAGGAGAACTGCATCTCCAAAATTCATTTAGAGGTGTTGTTTTAAAGTTGTTTGGAAGGGAGTTTGAGTTCCGGTTTTTACTTTATCATCTTGCCTCTACCCTATCCTCCATGAATTTTCTTCATATCACAATGATTGATCTGTTAAGTAAATTGTTTTTATTTCCTATTATGCTAGTAAGTACAGTGCCTGGTAAATATATATATATATATATATATATATATATATATATATAATACTTTTTAAAAAGTATTAAAGCATTTAAAAGTATATATATAATACTTTAAAAAAATCCATTCCTGATAGAAAGCCTAAGTGATTAGTTAATGTTAAATTGATGGGGAAATAAGGGCTTCATATGTTTTGGGATTGTGTAAATTAAATTGTCTTTCAGAAATAATAGAGAAATATATTCCTGGGGAAACTTTACACCCCTTTTATACTTGCCAAACATACTGCAAACTCATTTTACCATCTGCTTCTTGCTATTTTATGAGGTAATACTGCTTATAATAATGCACTATAGTATTTTACAATTTATATTCTCAACATGCTGTCTTTGATTGCTTCATCTTTTCACTTGACAAAGTGTTAATGTGCTTAGCTAAAAGTGATTTTTAGGTTCTTGTTTTCTTCTTTATTGTGACAATTGATTTATATTGGTTACACTTTCTTAGGAACAAGGATAGTTTCTTGCAAAATCTGTTTGTCATTTTATCCATTTCCCATTTCGAGGAATCAAAACTGACCTTTAAAAAGGTCAGATTAGAGTTCCATCAATTGCACACTTTATCTTTTTTAACATTTCCTCTAGTTAGGTATTAATTGTGATTTTTAGTGTAAAAAGTTGATGTTCTGTATATTGTAGATTCATACTTCAATAATCAGTCATTTACTCTCTATTAAAATATTGGTTTTTTAAATTTGTTTTTGGTGAGTTGATATTTTGTACTCACCAAGTTGAAAACTTCCCTATTTCCTCAAAGTAAGTATTATATAGGTGTGAAGTTTCTATATATTTTACAAACATTTTACCTCTCATGTCTCACTCATGAACTACTTCCAACACAATTTTTGCCATTCTCTTCATGTCTATTTTTGATGTCCTTGAATATTGAATTATTAAGTTATTTGTTTTTCAAGGTTTAATTAAATTCTTTATATATAACTCCCTTACCTCCTATTATCTGAATTAAACTTATAAATAACTAAGTACATATTCTTTATAAACTACAATTAGTTTGATAGTCTTTCTGCAAATACTTATCATAAACAATGTAATGTAAGATAACCAACTCATATTTAATTATGTTTCTAGTTTAATTTAGATATGAGAACCAACTCTATAAACTTTTTTGGATCTCATCAAAGGGGATCAACATTTTTTTAGCTGCAATTACCTTTTGTTATCTGGTTTCAGTTATGAAGACAATGTCAAGATTAATATAGTTTATTTCCTTTAAAATTATTTATTTATCAATGGGCAAAGAACTCAGGATACCTTCAGATTAGTTTTCTTTAAAGTAGTTATATTGTAAAAGCTGGCTTTTCTGATTCTTTACCCTCCTGATTAATGTATTACCTTAGTGCCTTTGGGTGGGTCTTGAACATCCTTTCTGAAAAAGAATAACTTAAGTCATAAAGAAATGATTATTTTATTTACTTGTTCTGATTGTAATGCACTTCTTCCTAGAGAGGAGTCTTGTTGGCCAACCTATCAGAAAGGAGAATGGATGAGCAAATGATTATTACTATAGTATACTAAGATATTATTGTAAGTGAGACAAGCAAGAATAAATGCAGTCTTTATTTCAAAGCACAAAAGACAAGAAACAGATCCTTTCAATCCTCACCCTTCAACTTGGCTCTGTAATTTTAAAAATTCAACTTTTTCCAACTTAACTCTCTAATAGCAATCTCTTCTATCATGTAAAAGTCTCTCAAAATCTAGGAAAAACTTTATTTGACTTTTCTTTAACTACTATTTTAATCTTGAATTTTTATTCATTTTTTTCTTATTTATGATATTTTTCTTTCTATAAAATTTGTTCCCATTTTCATCTATGACCCACTGTTATCTCATCTCTCTAGTCTTGCTTGGAGGATGTAATAATTTTTTGAGGCCAAATATCTTCTTGAGTTCCCTTTCTTTACTCTTTTCTTTACTATGGCTCTGTCAACACAATTTGAAAACAATTACTCCATTCAGTCAATTCAGTGGGAAAATATAAGATCAAACCAGTTATTTGGTTTAAAGGAGACAAAACAACCAGTTGATTAACTAAAGGCTTCACTTTTCAACGGTTTGTTTTGGCACTGCATAGACACAGCCTTTGTCTTTTTTTCTCTCTTTTCAAGCATATTTAAACACTTTTTTTACTGATCTTTGGCGATTCTTCTAGCTTCTTTCTTCCAATGTGGAGGGCTTTAAGACTTCAGAAACCTACTTTTTGTTATGCATATCTTAACAAGACTAGTAGAAACAAAACTATTTTATCTTGATATTTAGTACCTAAACTCAGATGCCTTTTATTTATTATTTCAATCAAAGTTTTATTTGGAGCAAAATTCACAATTAGGCATGTTATGATTACTTATTTTTTCTAACCAAACCTTATAGAAAGCATACTGTCTGAATGCATCTTGAAATGAAAGCACAGGCAGCTATCAAATATTCAGGGACTGATAATCTATTTTTTCATTATCCAATATTTCAATTTTTTTCTTTCTGCTGCTTTAATTTAGGCAAATTTATCACTTAATGAGCACATTTTTAAGAATGGGAAATAACAGAAAAAGCAAAGGCAGTTTTAATACTTGACAACCTTGTTGGTAAGGAAACACTAGTAAAACTGCTGAGGTGTAGACCATGTGTTGAGGTCTAGATTTGAGGTACCTAAATGAAATTAGGTTTTAGTTAAGGTCTAGTGGAAGGTTTGGGGTACAGAGAGTCAGAGTTCCCCTGCAACCCCCTTGGATTTGGCGCAAGGATACAGCGGTAAATGAGGTCTAGTAGCGGTGTGAATTCCCAATAAAAGCATTTATTGGCCCAGAGAGCTAGATTGATAAAAGAGGTTTATTATTGAGTTTAGAAGTAGGAGATAGGTGAAGGTAGGACAGAGAGTCCAGTGGACAGAGGGTCCTCACATGGCTGGCATGTTTGGAATCTCTGCAAAGAGGGGTTCCCAGTGTGGCTCTTTTAAGTCAGAGACTTAGCTCGAGGGGCTTTGGGGTGTAGCCCTAAAGTTGGCTCAGATCCGGGTGGGGCTGGGACAGGTCGGGATCTTCTACTGGAATTCAAAGGGCCAGGATTTGTGAGTCAAAGGGTAATTTACATTAACTGGGGGGTTGGGGGGTTGGGAATCAAAGATTGGAATCTTTCCCGCATCAAAACTACTTTGGGGAATATCTGAATTACCTTGTCCATTGCCTGACCTATGTACTTCAAGTACAATGTAAATTACTCAACCACACAGACTATTTTGGTTTTGTTTTTGTTTCCCTGGTACTTTGCACATAGTAAATGCTTAATAAAATGTTGTTGAATATAATTGAATATGAGATATATGATCATTTCCTAAAAGCATTAAATACTCTGATCTGTCTATACTATCATCCCTGTACTCTGCTTTTTCTTTTCCTATCTACTGGCTCCTTTTCTTCTATATATTACTGCTAATTACTTTATCCTTTAACAACACTTGTTTGGAATTAACTTCCCATTCAACTACCATCCCATATCTCAATTCCCTTTCTCAGTTGGATTTGAAAAAAATATTCTCTCTAGTCATTGCCACTCATTCATTTCCTCTAATTCTTTTTGAAACCCTCTGTGATCTGGTTTCAGTTTCATCATGCATCACAAACTCTTTCTTATAGTCAAATCTACTGATTTTTTTCTGAGTGCTCATTCTTGAAGTTCATTTATTCAAATATATTTGAAGCTTGCCTCCTTCTAGACATTCCTGTCTAGGTTTTTAATGACACTGCTTTTTAAAAGTTGTTCTTTTTGTCTAATTATTTCTATTTTGCTTCATCTATGTTTCTCATCCGAACTATGGGTTGTCTTTATGACTCAATCATAGATCCCTTTTCTCTTTTCCTTCTGCATTATTACTTTTGATGATCTCATTAATTCCTATTGGTTTAACTATTTTTTACTTTACACATATGATGGAGGTGAATCTAGACTAATAAATTCAGATTCAAAATCTTAAATGACTTGTTAGTAGTATAATTATTCTGATTTATAGTGATAACATTAACATTTGGCAGGTAAAAAGTTGTGATCAAACACATTGGTATAATGATTGATTTAATTTTCTCTTCAATGGAAATACAAATAAATATTTCTTTATTATATATGCACGATATGCATCATGAAAAGTACCAAAATGACAAATGCTTACTTGAAAACTTGAAGGAAGGAAAAATAGCACATATCTTTTTGGAAATATTTTCAAGGTTTTGCTCGAAATCTGCACTCTTTTGCAAGTTTTTATTGACATATGCATTTCAGTGTCAGAGTGTGACAGTAAGTTTGCAATGAAACTTGTAAAATATACTATTTTGGGCAAGTAAACTATATAATCTATGATAAAAGCTCCAAAATCTAAAGTAGACTGGAGAAAATTTTCATTATACAGTCAGCAATAATCAGTTAAGAAGTAGAAATATAGAATATTTTTATTCTTACCTCAGAATAAGACAAATATTTACTACTTTCAAAATTCCAAAAAGCATTATAAAAGTGAACATCTACGGATAAAATTTAAATATAGTGCATTATGAGCAATATGATTTGCTAAACTTTCTTTATTATACTCATGGCATCTTATAGTTTTAATTACAATTGAGATTCACTAAAGATGTTTGGCCATGGAAAATAACCTACATTATCTATTGGAGAATACTAAACAGAAGCAAGACTTCATATTTTAGGTAATATTCTCCAAACAATCCAAGTTGCACATTAACTAATTGCATTGGTCTTTAGAACACTACAAAGCTCCTTGGCAAAATCAAAAATTATGTAAAGGAACTTGTTTAATTATTCACATTGGAAAAACAAGTGGATTAAAATTATTTCCTAAATTATGATACATAGCCAGAAAAACATCAAATTAAATATATCAAGATTTATATTATTCATAGATACTGTTGATGAATCATAAACTGTGACCAAATTTGAGGAAGAAGAAAAATTTTGGATACTTCATTTTTGTGAAAAAATGCTTTTCTTTGATGATATCAAACTGCTTGCTTTGCAAAAAACCCTGTTTTTAATGCTAATAATCTCCTCCTTTGTTATAAATCTCTAAATCATGAAAAATTATTATCTTAAAAGAATCAAATTTGTAAATGATCCAATGGACAATGATAAACAAATGATGAAGTAGCATATTTGGTATCAAAGAAAAGGACAAAGAGCAGAAAAAATCATTGGTTAGTCATATAGTGGAAACTATACAACAATCAGCCCAAGTGCTGAACCATAAGTTCTGAAATGTTACAAGAATAAGACTTTCAGCATTTTGAGAGAATTTCATAAGGAAGATTTATAGAAAAAACCTAAATCAAAATCACACAGAATTAGAAGGGCTTGCATTTGAGAGTTATGATTTGCATTGGTGGAGGAAGTTTCTACCTCAGTATTTAGAGAACTTTTGTTACTGACTAACTATAGATAGGCCAACAGTCTTGGCTGGGTACATAAACTCTCTGCCATTAGAATTGCCATCTTGGGAAGTTGTATAGACACCTTCAAATAGTGTTTAATCCATGGGAATTTGGTGCATCTATATCAAAAATGTTGATGAGTGTAGGAAAAAAAAAAAAACAATGGAACTGGTATATCAGAATTGAGGCAATCAATAGGTGTTATCAGGATTTGAGTTTTGCAACTTTGTGAAGCCCAGAACTACAGCTAAATTAAGCTGAATAGATGAAAAAAAAATAAAGCTAGAGGACATTGGAGTCACATGTCCATGAACTATGAAAATAGAACACTACTATGAACAAGATAGAAGCTTGTTTGATTAACTTTTGTCTGTGTCTCTGCACTTTTGACTTTTTGTTCTTTCATGCTGGTCAATAGAAGTGACAAAGCATCATCTCTTAGCAGAAGTTTGGGAAATGTAGAAAGGAAGTAATTATAGACAAATGTTTGGGAGGGCAAAAAAGAAAATGAACAAAGTCATAGCAAAACACAGATGCTTTAGATGAATTTGGTCTCATTTTTCTACTTTCAAGCTAACATTTCAAAATTTTATTGGAGAGCTATTAAATTAATTCATCAATTTTTTAATCCTTTAAAGACCTTCTTCATGCCAGTTCATTTTGATTATGTTATTCAATTTCAAGAGATTGGAAAATTGTCTTAGTTTTCATGGCATTTGCTTAAATTTGTAATATTTTTCACTGGGAACAGGATTTTCTCACCTGATCTTAATTTGCTTCAGAATGGCCAATTTATTTAACAGGCAAGGGTAATGTTTTGCCTTTCAGAAAGCAGATTTGTTGTTTTTGCTCTTCTTGTTTTTGTCTATGTCTTTATTTTCTCTCCTTTTTTTCTCCTTTTCTTCTGTTTTTTTTTCCTTCAAGAACATCTTAAAATTACTAAGTAAGAGGAAGGGGCTTTAGTATCTGTGGAAATCATAAAGAACACAGCTTGATTTGACTTTTTACAGAAATAAGGTCTCCTGGAAACAGAGGTATGGATTTCTTTAAGAAAATAAGAATGCTAGACATGAGAAATAGCAATGCAAAGATGAAACAGAGAACAGTGTGTATGAGGAAGTATCTGTACTTCTTTTACAAAACTTTTAATACCCTACATTTATATAATTACTAGTGTACATTTTTCTCTTCTCCATACTTCTTGAAAATATAAATGGGATCTTTATGTTCTTAAACATATTGTCTTGTGACAATAATTATATTTTAATTCAATTTGTGTATAGTATCTATATCTATCTGTCTGTATACACACACAGATATACACATTCAAGCACTAAAAAAAACCCCAACTATTTAGTATTTTTTCTTTGAACAGATCAAAGATACTATATCCCCCCTTTATGTTTCAAAGTTTTCTATGTGATTTTTTTTTGTTTTGTTTTTGAACAGGGAATTATTTGCTATTTATAGAGCTCATAAGTGCTCTCTACTTGTCAATCAGTTGCTATCAATTAGTCAGACAAATGTAATCTTAGAGTCCATTTCCTGGTTCATTGAAATCTTTCCCCTCGACCTGTATGTGCCAAAATGTTTGTGACAGCCCTGTTTGTAGTGGCTAGAAGCTGGAAAATGAATGGATGCCCATCAATTGGAGAATGATTGAGTAAATTGTGGTATATGAATGAATTATTGTTCTGTAAGAAATGACCAGCAGGATGAATACAGAGAGGATTGGTGAGACTTAGATGAACTGATGCTAAGTGAAATGAACAGAACCAGGAGATCATTATATATCTCAACAACGATACTGTATGAGGATGTATTCTCATGGAAGTAGATTTCTTCGACAAAGAGATCTAACTCAGTTTCAATTGATCAAGGATGGACAGAAGCAGCTACACCCAAAGAAAGAACACTGGAAAATGAATGTAAACTACTTGCATTTTTGTCTTTCTTCCCAGGTTATTTTTACCTTCTGAATCTAATTCTTCCTGTGCAACAAGAGTACTGTTCAGTTCTGCACACATATATTGTATCTAGGATACACTGTGACATATTTAACTTGTATAGGACTGCTTGTCATCTGGGGGAGGGGGCGAAGGGAGGGAGGGGAGAAGTCGGAACAGAAGTGAGTGCAAGGGATAATGTTGTAAAAAAAAAAAAAAACACCCTGGCATGGGCTCTGTCAATAAAAAGTTATAATAAAAAAAAAAGAAATCTTTCCCCTCTTCCTCTTCCATGGGATACTCCAGAAGTTCCGCTTAAGCACTGAATAGCTTCTTTGCTGACCTTATTTTGGAAACTTGAAACTAACTTTTCCTCATGGAGTCCATACAGTTCTCACCTCCAAGTGCAGATACTGCACCAACTGTTCTAAGGCATTCGTATATCTGGGACACTAATAACAAATTCACATATTCTTGTCCTCTGAAGTTCAACACATCTTATGTGCAAAATTACATCATTAGCAAATCCAAGGGAAGATTCCTAGATGTACAAAATATTGTTCTGGTCTTGAATTAAAATAAAATAAAATAAATACTGTCAACTCTGGTCTTTATTTGTTGAGAACTACATTTTGTAGTAGAGAAAAAATGTAGCCAAATGCATTTAGAAAGAAAAATGGACTTAAATTAAGCTACTTTGTATTTTAAGACAGATTAGCAATGAAACAGGGAAGGTCAAGGGAAGTAGGAACCAGAAAATCAAGAAAGACTGAGTGCATAATGGTCCAGAGTCAATAAGGGTGTTACTTGTGAGTGGGGTTGATGAACTCTGATCTTAGAGCAGAGGCTAATTGCTCCCTGCCCTGTGTGTGCTGTCTGTTCAGTGTGAGTTGTCAGTAATGCAGAAATGTCATATTCTCAAATTAAACTGCAAAGAAGTTTGACAGAAGAAAGCAGAGCTGCTTCACTTTGAGGAAGATTATATTCATCATGCAGCATGATATACAGCAGAGATGGTTGGCAAAATAACATTGTGAGCATTGGTAAAGCTCATGTCTCCTGCAAGATGGATGGTTTACCCAGCTGTCAAGAACTGAGTCAGAAGAGAAGCATGAATATCCAGGTGCAGGCAGAAAGATGGGCTCACAATATATGGCTCTCTGTGTAGAGGCCAGTGTCACAGAGAGGGCTTGGAACCCTGAAAATCTGGGTCTAAATCCCACTAAATGCTTGAGTAACTCTTACAAAATATTTGCCATTTCTCTGTCTTATTTTCTTTATTTGAGAAATTAGGGGATCATATGCTGTGACTTTTAAGGCACCACCAACTTTAAACCTATGATTGTTTGAACATCATCAACACAACTGAAATGAGTCAGAATCAAGTACTAACTCCATTTCTTCTTTCTCCCTTGGTAGTCAGGTTATAAAGATCAGCAGTGACTAAAGTTTATTTGGCTGATTTGACTTAGTTAACTATATTTGCCTTTAAAGTTATTAAGGAGTGCTAAGTTTGACTCCTCAGGAGACAGAAGGAGAATTAACATTCGTAGATTGGAGAGTCCACTTATGCCCATCCATTTATGAGTCAGTGCTTTTCCTATATAAACAGTCCATTTTGGATCTAGTTCCCAGGAGCATTATCTCATTCCTTGTTTTCTAGGAGAGAAGAGATTATGAACTGATCTCATTTTTTTTTGAGTCTTTGTGGATAAAATATGGGAATTTAATATCAGCTTTTTATCTGGTTAGGAGAGGAAATAATCATATATACTATACTAAAACTATACTAATTTAACTTTTTATCTGTGAGTACAGTTCTTAGGAACTTTTTATCTCTACCTTGAAAGTATAGCATAGTTACTTGAGTGAGTTATGACTTATATGTGTTTATCATAATCATCATCATCATCATCATCATCATCATCCTAACTGCAACTATAGAGACCTTTAAGATTTGTAAAGGATTTTCTTTTGTAATAATAATGATAATAATAACTAGTATTAATATAGCATTTTAAAGTTTGTAAAGAATTTTAGAAATATTGCCTCATTTTATCTTTATAACAGTCCTGGGATTTAAATAGCATTGTTCTCCCTTTTTTATAGATAAGGAAATTTAGAAGTTAAGTGACTTGCTACCTTATCACACAGCTAGTGAATGTCTGAAGCTGGATTTCAACTCAGATTTTCCTGACTCCAGGTTTCATCATCCCACCTAGCTGCCTCTAGGTAAATACAAGCACTTGCAATCCTTAAAGATAAAGATAAAGTCTCCAAAAATTAAACGACTTTTCCAGGTTCACACAGTAGGTAAACATCAGGACTAGCATCTTTATTCCCAAAGTCCAAAAATATCCCCACTACATCATTTTAGGAGAGCAGGAGATTAATCAGTAGTCCCAACAAGATTTGTTCTCTTTTTGTGAAACAATCTCTTAATGAAAGATACATGGTGATTTTTGAAGAAATTTGAATTAATTCTATAAACTTCCAAGATTAATAATTTAGATCATACTTCTCTACTTTCACTCAAACTGATGATAGATATTTCCCTAAATTTACTTGGTGTTGTGACTTCTCCAGGTGGAAAACTCTCATTCCCTTATAATTACTAGGGGTGAAGGGAATTAGGAGCAACCTGTCAAGGGAAGGGATTGTTCCTAAGTAGGGAGATAAGGAGAATTAGATGAATCTTGAATAAACTGAGAAGCAAAAACTTGAAGCAATGGTTACATTTCCTAAATATTAAAACTTGGGCTATGGAATGAATATCTATACACACATACACACACACATATATACACATTATATATAGTATGTATGTATGTGTGTATATACATACATTTGGCATGTGTGTATATACATACATATATTTGTATAAGCATATACATTTTAGGACTTGAAGTTAGGGTGTGGATATAGTCAATGTTGGAGAGGCTAAAGATCAGGTACCCTAAAATACTGTTGAGAAAATGGGAGAAAAAAAAAAACTAGAATAGTGTGAGAAAGGTTACTGATCTTTTTAACTCAGTGATCTCATTGCTAAGCCTTTATCTCAAAGAGATCAAAGATAATCCTATATACACTAGACTACAAAGTATCTCAGAAGTCTCAGTGCGGTTTTAAACTAGTAAAGCTTAAAAGGAGACTAAGACTTCTGGTGGGAGATGAGACTAGAGAAGATTTTTAGAAGGTCTATTTTAGAAGCTCTTAGATTTATGTGCATCATATCCAGTTGTTCACTCCAGGTGGAAATGGCCAGGGCCAATGTTGATGATGAAATTATTATAACCCTGACCAGGGAACCAGATACCAATACTTTAATGTTTTAGAATGGTTAAAATAGGTTGCAAAAATGTGTGGTACATCATATCAAGGTAATTTTGGCACAGCTCAATACAGGTGACTGATCAAGATTGGAGCATGAGTTTGAAGACCAGTAAAGGCAAAAGCTCAGACACAAAAATATTAACCTTGGGTCCATTGTTTCAGAGTGAGTTTAAATCTAGCAACTGGAAAGTTCTTTGTAAGAAAAGTTTCTCTGATAAAATATTTAGTCCCAGCATTCTAGTCCTAACTGGGCTGGGTTATATGCCATTTTTCAACGTAGTTCCTTAACACTTGTTGAATTGAATCTAAAGTGTAATGTTTATTACTCTGCAAAATCCACAGAGAATATAAAAGTCAGAGTTAATATTGAGAGTGCTTCAGATAGATGCGTGAGTAGGCCCATGTATAGTTTACATGAAAACTGATGAGAATGAGAATACCATGAGAAATTTTCCCAGTTCCTAATGATTTGACTAAATGAACTGATGATTGGGTTTATAACTCACATCTTTCTATGAAACTTTCAGTATGACAAATTAGAATACATTTTTCATCATCTGATTTCTTATTTGAACAAGCACTGGTCCTAGATTCAAATTCCACTTTTAATACATGTTGTTCAAGAAGCATTTATTAAGCACCTACTCTGTGGCAACCTTGTGCTATCTTCCTTAGTACTTGACTTTATTTTTTATTTTTTGTAATTTTAAAAATATATTTATTTTCAGATTATATATTTACATTCATTTTTAACATATTTCCACATGAATCATGTTGGGGAAGAAAAATCAGAAGAAAAGGAAAAAATCAGGAGAAAGGAAAAAACCCAAAACAAAATAAAAGAAAAATGAAAATAGAATGCTTCAATCTGCATTCTTTCTATATTTCTCTGAAGGAGGAGGCATTTTTCATTCTATTTTTTTAAAATTATCTTGGATCACTGAATTCCTGAGAAGAGCTATCTATCATATTTGATCATCATACAATGTATTCCTGTTCTGTTTGCTTCACTCAGCAGCAGTTCATGTAAGTCTTTCCAGGTTTTCTGAAACTGGCATGTTCATCATTTCTTATATAACAATAGTATTCCATTACATTCAAATACCATAGCTTATTCAGCCATTTTCCAATTGATGGGCATTCCCTTACAGCTTCTCATATTTGAAATTACATAATACTTGAGAATAATTTTCCTAGAAATTGTGGGGTTCTCTAGGAAGTCAAGTCTTTTTGCAGATTTAGACCAAGGACATTTTGAAAATAGTAATCAAAATGTTTTTTTTACCATTTCTTGACTATTTAAATTTATCTCCATTGCAAGCTGTACTTTACTTCCATCCTATCTTGGAAATGAAATCACAATCCATTATATTTTTGTAACTATATTTGTCTAGAATATAATTAAATTCATTCTGTTAGCATTAATGAAGTACCAACCATGTTCAAGGTCATATGCTAGATACATGTTTTACAAAGATATACAAATAAAATAATCTTGTTCTTAAGTTTATTTTATTGTGGGGATACATCATCACAAATAAGTAAACATAAACCCTTTGGAGGAGGGATTGACTAGCAACTGCAGTGATTCAAAAATGCTTTGGTTTTTGCTTCATCACTAGGATAAAAAAAGAACACTCCCATTTCCTTTCCTCACATAGTTATTTTAAGCATAACCAGATATAATAAGATTGGTTACTATTGAAAGATAAAAATTTTGAAAGGTAGAGATGAACAAGGATTCAATGAGGAACTTAGAACATAGGAAACAGCTAACCATTTGGCTGGAACATTGACTACTTGAAGGAATGGCATATGTCATTGTGAGAAGGCTTATATCAGCTTCAGTTTTTAGATGACTTTCAATCCTTGCTTTAGGAATTTATATTTTATCATAGAGGCAATAGGAGCCAATGATCTATGTGTCAGGCACTGTTAGGGACTTTACAAACATTATCTCATTTGATTCTCACAACATCCCTGAAAGGTAGTTGCTATTTTAGATTGCTGTTTTTATAGATAACAAAACTGAAGTTGACCAAGATTGTGACTTTCCCAGAGTCACAAAAACATTATCTGATGGTAGAATTGAACTCAGGTCTTCCCAATGTCCTATCCACAACTCCATAAGAGTGACATGATCAGTTTTGTTAATTTAACGGATATTTTGAATTACTCATGTTTGATAAGCCATAGTTAGACAAGATCTAATTTTAAAAAAGAATCAAGGGAATGATGTCATTTGCTCACAAATTAATTTGTTTGTACAAACCAACACTAAAGTAATACCCCCAGAAAATAATGAGCTGCTGGTTGCTTGTAAGTCTATTGTAGAAAAGCCAAATCAAAATTTTTGATGGACTTTGATTTTGATAATATGATTGGATATAGAAGTTTTCTTTTTCTTTTTGTTTTTCTACTAGTGTTTTGCAGGGATATGATGGTGAAGAATATAGAATGCAATTAGAATTCTGTAATATGGGGTGCTGGGGATGCCTCTTAAAGCCATAGAACCCTAATAGATTAATGAATTTCCTTAATTTTTTGTACCTAATACCATAAATATTGATTATATGTAAATGTTAACTAGATGTAAAACATCAAAATTGATGCTTTTAAAATTGTTACTGAAAAGTTGAGTCCAGAGGAAAAAAGCATGTTATTATAACATTTTAATAGGAAATAGTCAAATGATGCATTTAATCTCTCATCTCTTTCAAATAGCACAGATTATATTGATTTTCCCTTTTTTTCTTAAAGAAAGCATGAAAAAGTCAAACTTAAGGAGGTTTTAACTTTATCTTTTTGGATGTTGCTGAAAATATTCAATGAGTAAAAATGTAAACTTCAGAAACTGGAGTTTGTTCAATGTTATTGCTTGAGGGGGTCCTTATTATATCTGGCTATGCTTAAAATAACTATGGGAGGAAAGGAAATGGGAGTGTTCTTTTTGATCCTAGTGATGAAGCAAAAAACAAACCTATGGTCTCAAAGTGCCCATAATAGGAAAAAGCATCATCAGATTCTGTAGAGGATAATCTGGCTAAACTGATTTGACTGCCTGTTATTATTTTTTTCTTTTTTTTGGCAAGCTAGAGATTCAACTTTTTATTCTACTTCTTATCTCATGTGGTGCCTTTCTTTTTGGCTATGAAGCATGGTACCACAGATTGTTCTAACCACCAAATGATGTGTGTGGTCAGCTATTGGTGTGGTTTTTTCTTATGTAAATAGTTGGCATAGCCTTCATATTTTGCCTCCTTTGCTTCCTCATCCTATGCTCCTAATCTATACTCACTGATATGTCCAGCATACTAAGTACAGACATCAAAACCATGTTATGTGGGTCTTTGTGATTGTAAAAAAGTACTTGATAATTCAGTAGCTTGAGGTTTTTTAATCAAATATAAGGATCATATTTTAATCTTCTTTTTTCATATGCTGAAACTTTGAGGAACTTCCTGATTCTTAAATGGAAATTAAGCTACATGAAAACAAGGGCTCATGGACTTTTTTTTGACATTTTATTTCCTCTTAAGGAAGTCATATAGTGTAATGGAAAGAAAGCTAAGCTTAGAATCAGAGGATGCTAATTCAAAGCCTTGATCTGTTGCCTATATGAACTTGAACAAGTCAGTTATTCTTTTACTGACTTTATTTCCTGATCTGCAAAATGAGGGGACTGGACTAAATAGTGTCTGAGATGTCTTTTAGCTCTAAGTCTGTAATCCTATGATTGTCGGTTTTAAAGATACAAGAGAGACTATTTTAATTAATTCTCTATCTTTAACACTTCCCTGGGTTCATAGTAGGATTTTAAACAGTTTTAGATTCTCATATGATAAATAGCTGGAATTTTTTGTGGACTGCAAGATCAATATGAATCAGCAATTTGTTATGGCAGCAAAAAAAGTGATTGTGATCTTACTTTTCACTAATAGAATTATTGAGCCATAGGATTTATAGTCATTGAGACCAGGAATAATTTCTTCCTCCCTTTTTTCCCTTCTTCTTTCCTTCTCTCCTTCCCTCCTTTTACTCCTTCCTACCTTCCCTCCTTCCTTCCCTCCTTCCCTCCTTACTTCTCTCCTTTCTCCTTTCCTCCCTCTCTTTCTCCCTCCCTCCCTTCCTACCTCCCTTCCTTCCTGCCTCCCTTCCTCCCTTCCTCTCTCCCTCCCTCCCTTTCTCCCTTCCTCCCTTCCTCCCTCCATCTCTCCTTCCCTCCCTTCCTCCCTCCCTTCCTCCTTCCCTTCCTCCCTCCTTTTTTTTCCCCCCTCCCTTTTTTTCCTTTCTTTCTTTTTTCTTTTTTCTTTCTTTCTTTTTTCTTTCTTTTCTTTCTTTCTTTTTTCCTTTTCCCTTTTCCTTTTTTCCCTTTTCCTTCCTTCCTTCCTTCCTTTTCCCCTTCCCCTTCCTTTCTTCCTTCCCCTTTCCCCTCCCTCTCTCCTTCCCCTCCCTTCCTCCCTCCCTTCCTCCTTCCCTTCCTTCCTTCCTTCTTTCCTTCCCTAGTACAATGCAAGACACATTGTAGACACTTAATCAAAGCTTATAAATTGTTTGAGTTAGAGCTCAAGAGAGCTTAGGAGCCATCCTGTTTAATACTCTCATTTTACAAATAAAGAAACTGAGAACCAGGAAAATTGTGACTTATGTATGACAACATTGGCATTATATCAACAGAAATATACTCAAGTCATCTGATGGAAACATCAGCACTTTATCTAAAAGAATGCTTTGTTTTTGTTGTTGCATTTGTTTGTTTTTTATCCAAACGTTATTTTTGTAGTTTCATTGAGAATTCCCAATAAGAAACTTCTCTTCACTAATGAAAATGACAACTGTTTTGAAACTTATATCCTTAGAGTTTTTTTTTGGGGGGGGAGGGGTCAAATAGTTAAGAGACTTGTCTAAAGTCACACAATAAATATGAGTTAAATATGGTTCTTGAGCCAATCTCTTCCTCTCTTTGAGCTCAGTTATACAAACACAAGGTCACTGTGCCTGTTAATAAAAGTAAACAGTTTAGAATTAGGGTTCTGTCATGATCAGACTATATGCAGAATATGCGTTTAGTTTAGGCACCACTTTTTTTTAAGGAAGAACTTAGACAAGCTGAAATATATTCCAAAGAAGGCAGGAGAAGAGAAGACTGAGGACTGAAGAAGACTTCAAGTACCTGAAGAAATGTCAGCTATTAAAGGGAAAAGATTGGTTTTTCTTAATTTGAGAACAAGAATTAGAAGTTTCTGAGAGACAAATTTTGGCTAAATGTAATATTTGGCTAAAGGTAATATTTCTGTACTTTTTTTTTCACCATTCTCTCTCACAGGTTGATAAACCTGAGATAAAAGAAAGAGCAATGAAATAAATACATTTCAGAAGGAAAATTTATGTACTTTTTGTATTTGACACCAGGGATGAGACAAAATGCAGAATAATTTGGACATTGTTACTAATATATAGGTCCCAAATTAGAACCTTTACTATAAATTTATACTCCCTGAGGACTTCAGATTTGGACTTACCATGTATCTAAATTTATAAAGGAAGAATCACAGTGCTCACTGTTGAAAGCTATATTAGAATAGTCAGAAAGATCCTTATATGTAATAGTCATGCCTACCTGGGAAAATCTATTTTAATAGCTAGGTAAGTTAACTAGTGTTTTTAAGATGGAATTCACACAGAGGGGAGAATTGCAGCAAGAAAATAGATCAAGTTTCTTCAAAAGCTTATTCTGGGAATTTAGCTGTTAAACTCCACCTATAATCTAAGTAAGGGGGCTGGTGCTGAGCCTGCAACAGTACCAAATGATTCCTTTATGTATTGTGTGGGATCTGATAAATTTTTGCAGGATCCAGTCCAGCTGTGCTCTCATCACATTGATTTAATGGCCCTTAAGAGAAACCATAAAAGTGCTTTCTGGTTAGTGGGGCCCAGCTGTTCCTCAAAGTATTGCATAAGACAACAGTCTAACTTAGCTATAGATTAATGATTAGAAGATATTGGTCTCAGGCATGTTATTATTTTCTCACATCAAGACAGTTATATTGCTGAGAGGCAGTTTATTAAGGTAGATTACTAAACCCAAGTAAAGCTTGGAAGAGATCACTTAATTGAGCCCAGATAAAGCAATCAGACTTCTCTTCCCCATCATAACACACTGAGTCAGTTAAACATACCTTTAATGTGTGTTTTTCTAAAGGGTGATGTGATAGTTGATGGTTAGAGGGACCACTGTTTTCATTACCAGGCAACAGTGCAAGAAACCAACAAAATTATTTGAGGATCATCAGGCTCTCTGATGAGGTTAAGAACACTGAAAGTCAGTACCAAATGAATAACTATGTTGATTTACAGTGTCATTCATGTCATCTGAGCCTTTTGGTTTCCTGCAAGCAGAAGGTTGATTGCACTACCAGGCAATCTGTTAAGTATTAAGCCAGGGCATGAAACAGACTATGTTGGAAGTTACTTTGTTAAGTGGCAAAAAAAGAAGTGCATCAAAGTTTTGCACCACTTCAGGCACCTTCAGACAATGGGATGACCTAAAAGGAAGGTCATAGCTTTTTTTTTTTTTACCCCATTTAATAATTGGGAAAGGAGAGAATAATGGAGTGAAAGGGGTTTACAAAGATCAAAAGATGAGTTGGGAAAATTTCTTTTTGATTTTTTGATCAAAGCTATGAGTCAAAAACATTCTCTGAAGGCATTATCATGCCCTGGCAATTAAATGACAGTAGACTTGAGTGATTAATCAATGTTTTGTCAGTTTTTCATGATCAATTTTAATATTCTGTTATGAAATGTGCAATTGCTACTATTTAAATTACAAAGAATTGGTGAAACATTATGAAATTTTAAATATACAAGATCATGTGAGTTGCAAGAAAGACTTCTCAGAGTCAACCATTATTAATTTAGAGTTTTTGATCATTATGATAAGACTAAAGCAATGAAAAATGAAAAATGTTGAATAATGAAAGATGTTTGCTTAGTCAATGGACATACAGAACTAATTTATAGGGACATATTCAAACTATTAAAAAACAAATAATTCAAACATTAGAAAAACCCATTTTGATACAAAATGTTAATTAAATAACATTCTTACTCATTTATAAAGTGCATCTCCATGGCTGTTTATTGGCTTATTTCAATTTTCTCTATATTTTTAAATGAAATAATTCTAGCAATTCAGAATGACTTCCCCCATAATTAATCAGCATCAATTAAATTTTATTCTATTTCTCAGTATTAACTAATGGCTAAGTTAATAAAAATGTAACTTTTGGACTTAGCCAAATTCATTGTTTCTATATAGAAAAGAATCATCATTTGATAGATAGAAAGGTGGCTTTTGTATCAGGAACGTCTGGCTATAGAATCTATCTCTCACCTATATTGGTTATGCAACCTTGACTGAATTGCATTTTTTCTGTCCCTCCAGGTAGTTTTCTAAAGATATAAATTCCAGAACAGTTATCAATAATCATTGGGAAGGGAAATTTCTTCACTGAGAATCCTATATACCAATGAAAGCAAAAGTCCATCAAAAGTGTTTGCTGTCCCACACATCCAATATTCTAATGTATGTGTGATCTCAGTGTAGATATCCCTGCTAACAATGTATCTTGATAAGTATACTAAGTTGTTTTAATCCTGTCTGGATCAGCTATGTCCTTTCATACTATTGTAATGTAGGCTTTTATTTTGCTATAGAATGAAAGTTTATTGTTTCTTGAGACGATGTGTAAGAAATAGCATGGGACTTTACCAAATATGCTAGGAAATCTTTCTCAAACTTATTTGAATTTCATGACTACAATTAAGAATGAAGGCTGTCCATTAATTGTCCTGCACCTTTATCATATGACTAAACTATTGTATTTGCTCAAACATATAAATATATGCAAAGGATATGAATATATATATGCAGATGTATATTTGTATGTGTATATACTTAACCCTTTCTACCCCTTATCCTGAGTACTCTTTCTTTTATGAGGTGCTGCAGCCTGTTCACATACATGTCTCTCCATTTTTCTTTCTCAAGCATCTATTTCAATTCTTTGCCCATCATAATAGTCCATGACTAGATTTTATGGGAAGTATTGAAGAAAAATAAGTGATATCTGCTCTCAAAGAACTTATCATCAAGCTGATGGAATAAAAAAAGCAAAACATTTAGAAAATGACTTGAGAATGATATTCAGCATTATATAATCATTGAGCATTTTATTTCGGATGCATTCATGTTTTAAAAACAACTGAGAGTTCAGTTCAAAAATACTGGGGAAAATAGAGCAGTTGATACTATTTCTGGGGTGCTTTAAGGTCAGTTATTCTGTTGCTGCTGTTTTGCATTAAATATGTAGTCCAATTTTTCCCCACTGAATTAGTTTGAAAATCAAAAGATTTGTGGTCTAAATAGGCAACAATAACCACAGTTTTAATTTGGCCAAATTTTCATGTTAGGAATCCTGAGCCATGTCAATATTTGCCATGTATTCAGAATTTTTTGATGCTCTAGAGCCATTTAATATAGGGTTGCAAAAAAAGAATAGTCTTGCTTGAAAATGGTGAGAATTTGACATGTCTCTGTTTCTTTCCCTACCAGTGATGTTTTTCTTTTCCCATCAATAAGGGGCCACACAGCTCTTTGTAGCTCTTCACTGTGGTTTTCAGTCAATCAAAGTCCAGGGTCCAGGATAAGAAAGAGCTAGCTGGCAGCTACGAGCAGGCAAGTCAGAAAAAGGCCATGCAGATATAATGCAGACTTCTATTTTACTGTAGAATGAAAGTTTAATGTTCCTTGAGAATCTACATCAGAGGAATTCATGGTTATCTTGTGAATGATGGGTTATGAAAAATTATTAGTACTACATATTTTTGTGGCTTTTTGGAAACTGTGCCACAAAAGGAAAAGAGCCAGAAGCATAAACTAAGTTTAGGGATTAAGTGAGAAGTACAATTGGTTGAGTAGAGATTTTCTTTTGTTCATTTCTTTCAGTCAAAGATGATGACAGATAGATAACTGTACTGTAAGGATAATAGTATTCTCCTTTTCAGTGAGTTCAACTCATGGTTAATTTAGCCAGCCCTTATCCCAACTCAAAAAAATATCCAAAAGAAGTGAAATGCATAAAAAGCATTTATCAATAAGTCACCCAAATTTTATTTTGTTGACATTTTTTCTTTTCCCCAATTTTCCTTTCTTGGTCACATTGCTCCTTCCATTGCTCTATATTTAATTGCCAGTTGGACTAGATTTATAGTTCTCTTGAAAAACAAATCCTTGAAGCATATTAGAAAAAAAATAGATACTTTTAAAATTCAACCAAGGCCTAATACAGTTCTCAGTTAAAGAAAGCATTAATTTTTTAATGTAGTTGGATTTCAGGTTTGTGAAATTGCACTTGATGAATATAGAAAAGGGGTATAAGCATTTTATGTCTCTGTTTTTTATCACTTTTTCCCCAGAGTTGAGTTCTCCTTTCTCTGTTCCTTCTTATACTCCTATATCCTTCAGTTCTTAAGATCCCTCTTTTTCTTTTCTTTTCTTTTTTTTTTCTTGCTGAAGCAATTGGGGTTAAGTGACTTGTCACAGTCACACAGCTAGGAAGTGTTAAGTATCTGAGGTCAGATTTGAACTCAAGTCCTCCTAACTTCAGAGCTGGTGCTCTATTTACTGTGCTACCTACCTTCTCCAATCCCTCCTTTTCTTTCAAAAGATCTGAATTAGGTAGCAGAGATTCTATCTAATCTGTGAGGCATAACTTTTATCCTGGATCAAAGTGATTTCTTTCTTTCTCAATTGAGAAAAATTGCTTAACTTTAACTGCTACTTTTACTTCTTTCCCTTCTTTCTATCAATTTTCTATTTTATGGAGCTTCATCTTAAGTCAATTGTAAAGTCTTCACAAACAAGATCTATAATATAATTCTACATCTAGCACAGTGTCTTTCCCGTAGCAGGTACTTAATTCTTGTTGAATTTTATTTAAGGTTTAAAAAACAAAGTTCAGTTCCAACTGGGGAATAATGGGAAGCTTTCTGGATAAGGTGGTATTGAAGGATGGTTTTAAAAAATTGTATGCTCTTTCGAGATTAGTTTACATGTGGGATGGAGTTTTCAGGCATAGAGAATGATATAAGTAGAAGCAGAAAAGTGAGAATCTATTGGACATAAATAAGTTAGCATGATATTCATCTATATCAGCGTTTATAAATTTTTTGTCATGGACACTTTTGGAAGTCTGGTAAAGTCTATAGACCTTATTTCAGAATAATACCTTTAAATGCATAATATCAAATACAGATTACAAAGAAAACCAATTATTTTGAAATATATTCTTTAAAGTTCACATACTAAGAATTCCTGATCTATATAGAAAAAAAGGACTGGAAAGAAGACTCTAACTGTAGAAATGAATGAATGAATAGTGCATTTATTAAGTGCTTTCTACATCAAGCGCACTATACCAAGTGGAAATATAAATTCCAGAGTAAGATAGCCCTTGCTCCCAAAGAGATCACATTACAATGAATAAACAACAGTTTTCAGCTATAAAACAGATGGAAAATCTCATTAACCTTAGGGAGCAGGATCAAAGTAGGTAGTAATATCTCTTCTTTAATATATCATTGTACTGATAAAATATCATTTTCTGATATTTTGATCATTTTTGACATCTGATATGATATTTGATATCTAATCATTTTTTGACAGAGCCAAAGACTTTGATGACATATATGTTTTTTCCTAGGATTTGGTAGCTGTAGTTGTGGCATTTGGAGGAACAATTGCTGGGTTGCATGACTAAAGGAATTTCTTCCCAGAATTAGGTCTGAGAGCATTGTACTAAAACTAATGATATTCCAAAAGCTATTGGGTTCTGGGTCCTGGAATATCCTGGAAGTTTGATGAGAGAGAAAGAGAGAAAATGATCAAGATGGGGGATTTGGGGGACCAGCTTATATTGTATATTTTTACTTCCTTAGGGCATTTTAGCTAGACTGGCTACCTGCCCTTAGTGGCAGGTGACTGGCAATCGGTGGAGATGGATGGATTCTTTATAAGAGTTGCACTCCAGATGATTTAAAAAAAACTGGGCTAGGAGCAGAACAGGTGCTCTGGGGAGTGCTCCAGTGTTACTGTGCTCACTTCCCTATTCTTGGAAGTGGTGTATTTGTTCTTAGTGATAAAGAGGATGTTGGGACTTCTCTCCACAATTATGTCTTTCCTCAACTGGATGGCTCTGAGGGATATCATGAAAGCAGATGTAATGTCCTGGTTACAAGCCCAGTGGTTCAGCAAATTTGCAGTGAGACACCCAAAGCAAATACAAAAGATAACTTGTGAGCCTCTGAGCCCCAGGAAAATTGGACCTGGTTATTCCTATACAGTACCTGAAGTCAGTCAGCAACACCAGGCCCAGGGCAAACTAAAATAGCTGTAACCCCTTTGTCTTAAGAGCAGAGGTCAACCTTTTAAAAAATGAGCAAAAAAGCAAAAATAATTCTGACCACAGACAGCTTCTATAGAGAAATAGGTACAGACCTCAAATCCTGAGGATCCTAAAGGCAAATCAGCTCCAATATCACCCCAAAGGGTGATATGAATTGGTCCCTCTTTCCCTAGGCTCCCTTGGAAGAATCCAAAAAGGATCTTAAAAGAGAGTTAGAAGAAAAATGGGGAAAGGAAAGGAGATCTTTGCAAAATCTCATATGAAAAAGGAAAAACAGAAATTATCTGAAGAAAACTCCATAAAAATAAATTTGATGGAATGGGAAAAGCAAATAACTCCCTACAAAATAGATATGAAAAAGAAACAATTTTGTTGAAAAAAAAAACTTGTGAAATGGAAAAAATGCAATAAATGAAACATTCCATTAAAAGTTCAATTGGTGAAATGCAAAAGGAGATACGAAAGCTAACTGAAGAAAATAAGTAACTAACAACTAGATTTGAACAAATGGCAGTGAATGACTCAATGAGACTTCAAAAATCAGTCAAAGAAGACAAAAAATGAAAAAAAAGGAAGAAAATGTAAAATACTTCATTGGAAAAAAACAACTGATTTGGAAAATTGGTCTAGGAGAGACAATCTAAAAATTATTGGACTTCCTGAAAACCATGATGAAAAAAAGAACTTAGATATCATCTTTCAGGAAATCAAGGAAAATTGCCCTGAATCACCTAGAACCAGAGGTTAAAATACTCATTGAAAGAGTCCACCAATCACCTTCTGAAAGAGACACCAAAATGAAAACTCCATTGAACATCATAGCTAAATTTCACAATTTTCAAATCAAGGAGAAAATATTGCAGACAGCCAGAAGGAAACAATTCAACTATTGAGGAGTCACCACCAGGATTACCCAGGATCTAGCAGCTTCCACTTTAAAAGACTAAAGGACATGGAATCCAATATTCCAAAAAATAGAGGAACTTGAATTGCAGTTAAGAATATCCAGCAAAATTGAGCATCATCTTTTGGGGAAAAAGATAAGACATTCAGTGAAACAGGTGAATTTCATCTATTTCTGATGAAAAGACCTAAACTGAATAGAAAATTTGATCTTCAAATAAAAAATTCAAGAAAAACATAAAAAGGTAAAAAGGAAAGAAAAAATAACTTTCTTTTAAAAATTCAAAAGGTTATATCCTTATATAGTAAGATGACAGATTTAACTATTGAGATCTCTTTCTCTCAAGGGTATACTTAAGGGGTGCAGGTATAATTTGATTTTATTGTGATGATTTAAAAAAAGAAAATAAAGGAGGAAAGGTGATTCTACTGGAAGAATAGGAAAATGGATTTAAATGGATAAATTATATTTCATGAGGAGGCAAAAGGACCTATTGTAATTGAGAGAAAGAGAGGAGGGGGATGAGCATTGTGTGAATCTTACAGTGAGCAGAATCTATTATGCTTCAGCTGAGGAAAAAAAAAGCAAGAGTAGCAATCTTGATCTCAGATCGAGCAAAAGCAAAAATAGATCTAATGAAAAGAGATAAGGAAGGAAACTATATCCTACTTAAAGGTACCATAGATAATGAAGTAATATCAATACTAAACATATATGCATCAAATTGTATAGCATCCAAATTCTTATATAGAGAAGTTAAGAGCTGCAAGAAGAATTAGACAGCATATAGTTTTGCTATCTAGCAAAACTTAGCTGTCTAGTGGGGGACCTCAACCTTGCTCTGTAAGAACTAGATAAATCAAACCATAAAATAAATAAAAAAGAAGTTAAGGTGGTAAATTGAATCCTAGAAAATTTAGGAATGATAGACCTTTGGAGAAAATTGAATGAAGACAGAAAGAAATATACATTTTCTTGGCAGTACATGGAACCAAAAAAAGATGGACCATATATTAAGGCATAAAAACTTCAAAATCAAATGCAGAATGGCATATCATCTCAGATCATGATGCAATAAAAATTACATGTAATAAAAGACCAGAGGAAAATAGACCATAGGTCATTTGAAAACTAAATAATCTAATCCTAAAGAATGAGTGGACTAAACAACAAATCATAGACACAATCAATAATTTCATCCAAAAGAAGGACAACAATGAGACAACATACCAAAATTTGTGTGATGCAGTCAAAGTGGTTGTTAGGGGAAATTTCATTACTCCAGATGGTTACTTGCAGAAAATAGAGAAAAAGAAGATTAATGAATTGGGCTTGCAACTAAAAAAGCTAGAAAAATGAACAAGTTAAAAATCCCCAATTAAATACCAAATTTGAAATTCTGAAAATTAAAGGGGAGATTAATAAAATCAAAAGAAAACTATTGAATTAATAAATAAAACTAAGAAATTTTTTATGAAAAAAAAACAAAATAGATAAACCTTTGTTTAATTTGATTAGAAAAAGAAAAGAAGAAAAGCAAATTGTTAGTCTCAAAAATGAAAAGGGAGAACTTTCCACCAGTGAAGAGGAAATTAAAGTAATAATGAGGAGTTATTTTGCCCAACTATATGTCAATAAATTTGTTAATCTATGTGAAATGGAGGAATACCTATAAAAATATAGATTACCCAGATTAACAGGAGAGGAAAAACAAATTACCTAAATAGTCCCAATTTTAAAAAAGAAATAGAACCTATTTTAAAAAATATAAAGTTCTTTATTTTATTTTTTCTATTTATCAGAATATTTTACTTAATTTTTATGTTAAACATGGTAAAATATATATAAATCCAATATAGACATATATATTTATACAATTATCTTGCTGCATGAGAAGAATCTGATCAAAAAGAAAAAAAAAAGAAATGAGAAAGAAAAGAAAATTCAAGCAAACAAGAAAAGAAGTAAAAATGTTATGTTGTGATCCACACTCAGTTTCCTCAGTCCTCCCTCTGGGTGCAAATGGCTCCCTTCATCACAAGATCATTGGAACTGGCCTGAATCATCTCATTGTCAAGAAGATCCATCATAATTGATCATTGTATAATCCTGTCATTGCCAAGTACAATGAAATTCTGGTTCTGCTCATTTCACTTAGCATAAATTCATGTACCTCTTTCAGGCCTCTCTAAAATCATTCTACTGATTGTTTCTTATATAGCAATAATATTCCATAACATTCATATACATAATTCATTTAGCCATTCTTTAACTGATGGGCATCCACTCCATTTCCAATTTCTTGCCACTACAAAAAGAGCTGCTACAAACTTTTTTGCTTCCCTTCTAATATTGTCTGCATTAATTTTGGCTGTACAAAGCCTTTTTAATTTGATATAGTGAAAATTATCTGTTTGGTGTTCAGTAATAAGTTCTAGCTCTTCTTTGGTCACAAATTCCTTCCTTCTCCACAGATCTGAGAAGTAAACTATCCTATGCTCCAATGGACTTATAATATCATTATGTCTAAATCATGAACCCCTTTTGATCTTATTTTGATATATGGTGTTAGTGTGGGTCAATGCCTAGTTTCTGCCATACTAGTTTCTTTTTTTCTTTCTTTTTTTTCCCTGAGGCAATTGAGGTTAAATGACTTGCCCAGGGTCACACAGCTAGGAAGTGTTAAGTGTCCAATTTTCCCAACAGTTTTTGTCAAATAGTGAGTTCTTATCCCAAAAGTTGGAATTTTTGAGTTTTTCAAACATTAGATTGCTATAGTCATCGACTATTGTGTTCTATTTCACTAATTGACTATTCTATTTCTCAGCCAGTACCAAAGAGTTTTGATGACCATTGTTTTATAATATAGTTTTAGGTCTGGCACAGCTAAGCAACCTTCATTTGCATTTTTTTCACTAATTCCCTTGAAATTCTTGACTTTTTGTTCTTCCAGATGAACTTTGTTATTATTTTTTCTAGATCTACAAAATAATTTCTTGGGAATTTGATTGGTATGGCACTAAATAAGCAGATTAATTTAGGTAGTGTTGTCACTTTTATTATATTCACTCAGTCTATCCATGAGCACTTGATATTTTTCCAAGTGATTAGAACTGACTTTATTTGTGTGGAAAGTGTTTGTAGTTGTGTTCATATAGTTTCTGACTTTTCCTTGGCAGATATATTCCCAAATATTTTATGCTATCAACAGATATTTTAAATGGAATTTCTCTTTGTATCACTTGTTGCTGAATTTTTCTGGCAATATATAAAAATGCTAATGATTCATGTAGTTTTATTTTGTATCCTGCAACTTTACTAAAGTTGTGAATTGTTTCTAGTAGTGTCATAGTTGATTCTTAGCTTTTTCTAAGTATACCATCATATCATCTGCAAAGAGTGATAATTTGGTTGCTTCATTACCTACTCTAATTCTTTTAATCATTTTTTCCCCTTATTGTTAAAGCTAACATTTCTAATACAATATTGAATAGTAATGGTGATAGTGGGCAAATTTGTTTCACTCTGATCTTACTGGGAATGGTTCTAGTTCATCTCTATTACATATGATGCTTGCTGATGGTTTTAAATAGATGCTACTGATCATTTTAAGGAAAACTCCATTTATTCTCATACTCTCTAATGTTTTTAATAGGAATGGGTGTTGGATTTTATCAATTGCTTTTTCTACCTCTATTGAGACAATCATGATTTTTGTTTGGTTATTGATTTAGTCAATTATGCTAATAGCTTTCCTAATATTGGATCAATCCAGCATTTCTGGTATAAATCTTGGTCATAGTGTATTATCCTGGGGATAATTTTCTGTAATCTCTTTGTTAACATTTTATTTAAGATTTTGCTTATTTAAGATTTTTAAGATAATTTATATCTAAATATTTAAGATATAAACAAATAGTTTAAGTTATTTGAATATAACTATAATATTCATTAGGGAGATTGGCCTATAATTTTCTTTCTCAGTTTTCACCCAACTTGGTTTAGGTATCAGCACTATTTCTGCGTCATAATAGGAATTTGTTGGGATGCTTTCTTTCCCTATTTTTTCAAATATTTTATATATTATTGTAATTAATTGTTCTTTAAATGTTTGGTAGAATTCATAAATGTTTGGTAGAATTTGGCCCTGGAGATTTTTTCTTAGGGAGGTGATTAATAGCTTATTCTATTTCTTTTTTTTTTTTAATGAGTCTATTTAAATAATGTATTTCCTCTTCTGCTAATCTGAGCAATCTATATGTTTGTACATACTCCTCCATTTCACTTAGATTATCAAATTTATTGACATATAGTTGAGCAAAATAACTCCTCATTATTGCTCTAATTTCCTCTTCATTGGTTGAAAGTTCTCCCTTTTCATTTTTGAGACTAACAATTTGCTTTTCTTTTTTCCTTTTTCTGATCAAATTAAACAAAGGTTTATCTATTTTATTGTTTTTTTTTTTCATGAAACCAATTTCTGCCCTTCTGCATTTGATTTTGATGGTTTTATGCCCTAATACAGAGGTCCTCAAACTTTTGTTCTCAATATCTTTATCCTATTAAAAATGATTGAGGATCTGTCCAAAGAGTTTTTGTTTATGTGGTTTATAGTTATCTGCCATTAAAAATAAAAACTAATTATGAATTTGTAGTCTCTCTGAAAGGATTTCAGAGATTCCCGGGATGCTCTGGACCAGACTTTGAGAACCACTGCAATACATAGTCAGTTTTTGTATAGGTTCCATGAATATCCCAGAAAAGAAAATACTCCTTTCTGTCTCCATTCAATTTTCTCCATGGATCGATCTATCATATCTACCTTTTCTGAAATTCTATTTACCTTCTTACTTTCTTTCTTATTTATTTTGTGGTTCGATTTATCTAGTTCTGAAAGAAAGTGTAAGTAGTGAATCCTCAACTAGTATAGTTTTGCTATCTATTTGTTCTTGCATCTCTCTTAACTTCTCTAGGAATGTTGTACCATTTGATGCATATATGTTTTGTATTGATATTTCTTCATTATCTGTGGTACCCTTTAGCAAGATATAGTTTCTTTCCTTATCTCTTTTAATTAGATATACTTTTGCTTTTACTCGATCTGAGATCAGGATCACTGCCCCTGCTTTATTTTAGTTTACCTGAAGCATAATAGATTCTGCTCCAGCCTTTTCCTTTTCCTTTACTTTTACTCTGTGTGCATCACTCTGCTTTAAATGTATTTCTTGTAAATGACATATTGTAGAATTCTGGCTTTTAATCCAGTCTGCTATCTACTTCCATTTTATGGGGAAGTTCATCCCATTCACATTCACAGCTAAAATAACTAATTTTGTATTTTCTGCTATCTTATTTACTCTAAGTTATGTTTTTCTCTTTCCTTTGTCCCTTCCCTCCACTCCAGTATTTTGCTTCTGACCACCACCTCTGTCAAATGACTCTCCTCCTTTACTGCACTTTGCCCTTCCTTACATTTTCCTCCTACTATTTCTGTTTTCTCTTGTATTAGCCTTTCCCTCTCTGTTCCCTTTTCTCTCCCACTTCCCTAAAGGTGAGTCAAGTTTATCTCTGAAGACAAATATGTCTGAAATTCTCTTTTTGAGTTAAATCTGATGAGATTAAGATTCACACAATGTTCATCCTCCTCCCTTTTTCCCTCAATTATAATAGGTCTTCTTTGCCTCTTCATGAGCTGCATTTTTCTTCATTTTGCCTCCACTTTCCTTTTTTTTTGAGTACAATCTCCTTTCCATCTCTTGTTTCTTTGTCATATTATCACAATAAAATCAAATTATACTTGAAGTCTCTAAGTATACCCATAACAGAGATATAGTCCTCAAGATTTCTTTCCTTTTAACTTTTTATGCTTCTTTTGAATTTTGTATTTGGAGATCATTTTTTTTTTTGTTCTGCTCTGGTCTTTTCATCAGAAATAAGTGAAATTCACCTGAATTGTTAATTAGTTCTTGTAAGATTAGTCATTTGGGTATATATGTCCATCTTCTTCCCTGAAAGATAATGCTCAATTTACCTGGCTAAATGATTCTTGGCTGCAATTCAAGTTCCTTTGGCTTCCAGAATATTAGATTCCAAGACCTTTAAACCTTTAAAGTGAAATCTGCTAGGTCTTGGGTACTCCTGATTGTGGCACCTTGATAGGTGAGTTGTTTTTGGCTGCTTGTAATATTTTTGCTTGATCCTATAATTTTGAAATTTGGCTACTATATTCCTTAGACCTTTTATTTTGGGGTCTCTTTCAGAAGGTGATCAGTTAATTTTTTCAATGGTTACTTTATCTTCTACTTTTAAGGCATTAGAACAGTTTTCCTTGACAACTTCCTGAGAGATATTGTCTAAAGATCTTTTTTTTTTCATTATGGCTTTCAGACAGTCCAACAATCCTTACATTGTCTCTCCTAGATCTGTTTTCCAGGTCACTTGTTTTTCTAATGAGGTATTTTACATTTTCTTCTATATTTAAATGTTTTTGGAGTTTTGTTTGATGATTCTTGAAGTCTTATTGAGTCATTCACTTTCATTTGTTCAATTCTAATTTTTAGTGTACTGTTTTCTTTAGTTACTTTAGTTTACCTTTTTAAGCTCCTTTTCCATTTGGCCAATTGAACTTCTAAATGGGGTGTTTTGTTCATTGCATTTTATTTTTACATTTCACAAATTCCATTTTTCAATGAATTTGTTTCTTTATCATATCTGTTTTGTAAGGAGTTATGTGCTTTTTTCATTTCATCATATCTTTGTTTTTAAGAAGTTTTCTTCTAATAATTTCTGGTTTTCCTTTTTCATACCTTCTTGCAAAGATCCCATTTCCTTTCTCCATTTTTCTTCTCATTCTCTTTTAAGATCCGTTTTGAAATCTTCCAAGAAAACCTTGTGAAATAGGGACCAGCTCATATCTCCCTTTGGGGCTTGATCTGGAGTTGATCTGTCTTTAGGAACCTGAGGATTGGAGGTCTGTACTTTTCTCTCCCCATAAAGCCTATTGTCAGAGTTTACTGTTTTTAAGGGTGGAGGTATACTTTTTTTTTTACAGTTTAATGAGTTGAAGTTTACTTATTTATTTATTTTTATTTAATAGCCTTTTATTTACAGGTTATATGTGTGGGTAACTTTACAGCATTGACAATTGCCAAACCTCTTGTTCCAATTTTTCACTTCTTACCCCCCACCCCCTCTCCAAGATGGCAGGATGACCAGTAGATGTTAAATATATTAAAATATAAATTAGATACACAATAAGTATACATGACCAAACTGTTATTTTTCTATACAAAAAGAATTGGACTCTGAAGTATTGTACAATTAGCTTGTGAAGGAAAACAAAAATGCAGGTGGGCAAAAATATAGGGATTGGGAATTCAATGTAATGGTTTTTAGTCATCTCCCAGAGTTCTTTCACTGGGCGTAGCTGGTTCAGTTCATTACTGTCCATTGGAAATGATTTGGTTGATCTCATTGCTGAGGATGGCCAGGTCCATCAGAACTGGTCATCATATAGTATTGTTGTTGAAGTATATAATGATCTCTTGGCCCTGCTCGTTTCACTCAGCATCAGTTGGTGTAAGTCTCTCCAGGTCTTTCTGAAATCATCCTGTTGGTCATTTCTTACAGAACAATAATATTCCATAATATTCATATACCACAATTCTCCAACTGATGGGCATCCACTCAGTTTCCAGTTTCTAGCCACTACAAAGGGCTGCCAAAAACATTCGTGCACATACAGGTCCCTTTCCCTTCTTTATGATCTCTTTGGGATATAAGCCCAGTAGTAACACTGCTGGATCAAAGGGTATGTACAGTTTGATAACTTTTTGAGCATAGTTTCAAATTGCTCTCCAGAATGGTTGGGTGTATTCACAGTTCCACCAACAATGTATTAGTGTCCCTGTTTTCCCACATCCCTTCCAACATTTCACATTATCTTTCCCTGTCATTCTAGCCAATCTGACAGGTGTATGGTGGTATCTCAGAGTTGTCTTAATTTGCATTTCTCTGATTAATAATGACTTGGAACATTCATATGGTTAGAATAGTTTCAATTTCTTCATCTGAGAATTGCCTGTTCATAGCCTTTGTCCATTTATCAATTGGAGAATGGCTTGATTTTTTATAAATTAGAGTCAATTCTCTATATATTTTGGAAATGAGGCCTTTCTCAGAACTTTTGACTGTAAAAATATTTTCTCAGTTTATTGCTTCCCTTCTAATCTTGTCTGCATTAGTTTTGTTTGTACAAAAACTTTTCAGTTTGATATAGTTGAAATTTTCTATTTTGTGATCAGTAATGATTTCTAGTTCTTCTTTGGTCATAAATTCCTTCATCTTCCACAGGTCTGAGAAGTAAACTATCCTGTGTTCCTCTAATTTATTTATAATCTCATTCTTTATGCCTAGGTCATGAATCCATTTTGACCTTATCTTGGTGTATGGTGTTAAGTGTGGATCAATGCCTAGTTTCTGCCATATTAGTTTCCAATTTTCCCAGCAATTTTTGTCAAACAGTAAGTTCTTATCCCAAAAGCTGGGGTCTTTGGGTTTGTCAAACACTAGGTTGCTATAGTTTTGACTGTTTTGTCCCTTGAACCTAACCTATTCCACTGATCAACTAATCTGTTCCTTAGCTAATACCAAATGGTTTTGATAACTGCTGCTCTATAATATAATTTTAGATCTGGTACAGCTAAGCCACCTTCATTTGATTTCTTTTCATTAATTCCCTTGAAATTCTTGACCTTTTGTTTTCCCATATGAATTTTGTTGTTATTATTTCTAGGTCATTAAAATAGTTTTTTGGGAGTCTGATTGGTATAGCGCTAAACAAATAAATTAGTTTAGGTAGTATTGTCATCTTTATTATATTTGCTTGCCCTATCCAAGAGCATTTAATATTTTTCCAATTGGTTAGATAAGACTTAATTTGTGTGAAAAGTTGTTTGTAATTTTGCTCCTAAAGTTTCTGATTTTCCCTTGGCAGATAGATTCTTAAATATTTTATACTATCAGTAGTTACTTTAAATGGAATTTCTCTTTGTAACTCTGACTGTTGGATTTTGTTAGTGATATATAAGAATGTTGATGACTTATGTGGGTTTATTTTATAACCAGCAACTTTGCTAAAGTTGTGGATTATTTCTAACTTTTTAGTAGAATCTCTGGGGTTCTCTAAGTATACCATCATATCATCAGCAAAGAGTGATAATTTGGTTTCCTCATTGCCTATTCTTATTCCTTTAATCTCTTTCTCAGCTCTTATTTGCAAAGCTAGCATTTCTAATACAATATTAAATAGTAACAGTGATAGTGGGCAGCCTTGTTTCACTCCTGATCTTATTGGGAATGGTTGCAGTTTGTCCCCATTACATATGATGCTTACTGATGGTTTTAAATAGATGCTGCTGATTATTTTAAGAAAAAGTCCATTTATTCCAATACTCTCAAGTGTTTTTTAATAGGAATGGATGTTGGATTTTATCAAATGCTTTTTCTGCATCTATTGAGATGATCATATGGTTTTTGTTAATTTGGTTATTAATATGGCCAATTATATCAATAGTTTTCCTAATATTGAACCAGCCCTGCATTCCTGGTATAAATCCTACTTGATCATAGATCCTGGGGATGATTTTCTGTAATCTTTTTGCTAATATTTTATTTAAGATTTTAGCATCAATATTCATTAGGGAGATTGGTTTATAATTTTCTTTCTCTGTTTTCAACCTACCTGGTTTAGGTATCAGTACCATGTCTGTGTCATAAAAGAAATTTGGTAGGACTCCTTCATTCCCTATATTATCAAATAATTTATATAGCATTGGGGCCAATTGTTCTTTAAATGTTTGGTAGAATTCACATGTAAATCCATCTGGTCCTGGGGATTTTTTCTTAGGGAGGTGATTAATAGCCTGTTCTATTTCTTTTTTCTGAAATGGGACTATTCAAGCAACTTACTTCCTCTCTGTTAGTCTGGGAAGTCTATATTTTTGGAGGTAGTCATCCATTTCACTTAGCTTATCAAATTTATTGGTATAAAGTTGAGCAAAATAACTCATTATTTCTATAATTTCCTCTTCATTGGTGGAAAGTTCTCCCTTTTCTTTTTAAGACTACTAATTTCATTTTCCTCCCTCCTTTTTCTAATCAGATTTACCAAAGGCTTATCTATTTTATTGGCTTTTTCATAGAACCAACTCTTAGTTTTTTTAATTAGTTCAATAGTTTTTTTACTTTCAATATTATTAATTTCTCCTTTTAGTTTTAGAATTTCAAATTTAGTATTTGATTGGAGGTTTTTAATTTGGTCTTTTTTAAGTTTTTTTAGTTGCAAGCCCAATTCATTAATCTTTTCTTTCTTTGTTTTATTCAGGTAAGCCTCTAAGGATATAAAATTTCCTCTTATTACCACTTTGGCTGCATCCCACAAATTTTGGTATGACGTCTCATTGTTGTCATTATCTTGAGTGAAATTATTAATTGTATCTATAATTTGCTGTTTCACCCAATCATTCTTTAAGATGAGATTGTTTAGTTTCCAATTACTTTTTGGTCTATTTACCCCTAACTTTTTGTTGAATGTAGTTTTTATTACATCGTGATCTGAAAAGAAAGCATTTACTATTTCTGCCTTCTTGCATTTAATTTTGAGGTCTTTATGTCCTAATATATGGTCAATTTTTGAATAGGTTCCATGAACTGCTGAGAAGAAAGTATATTCCTTTCTGTCTCCATTCAATTTTCTCCAAAGATCTAACATACCTAATTTTTCTAATATTCTATTTATCTCTTTAATTTCTTTCTTATTTGCTTTGTAGTTTGATTTGTCTAATTCTGAGAGTGCAAGGTTGAGGTCTCCCACTATTACAGTTTTGTTGTCTATTTCTTCTTGCAACTCTCTTAACTTCTCCTTTAGGAAGTTGGATGCTATATCACTTGGTATATATATGTTTAGTATTGATATTACTTTTTTGTCTATGCTACCCTTTAGCAGGATGTAGTTTCCTTCTTTATCTCTTTTAATTATATCAATTTTTGCTTTTGCTTGATCTGAGATAAGGATGGCTACTCCTGCTTTTTTGACTTCACCGGAAGCATAATAATAGATTTTGCTCCAGCCTTTTACCTTTACTCTGTATGTATCTCCCTGCTTTAAATGTGTTTCTTGTAAACAACATATTGTAGAGTTCTGACTTTTGATCCAGTCTGCTATCTGCCTCCTCTTTATGGGAGAGTTCATCTCATTCACATTTTTGGTTAGAATTACTAATTCTGTATTTCCTGCCATCCTAATATCCCCAGATTATGCTTTACTTTTTCTTGCCCCCCAACCCTCTTTCCCCTTTTTAAACTTATGTACCCCACTTGTATCACGACACTCACCCTCTTTAGAATCCCTCACTCCCCTCCCTTTGAATCTTTTCCCCTTTCTTCCCTTATTACTCTTTTTCTTTTCCCTTTTCCTCTCCCCCTTTTTACTGAGGTGAGAGAGAATTTTCTCTAAAACAAGTATGTCAATTATTTTCTCTTTGAACCAACTCTGATGAGAGTAAGATTCACACAATGTTCCTCTCCCTCTCTAAATTCCCTCAGATATGGTAAGTTTCCTTTGCCTCATAGTGGGATGTGGTTTCCCTCTCTTTATACCCCCTTCCCACCTTATTCTGCCATTATCTCTTTTCCATATCTACTTCCCTTTTTTATGTTATATCAGTAAAATCAAATTATACATGTAGTCTTTTTGTATATGCACAACAGAAATACAATTCTCAAGAGTTTTTTTTTACCTTTTCTGCATCTCTTGAGTCCTATGGTTGGAGATCAAATTTTTTGTTTAGTTCTGGTTTTTCCTTAGAAACAAATGGAATTCATTTGTTTCATTAAATGTCCATCCTCTTCCCTGGAAGAAAATGCTCAGCTTCGCTGGGTAGTTTATTCTTGGCTGCAATCCAAGTTCTTTTGCCTTTCAGAATATCAGATTCTAGGCCCTTTGATCCTTTAATGTGGAGGCAGCCAGATCTTGGGTCATCCTTATTGTGGCACCATGGTATTTAAATTGTTTTTTTTCTGGCTGCTTGTAAAATTTTTTTCTTAATCTGATAGTTCTGAAATTTGGCCACAATATTCCTTGGGGTTTTATTTTAGGGTCTTTTTCAGAAGGTGTTCGATGAATTCTTTCAATGCCTATTTTACCTTCTGATTCTATTATACCTGGACAGTTCTCTTTGATGATTTCTTGTAAAATAGTATCTAGGCTCTTTTTCTCATCATAATTTTCAGAAAGTCTAATAATCCTCAGATTATCTCTCCTAGATCTATTTTCCACGTCTGTCATTTTTGCAAGTAGATAATTCATGGTTTTCTCCAGTTTGTCATTTTTTTGGTTTTGCTTGACTGATTCTTGCTGTCTCAATGAATCATTAGTTTCCATTTGTTCAGTTCTGATTTTTAATGAATTATTTTCTTCATTAGCTTTTTTTACTTCTTTCTGTATATGTCCAACTGCGTTTTTAAATGAATTGTTTTCCTCTATGGAATTTTTTTCCATTTCACTAATTTTTTTTTAGTGAATTATTTTCTTTTTCCAATTCACAGATCCTACTTTCTAGTGAATACTTTATTTTTTCCAATTCACAAATCTTACTTTCCTGAGATTTTTTTACTTTTTCCAATTCACAAATTTTGTTTCCCTGCATTTCCTGAGACTTTTTTATCTTTTCCAATTCATATTTCAGGAAGTTGTTGCTCTCTTGTAAAGCTTCTCTTTCCTTTCCCCATTTATCTTCTAACTCTCTTTTGAGACTTTTAATGGTCTCTTCTATCAGAGCATCATGTAAAAGTGGACAGGTGACATTCCCCTTTGGGATATTGTCTGGTGCCAGATTTGCTGACCTGTGTAGATTAGAGGCTAACCTGGGCTGTGCCCTCCTACTGTGTAGGTTCGCAACTGCCCTAAGGAAAAGCCCCGTACTGTGGGTTGGGGCTGCAAGCTTGAGCTGCGATCTATGCTCTCACTTCTGGTTTGGGGCTCTGCTCGGAGCCTTCATTCTCTCCCTGTTTGTGCTGATCTCTCCCCGGCCCCGGGACAAACCTTTTTTGGTGAGACTGCAGATTTTCTTCGGCTGGTGAGTTGTTATACTTTTAATCTTTATGAGTTGTAGCAGTCAAGACTATTTTTGAGGCGCACTATAATATTGATAAAGAGGGTAAGAGAAGAGCTTATAAAGTCACATGTGCCTTCTCCACCTCTTGGCTCCGCTCTCCCCCCCGCCCCCCCTCCCCAGGTATACTCTTAGTGCAAAAGTGTCACAGCCACTTTAGTTTGCCTTGGGGCAGTTCTGCTGACTGACTTCTGTTGCTGGGTAATCTTGATTGGGTCCTGTGTTCTTCTGGGGCTCAGTGGCTTACAATTTACCTTTTGTATTTGCTTTTGGGCATTTTACAGAAAATCTGCTAAACCACCCACTTGCAACCAGGACAAAGTAGCCTAAGAGCCTCATAGAAGATTTCCTGGTGCACCAACTCCTCAACACTCAGGTCCCCTGCCCCAGCTTCTTGCCCCAGGTTCCCTATACTGTATTCTGGGATCAGCATACTGTTGCCTTACCCAATTGAAACAGACCCGTTCTGAAGTTCTTCCAAAGCATCTTCTGGAAATGTGTTGTACACCAAATATTTGTGGGTTCTATCACTCCAAAACCAGTTTAGAGGCTTAATCTGCTATTGGTTTGAGAGGTCAGAGTAGGTCACAGAAAACTTTATCTGCTCTCCTCCATCTTGACTCTGCCCCCACAGAACAAGCTACTATTCACCTCCCTAAGAAAAAGTGTCCAGAACCAGATGGATTTATATTTAAATTCTACAAAACATTTAAGGAACAATTAATTCCAATATTATGCAAATTATTAAAAAAAAATATGGAAAGAAGGAATCCTAACAAGTTCCTTTTATGACACAGATATCAAGCTGATACCTAAACCAGGTTGGGTGAAAACAGAGAAAGAAAATTATAGACCAATTTCCCTAATGAATATTCATGCAAAAATCCCCAAAACATTAGCAAAAAATTACAGAATCATTCCCAAAATAATACACTATGACTAATTAGGATTTATACCAGGAATGTAGGACTGGTTCAATATTACAAAATTATAAGCATAATTAACTAAATCAATAACCAAACTAACAAAAACTATGTGATTGTCTCAGTAGATGCAGAAAAAGCATTTGATAAAATCCAACACTCATTCCTCTTAAAAACACTAGAGAGTATAGGAATGAATAGAGTTTTTTCCTTAAAATGAGCAATTCCTTTTAATCATGAATCATCAGCAAGCATCATATATAATAGGGACAAACTAAAACCATTCCCAATAAGATCAGGGGTGAAACAAGTTTACCCACTATCACCATTACTATTCAGTATTGTATTAGAAATATTAGCTTTGGCAATAAGAAAAGGAGATTAAATGAATCAGAATAGGCAATGAGGAAACCAAATCATCACTCTTTGCAGATGATATGATGATATAATTAGATAACCCTAAGAATCAACTAAAACACTACCAGAAACAATTCACAACTTTAGGAAAGTTGCAGGATACAAAATAAATCCACATAAATCATCAGCATTTGCATGTATATATATATAAAAGTCCAACAGCAAGAGATACAAAGAGAAATTCCATTGAAAATAATTGTCAATAATGTAAAATATTTGGGAGTCTACCTGCCAAGACAAAGGCAGGGCAGGAACTATATGAACACAATTACAAAATACTTTCCACACAAATGAAGTCAGATCTAATCATTTGGAAAAATATCAAGTGCTCATGGGTAGGCTGAGTGAATATAATAAAAGTGACAACATTACCTAAATTAATCTACTTATTCAATGCCATATCAAATAAACTCTCAATAAATTATTTTACAAACCTAGCAAAATAATAACAAAGTTCATCTGGAAGAACAAAAGGTCAAGAATTTCAAGGGAATTAATGAAAAAAAATTGCAAATAAAGGTGGCCTAGCTGTGCCAGACTTAAAACTATATTATGAAGCAGTGGTCTTCAAAACCATTTGGTATTGGCTAAGAAATAGAGTAGTTGATCAGTGGAGTAAGTTAGGTTCACAAGACACAATATTCAATAAGTATAGTAATCTAGTGTTTAATAAATCCAAAGACCCCAGCTTTAGGGATAAAAACTTACTCTTTGACAAAAACTGCTGGGAAAGTTGGTAACTTGTATGGCAGAAAATAGGCATTGACCTACACCTAACACCATATACCAAGATAATAGCTGAAATGGGCTCATGATTTATACATGAAGCTTTATATATATGTATATATGTATATTTTTGCTGAGGCAATTGGGGTTGTGATTGCCCAGGGTCACACAGCTAGAAAGTGTTAAGTGTCTGACATCAGATTTGAACTCAGGTTCTCCTGACTTCAGGGCTGGTGGCTATCCATTGCACACCTAGCTGCCCCAAGAGTGATGTTATAAGGAAACTAGAAGAACATAGGATAGTTTACCAATCAGAGCTGTGGAGAAGGAACAAATTTGTGGCCAAAAAAGTACTGGAGTTCATTATTGAAAACAAAATAGATAATTTTGATTATATTAAGTTAAAAAGGTTTTGTAAAAACAAAACTAATGCAAACAAGATTTGAAGGGAAGCAATAAACTGGGAGAACATTTTTACATTCAAAGGTTCTGATAAAGACCTCATTTTTAAATATATATAGAGAATTTCCTCTAATTTATAAGATTCAGGCTGTTCTCCAATTGCTGAATGGTCATAGGATATGAACAGACAATTTTCAGATGAAGAAATTGAAAACATTTCTAGTCATATGATGCTCTAAATTTAGATTTTAAATTAGATGCTCTAAATCCCTATTGATTAGAGAAATGCAAATTAAGACAACTCTGAGGGACCACTATATACCTCTCAGATTCGCTAAAATGAAAGGAAAAGACAGTGATGAATGTTGGAGGGGATGTGAGAAAACTGGGACACTAATACATTGTTGATAGAGTTGTGAATTGATCCAACCATTCTGGGGAGCAGTTTGGAATTATGTCCAAAGGGCTATCAAAATGTGCATAATTTTTTGATCCAGCAGTGTTTTTACTGGCTTCTATCCCAAAGAGATCTTAAAGGAGTGAAAGGGACCCACATGTGCAAAAAAAAGTTTGTGACAGCCTTTTTTATAGTGGCAAGAAACTGGAAACTGAGTGGATGCCCACCAGTTGGAGAATGGCTGAATAAGTTATAGTAAACAAATGTTATGGAATATTATTGTTCTATAAGAAACAATCAGCAGGATGATTTCAGAGAGGCCTGGAGAGACTTACATGAAATGATGTTAAGTGAAATGAGCAGAACCAGGAAATAATTGGACATGGCAACAACAAGATCATATGACAATCAATTCTGATGGACATGGCTCTTTTTAACAATGAAATGATTGAGGCCGGTTCCAATGAACTTGTGATTAAGAGTCATCTACACCAGAGACAGGACTGTGGGAACTGACTGTGGTTTATAACATAGCTTTTTCACTCTTTTTGTTGTTGTTTGCTTGCATTTTATTTTCTTTCTCAATTTTTCCTCTCTGATTTGATTTTTCTTGTGCAACAAGATAATTATATAAATATTTATGCATAATATAATATGTTTATACTCAGAAGAGAATGACTAAAATATCTATAAGCAAAGTCTCAAAGAAAACCACTTGATCACAAGATCATTTAGAATTACTGGAAAACATGAAGCAAGAATTGAAAAGACAGAGATATAATAATGATTTTATAAATGAAATAAAAAGATTAGAAGGAGCAATTAGAAACGAAGTGACTGAACTTTGTAAAATTTAGCCAAAAAAGAAATATTGAAGAAAGAATTATGAAGAAAATTGGCACAAATAGATATAAAACCTTACCCATTGATATGCTGCATGAAAATTAGAGTGAAACAAATAGAAGTTAATGATTCAATGAGACAAAAAGTAATATTATAACAAAAAGCTAAAAATGGGAAAAAATAAATTATGTCTTATAAAAACAAGTGACCTGAAAAGAGATCAAGGAGAGATAATTTTAAGATTATTAAAATACATGAAAGCCGTGATTTTTAAAAATAGCCTACATATCACATTTCAAAACAAAACAAAAACAAAAAAGAAAACTGGTAAGATTTTTTATTTTTTTATAAGCAGAGGGCAAAGTGGAAAAAAAAAAGAGGAAAGAATCTAGTAGTCACTTCATGAAAGAAACTCCAAAATAAAAGACTTAAGGAATATCATAGACAACTGCAGAGTATGGAAGTCAAAATAAAAATACTGCAATTAGCCAGGATATTAAATACAGATAAAGGAGTCATAATCAGGATCAACCAATTTTAGCTGCCACTACTTTAAAAGAATGGAAAGTTTGGAATTCCAGGATTTAACAGGTATAGTCTTAAAATTTATATATATATTATATATACCCACCAAAACACAGTAAAATGGTATAGGGAGAAAATGATTTTTAATTAATTAAAGGATATTTAAGCATTCCTAATGAAAAGATCAGAGCTGTGATCAGAATTTTAAAATATATACAAAGAAGCCTAGAAAAACATAAAAAGCAGCAATCAAAAAGTGATAAAACAAGAATGAATTAATTACATTCTAATATGGGGAAATAAGACATTTGTACCTTTAGAACTCTAACATCCCTAGGAATCATAGAGGGAATCTAATAAGATAGAGGATCTGGTAGTAGGTTTTTAATGTTTTTATTATCCTTAAAGAAGAAAGAAAAGATCAGGGAAAATGAAAACACTGGAAGCAAGAAGGGTGATAGAATTTATTTCACATGATTTTGAAGTTGTGAAAATAGAGGACTATAGAATAAATGTGAAAAGAGTATTTTTGGAGAAAGGTAAACACTTGAACTTCCTTTTCAGTTGAAATAGTCAAAAAAGGGAAGAATACACACATAACTTGCTCCAGTACAGAAATGCTGTTCACTTAATGGGAAAACAGGAAATAAATGGAAGAAATGAGAAGAGGGTAGATAAGCAGGAAAGAAAATTAAGGGTGGGAGCAAACAAACTCTAATCATGAAAAGTGAATTGCAAAGAGGAAGACTTTAAAAGTAAAGATAAAAGAAAAGGTAAAGAAGCCATCAGTGGAACTGAGAGCAGGAAAGAGAAGATGGGTGAATGGACAGAGAGAAAATGACTACAAAGCATATTCCTCTCTTATAACACTTTTCTTTATAAAATAGAACAAGAAGCTGATGAATACAATGAATTAATAATAAAATTGTTTAAAAATAAAGTGTGTGTTAAATGCAACTAAGATTAGAAAAGAAATAATTGTGTGAGAAAATCTTTGCAATAAATTTCTCTGATAGACATTTCATTTTTAAAATACATTTTTTTTTCAAATTTCTAAGAATAAGAGTCTTCAAACATGGATAAAGGTCAGAAAATACAAATAAGCAGCATTAGAAGGAAGAATTCAAGACCTCATTAATCATATGAAAGTATGTACCAAATCATTAATTGAGAAAGAAAGTTATATTAAAGCAAATTAAGTTTTACATCATACTTCTTAGACTGACAATACTGAAACAGAAGGAAAATTAGTAGCTCTAGCTATTAATATACTATTTGTATAGCTATGAATTTGTTGAGTCATCCCAGAAAATAATATAGAACTATGCCCCAAGGTTACTGAACTGTGCATATATTTTGATACAGCAAAACCACTGCTATAGACCTACACCAGAAAAGATAAAAGAAAGGGATTATTGACAAATAAGTCTAAATATATTTATATCAGCATGTTTATCTTGGGGGAAAGAACTGAAATCAGGAGTGTCAACTGGATAAAGTTTGTTATATATATGTAATGGATGATCATTGCCATCATAAGAAATGATGAAACAGGCGTTTTCAGAATGACTTGGGAAGAGCTATGTAATAAACTGATCAATAGCCAGGTGAGCAAAAACAGGAGAATAATTCAAATAATAACACTGTAAAGGGTAACTTTTAAAGACAAAAGAATTTTTGTCACTGCAATGATCTTTTATGATTCCAAAAGACTGATGATAAAAAATGTTACCTGTATCCTGACACAAAGAGGAGTGTCTTAAGATGGAAAATAAAATATAGCTTTTTACATGATTAAGGTGGTAATTTTGTTTTGATTATTCATAATACTTATGAGGCTTATTTTTTATTTTTGTTATTTTTCTAATTGAAGGAGTTGGAGGACAGAAAATAAATATGTATTAATTGAAAAATGAATTGATTAGAAAAATGATGAAATTAAAATTAAAAGAACCTACAAAATAATGTAAGCTTCTTATGGACAGAAATTTTTTTTTCATTTATTGTATTCATATCTATAGTGTTAAGCACAGTGAAGGTAAATGTTTATTCATGGATTGATTGTTTTCTCTTCCTTTTCAGGAAATGTTATTTTTAGCCAGAACTCTTCCAGTTTTCATCCCAGACAGGATTGGGCTCTAGAGAGAAGATCAGGAAGAAGAGGGATAGTCAGGAAAGGAAGATGGTACTAATGAAGATGAATTAGTACCTCCTTCAACTTTTTTTTTTTTTTGGAAGACCATGATTAGCTCTTAAATTGCCTTTGTTATTTTGAATACTCCACATGTTTGTTTGTTAGTAGTTAAAAGTGCCCCAGTTTCTAAAAAAGTAATATATCCTGCTTTCAGAAAGCAGGATTTCTCTGAGCAAAAGAGTATCTCTGTCTCTCTTTGCTCAATCTATGTCTGTCTCTTCTTTCTTCTCCTCTTCCTTTTCTTTCTGTTCTTTCACCTCCTTTCCCATTACACTAATTGTTTGTTAATTGGTTTCATAATCCCCATTTGAGGAGGGTTCATAGTGATAAAATAGAGAGAGCTAGTTTACAATTCAGAGGATAATCTTTGTTCCCCTCTTTTTTTAAAGCAAATCCATTTTGGGTGAGTTGCATTATGTCTTTGGACTTTAGTTTCCTTACTGAATAATGAGGAAATTGGATTAGATTATTTCTTAGATATTTCCTGGCTTTATAATATTTATTGAAAGTTATAATATTGCAATGGTTTTAGGAGTTATTTTAATTAGATTTTATTCCCACTTATTTCCCAATTGAAGAACATAAATGGTTAAATATTTTGAGTTAAGTTTATCTAGAAAATAATAGATACACAAAATTGAAAGCCAAATTTTTGGTTCTCTTTCCTCTGTACTAATTGATGAATAATGCTTTCTATCCTTGTATGTTTTGCCTTTCATTCAATAAACTTCATTCAAGAGCAATGAATTTTCTGGGGATTCACTTATTGACGTCTTCCAGATTTTGAAATTGCTACTCACCAGCTTAAAACATGTAGGCAATAGGGAAGCTAAAGAAATTTGCTGAATGCACATTTTTGTTTTAGGCAAATGACTTGTATTTAAATTTTGGCTAAATATGATTCCAAAATTATTATAGAAAAAGCAATATAAATTATTCTGAAAGGAGTATAATTTGTTTTTCCCCCAAATATTAGCAGTGATATTTTGAAATGTCTTAAAAGATAATTTCTGCTAAAGACTTCTCATTAAAAATATTTTCTGAAATGTTAATTCTGTTAGGTTTGGCTGAAATCTCATTATCAAGCTTATTGAAAAAGTTATTATTAAGAATAATGACAAGTCTGGTAAATTTAATGGCAATTGTATGCAAATTTTAGAGCTTGCCACAAGCTTACAATTTGTGGTAAACTTGTGGCTTTTTTTTTCTTCAGGAAGTCTGCCAGATTCAAGAATTACTGGCCACTTCAAAATTGCATCTGTGGCAGTCTTCTCAGATTACTAAGAAATTAAAACAGACTCTTTAGCAAAATTTATTATGTACTAAATACTTGTTTCTAAGAAACAGAGATAATAAGTAAAAACTTTTAGAGAAAAAGATGAAGCACTCAAAGAGAAAATAAACTGTTGTAGGAGCTTATTCGGAATGGAAAGCTAAGAAAAAACATATACTGTAAAGGAAGAGTATTGTTATTCCATAACTAGATATGATGTCATTCACCCTATTCAACTTCCTGAAATTTAATTTCAATTTTATCCTATACCTTTAACAATTAATTTCCCTTATGTATGTAAAGTATTAGCAAAAGACCCAAACCAAGTGGGAAAAATACATTAGAATGCTCTTTTAGTGTTAGTAATATGTCTTTAATAATAATTGAAGTTCAAAAGAAAGGTTTATTAAGTTATGAAACACAAATAAAATTTATGATAAAATTTATTCAGGACATCAACATTTATCTAATGTCTACCATGTATAACATTGTTCTTACACAGAACATGAAGATAAATAAATAAATATATATTTAAATATAAATATATGTATATATATATATGTGTGTGTGTGTGTGTGTGTGCGCGCACACACAGTTCATGGCCTTGCAAAATTTACAGTACATTGGGGGAATAGGAATGTATAATAATTATGTACACCCAAATTTAGGCTCTGATAATTTCTCTCCTACCTTGCTTTCTATCACTAACTCCAAATATCTTTTCTAAAGTACAAAATAGACCATATCATACCTCTGTTAAGGACAAAGTAACAAAACAAATAAACATACAAACACCTTTAGTGACTATATAATTCCTTTAGCATAAAATACAAACTCCCCAGACTGGCCTTTTACACTTTGATGGAAGTCTAATGCTAATCCTTATTTCACAATATTTTTATTTGCTCTTCCTCATAACCAACTTGACTAACTTCATATTGCTAGATTTAGACATCCAGACATCTACATTTTTGTTTTTGTGTAGATTTCTTTTCTCCAGTCTCCAGATCCAAGTCAACACTTCATTCTTTCCCGACATTGGCCCCTTATAATGTTTAGCTTCTTTTCAGGCTTAGATTTTAAACTCTTAAAATTACCCATGCATATATCTTGTAAATAAAAAAGCTATAATAATAATAAAAAAAAAAGATTTTGAACTCTTACTTGAATTCCGCTTAGTTATTAGTAGGATAGATAATAGATAAATACACAGTATTTAGTTGTTTTTCAGTCACATTCAACTCTTTATGACCTAATTTGGAATTTTCTTCATCATTTTCTTCTCTGGCTCATTTTATTGATAAGAAAACTGATGTAAAGAGGGCTAAATGACTTGGCTACATTCATACAGCTAGGAAGTGTCAGAGATTGAATTTGAACACAAGAAAATGAGTCTAACTGACTTCAGGCTTGGCGCTCTATCCACTGTACTTACTAGTTACCCCATAAATAGATGTAGGCATAATTATGATTTATGCCTTTTACAAATCTCAGGAGGATAGGAAATACTTTTCTATCTTATTTTTGGGATCCTCCAAATTCCTTACACATAGTAAGCATGTTTTCCTACCTCTTTGAATTGAATTTATACAAAGTTGAATGTGATAGGGGAAAATGAATGATGGAAAACCGGGAGAAGGAAGGAACACTTTCAGCTCTAGGAAAAACCATGGAAAATGTAATGGAGGAGGGTGGCAGCTGAGCTAAATTAAGTATTAAAAGAAGATAAAGATTCTGAGAAGTATTAAAAATACATTCCAGATTTGGAAGATACTGAGGAATAGTTTATGTGCATGTAACAGGGAAATAAAAAAAAATGACAAGTAAAAATTGGCTTAAGTCCAATTTTGTTGAATATTGAGTGTATGAGGGGAATAATATGATTGATAAGGAAATGTAGATTGGATCCATATTTTGAGGGCTTTAAAAAATGAGAATTTGCATTTTATCTCCAAAGTGATAAAAATCATTTTGATCCTGTTTATAATTGCAATTTGTTTTTGATGAAGAAGTCAGGATTTACATTAAATTTTACTTCACTCGAATTGACCAATGTTATATCTAGCCTATCAAGATTTTCTTCAACCTTGACTTTTTCATTCAACCTTTAACATGACATCTGCAAATTGTCTTTTATACCAACACAAACTTGCACTAAAAATAGAGGCTCATATAAAGAATTCTGGAATACTTCTCTAAAAAAATCTTTATATGCTGATGTGGAATAATTTTTAAGCAATCGTCATATCTGTCCATTAAACTGGTTTGAATCCAAATAACTCCATTCTCTCTAGCCCATATGATTCCATCTTTTTCTACCAAAAGATAATAAGAGGGCAGAAGACAGAATCTGTAATCCAGAACATTTCATTATTTTTCAGAACCTTCATTAAACTTCTTAATACTTTATTAAACTTGAGACTTAAGAATAGTTTGAATAATTGTCTGATCAATCTTGGATATTTTACAGAATTAAAAAAAATTCTGTTAAGGGACATTAGAGATTATCAGTTCAACTCCCAATTTAATTTGATCAACATCTATTAATCATCTAATATGTGATCCACATTGTGCTAAATTTTAGGGACAAAATGCCCTCAAATAGTTTACAATCTAATGGATGGGAGGAGAGAGGAAACACTAAAGGAAACTGGAAAGAAAAGGGTACTAAAAAGTACCTAAGACAGAGATATTCTCTTCTGTGGAGTTTAAACCAAGCAGACCTCTTGATTGAAAGAGAAATAAGAAAGCAGAAGTCAAAAAGAAATGATTCATTTCAGGTTGCATAGAGAAACAAACTACAAATCTAGATCTTCTGAATTTAAGGTAAACATTTCTACAAAAAAGGAAAACTTCTCTAAAATAATCTATCAAGGCCAAACAGTGACTTTAAATGGTAATTTATCTTCATGATAAATGGTAATGGAGACTTTTCAACTAAGTAATTATCATATGCAAACAAATTATGGTTCATATTTTGAAATAATCATCACTTAAATTAATACAATTTTCATTCTTCCATTCAAATTTCTATGCCAATCTAAATAGAATCAAGAGACATTGAGAGAAATCAAGCCTCTTCTTTAGAGTTTTGGATGAAAAATTCATTGAAATATATTTAAACTATGTAATGCATAAATAATCTCAAATTATTAATTGCTGTCAGAATAATTCAAATAAAATAAATTTTATCTAGAAATTTCATTTTAAACATAGGAATTGATTTTAGAATAGTAGATGGGGGGAGTAACTTTAAATTCTTGAGAGACATTCCTTTTTTTTTTTTTTTAAATTTAATAGCCTTTTATTTACAGGTTATATGCCTGGGTAACTACAACATCAACAACTGCCAAACCTCTTGTTCCAATTTTTCACCTCTTACCTCCCACCCCCTCCCCCAGATGGCAGGATGACCAGTAGATGTTAAATATATTAAAATATAAATTAGATACACAATAAGTATACATGACCAAACCGTTATTTTGCTGTACAAAAAGAATCAGACTCTGAAATATTGTACAATTAGCTTGTGAAGGAAATCAAAAATGCAGGTAGGCATAAATATCGGGATTGGGAATTCAATGTAATGGTTTTTAGTCATCACCCAGAGTTCTTTCTCTGGGCGTAGCTGGTTCAGTTCATTACTGCTCCATTGGAAATGATTTGGTTGATCTCATTGCTGAGGATGGCCAGGTCCATCAGAACTGGTCATCATATAGTATTGTTGTTGAAGTATATAATGATCTCAGCATCAGTTCGTGTAAGTCTCTCCAGGCCTTTCTGAAATCATCCTGTTGGTCATTTCTTACAGAACAATAATATTCCATAATATTCATATACCACAATTTATTCAGCCATTCTCCAACTGATGGGCATCCATTCAGTTTCCAGTTTCTAGCCACTACAAAAAGGGCTGCCACAAACATTCGTGTACATACAGGTCCCTTTCCCCTTCTTTATAATCTCTTTGGGATATAAGCCCAGTAGTAACACTGCTGGATCAAAGGGTATGCACAGTTTGATACCTTTTTGAGCATAGTTCCAAACTACTCTCCAGAATGGTTGGATTCGTTCACAACTCCACTAACAATGCATCAATGGAGAGACATTCCTTTTGATAGAAAACCTACTTACTCTCTTTATAATTTTGAATTCATCAACATATTTGACAACTATCAATTCCTCACCTCCAAATTTATGTGCTAGATAATTTGTTACTGTTTTCTCACTTTGATTGAAAATTCTTACTAAGATTTAGTTTCAACCATCTTTTCAATATAATTTTTCTTTCATTGTCAATATCACAGTTATAAAGTTTTCCATTTTTTGTCTATACTGACTTGTTTTCTTCTTTGAGCAGTTTCCTTGGGCCATTGATCAGTTAGAACCAATGAAAACTTTGGTGGATTGCTGAAAAGGAAATAGAGATTCATTTACTTGTCAGTTGTGATTAACCATCATATATTCCTAAAGAGCAGACATATGGTTTAGATTAGTAATGAGTAAATTTCAAAAAGGCAATTTGGGTTGAGCACCCAAATGAACAAATTATTATTCAAATTTCAATTGAATTTGCTCAGATCCTTGGCGTCAGTAAAAGTGAAGTGGAAATCACACAAAAATGGACTTGTTCATTGGATCATTATGGGCAGGTCCTACAATATACAATAAAAGTGTTTTTTTGGGGGGAAACATAATGGCAAAATTTTAACAACTATTAGAAATTGAGTTACTCTCTAATACATATTTTTATTTCTTAGAGGTATAGACTTGAAAATAATTTCATAGCTCATCTTTTCCAGACATACATTTAGTTTCATGGGATGCAAAATAATATACACACATAAGTAAAATTGGAAATTGCTTTCTGGAAATGATTTTTTGTAAAAGTTCAGGTGAGGATTTTTTTTTACATTATATACTTCAACAACTATACTATATGATTATCAATTCTGATGGACATGGCCATCTCCAGCAATGAGATGAACCAAATCAGTTCCAATAGAGCTGTAATGAATTGAACCAGTTACACCCAGAGAAAGAACTCTGGGAGATGACTATGAACTATTACATAGAATTCCCAATTCCTCTACCTTTGTCGGCCTGCATTTTTGATTTTCTTCACAGGGTAGTGGTACACTATTTCAAAGTCTGATTCTTTTTGAACAGCAAAATAACTGTTTGAGCATGTATACTAATATTGTATTTAATTTATACTTTAACATATTTAACATGTATTGGTCAACCTGCCATCTGGGGGAGAGAGTGGGGGGAAGGAGGGAAAAAGTTGGAACAAAAGTTTTGGCAATTATAAATGCTGTATAATTATCCATCCATATAACTTGTAAATAAAAAGTTATAATAAAAAAAGCTAAGAAAAACAAACAAAAAAACTCCACACCAGAAGTGTCTCTGTCCATTTCCCCCAGCCAAGCCCTCCACCATGCAGATTAGAGGCTGTCCTGGGCTGTGCCCCCCCTGCCGTGCAGATTTGTGACTGCCCCAAGTGAAAGTCCCGTGCTGCAGAATGCGGCTGCACAACTGTGCTGTGGTCTGTGCTGATTCACTCACTTCCAGTTTGGGGTGGGTATAACCAGATTCTATTAGGCTCTGGCATTTTTTAGAGTACCCTCTTCCTTTGGAGAATATTGAATAGGGACAGAAAAGGATGCAATTTTTTCTCGGTTGTATATGGCAGCTACATGAAAATTGACCATGTATAGTGAATTAAAAAGCCTCAAAATTTGGAACTATGCTCAAAAAGTTATCAAACAATGCATATCCTTTGATCCAGCAGTGTTACTACTAGGTTTATATCCCAAAGAAATCTTAAAGAAGGGAAAGGAACCTGTATGTGCAAGAATGTTTGTGGCACAGACGTGGTATTGATACCTAAACCAGGTAGGTTGAAAACAGAGAAAGAAAATTATAGACCAATCTCTTTAATGAATATTGATGCTAAAATCTTAAATAAAATATTAGCAAAAAGATTACAGAAGATCATCCCCAGAATAATACACCACGATCAAGTGGGATTTATACCAGAAATACAGGGCTGGTTCAATATTAGGAAAACTATCAGTATAATTGGCCATATTAATAAACCAAAGTAACAAAAACCATATGATCATCTCAATAGATGCAGAAAAAGCATTTGATAAAATTCAACATCCATTCCTATTAAAAACACTTGAGAGTATAGGAATAAATGAACTTTTCCTTAAAATAATCAGTAGCATCTATTTAAAACCAGCAGTAAGCATCATATGTAATGGGGGAAAACTGTAACCATTCCCAATAAGATCAGGAGTGAAACAAAGTCGCCCACTATCACCATTACTATTTAATATTGTATTAGAAATGCTAGCTTTGACAATAAGAGTTGCAAAGAGATTAAAGGAATAAATATAGGTAATGAGGAAACCAAATTATCACTCTTTGCTGATGATATGATGGTATACGTAGAGAACCCCAGAGATTCTACTAAGAAGTTATTAGAAACAATTCACACTGTTAGCAAAGGTGCAGGAAAAAAAAATAAACCCACATAAGTCATCAGCATTCTTACATACCACTAACAAAACCCAACATTTAGAGTTACAAAGACAAATTCCATTTAAAGTAATTACTGATTGTATAAAATATTTAGGAATTTATCTGCCAAAGGAAAATCAGAAACTTTATGAGCAAAACTACAAAACACTTTCCACATAAATTAAGTCTGATCTAACCAACTGGTAAAAGATTAAATGCTCTTGGATTGGGCGAGCAAATATAATAAAGATGACATGCTACCTAATCTATTTGTTTAACGCTATACCAATCAGACTCCCAAAAAACTATTTTGATGACTTAGAAAAAATAACAACAAAGTTCATATGGAAAAATGAAAGGTCAAGAATTTCAAGGGAATTAATGAAAAAAAAAATCTAATGAAGGCAGCCTAGCTGTATCAGATCTAAAATTATGTTATGAAGGAGCGGTTACTAAAACCATCTGGTATTGGCTAAGAAATAAACTAGTTGATCAATGGAATAGGTTAGGTTAAAAGGACAAAACAGCCAATAACTTTAATTATGTAGTGTTTGACACACCCAAAGACCCCAGTTTTGGGGACAAGAATGCAATATTTAACAAAAATTACTGGGAAAATTGGAAATTAGTATGGCAGAAACTAGGCATTGACCCACACTTAACACCATACACCAAGATAAGGTCAAAATGGGTTCATGAACTAGGCATAAAGAATGAGATTATAAATAAATTGGAAGAGCATAGGATAGTTTACCTTTCAGACCTGTGAAAGAGGAAGGAATTTATGACAAAAGAAGAACTAAAGATCACTACTAACTACAAAATAGAAAATTTTGATTATATCAAATTGAAAAGTTTTTGAAAAAAACAAAACTAATGCAGGCAAGATTAGAAGGGAAACAATAACCTGGGAAAACATTTTTACAGTCAAAGGTTCTGATAAAGGCCTCATTTCCAAAATATATAAAGAATTGACTTTAATTTATAAGAAATCAAGCCATTCTCCAACTGATAAATGGTGAAAGGATATGAACAGACAATCCTCAGATGAAGAAATTAAAACTATTTCTACCCATATGAAAATATGCTCCAAATCATTATTAATCAGAGAAATGCAAATTAAGACAACTTTGAGATACCACTACACACATGTCAGATTGGCTACAATGATAGGGAAAGATAATGCGGAATATTGGAGGGGATGTGGGAAACCAGGAACACTGATACATTGTTGGTGGAATTGTGAACACATCCAGCCATTCTGGAGAGCAATTTGGAACTATGCTCAAAAAGTTAACAAACTGTGCATACCCTTTGATCCAGCAATATTTCTACTGGGCTTACACCCCAAAGAGATACTAAAGAAGGGAAAGGGACCTGTATGTGCCAATATGTTTGTGGCAGCCCTGTTTGTACTGGCTAGAAGCTGGAAAATGAATGGATGCCCATCAGTTGGAGAATAGTTGAGTAAATTGTGGGTATATGAATGTTATGGAATATTATTGTTCTATAAGAAATGACCAGCAGGATGAATACAGAGAGGATTGGCAAGACTTACATGAACTGATGCTGAGTGAAACGAGCAGAACTAGGAGATCATTATATACCTCAACAATGATACTGTATGAGGATATATTCTGATGGAAGTGGATTTCTTCGACAAAGAGAAGATCTAACTCAGTTTCAATTGATCAGTGATAGACAGAAGCAGATACACCCAAAGAAAGAACACTAGGAAATGAATGTAAACTGCTTGCATTTTTGTTTTTCTTCCTGGGTTATTTATACCTTCTGAATCCAATTCTCCCTGAGCAATAAGAGAACTGTTCAGTTCTGCACACATATATTGTATCTAAAATATAATGTAACCTATTTAACATGTATAGGACTGCTTGCCATCTGGGGGAGGGGGTGGAGGGAGAGAGGGGAAAAATCGGAATAGAAGTGAGTGCAAGGGATAATGTTGTAAAAAATTACCCTGGCATGGGTTCTGTCAATAAAAAGTTATTAACAAAACAAAAATAAATAAAAAATTAAAAAAAATTTTGTGGCAGCCCTCTTTGTAGTGGCCAGAAAATGGAAACTGAGTGGATTCCCATCAATTGGAGAATGGCTGAATAAATTGTGGTATATGAATAGTATGGAATATTATTGTTCTTTAAGAAATGACCAACAGGATGATTTCAGAAAGGCCTGGAGAGACTTACATGAAGTGATGCTGAGTGAAATGAGCAGGACCAGGAGATCATTATATACTTCAACAACAATACTATATGATGATCAATTCTGATCGACGTGTCCTTCTTCAACAATGAGATGATCCAAATCAGTGCCAATAGAGCAGTAATGAATTGAACCCATTACATCCAGAGAAAGAACTCTGGGAGATGACTATAAACCACTACATAGAATTCCCAATCCCTCCATTTTTGTCCACTTGCATTTTTGAGTTCCTTCATAGGCTAATTATACAGTATTTCAAAGTCTGATCCTTTTTGTATAGCAAAATAACTGTTTGGACATGTATACATATATTGTATTTGACTTATACTTTAACGTATTTAACATGTATTGGTCAACCTGCCATCTGGGGGAAGGGGTGGGGAGAAAAAGGGGAAAGGTTGGAATAAAAAGTTTTGCAATTGTCAATGGTGAAAAATTACCCATGGATATATCTTGTAAATATAAAACTATAATTAAAAAAAACCTCACAATCAAATGCAAAAAGGCAGAAATAGTAAATGCTTCCTTTTCAGACCACAATGCAATAAAAATTATATTCAATAAAAGGCCAGGGAAAGATAAACTAAAAACTAATGGGAAATTAAATAATCTAATTTTCAAGAATGAGTGGGTCAAATAGAAATCACAGAAACCATCCATAATTTCATCCAAGAGAATGACAATAAAGAGACAACATATCCAACCTATGGGATGCAGCCAAAGTAGTTTTTAAGGTAAATTTTATATTTCTAAATAGCTACATAAATAAAACAGAAAAAGAAGAGATCAATGATTTAAGCATGCATTAAAAAAACTAGAAAAAAGCAGAAATTAAAATCCCCCAATTAAATACCAAATTAAAAATTTTAAAATTAATAGAGACTTAACTTTTGAAACTAATAAACAAAACTAAGAGTTGGTTTTGTGAAAAATCTAAAAAATACAAATAAACCTTTGGTTAATTTGTAGAAAGGAAAAAAAAAAAACAAATCATTAGCATCAAAAAAGAAGGATGTGGATTTACCACCAATGGAAAAAAAAATTAAAGCAATAATTAGAAGCTATTTTGCACAACTCTATAGCATCAAGTCTGACAATCTAATTGGTATGGATGAATATTTACAAAACATAAATTGCTCAGGTTAACAGAAGAGAAATACTTAGGCCCATTTTAGAAAAAGAAATTGAATAATTTATTAATGAACTACTTAAGAAAAAACCTTCAGGGCCAGATGAATTCACAAATGAATTCAATCAATCATTTAAAGAACAATTAATTCTAATACTGTTAACTATATGCAAAATATACAGAAGGAGTTCTGCCAAATTCCTTCAATGACACAAATATAGCACTGATGCCTAGACCAAAACAGAGAAAGAAAATTACAGCCCAATCTTCCTAATGAATATTGATGTAAAAAATTTAAATAAACCATTAGATTTTGTTATTATTGTGATTACAACAACTTATCAGTAGGATAATATGCTATAATCAAGTTATGTTTATACCAGGAATGCAGGATTGGTTCAATATCAGGAAGACTATTGCCATAATTGACCATATCAATAACAAAACCAATAGAAATCATATGATAATCTCAATAGATGGTGGAAAAGCTTTTGACAAAATACACCACTCATTCCTATTAAAACAATGGAGTGCATAGGGATAAAGGAAGCTTTCCTTAATATAATGAGGTGTATTATCTAAAAACTTCACCAAGCATTATTTGTAATGGAGAGAAGCTGGATGCATTCCCAATCAGATCAGGAGTAAAACAAGGATGCACATTATCACCACTATTATTCAACATAGTACTAGGAATATTGGCTTTAGCAATAAGAAAAGAAAAAGAAATTAAAATAATTAGAATAGGCAATGAGCAAATAAAACTATCTCTCTTTGCAGATGATATGATGATATACATAATCTGAGAAAATAATCCAAAAAGCCATTGGAAACAATACAGAGCTTTAGCAAAGTTGCGGGATATAAAATATACCCATACAAATCATCAGCATTTCTATATATTACTGTGTCATATACTACTGCATCAGTAAGAGGTAGGAAGAGAAATTCCATTTAAAATTACAGTAGACAAAATAGAATACTTGGGGGTCTGCCTGCTGAGGCAAACCCAGCAACTATGAACACAATTACAAGACATTTCTCACACAAATAAAATCAGATCTAAATAATTGGAAAAATATCCATTGCTCATGACTAGGGCAAGTTACTATAATAAAAAATGACAATTCTGCCTAAATTGGTCTACTTCTTCAGAGCCATACCAATCAAATTTCCAAAGCATTATTTTATAGAACTAGAAAAAATAATAAAATTGTTCTGGAAGAACAAAAGGTCAAAGATGCCAAGGGAATTAATGAAAAAAAAAGTACAAATGATGGTGGCTTAGCATACTAAACCTAAAACTGTATTATAAAGCAGCAGTCATACAGACCATCTGATACTGTCTAAGAAATGAAAATTATGAATCAGTGGGATAGATTAGATACACAATACAATAATTGAGGCTTGTAGCAGTCTAGTATTTGATAAATCCCCAAACTCCAGCTTCTGCAATAAAAATTTACTATTTGACAAAAATTGCTGGGAAAACTGGAAAATATGTCAGAAAATTGGAATAGACCTACATCTCACACTGCATACCAAAATAAGGTCAAAATGGATGCATAATTTGGGCATAAAGGATCATATCAAAAACAAAAAATCTCTCTGTAGGAGAACAAAGGATAATTTGTTTATGAGATCTTTAGAGAAGGGAGGAATCTGTGATCAAAGAGCCAGAGAACATTATGAAAGGCACAATCGACAACTTTGATTATAACAAATTAAAAAGGTTTTGCACAAGCAAAACCAACAGAAACAAGATTAAAAGGGAAATACAAAGCTGGGGAAACATCTTTACAACTAGTGTTTCTGATCAAGGTCTCATTTCTAAAAAATATATAAAGAACTGGGTCAAATTTATAGAAATGCAAGTCATTCCCCAATTGATAAATGGTCAAAGGTTATAAAAACACAATTTTCAGATGGCAAAATTAAAGCTATTTATATTTTATATGAAAAACTGCTCTAACGCACTATTGATAAAAAAATACAAATTAAAACAACTCTAAGGTGCCACCTCAGATCTCTCATACTGGCTAAGATATCAGGAAAAGATAATGATAAATGTTGGAGGGAATGTGGGAAAACTGGGACAGTAATGCATTGTTGGTGGAATTGTGAAATGATCCAACCATTCTGGAGAACAATCTAGAACTATGCCCAAAGGGCTGTAAAACTCTGCATACCCTTTGTCCCAGCAGGACCATTACTGGGTCTATACCCCACGGAAATCATAAAGTGGGGAAAAGGACCAACATGGGCAAATATATTTGTAGTGGCTCTTTTTGTGATGTAAAATGATTGTGAAATGAGTAGATGTCCATCAATTGGGAAATGGCTGAACAAGTTGTAGTATATCAAGGTAATGGTACATTATTGTTCTTTAGAAAAAAATATGAATCAGCTTATTATAGAAAGACTTGGAAAGCTTTGCATGAACTGATGCTGAGCAAAACAAGCAGAATCAGGAATACATTGTACACAATAACAGCAAGAATCTGTAATGATCAAGTAAGAAAGACTTGGTTCTTCGCATTATTTCAACGATCCAAAGCAATGCTAATATATTTTTGACAGAAAATGCCATGTGCATGCAGAAAAAGAACTAATAAGATTGAATGTAAATCAACACATGCTATGTTCACTTCTTTTTCTGTTTTTTTTTCTCTCTCCCATTGTTTTTCCCTTTTGCTCTGAATTTTCTCCTTCACCATTATTCATTAAGCAATGTATATTAAAAAATTAATAAAATTACTACAGTAAAAAAATGAAAGACATCAGAATTAAAATGATGGGCAGGTGTATTTTTCGTGTGCCATTGGTTATTTTTAATCATGATTACTTATGGCATCTATCATTGCAGATCCAGAAAGTCTTCTGTAATGCAAGCTGAAGTCTCTCAGACTGGTAAATAAGGAAAGGATATATTTGGAAAGTCCCAGAGAGGGAAGGATTCAAAGTCATATGTTATAAGACTTGCATTGGTGACTCAGCACCAAATGCTAGGAACAGAAGAAGTAATAGTATTAAAATAGAACTCAGAGAATTTTTTTTCTTGAAATAGCATAGTTTATAAAGGGATACATATCAAGATCACAAAAATGTCTGCATTGTGAAAATTTACAGCTCTCAGTTCCCTGTGGGTAAATTCATTTTTAAAAGAATGACAAACTGGGGGATATTTTTCATCTCCTACACTTACTGCTGGACAGCTCCTACCATCACCAGTTTCCTTATTCTAAGTAAATGATAATCTTGTAGTGGTAATGGATACTTCATTTAAAATGAATAAATGAAAATGAGAGTTCCAAATATATTTAAGGGTAAGTTTGGACAAGAAAAAACATTATAAAAAATGTGTCAGTGTGTTCTGTAAACTCTGAATTTTAAAAAAGGCATTTCAGAAGGTATTATGATACATATTTTGACTTTGTGTTTATAAAATTAGAAAGTAAAATTTAAAATAATTCCAAACATCACAAATTTCTCAATATGGGGAAAGTTTGATATGGAAAACAATAGATTCCTATAACAAACTTATTTTGGGTAAAAATCTTACTGAGTCTTTTTTGCTCTTTTCCCATTGAGATTAGTGAGGTGCATTCCTTGAAACATTTTTTTAAATGAGTAGTTGTGCTGAGGTATATTTCAATTTGAAATTTTGTGAAAGCTGAATTGGGGAAAAATTAGATCTCATGTAATTCTCTTACCATAAATGCTGAGAAAGCATTGTAGAAAGATAAATATTTCACTTGGAATAAATAGTCTCCAAATATCTCAAAAAATGCCTGTCAGCAAATTTATGCTAACTTGTTTATTGCTCAAAGAATGAATTGTAAGGGTGATATCCTATATTTGAGCAGTTGATAGAGGAGGCAATTTGTTATAGTAAAAAGATTCATAGCTTGCAACCCTTATTTGATTCAGTATGTAAATCATGTAATTGAACTATATTCTAAGCTCTCATTATACAAAGGGTTGATATTAATGATATTGCCCAATATTATGTGAAAGTCTAAATCTGATTCTGACAAGGAATAATACTGGTGTTATTGGGAACATCAATTAAGAGTGAGCCAATATGGCAAATGAACTGAAGTCAGAGAGCTGAATTTTGTGATTCTAGGCTGCTCATTAAAATATTAGTGGTCAGGCAAACAGAAACCTCATAGCTAACATTGTTCTAATGGTTGATATAAGAAATGAAACAAAAAGAAGAAGAAGAAGAAAAAAACTAGAGACAGACACATGTAGACAGGCAACAGGGGAGGGAAGGAAGAAAGGAAGGAGATGGGGGAAGAGAGCATGAGATAAAGACACACACACACACAGAGACAAGAGATCAGGCATACAGACAAACAGAGAGATACATACACAGATACACACACAAAAATAGAGACAGAGACAAGGACAAAGGCAGAGAGAGAGAGAGAGAGAGAGAGAGAGAGAGAGAGAGAGAAAGAAATAGAAAAACTTGCTGTGAGAACTAGACAGACAGAAAGACAGAGAAAGAAAGGCCCAGAAATAACTTGCTCTGAGAATCAGAGAGAGAGATAGACAGAGACCCAGAGGAAGACAGAGAATAGAGACATACACAGACACAGATGCAAAGAGAAACAGAGAAATAACGACAGAGATAGACAGAGACTGAAAGACACACACACACACACACACACACACACACACACACAGAAAGAGAAAATTAGAGAAAAAGTCCCAGAGCAACAGAGAATCAGAGACAGAAAATGAAAAAAAGGGAGGCTGAGAGACATATAGGGACAGAGACAAAAAGAGACAGAAAAACTTGTTATGAGAACCCCATATGATACTCTGTACTCATTGACACCATTCTATAGGTGAATTTACCAAATGAGCACACTAATAGTGGGCAGTGAGGAAACAATGGGATCCTCTTAGAGCTACAGGGGAGTATTGTTTGAAAAAGAGATCAGTCAACACAACTGCAAGCATGAATGGCCACAATTCTCCTCTTTATGCTATGGGAGACAAATGTGGCATAAAACATGACCTCAAAATTTTATTTGACCTCAGATGGACCTCTCTGTCAATGAGCACCTAAAATTTTCACAGGTGAAAAAAATCAATGAATTAAATGAGAACTGAGTTTTAGTAATAATTGATCCAATAGGGATTCAGGGATGAAGAGATCAGTGTAAGGTGGTAAAAATAAGTGAATTCTTCATAGAGGAGGTAAAACTTGAAATTACTTAATGCTTGAGGGACTTTAGGCAAGTCACTTAATTTCTCCAGGACTTTAGTTTCTGAATCTGTAAAATGAAGGGTTTGTATTAAATTGGATATGAGGCTCTTTCTGCCTGTGTATCTATAATTTGTGATCTATGATCAATAAAACAGGTGGAAGAGAAAAGGAATGGTATTCCAACCAGAGGGCAGTTGTGTGAGCAAAATCATGGACAAGTATGAATTACTAGAAATATTTATAGATTACCCATGCTTTAGGGGAAAAAAATAAATGACATTTTCACAATAAGAATAATCTAATTATAGGAGATAATTTCATAGCAAGTATAAAAATACTAAAAGAGAGAGAGAGAGAGAGAGAGAGAGAGAGAGAAAGAAAGAGAGAGAGAGAGAAAGAGAGTGGGGTAGAGCCAAAATGATGGAGTAAAGGCAGGGACTCACCTAAGCTCTCCTCTAATTCCTCCAAATAATTTTAAATAATGGCTCTAAACAAGTTCTAGAGCATCAGAATCTTCATAAGGAGCCCAGGAAAGGTTTGTCCAGCACTGGCCATGACAGCACAGTTATATCCCTATTAAACCAGGGGCAGGGCTTGGGAGCCACTAAATCAGCAGTGGCAGTGATGGCTTCCAGAACTCTCAGCTCACAGATAGTAAGAGGGTCAAACAACTAATCAGGAGATTACAGGGGTCTCTTTGCTAGCATTGAGACAGAACTCTGTTGTTTTTCTCATACACAGATCTAGAATCTTAAGGGGGTTAGTTCCAGGGTGAGGAGGAGCACTACCACACCAGATTTTATAAATACAGAGAAACAGACACTTTCTTCACCATCCTAGGGCACAAAAGAATGCATGCGATCACTCATTGATTAGAGTACAGGAAGTACAAAAGCCAATGAGGTGAAACATGCCTTAAAAAACAGAGCTGACCAAATGGAAAATGGTAAAAAAAAAAAAATCAATGAAGAAAATATATATATATTTTTTTTATTTAATAGCCTTTTATTTACAGGTTATATGTATGGGTAACTTTACAGCATTGACAATTGCCAAACCTCTTGTTCCAGTTTTTCCCCTCCTTCTCTCCACCCCCTCCCCCAGATGTCAGGATGACCAGTAGATGTTAAATATATAAAAATATAAATTAGATACAAAATAAGTATACATGACCAAACCTTTATTTGCTGTACAAAAAGAATCGGACTCTGAAATAGCGTACAATTAGCCTGTGAAGGAAATCCAAAATTCAGGTGGGCAAAAATATAGGGATTGGGAATTCAATGTAATGGTTTTTAGTCATCTCTCAGAGTTCTTTCGCTGGGTGTAGCTGGTTCAGTTCATTACTGCTCCATTGGAAATGATTTACTTGATCTCATTGCTGAGGATGGTCAGGTCCATCAGAATTGGTCATCATATAGTATTGTTATTGAAGTATATAATGATCTCTTGGCCCTGCTCATTTCACTCAGCATCAGTTTGTATAAGTTTCTCCAGGCCTTTCTGAAATCATCCTGTTGGTCATTTCTTACAGAACAATAATATTCCATAATATTCATATACCACAATTTATTCAGCCATTATTCAATTGATGGGCATCCACTCAGTTTCCAGTTTCTAGCCACTACAAAGAGGGCTGCCACAAACATTCTTGCACATACAGATCCCTTTCCCTTCTTTATGATCTCTTTGGGATATAAGCCCAGTAGTAACACTGCTGGATAAAAGGGTATGCACAGTTTGATAACTTTTTGAGCATAGTTCCAAATTGCTCTCCAGAATGGTTGGATGTATTCACAGTTCCATCAACAATGTATCAGGGTCCCTATTTTCCCACATCCCTTCTAACATTCCACATTATCTTTCCCTGTCATTCTAGCCAGTCTGACAGGTGTGTAGTGGTATCTCAGAGTTGTCTTAATTTGCATTTCTTTAATTAATAATGACTTGGAGCATCTTTTCATATGGCTAGAAATAGTTTCAATTTCTTCATCTGAGAATTGTCTGTTCATATCCTTTGACCATTTATCAATTGAAGAATGGCTTGATTTTTTATAAATAGGAGTCAATTCTCTATATATTTTGGAAATGAGGCCTTTATCAGAACCTTTGACTATAAAAATATTTTCCCAGTTTATTGCTTTCTTTCTAATCTTGTCTGCATTAGTTTTGTTTGTACAAAACCTTTTCAGTTTGGTATAGTCGAAATTTTCTATTTTGTGATCAGTAATGATCTCTAGTTCTTCTTTGGTCATAAATTCCTTCCTCTTCCACAGGTCTGAGAGGTAAACTATCCTGTGTTCCTCTAATTTATTTATAATCTCATTCTATGCCTAGATCATGAACCCATTTTGACCTTATTTTAGTGTACGGTGTTAAGTGTGGATCAATGCCTAGTTTCTGCCATATTAGTTTCCAATTTTCCCAGCAATTTTTGTCAAACAGTTAAGTTCTTATCCCAAAAGCTGGGGTCTTTGGGTTTGTCAAACACTAGGTTGCTATAGTTGTTGACAAGAAAATAATTTCTTAAAAATTAAAATAGAGCAAATGGAAGAGCCTAAAAATCATCTTCAAGAAATTGTAAAGGAAAAGTGCTGTGATATTTTAGAATCAGATGGTAAAATAGAAATTGAAATAATCCACTGACCACCTCCTGAAATAGATCCCAACATGAAAACTCCCAGGAATATTACAGCCAAATTCCAGGACTCCCAATTTAAGGAAAAAAAATATTACAAGCAGCCAAAAACAATTCAAGTATCATGGCACCTCTGTCAGGATAACACAATATTTAGTAGCATATATATATTGAAGGACTGGAAAGCTTGGAATGTGATATTCCAGAGGGCAATGGAGTTAGGATTACAATGAAAAATCACCTAGCCAGAAAATCTGAGCATAATCCATCAGGAGAAAAATGAATATTCAGTGAAGTAAAGAACTTTAAAGCATAAAGAAGCATAAAGTTTAAAAAAACTTTAAAGAAAGGGAAAGGGAAAGATAGAATGGGGGCAAATTATCTCACATAAAAAAGGCAAGAGAATGCTTTTACAATAGAGGGGAAGAAAGGGGAACTAAAATAAATCTTACTCTCATCAGAACTGATTCAAATATGGAAGAATATACTCAGTTGGGTACAGAAATGTATCCTACTCTACAAGATAGTAGAAAGGGAAAGGGATAGGGGAATGACATAAAAGACAATAGATTGAGACGGGGTATCCAAAAGCAAATATTTTTGATGAGGGACAAGATGAAAAGGGAAAGAGAGTAGAAAAAGTGGGAGGAAATTTTCTTTTGTATATAGTTTTTATAGCCATATGAAAAGATGACCTAACTCATTTAGAAAGTTAGAAATGGATTAGAGAAATGGAAATTAAAATTAAAATTCTGAAGTACCATACATACCTATTAGATTGGCTAATAGGATAGAAAAAGAAAATAACAAATGTTGGAGATGTGGGAGAAATGAGATACTGTTTGTGAAGTTGTGATTCAATTAAATTATTTTATAGAGCAGTTTGGAACTAAACTGGAAGGGCTATAAAATCATGCATACTCTTTGACTTAGTTGAACCATTATTAGGTGTATATCCCCTAAGAGATGAAAAACAAAAAGTAAAGGGATATATATATATATATATATATATATATATATATAAACATTTATAACATCTTTTTTCTAGGGGTAAAGAATTTGAAATCGAGGGATGTGTATCAATTGAAGAATGGCTGAATAAATTGTGCTATGTAATTATGATGGAATACTATTGTACTATAAGAAATGATGAGCAGGATACTCTTAAGAAAAACCTGGAAAGACTTCCATGAGTTCATGCAAAATAAAATATACTGTATACAAAGTTACATCAATATTGTAAGATGATCAGCTGTGAATGATTTTGCTATTTTCAGCAATATAATGATCCAAGACAAGTATGAAAAATTTATGATGAAAAATACTATCCTTCCCCAGAGAAAGAACTGATGATATCTGAGTACAGATTGAAGCATACTTTTTATATTTTATTTTTCTTGAGTTCATTTTGGGTCTATTTTTTTTCTTTTACAACATGACTATTATGAAAATATTTTGCCCTACTTGAGTTCTCAATAGGATAGTGGAAAGGTAAGGAGAGAGAGAGAATATTTATTCATTTTGATGAGAGGCAGAATGGTTCAGTGAAGAGGGATTCAGTGAGAAGAGTGATTCATTAGCATTCACAGGACCTGGGTTTGAACATTCACAGGACCTGGGTTTGAATTCAATCTCTGTTTCTTCAAGCTGTATAAAACTGAACAAGTCACATAGCAGTTCTCTTGAGTCTTTTTTGACTCAGTTCTCCGAGTTTCTTTTTTGTAAAATGAAGAAATTGGTGTAGATGAATTTTATAGCTTTGTGATACTATCATACTCTTGGCTTGTATTTAAAAACTTTTTTTATTCTATTTCAAGTTACTTATTCCACTCTCCCTTTTGGCACAGCATCTCACATTCTGCTTTCTTAAAAAGCAACATCTTTTATGAGAACCTTCCTCTTCTTTCTATTCCATGGCATAAAAATGATTTTACACGATGTCTAATTTAGCAATCTTTGTTCCTCTCTTTTAAGAAGAAGTGACCTTTCTTCATAGCAATATGAGCTCCACATCTCTTTTAAAATTCTTCTTTTTATAAGATCCTGAGTGAAACAAGGATGCCTATTATCATCACTACTATTCAATATTGTACTACAAATGTTGACTTTAACAATAAGCCTTGGCTTTTACAATAAGAAAACAAACAGAAATTAAAGGAGTTAGAATAGGCAAAGGGGAGATAAAACTATCACTCTTTGCAGATGATGTGATAACATACTTAAGAGAATCATACAAAATCCTACTTGAAGTAATTAACAGCTTTATCAAAATTGCAGAATATAAAATAAACCCACAAAATCATTAGCATTTGCATCTATCTATCTGTCTATCTATCTATCTCTATATATAATATTTACAAAGCCCAGTAGTAAGAGATATAAAGAGACATTTAAAATAACTGTAGACAAAGTAAAATATTTGGGTATCTACCTGCCAAGGTAAACCCAGGAACTATATGAACAAAATTACAAAACATTTTTGACACAAATAAAGTCTGATCTAAATAATTGGAAAACTAACAATTGCTCATGGGTAGGCCAAGCTAATATAATAGAAATGAAAATTCTATCTAAATTGGTCCACTTTTCTAGTACCATAACAATTAAACTGTCAAAAATACTTTATAGTGCTAGGAAAAAACCAAAATTCATCTAAAAGATAAAAGGTCAAGAATATAAAGGAAATTAATTGTAATATTCTTCTCTAAAGTGTAAATTTCTCTGTGAGCAGGTTTCTTGGGGGACTTCTGGGATCAGCCTTCATTTTAGTTCAGTATAATCACCCCAAATGCAGCAAGGAGTTAAAGTCCTTCTTCCTTGGGCCCGGTTAGCTCTCTTAGAGGCCTATCTCTCTCCTAGGTTCCCAGAGCTCTTGCTGTTAGTCCTTTGCCTCTGCCAGCTTCAGCCTCCAGACAGCACAAAGGTGGAAGGTGGAATGAATCTGTCTCTGCCTCTGAGAGTGGGCTTGTGTGTCTGGCCCTGAAAGCTTCTTGCTTATATGCTGTACACTGAGTACACACCAATAATTTTATCACTGGGAAACCATTATTTGTTGTAGAATTAAATCATTTCTAAACTAGATTTAAACATTGTCTCCTCAATTCCACTTAGTACCTTGTTTCAAGTTCTGGCCTATAACATCTCCTTGTAGGATCAGATCAATCATACTGAACCATGCTAAATTAGATAATTATTGTCTGTATCAATTCCACTGTCTTGATACCTTATAAGAATCTTAACAATTAATGAAAAAAATACAAAAGATCATGGGTTAATATTATCAGACCTAAAACTATATCTTAAAGCAGCAGTCATCAAAACCATTTGGCTAAGAAACAGAGTGGCAAACGAGTGGAATAGGTTAGATATACATGATACAATAATCTCAATGACTTGAGTAATTTGATAAATCCCAAAACTCCAGTTTCTAGAATAAAAACTCATTGTTTCACTGTTCTTTTGAGGGAAGTAACTGGAAATAATATGTCACAACCAACAGAAATACATCTCACACCCTATACTAAAATAAGATTAAAGTAGGAACATGATTTGGGCATAAAGGGTAATGCCATAAGCAAATCAGGAGACCAAGGGATAATTCACCTTTTAGATCTTTGGAAAAGGGAGGAATTTATGACCAAAGAAAAACTAGAGAACATTATGAAAAGAAAAATGGATAATTTTGGTAATATTGAATTAAAAGGTTTTTGCAGCCAGTGTTTCTGATAAAGGCCTCATTTCTAAAATATATAGAGAAAACTGTGTCATTTATTTATAAGAATATGTCATTCCTCAACTGATAGTCAAAGGACATAAACAATTTTTAGATGATGAAATCAAAGCCATCTATAATAATATGATAAATTCTCTAAACCACTATTGATTAGAGAAATATAAATTAAAAGAATTCTGAGATACCACATCAAAATTCTCAGATTGGTTAAGAGGATAGGAAAAGATAATGATTAATGTTGGAAGGGATATAGTAAAACTGGGACACAAGTGCATTGTTGGTGAAGTTGGAAAATGATCCCAACTAGAGAACAATTTGGAATTATGCTCAAAGGGCTATAAAACTGTGTTTACCCTTTGACCAATAGGACCACTACTAGGTCTATATTCCAAAGAAGTCATAAAGGGAAAAGGGCCCACATGGCAAAAAATGTTTATAGCACCTCTCTTTGAGGTGAAAAATAATTCAGAAATGAGTAGATGCCCATCAATTAGGGAATGGCTGAATAAGTTATGGTATATCAAAGTAATGCAATATTATTATTCTATAAAAATGAATAGGCTGATTTTAGAAAGGCCTGGAAAGATTTATAGAACTGATACTGCAGAATGAAACAAGTAGAACCAAGAATACAATAAACACAGTAATATCAAGAATATATGATGATTAACTATGAAAGACTGTTCTTCACAGTGGTTCAGTCATCCAAAGCAATCCCAATAGACTTTAGACAGAAAATGTCATCTACTTCCAGAGAGAGAACTATGGAGAATGATTCAAAACATGTTATCTTCACTATTTTCTTTTTCTTCTTTTTTTTTCCCTTGAGGTTTTTCTTTTTTGTTCTGATTTTTTTCTCTCAACATGATTCATTAAGAAATGTGTATTAGAAAATTATTGTACATGTATAACCAGAAGAAAAGAAAACAATAAAAAGTAAAAATTGCTTTGTATTTACAATGTTGGGTGCATGTTGCACAGTCCTATTTGAACATAAGTTCTACAGTGATAAAGACTGGCTTATCATTGCCTTTTTTTTTCTTGCTACTCCTAAATAACAAAGGCTTTATCTTTGGTATATGAGGTACTTCATAAATGCATGTTGAATTCAGCTAAACTGATTTGAAATCAATTCTGGCTAGAGAAATAACAGAAAAATAGACACTTTGGATTGGAGTAGTAATATATATACATATATATATGCATATATAATGAAATATATAATATTACATATATACATATATGCATATATATAATGAAATATATATTACACATATACATATATGCATATATTTAATGAAATATATAATATTACATATATGCATATATATATATACAATGAAAGCCTAGCCTATGGAGGTAGCAATAAATGTGAAAGCATAAATCTGTCAAACATTTCAAAAAAAAGGAATGATAGGGATTTGATGACAGATTGGATTTGGATAATTAAGAAAGGGGAAGGGTGAATTAAAATAACACTGGCACAATTGATAAGTAAACATGAGATTTTAAAAGTGATGACATTTGGCAGGATTGATAATGAATTCAGTTTGAGATGGATTCAATATGAAGTGGTATCATAACATGAAATAGACATACTAAACATGTTTTTTAAATGTAGCACTGAAGTCTCAGTAAGAAAGAATGACTAAAGATCAAAATTTAAGAAGCATACACATAGATTTTATTTCACTAAGAATAAGTAAGCTTACTGATAATGTAAAAAATATACAGAATAGAGGGCTAAGATCTGGAATCACACCTACATGGAGAGAAGAGGAACTAGTAAGTTCTAGGTTAGGTGATCCACAAAGAGGAGAACTAGATATTTTTTCCATTCCCTACTAATTTTTAAAAACTCTATGAAGGAGAATTATTATTCTAAGGAAGAGCAATTAAAGTATAGATAAAACAAGCAAATAAAACAAAACAAACAAACAAAAACCAGGAAGATTACCACTAAGGTAACAGCTCTTTGAATTAAAAGTGGAGAATACTAATTCATGTAATTATACAATTTAAAAAAGAAATAGTAAAAAAGTTATGGAGTAATAGTAAATTATAAGAATTAGCAGGGTGAAAAAATAAAGGATCAGAAATAGAATATATTAGAAAAAAGTAAAGTAACAATCATTGATCTCATATAAAGTTAAAATTAAAGATGATTCCATCAAAAGAGAAATCTACATTATATGTCACTCATATTAATATTGTTTAGATATGTGTATATATGCTTATGCATATACACATATACATGTGCATATATAATATATGTGTATATAGATGTATGTATGTGCATACATATAGATGCATGAATATATCCATGTTTAACTATAGCCTGTTTGGGGGAAAAGGGAGGAAGAAAGAGAGGGGAAGAATAAAGTCCCTCCATGCCTTTCTGGAATCATCCCACTGATTTTTTTTTATAGAAAAATAATATTCCATAACATTCATATACCATAACACATTCAGTCATTCTCCAACTGATGGGATTCCATTCAGTTTCCCATATCTTGCCATTACAAAAAGGGCTGCTACAAACATTTTTGCACATATGGATCTTTTTTTCTTTTTATGGTCACTTTGGGATATAGGCCAAGTAGAGACACTGCTAAAATAAAGGTTATGAACATTTTAATAGTCCTTTGGGCATACTTCCAAATTGCTTTCCAGAATGGTTGTATCAGTTTACACCTCCACCAGCAATGTAGTAGTGTTCTAGGTTTCACACATCCCCTCTAATATTCATCATTATGTTTTCTTGTCATTTTAGAAAATCTGAAAGGTATGTAATGGTTTTTCAGAGTTCTTGTAAATTGCATTTCTCTGATCAATAGTGATTTAGAGCATTCTTTTATATGATTATAAATGGTTTTAATTTTTTCATCTGAAAATTGTTTGTTCATATCCTTTGACCATTTACCAATTGAAGAGTGGCTTGAATTCTTATAAATCCAAGTCAATGCTCTATATATTTTAGAAATGAGGCCTTTATTAGAATCCTGGGATATAAGTTTTTTTTTCCCACTTAATTGGTTCTTTTCTAATCTTGCCAGTCTTGGTTTTATTTGTACAAAAACGTTTAAACTTAATGTAATCAAAATTATTCATTTTGCATTCCGTAATTACTCTAGTTCTTTGTTGGCCACAAATTCCTTCTTTCTCCACAGATCTGAGAGATAAACTATCCTTTATTCTTCTAATTTGCTTATAGTATCACTCTTTATGTCTAAATCATGAATCCATTTCAACCTTATTTTGGAATAGAGTGTTAGATGTGAGTCAATGCCTAGTTTCTGCCATACTAAGTTCCAATTTTCCCAGTGATTTTTGTGAAATAGTGTGTTCTTCTTTCAGAAACTGCAGTCTTTGCATTTATCAAACACTCTATTACTTTAATCATTGACTATTGTGTCTTGTGAACTAATGTATTCCACTGATGAACTATTCTATTTCTCAGCCAGTACCAAGTGGTTTTGATAATCACTGCATTTAGTTTTAGGTTTTGTACAGGTAAGCCAATTTCATTTGCTTTTTTTTCCATTAATTCCCTTGAAATTTTTCTTCTAGATGAACTTATTATTTTTTCTAGTTCTGTAAAAGAATTTCTTGGGAGTTTGACTGCCATGTCACTAAATAAGTAGATTAATTTAGGTAAAAGTTGTCATTTTTATTATTTATGCCTACCCATAAGCACTTGATAGTTTTTCAATTGGTTAGATTTGACTTTATGTAGCAAGTGTTTTTTTGTAATTGGATTCATATAGCTCCCATCTTGGCCTTGGCAGGTAGACTGCTAAATATTTTATATTAGCTACAGTTATTTTAAATGGAATTTCTCTTTGTATCTTTTACTGCTGGACTTTGTTGGTAACATATAAAAATGGTGATGATTTATGTGGATTTTTTTTTTTTTTTGTATCCTGCAAATTTGCTAAAGTTGTGAATTGTCTCTAGTAGATTTTTTAGTTGATTCTTTAGGATTCTCTAAGTGTACCCTCATATTATCTGCAAAGAGTGATAATTTGGTTTCCTCATTACCTCCTCTAATTCTTTAATTTTTTTTCTTATTTCTAAAACTAACATTTCTAATATAATTTTGAATAATAATGGTAACAATGAATAATCTTATTTCACCCCTGATCTTACTGGGAATGGTTCTAGTTTGTCCTCATTACATATGATGTTTGTTGATGGTTTTAAATGGATGCTTCTGAATCATTTTAAGGAGAACTTAATTCATACCTATACTCTCTTGTAATGGGCTGAGGCTTGAGTTGATGCACTGAGGTTCCAAGCACATGAGGCTAAATAGTAATTGGACTATACTCTATTAATATACATGATTGGATAAAGAATGACCCCCGCCCACTCTCTGTGCAAGTCCTAATGTGTTGTATAGGATATGACGATTTTGGTGGGTGGAGGCAGGGAAACAGGAAGAGAGGCTGGGAGAGATTGAGCCTGGGTTCTATGCTTGTAGCTGCTAGTTGTGTGGCTGCTGGTCTAGCTAGCTTCTTGACTCAGCTGCACACATTGCTATCACCGATTCCCTTCCACCTCCGATCTTTCTTCACTGAGAATAAAGATTGACGATTTTCCCCTAACCTGAATTCCTGACTCTGGCTGATTTTAAAATACGCGGTCTTCACACTCTCTAGTGTTTTTAATAGGAGTAGGTTTGGACTTTGTCAAATACTTTTTCTGTATCTATTGAGATAATCATATGATTTTTGACAGTTTGGTTATGGATATAGTCAATTTTGCTAATAACTTTTCTAATATTGAACCACCCCTGCATTCCTACTATAAATCTTACTTGGTCATGGCATATTATCCTGAGAATAACTTTCTGTAATCTCTTTGGTAATATTTTATTTAAGATTTTTGCATCAATATTTATTAGGGAAATTGGTCTATAATTTTCTTTTTTTTCTGATTTGACCCTACTTAGTTATGTATCAGCAATATATCTATGTCATAAAATGAATCTGAGGGGTCTCCTTTTTCCCCCTATTTCACCAAATAGTTTGCATAATATTGGGATTAATAGTTCTTCAAATGTTTGGTAGAATTCACATGTAAACCCAAGTGGCCCTGGAGATTTTTTCTTAGGAAGTTGATTAATAACTTGATAAATTTCTTTTTTTTTTCTAAAAGGGGACTATTTAAGCAATATTTCCCCCCCCCCCGTTAATCTGAAAAATATATATTTTTGCAAGTATTCATTCATTTCATTTAATTATCAGATTTATTGGTATACTGTTGGGCAAAATAACTGCTAATTACTGCTATGATTTCTTTTTCATTGATGCAAAGTTCACTCTTTTTATTTTTGACACTAATAATTTGATTTTCTTCTTTCATTTTTCTAATCAAATTAACTAAATGTTTACCCATTTTGTAGTTTTTCCCCATAAAACCAATTCTTAGTTTCATTTATTTCTGTGATAGTTTTCTTGCTTTCAATTTTATTAATCTGTTTTATTTTCAGAATTTCAAATTTGGGGTTCAATTGGGGGGCAGGAATTTGTTCTTTTTCTAGCTTTTTTAGTTGCATGCCAATTAATTGATCTTCTCTTTTTCTATTTTATGCAAGTAAGCACCTAGAAATAGAAAACTTCCCCTAAGAACTGCTTTGGCTGCATCCCATAAATTTTGGCATGCTATCTCATTATTGTCATTCTCATGGATGAAATTATAAATTGTGCTTATGATTTGTTGTTTCACCCACTTATTAATACTTTAGGATTGCATTATTTAGTTTCCAACTAATTTTTGGTCTATTTTTCCCTGGTAATTTGTTACATGTAATTTTTATTGCATCATGGTCTGAAAAAGATGAATTTACTATTTCTGCCTTTCTACATTTGATTTTGAGTTTTTTATGCCATAATACATGGTCAATTTTTGTTTAGATTCCATGTACCACTTAGAGAAAAGTGTATTCCTTTCTGTCTTCATTCAATTTTCTCCAAAGGCCTATCATTTCTAACTTTTCTAGGATTCTATTTATCTCCTTAACTTATTTATTTTGTAGTTTGATTTATCTAGTTCTGAGAGCAAGGCTGGGACCCCCCACTAGTATATATTTTCTCTCTAATTCTTGCAGTTTTCTCAACTTTTCCTTTAGGAATTTGATTTCTTGTATCTAGGATATACTGTAATCTATTTAACATGTATAGGACTGCTTGCCATCTGGAGGAGGGGATGGAGGGAGGGAGGGGAAAAATTGGAACAGAAGTAAGTGCAAGGGATAATGTTGTAAAAAATTACCCTGGCGTGGGTTCTGTCAATAAAAAGTTATTTTAAAAAAAAGGAATTTGATTGCTATACCCCTTAGTGCATATATTATGTTTAGTATTGATAATACTTCATTGTGGTACCCTTTACAAATGTAGTTTCCTTTCTTATCTCTTTTAATTAGATCTAATTTCGTTTTTGCTTGATCTGAGATTAGGATCACTATCTCTCTCTCTCTCTCTCTCTCTCTCTCTCTCTCTCTCTCTCTTTTTTTACTTCAGCTGAAGCATAATAAATTTTGCTCTAGCCTTTTACTATTATTCTGTATGTATCACTCTGCTTTAAATGCGTTTCTTGTAAACAACCTATTGTAGGATTCTGGTTCTAATCCTATCTACTATCTGCTTCCATTTTATAAGAGAATTCATTCCATTCACATTCACAGTTAAAATTGCTAACCATATTTCCTGCCATCTTATTTTACCTGTTACACTTTTAACTTTCCTTTCCCCTTTTTTCTCCTTCCCAGTGCTTTGTTTCTGGCCACCACCTCCCTCAAACCACTTACACCCTTTACATGCCCTTCCCCTTTCTTATCCATTTCCAATTTTACTTCTATTCTCCCTACTGTTAGCTTTCCTCTTTCCTTTCCCTTTTCCTCTTCTACTTCCCTGTAGAGTGAGACAAGTTTCTCTGTGAAGCTTAATATGTTTGATATTCTTTCTTTGAACCAAATCCAAAGAGATCAAAGTTCATACAATGCTCATCGCCCTCCCTTCTTTCTTTCAATTATAATAGATATTTTTTGCCTCTTCATAAGATGAAATTTATCCTATTTTATCTCCATTTCCCACTTCTTCCAGTATAATCTCTTTTCTACCTCTTTTTTTAAATATCATCACAATTACATCAATTATACCTACTCCTTCTAAGAATAACCATAACAGAGATAGTTCTCAAGAGTTAAACATATCATCTTCCATGTAGGAATGTAAACGTTTTAACTTTCAAAAGTAAGTTATTTTTTCTTTCCTTTTTATTTTTTATGCTTCTCTTGAGTTTTGTATTTGAAGATCAAATTTTCTGTTCAGCTGTGGTCTTTTCATCAGAAGTAAATGAAACTCACCTGTTTCATTAAAAGTCCACCATTTCCCCCTAAAGATAAAATTTAACTTTGCTGTTTACTTGATATTTGCCTGCAATTCAAGTTCCTTGAATATCATATCTCAAGACCTTTGATGCTTTAAAGTGGAAGCTGCTAAGTCCTGGGTAATCCTGATTGTGGCTCCTTGATATTTGAATTGTTTCTTTCTGGCTGCATGCAGTATTTTTCCTTGATCTGATAATTCTGAAATTTAACTACAATATTCCTTGAATTTTCCATGTTGTACTCTCTTTCAGGAAGTGATCAGTGATTTTTTTCATTGGCTATTGTACCCTCTAGTTCTAGAACCAGGGCAATTTCCCTTGATGATTTTCTTAAAGATGTTATCTAGACTGTTTTTTTATCATGGTTTTTAGGTTGTCTAATGATTCTCAAATTCTCTCTCTTGAATCTATTTTATAGGTCAGTTGTTTTTCCAGTGAGGTATTTTATATTTTCTTCTTTTTGTAATTTTGTTTGATTGATTCTGGATGGGTCATTGAGTCATTCACATTCATTTGTTCAAATCAAACTTTTAGTGAAATGTTTCTTCAGTTAGTTTTTTTAAATCTCCTTTTGCATTTGGCCAATTGAACTTTTAAATGAATATTTTTGTTCATTGGTTTATTTTTTCCATTTCACAAATTCTGTTTTTCAATGAGCTGATTTCTTTTTGCCATTTTGTCAAATCTATTTTGTAAGGAGTTATATTTTTTTCCATTTTGCTAAATCTATTTCTGGGTTTTTTCTTCAGATAATTTCTGTTTCCTTTTCCAAACTCTCATATAAAGTTCTCATTTCCTTTTTCCATTTTTCTTCTCTCTTTTAAGATCCTTCGTGAATTCTTCCAAGACAGTTTATGAAATAGAAATCAACTCCTATCACCCTTTGGGGCTTCATCTGGGGACATTTTCCATTAGTATCTACAATGTTTGAGGTTATTCTTTTCTGTTTCCATAAAAGCTATTTATGTTTTCTTTTTGCTTTTTTTGCTCTTTTTAAAATTTTGAGGTCTGTTCTTAGGGCAAAGAGCAGATTGTCCCAAGCTTTCTCTATAGGGTAACAGGGATTTTATGGTGCCCTGGAGTTGGTGGTGCTGCTGGCCTGAGGCTGATGGTGCTGCAGGTTTACCTTTTTTTCTAGCTGATTTTACTTTTTAGAGGCATATCATACGCAGCTCTATTGGAATCTTTTTTGGTTTGTTTGTTTGGTATTACCTAATTACTAATGCCAATCTTAGAAATATGATTTACAACTTCATATATAAAACATAAACACTTTGTATTTATTGAGTCCCTTGAAACTAGTCTTTTGAATTACCTCTTGTATATTAAATTTTCTATAATGTTTGTTTGAGACAAAATCCTAAAAATCTGAGTGTTTATTCATTGTGCATGTTTTTGATTTAATTTTATACTTAATTTTGCCAGATACAATATTTTTGGCCATAAATCTAGTTCTTTTTTTTTCAAATTTGAAGTATTATTTCATTTTTTAAAATAATTATAACTTTTTATTGACATTACATATGCATGGGTAATTTTTTTTATAACATTATCCCATGCACTCACATAGATTGTATCTATGTGTGTAGAACTGAACAGTTCTCTTGTTGCACAGGAAGAATTGGATTCAGAAGGTAAAAATAACCTGGGAAGAAAAACAAAAATGCAAACAGTTTACACTCATTTCCCAGTGTTCCTTCTCTGGATGTAACTGCTTCTGTCCATCATTGATCAATTGGAGCTGAATTAGATCTTCTCTTTGTTGAAGATATCCATTTCCATCAGAATACATCCTCATACAGTATTGTTGTGGAACTGTATAATGATCTCCTGCTTCTTTTCATTTCATTCAGCATCACTTCATGTAACCTCTCCAAGTCTCTCTGAAATCATCCTGCTGGTCATTCCTTATAGAATAATAGTATTCCATAGCAATCATATAGCATATTTTATTCAGCCATTCTACAATTGATGGGTATCCACTCAGTTTCTAGTTTCTAGCCACCACAAAAAGGACTGCCACAAACATTTTGGTACATACAGGTCCCTTTCCCTTCTTTAGTATTTCCTTGGGATATAAGCCTAGTGGTAGTACTGCTGGATCAAAGCATATGCACAGTTTGATAACTTTTGGGGCATAGTTCCAGATTGCTCTCCAGAATGGTTGGATTCATTCACAACTCCACCAACAATGCATCAATGTCTCAGTTTTCCCATATCCCCACCAACATCCATCATTATTTTTTCCTGTCATCTTAGCCAATCTGACAGATGTATAATGGTATCTCAGAGTTGTCTTAATTTGCATCTCTCTGATCAATAGTGATTTGGAACACTCTTTCATATGAGTGGAAATAGTTTGAATTTCATCATCTAAAAATTGTCTGTTCAAATCCTTTCACCATTTATCAATTGGAGAATGGCTTGATTTCTTATAAATTAGAATCAATTCTCTGTAGATTTTGGAAATGAGGGCTTTATCAGAACCTTTGACTGTAAAAATGTTTTCCCAGTTTGTTGCTGCCTTTCTAATTTTGTTTGCATTAATTTTGTTTGTACAAAGACTTTTTAATTTGATGTAATCAAAATTTTCTATTTTGTGATTAATAATGATCTCTAGTTCTTCTTTGGTCACAAATTCCTTCCTCCTCCAAAAGTCTGAGGGGTAAACTATCCTATGTTCCTCTAATTTACTTATGATCTAATTCTTTATGCCTAAATCATGGACCCATTTCGATCTTACCTTGATATATGGAGTTAAGTGTGCATCCATGCCTAATTTCTGCCATACTATTTCCAGTTTCCCCAGCAATTTTTTTGTCAAATAATGAATTCTTATCCCAAAAGTGGGGATCTTTGGGTTTGTCAAATGCTAGATTGTTATAGTTATTGTCTATTTTGTCTTATGAACCTAATCTTTTCCACTGATCAACTAATCTATTTCTTAGCCAATACCAAATGGTTTGGTGACTGCTGTTTTATAATATAGTTTTAGATCAGGTACAGCTAGGCCACCTTCATTTGATTTTTTTTTCATTAATTACCTTGAAATTCTTGACCTTTTGTTCTTCCATATGAATTTTGTTGTTGTTTTTTCTAGGTCATTAAAATAGTTTCTGGGGAGTCTGATTGGTGTAGCACTAAATAAATAGATTAGCTTAGGGAGTATTGTCATCTTTATTATATTCACTGGGCCTATCCAAGAGCACTTAATATTTTATTAATTATTTAAATCTGACTTTATTTGTGTGGAAAGTGTTTTGTAATTTTGCTTATATAATTCCTGAATTTCTTGTGGTAGAAAGATTTCCAAATATTTTATACTATCAACAGTTATTTGGAATTTTTCTTTGTATCTCTTGCTGTTGGATTTTGTTGGTGATGTATAAAATGCTGAGGATTTATGTGAATGTATTTTGTATCCTGCAACTTTGCTAAAGTTGTGAATTATTTCTAATAGCTTTTTACTAGAATCTCTGGGGTTCTCTAAGTATAACATCATGTCATCCTCAGAAAGGGATAATTTGGTTTCCTCATTACCTACTCTAATTCCTTTAATCTCTTTCTCAACTCTTATTGCCAAGGCTAGAGTTTCTAATACAATATTGAATAATAATGGTGATAGTGGGCAACCTTGTTTCACTCCTGATCTTACGGAAAGGTTTCAGTTTTTCCCCCATTACATATGATGCTTACTGATGGTTTTAAATAGATACTCCTGACTATTTTAAGGAAAAGCCCATTTATTCCTATCCTCTCAAGTCTTTTTATTAGGAATGGATGTTGGATTTTATCAAATGCTTTTTCTGCATCTATTGAGTTGATCATATGGTTTTTGTTAAGAAGAATCAAAGAAGACAAACTAGCAAAAACAACAACAACAAAAACACACACATACACACACACACACAAAAAAAACCAAAAACAAATGTAGCCTCCTTTTTTTTTTGGGGGGGGGAAGGGGCTGGATGGTATTACTGAGCTTCCTCTAAAGACTGCAGGGGGCAACAGTGAAGCACTAGTAAGACAACAATAGCTTTGCTGCATCTGCGCTCTGAGACTCTGAGACTCTGAGAGCATGCTGAGACACTACAGGTGGGTGTGGCCAGGTCCCAAGAGACCCTAGCTTTTCCAGTTTATAGTCTTTACCTCCTGCATTTACAGCTTCTCTGCTGGTCTACTGGCTTGCTGCCAGGGTAAAGTAGCCACACTGTGGTAAAGTTCGGTTCAAGAAACAGCTGAGATCACACACCACCCCCCTCCTGTCTGCTCAGCGTGAACTGCCTGCGGTGCTCTCACTGCTGCTGCTTGCCCTCAGCCTGTGCACAGTCTAACCATCCCTGCCCTTGAGCAAAAACAAATCTTTTCTGGCAAATTTCAAGGATGTCTTCTGTTGGTAATTATTTGTGGGGGGTTTTTCCCAGTCAAGCATTAATTCCGAGGCTTGTCATGAAATAAATTCTGAAAGCAAAGGAGATTAAGTAGATGTGTGTGTGTCCTTTCCACCATCTTGGCCAGAAGTCATAAATCTAGTTCTTTTGAATGTCAATAAATAGTATTCCAAGATTTGTGGTTTTTTATTGTAGAAACTGATAAATCCTGACCAATTCTAATTGTAGTTTTAAAATATTTGAATTGTTTATTGTCATTCCTTGTAAAATTTTCTTTTTGATCTGGGGTTTTGAAATTTAGCGATGATGTTCTTATATATTTTCCTTGTAGGATCTCTTTGAAGTAGTGCTTGGTGATTTTTTTTTGTCTATTTCTATTTCCCCTTTTTGTTCTATCATTTCAGAAAAAAAGTTTTCTTTGATTATTTCTATTATTGTTTCATTAAGTTTCTTTTTTTGTTCATAGTTTTCAGGACGTCCAATTATTCTTATGTTTCCAATTCTTGATCTGTTGTTTTTTTGGTAAGATATCTCACATTCTTTTCTATTTTTCCATTTTTTATATCTTGTTTTCTAATTTCTTGGTCTCTTGTAACTTCACTGGCTTCCCATTGACCAATTCTAATTTTCAGAGTCTTTTTTTTATCTTTAAGACTCTGGATCTGCTTTTTTTACTTAGTTTACTTTTCCCAAAATCTTCTTTTTTTCTTTTTTTCTTCTGTGTATCTTCCATCTCTCTCATTTGATTTTTTAAGTGCCTTGTGGATTATTTTATAGATTGTTTTTTGGGCAGATAACCATTTAACATTGCCATTTGTAGTGGGAGAAGCTTTTTTCCCCTGAAGATGAAACCTGGTCTTCCCTATTCCCATTGTAACTTTCTGTATTTGGGTTCTTTCTCCTTACCTGCTCACCTTAAAAAAAAAAAATAACAACTTATTAATGTAATCATCTCTAGTCCTGAAGTGGGGGGAGAATGGTACTTCTGATTTCTCTTTAGTTCTCCCCTATGACCTGGAATGCCAAAACAAAATCCCTATCCTCCTGTAAGTGTCCACAGTCAGCAGGTATCCTTCTTCTACACACTTACTTGTCATGTGTTGATTCCTTCTCTCACAGGACAACTTCCTTGCAATGTCTCTGGGACTGAAGTTCCTTATCAGCAGAGATACACTAAATCTTTCAAGACCCAGAATCCTGACTCTCTATCCTGTCTTAAAGATAAAAAGTTCCTGTGGTAGGGGCTGAAACCACAGGGATCCCTGCTTGCTACTTCAGTGGAACTAGTCTGGAGGGGTTTACACTTCATACATGCCCTCCATCCTAGGGTCAGTCTTCAGGTCTTCTTCTGGTTGTCCTAGGAGGACTCCTGTTCTTCCCCAAGTCTTATTTGATTTTCAAACAGTCTACATTTGTAATGGGCTAGAGCTGCCTCCTGAAGTGGAAAGTCACCACACCCTTGAGCCTCACTTAAGTCCCCATGCCCTGTGTGGATATGGTCATTAATCTGTTCACTGTCTTCCTCCTTTATCTCAGTCTTCCCCATTTGGCTGTTTCTAGAGCTTTTTTTGTTTCTTCTATAAATCATAGGGTTCTTATAGGCCAACTGTATTATATTGTATAAACAGAATGCCTCAATTGAAATTGAATGAGGACCGTTTTTGTTGTAATATGCAGAGAGCTGTTGCCCAATTAATGTCCAATTATCTTGAGAGATTTGTTCTTCCTCTAAGAACCAAGGGGAGGTGCGTTTTAATGTGCCCAGAAGTCTAGCTATCTGTTCCCAAGTTATAAGTAGTCCTTGGTCTTCTATCAGCTTAAGCATGCTTTCTATAGCGCCATTCCTGGGTGGGGGTGAAGGGATTGGGGTGGGGGTGGAGATGGAGAATCTTTAGCTAGCATCTGTCTCATTTCAGCCAAAAAAGGTTACTAGTTTAGTCTTTAAGAAAATAAGTTCCCTGTTTGTCTATTACAATACTCACCCAAGTTCCTGGTCACTGGAGACTTCTTCAGTGAAAGTAGGGTCCTTGGTTCCCACACTTGGGCACCAAATGTGTTGACTGCATATTTTAAAATCAGCCAGAGTCAGTAATTCAGGTTAAGGGAAAATCTTCAATCTTTATTCTCAGTAGAGGTGAATAAGAATCGGAGGTGAAGGGGGATTGGAGGTGAAGGGGGGATCGCAATAGCAATGTGTGCAGCTGTGTCACGAAGCCAGCCAGACCAGAAGCCAGCCAGCCATCTCTTTTTCGCTCCTTTCTCCACCCCTCTGCCTCCACCCACCAAAATCATCATTTCCTATACAACACATTAGGACTTTCACAAAGAGTGGGCGGGGGGGCCATTCTTTCTTCAAGCATATATATTAATAGAGTATGGTCCAATTACTATTTAGCCTCACATGCTTGGGACCTTAGTGCATCAACTCGAGCTTCAGCACACTACATACATTTACCCTAAGACACAATATATATATATATATGTATATATATTGTTTATGGAAGAAATCTTGACCTTAGAATTTTCTGACCTACTCTGTCATCTTCCCAGAATCTTCCACAGTGATCTGAACTCTTTAAAGCCATTTATAGAAGAGGAGAGCTGTGCCAATTCCAATTTTTTGGATATTATAAAAATTGATCACTTATCATACTACCAAATAGAATATCTCTATATATACTTTAATCTAGTCCTATTGTTCTTCCTATATTTGTTTTGTTTATCATTATTTTATTTCTTCATGCATCATATTAGGAATTGGGATGTTAGAGTTCAAACATGGAGACAGTATCCATTGTCATTAATGGAGTTTGGTATAGAAATCTTGTAATTTTTTTTCTATTTTTAATTTTGTTATATTCCTTCCAGTTCCACCTATATATTTTCTTATCTAACTTAATTGTGTCTCACACAAAGTTTTCATAAATTAGATTTTCATTCCATTGCATTTTTCTAATTTTAAAAGTAATATACCTCTCCTAACCTTGTACTTTCTTCCTTCATAGGTTTTATAAATGTTTTCATATTCTGAGCAGTGTTTTACCCTTCAATTCTGTAGTTACCTTTAGTAAGGGTGTCAAATGTTTGGTGGTTAGTGGTGTATTAATGGTGACTAAGAGGTCTATTGGTCTTATTGTAACAACTACTGTATATCAATTTAACATTAGAAAATTATATCAATATACAATCATATATATCAGTATATGAATATTATATGACAATATTTGTTGTTTTGTCCACTTCCCATTTTTGGCAAAGTAGGAGACTATCCAAATCCAAAATCCCTTCACAAGGTAGATTCTACCAGAACTTGCATTCTTCTGACAAAATACTGGAAAACAAAACAAAAGGTTCCTTTTCCCCTTTTTTCATTGAAATAAATAGGAGATATTTTTTATAGATTAAGATGAGGAAAAGAAGAGGGTGTAACCAGTTCAGGGGGGTGTGGTCTAGGAAAGAACTGAGAACTGAAGGGATTAAAGGTTATAGGGAGAGTGGAAAATAGGGTAAAGAGTGATAATGCAGAGTGAAAGTTGGAAAGGCAATAAATTATGATTGGATAAAGGAATTCTACAAAGGGGTAAAGTTCAAAAGTTGGAAGTGAGACTAGCAGGACTAATATTGGCGAGACTAGCAGGACAAATAATAAAATTATCTTTGTAATTGTGATAGGATGGAGAAATAGGTCAAGAGAGATGAATAAGTTTAGATAAGTTTAGGGGGTGAAGATATTTGAGAGACTATTAATAGATATTTGGAAGTCCCCAGTATTAAAATTGGAATTGTGAAGAAGACAAAGACTGTGATCTAGGTACTAAACACTCTGAGGAAGGAAAGAGTACATTAAGTAGATAGTCCACACGTCTTACAAGAATCACAACAATTTTGTCAGGTATAAATCATTGGTATTATAATTAATTTTATAGATAAACACAATGAAACTTTAAAAGATTCAGGTTACTTTCCCTGATTACACAGTTGGTAAGTATTAGAGGTAGTCAATTATGTTCTCACTGCCTCAAAAACATGTTGCCATTAGAAGATTTTTCTTGGTAATATACATGCATATATATGTGCACATATGTATATATGTGTTTGTGGCTAGAAAAAATAATAATAAAATTTTGATTCATTTCCTTCCTAGAAAAGGAAGTAGAGGTACTAAAGAAATGTCTGTCTACTTCAGGTTAACAGTGACAAAGATGTTTTCCTAAGAAATGAAAGCAAACATTTAATTGAGAAAAAAGGGATTTTCAGGTACAAGATCTAATGTGGAGATGTATCATATTATGATAAGGGGTCATGTTGTAATGATCAGTCAGAAGTTTTCTTGATTGATTGAAAATGTTTTTAACATGAATGATCCATTAATTAGTATGATTGATAGGAGAATAATAACTAAGGAAACTTCATATGAGATAGTTTGTGCAAATGCTCGTAGAGCCCTGATTAGGGCATACAAGATCTTTCTTAAGAGATTGGAAAGCATGAGTGTTAAACACAGGAAAAATGAGAAGAAAAGAATGTCTCTAAGTGAAAATTAAACAAACAACCTGTTTATTCTCCTAGATATGATTATCTTCTTGAATGGTACTTGATGCTGTAAGAAGGAAGACATTAATTGCAAAGGAAGAAGAGAAAAGGATGATAGAAATTGGTCCTGTCGTATATAACATCAAAAGCTCAAGAGAAAAATGAATATTGAGTACAAATAAGAGGTAGTATATTATTGATGAAGGATTGTATACTAGAAGAAGGATAAAAAGCAAATCAGATAAGAGATATGTAACTGAAAACAGAAGTGAAGTATTCAAGAGTAAGGGAAAATAGAAGCAATATTAATTACAAAGGAAGAAGAGAGAAGAATGGTAGAAATTGGTCCTGTTATATATAGCATTGAAAGCTTAGTAGAAAAATGAAAGTCAATTGGGTAAAATGACAGGAAAAGATAATGATGATTGTTGGAGGGGATGTGCGAACAGTGGGACACCAATACATTGTTGGTGGAGTTGTGAACTGATTCAACCATTCTGAAGAACAATTTGGAACTCTGTCCAAAGGGCTATCAAACTGTGCATACCTATTGATCTATCAGTGTTTCTACTGGGCTTGTACCCTAAAGAGATCATAAAGGAGAGAAAGAGATGCGCATGTGCAAAAATGTTTTGGTAGCCCTTTTTGTAATGACAAGAAACTGGAAACTGAGTGGATGCCCATCAATTGGAAAATGGCTGAGCAAGTTATGATACATGAATGTTATGGGATATTATTTTCTTATTAAAAATGATTTGCAGAATGATTTCAGAGAGGCCTGGAGAGACTTATATGAATTGATGCTAAGTGAAATGAACAGAACCAGGAAATCATTACATGGCAACAGCAAGATTATACAATGATCAGTTCTTATGAACTTGATTCTCATCACCAGTGAGGTGATTCAGACCATTTTCAATGGTCTTGTGATGAAGAAAGCCATCTGTACCTAAAGAGAGGACAGTGGGAACTGAATGTGGACCACAACTTTGCATTTTCATTATTGTTGTTGATTGCTTGCATTTTGTTTTCTTTATCATCTTTTTCCTTTTTGATGATTTTTCTTGTTTAGCATAATATTTGTGGAAATATGTATAGAGGAATTGTATATGTTTAAGATATATTGGATCACATGTCGACTGGGGAAGGGGTGGAGGGAAGGGAGGGAAAAGTTAGAACACAGGATTTTGTAGGGGTGAGTGTCAAAAATTATCTATGTATATATTTTGAAAATAAAAAAGTTATAATTTAAAAAAAGAAAAATGAATCTTGAGTACAAATGAGAGGTAGTATATTATTGATGAAGAATTGTTTACCAGATGAAGGATAAAAAGCAAATCAGACAAGAGATATGTAACTGGAAAAAGAAGTGGATTATTTAAGAGTAAGAGAAAACAGATCATTCATCATTCCTACACACATGATAAGAAATATAATGGAAGAATCCCAGCTTGTTTATTTGTTCTTCTGTGGAGAAGTCATAGGAATACATAAATAACAGGTGCAGAGGATGAAGAGGACATGTACATTATGCAAACTGCACTATTGGAGGGAGAGCCCATATTAATGAGCCAATTCCATTGGAGGTATCGATAATGAAAACAACAAGTAACATTTATATAGCACTTTAAAATCTGCAAAAACAACCGCACTAACAAATAACTTTATATTTACACACACACACACACACACACAGCCTAAGAACTTCACAACTAAATTACTAAATTCTGAAGCCATCAAATAGTTTATTAAGTGGTTTCAGATCTTATTTTTCTTCAGTGATTTACTACTTATGTGAAATGGCAAAATGAATATTCATTTAATAAAAGATTGCATTCTGATGATAGTCATAAACTTTTCCCTAATCTAATTTCCGCAACTCCTTCATCCTCAACTGAATGGCATGTATTATGGATAGAAAGAAAGGAGAGGGCATTTTCTTTGAATGTACTTTGATTTCTTAGAATATAGATTGGGAGTATTGTCTGTATTAAGTGGTAAGGCATTGTAAACAGATCTGGAATTGATTTATTCTGGGAATTTGTGCAGTTGTTAAATTCACACTGAACAATTTGCATATTGAAATGAATATATGATTCTAGTATTGTGATACTTCCCACTTCCACTATGGGTGTTATCTGGTCTTATAGTTAAGATCACAGAATTATAACTTTCTATTAAGAAGACATTTTCTTTTATTTTGCTATTGTAAGAATCTGGAAGTAATGAAGACAGGAACAAGAGGGAAGGAGGAGCCTGCAAAAAACATCCTTTAATTTTCCCAATATATCCTACTTACTAATGTCTTAATTCAAAATTCAAGTCTTTTAAAAACAGGGTTCCAAAAAAATCTGTTTTTCTTTCATAGTGTAAAGGTATGAGGGAATGTTGATATTTTGAGCAAGGGTGGAAGGAATATGCAAGTGCATATTCCTTTCAGGAGATAAGAAATAGATTTTTCATGATAAATTGCAATTTATAACCACACTGGGCAATATTCCAAGAGCTGCATTGTCAGGATTTTACATTGTGGTAATCATCTGCTTAGAGTCATCTAGGTGGTTCAGTGGATAGAGTGCTGGGTCTGGAGTCAAGAAAAGCCGAGTTCAAATGTAGCCTCAGACACAGTGTGACCCTAAACAAGTCATTTAACTTGTTTGATTTAATCTATTAAAGAAAGAAATGGCAAAATATTTTAGAACCTTTGCCAAGAAAATTCTATGAATAGTACTGTTGTGATATAATCTTTAAGTTACAAAGAATTGGACATGATTAGCAACAACAATGGTCTGTTTAGGATCTGGAGCTCTAATCTCTATACCAGGCCCTTCCAAGAAACTCTCAATTCCTTCATCTTCCCACCTGCTTCTAAATGAATATAATTCAGGAGGGCAACAGGATTCTGCAATCCCCTATGTCTGGGGAAGCATCTAGGTGGTGCCTTTAAATTTTACTTATCTTGCTTATCTTATCTATACTCTTTAGAGTGTAAACTCCATGGGGGCAGGCCTAATTTTGTTTTCTCTTTATTCCCTTAATATTCAGTACAGTGCTTTGTATGGAACTTAATAAATGTTTATTTAGATTAATGTTAATCACATTAACTATTGTATTTTCTCTATTACTCTATTACTGGTCAACTTCTTTGCCCTTCATGAAACAAATAGCATTTTGGGAGGCAAGATAAGTTCCTGCCCATGAGAATTTTATATTCCCTTAAGGGAAGAATAATATGGCTCATTGTATTTCTTATGATAGAGACTGCTCTTTATCCTCTTCATTTGACAAATCAGTGCTAAGTGCCTGTTATATGAATTGTAAATCAAGACTTCTAGTTTCTAAGCTGACTATACTATTTACTTCCTGTGTCATCTTGGGTGAAGCATTTTGCTCCTATGGGCTTCAACTTCTTCAACTTAACATGAATCATCTCTAAGATCCCTTCTAAATCTAAAAGCCTGTGATTGTATGCCTACCTATATTAAGATCTTTCCCAGCTCTAATATTCCATGACTATACATGACATTATTTGTGATGTTTTGACCAAATATATTTTCTCAAATTTTTTTTTTCTGGCACCAAGACACACAATTTTTCTTAATTGATGACTATGTAAGAGCCAGAAATAAGATCTATAGTGAGCCCTGAAAATATAAAAATTACTACTCTTAAATAGTTTTTATCATTCTGGGAAAGACTAGACATTAAATGATTAAGATAAGCATTCTTCACCTATGGGATTTGCTAGACATTTCTTTTGACAAACTTAAAGTGAACTCCTACTCCTTCCCAACCCTTGGGCAGAAAATTAATTGCTTTCCAACTCTTAGTAGAACTGTGCTTAGCTTAACTCTTCTTTGGATATCAATTTGGAATTATGCAAGAAAAGTGACAAGGCTGTACATCCCTTTTCACTTAGGGATTTGACTGTTGAAGATATGGCCAGAACAGATCAAACAGAAGGTCCTGTTCACATTTAAATAGTAGTACTTTATGTGGTAATAGTATTTTATGTATTATTGAAAACAAAGAACATACCTGATGATTGGGGAATATATAAACTGGAGTATGTGAGAAGGATAGAAAGATTATTTAGTAAGTGAATGAGATCTTTCAAGACAGTTGTGAAAATTGAGTAAGAATTGAGTAAAAATAATTCATCTATTTCAAAGTTTGAGTAGGCCTGAAGGACTTTAAGCATCAAGTCAAGGGCATATTTAAGTCCCCTCCCTGCTATCCCCTAAGGGCATACTTAAGTCCCCTTGTTATCCTCCTATGACATCAGTATCTTTCTGTTTAGGTCAGATATGGGCAACTATGTACTTATTGGTCAAGTTCAATTTCTTGGGTAGTTCCTGTGTTTAGAATGTAAGATCCTCAGCCAGAAAGGATGAGGGTCAGTGGTGGGAGGGGGTATTTGCGTTAGCGATAAAAAGTGTTGACCCTGCCCCCTACGGCACCACCTCCTCCATTCGATTTTCTGCTCTATGGGTGGGATGCTCCATTCTCCTGAGAAAGTATAATAAACTTTGCTTTGCTTCTAGATATCTCTCCAGCTTTTTTTATTAAATGCTGTCTGAACCACACAGTAAGTAATGAAAAATATGAAGAACTCAGAGGAACATGGGAAAATTTGTGCTGGAAAATCAAAATAAAATAAATGGAACTCAGAAAAATATAATTACCACTATATAAATGAAAACATCATGAAAACATCACTAAGGAAAATAGAATTGATTAATTTCAAGACCAATCTTGGTCTCAGAGTGTCAATGATGAAACATACTTTTCAGTACAGAAGTCAGAGTCTACAGCAACAGAAGACTATTTATATTTTCATTCCTGATCCTTGTACTGATTATTAATCCTTTTTATTTGTTAGAAAAAAAGTTAAATTTATGATGAAGAAACATCCAAAAGGAGGTATAATATGTCATCAAAAGAAGTTATTTAAAAAGGAAAAAAAGAAAAAAATAAATTGTTCACCAGGAAATAGAGATGACTTCTACCTATTAGTCTTAATAACAAGTTATAAATACCTTTCAGGGTGAATGAGTTTAGCTTGCCATGCGTCTTAAAATCACTGGTGTGGTTTATAATCCATGAATTTGGAGAAATGTTACATCATCAGTACTCAGAAAAAAACTGTTGTCAGTATCTGGATGTGGAATTTCTTGAAGCATCACAGAGAAGCTTATGTTTGCTTTGTGGTTAGACATAGATTTAAGGAAAATTAGGCCATAGAAACCTACTAATGCCTTTAAAAATGACTAATGGATTCATAACCCATTCATCAGATTTTCACATTTAGATAGGTCCTCAGAAAGAAGATTTTTGTCTGTTGCTAGGACCATACATGAAACCCTTTCAGTATAGTGAAACCAGATAGAGGTTTTGCTGCACTTACAAAGTCTTCAAAAAAGTGGAGTTAGTTCCATGTCAAGATTAAAATAAAATGCATTAGGACTGAATGCAGTCCAGGGGGCTGAAAATGACTGGTAGGCAGAAAATGAATATGAAAAGAGGAGGAGGAAGAGGAAATGCATACTGAAACAAGCATTGCCAGCTACTTCCACTGGATAATTTCTAGAGTAAATGATATTCAGGAATAAGCTATTCAGGTCCTTAGATATATTGTTAGAAATCTGCCCCCCTCAATTAGAGCTCATGAAGATTATTTTTCATGTAACCTATAGTTCAGGACTAATTTAGAGATTATTTAGTCTAATTTCATCTCTCTATACATGAAGAAACTGGAGCAAAAAAAAGGGATGTGATTTGCCTTACATATGAAAACAAGAGAGCTGCGATTTCAGTCTAGGTCCTCAAACTAGAAAGTGCTTACTTTTCCCACTGTGTATCTTATACTTGGTTCAGAATTCAGATTGTGATTATGGACTGCTGTGATTTACAGAATTATTTGAAGTAGATCAGACTCAGTGGGTCACTTGACCTATTAAGGGACAAAGATAAAAACATTTTTATGTATGATGCACTTTTATTCATTTAAAATCTAAAAACCAGTAAGACCTTTGCCTGTTAAGTTCCATGCATAGAAAAATGCCATTATTTAGGCACAATATATACTTTAATAAGTAATGCCTTGCCTCCAGTCATCTCTTCAGTATGCACATGCAAACATATACACATGCACAGGTTTTTATTCTCTTTTCCTTTATATAACTCAAGGCTTTTCACTGACTATGTAGGAGGGGTATAACTAACACCAAGCAAGTAACTGTGGGCAATTTAACCAAGCCTTGTTGCTGGGGCTCTGTAAAGATAAATATTCATCCATCCAGCTCCTTCTTTTCTGTAATGTCTCCCTGTCCAATTTAATAAACGCCTTCTTGATGGTTCTTGGCATCTCCTTGAACGAGGAATGTAAACTGAACAGGCCTAGGAGACTAAAACTGGCACCAAACACCATGATGAATAATGTCAGGAGACACAGAGACTAGCTTAGTAGTCCAGTATACAGTGCCACAGTCTACACCAGAGCCTGGCCAGATTTGTTGCCTAGGACAAGGGCCATTACATAACTTCTGATACATGTGAAAAATGAGTGGAAAATAATAACAGACTTGGATCCAATTTCATGAAAGGGGAAGTTAAGAATAAAGCAAAAGATTTATCGGAAGGATATTAAAAATAACAATTTAAACATTTAATAAATGAAACTATCAACATGTACTTAATCTTTAGAGATTACAAAAAAGAAAAAAAAAAAAACAATTGGTGATACTGACAACATCCTTATAGCCTGCCAAAAATTGAAGCTATATCTATTACTTAACTATCTCTGTGTTTACACCATGTCATAAACAATTAGTCTAAAAGGCTAACAGTGCCCCAGAAAATTATAGTTCTTTACCACAATTATGCCACTGAAAACATAGATTTCTAATAGTATATCTAAAGATCTGAATAGTATTTACTTTAGAAATCATCCAGTGGAAGTAGCTGACAATGTTTGTTTCAGGATTCGTTTCCTCCTCCTCCTCTTTTCATACTCTATTTTCTCACTACTAGTCATTTTCAGCCTCTGCAGTGTCATACTCCATTTTTTTAATCTTGACATTGAAGTAATCCCATTCTTTTGAAGACTTTGTACATAGAGCATAATCTCTATTTGGTTTCACTATTCAGGTATGGTTCTAGCAACAGACAAAACTCTTCTTTCTGAGGACCTAAGTGTCAAAATCTGGTGAATGGGTTATGAATATATTAGTTATTTTAAAATTGAATTTGTGGGTTTCTATGACTGAACTTTGCTTAAATCTATTTTCAACCACAAAGCAAACAGAAATTTCCCCTGTGCTACTTCAAGAAATTCAGAATTTCATTAAAAAAAAGGAAAAGGAACCACATGGGCAAAAATGTTTGTAGCAGCTCTTTTTGTGGTGGTAAGGAACTGAAAATTGACTGGATGCCCATCAACTGGGGAAAGGATGACTGAATTATGGTATATGAATGTAATGGAATATTATTGTTCTATAAGTAAAGATGAACAGGCTGATTTCAGCAAAAACAAACAAACAAACAAAAAAAAAACTAAAACTGGAAAGCCTTACATGTATTGATGCAGAGTAAAGTAAATAAAACCAGGAGATTATGTGATGAACAACTTTGATATGATTATTAATTCAGCAATACAGTGATCCAAGACAATTCCAATAGACTTTTGATGGAAAATGCCATCCAGAGAGAGAGCTATGGAAACTGAAGGCCTATCAAAGCATGTTTTTTCACCTTTTATGTTGTTTGCTTTTTTCTTTCTCATGGTTTCCCCTTTTTGTTCTGTTTTTTTTCTTTCACAACATGACTAATATGGAAATATGTTTTAAATGATTGCACGTATGTAATCTATATCAGATTGCTTGTTATCTTGGGGAGGAGGGAGATAAAAAAGAGAAAGGAAAACTTTTGGAACTTAAAATCTTAAAAAAATGAGTGTTGAAACTATACTTGTAATTGTAAAAATAAAATTCTACTGTGAAAAAAATAAAATAGAAAGGCACTATAAAAATCAGAAGGAGATAGACTAACCACTGAATAAAATTAAAATTATGTAATTAATCATAGTTTTACAGAGAGGAAACAACTCATTACTCATCTGATAGTCACACCTTAATTATCTGTAAGCTGGGCTACCAATTTATTAGAGCAAAAATAAAAAAAAATACACAACAGTTAGATGAAAAAATAATAATTAAAATGTATTGCATGGAAATTAATTACCATAGCAAGTCCAAAAAAGGTTTTAAAGTGACTTAGTCAAAATATACTGACTAAAGGAGATAATAAAAAGAAATTACTTCAGAAATTATAAAATACAACATAAATGTTACTTGTCAAAGGAAAAAACTATTATAGCCAAGAGCAACACTGGTTCAGAAGATAAACTCATTTGTAAAAACCCTACAGAATAGGATGATGGAAGATTATGAGCACTATTGCCTCTTACAAGTTGAAAAGGGATAAGGGCAAAGTTACCTAAGTTTACCTTTTTGCATACATTGTACTCATTTTGTAATGTCCGGAAATGTGTTAAAGCCTTTTGGGAAAGATCTCTGATCACTCTAAAGAGCTTTCCATAATTGACCACATAGGAAAAATTAAATGAACAAAAAATTCTTATTTTCCAAGTTAGCATTATCAATTGGATTATAATTTTTAGAATTCATTTTAAGTACACACACACACACACACACACACACACATACACTTGTACAATATGACAGTAAAGAAAAATATTATGTGTAATCTATTATTTGCACATACATTATCTTCTATCTTTAGATCTATTTATAATCTATCTATAGTTAGTAAAGTTATATATTTAAGTATATATACATTTATTTTTGGCAATAGATATGGCTATAGTTAGAGATAAAGCTGTAGATAAAGACATAACAGGACGACAATGTTTTAGATATAGAATTAAACAGGAGAATGTATTTAATTTCATAGCTTATTTAATGACCCCCAAACTTCTCTATGAGAGAGTCATATTTTAATGCAGATGTTCTACTGATATTATTCTTTGACTGTGCATCATAGACTATTACACTCTCCTAAGGCTTAAAAATTATGATTAGAGAGCAATGGAGAGACATGTTCAATATGAATAAACTGCAATAAATAATAAATAAGAAAAGAAAAGAAGGTCCAGAAAAAATAAAGTATTCCATCAAAGAAATGTATAGTCATACAAAGAATATGGCATGGTTACATGGTAAGAACAAGGATAATGATTAGACAGTTTGAGACCTACATTGGTATTCTACTTATGTCAAGAGAATATAAGGAAGGCCATGAGAGTATTATGTAGAGTGGGAGGATATGAACAAAAGTCTAGAATGGGAAAACGTGGATAGGTTGTGCTACGCATTGTTAATGGAAATTTATGCAGTAACGAGGCCAGAGAATAATAACTCCTTGACCTGATGAATTCACAGGAGAATTAAGTAACATTTCCTATCTGTTTTTTGCCAGTTATTCTCAAGAATTGAGAAAGAAACCATCTACCAGAATCTTTTTTTTTTTAATGGGTCAAATATAGTCCTAATGCCTAAAGCAGAAAAAGATAAAGCATGGAAAGGAAACTAAAGACCAATATCTTAATGAACATCAATTCAAAAAAAAACTTAAGCAAATGCCTATCACAAAGACTATAACTATTTAACCAAGAATTTGTTTTTTATGATCAAATGGTATTTATACCAGGGATGCTAGAATGGTTCAACATAATTAAAACAGTCAGCATTAGTAATCATATTAAAAACCAAAACATAAAAAGTACATGATCATTTCAATAGATGCCAAAAAGCCCTTGACAGAGTACTATGCTATTTTATGCTAAAAAACTAAAATTTTACAAAATATAGTCAGAGAGGGACCTTTTAATATCAAATATATCTATTTAAACCCCAAAAGCAAACATCATATGTAAACATCATAGAACCTTTTTTGATGATTATGGAAGTCAAGCATGCATGCTCATTCTCTTTACTATTATTTGATGTAGTTCTGAAAATGTTGACAATAGCAATAAGACAAGATAGGAATTATTGGAGTCATGAGAAGTAAAGAGGAGGTAATTAACCACATTTGTTGATGATATAGTTTATGTAAATAATAACAAGAAATCAGCAAAGATACTAATTGAGACCACTGATAGCTTCAGGTAAAGTTGCAGGCTACATAATGTAAAGTATCATCAAAAAGACTATTATTTCTATATAATAACAAAACACACACACAAAAAAATAGAAAATGAAATCCCATCTTAATAAATATAAAGTGCATAAAATATCTTGTATTTAATTTCACAAAGCACACAAATGGACTTATATAGATTCAATTATAAAGCACTCCTTGAAGAAATATAGAAAAACCTAAAAAGATGGAGGAATATTCAGTTTTTCTGACTAGGTAAGATAACATTATCAAAATTAATTTACACATTTGAAGATGTAGCAATTAAATTGTGAGGGGGTTATTTCAGAGAGCTTGATAAAATAAAAACAAAATCAATTTTTTTTTTTGAAAGCTATAGATCTAGAGAAATGATTGAAAAAGAGGACAAAGAAGAAATAGTACTTCCAGACCTCAAAGTAAAGCAAGGTAAAGCAAAGTAAAGTAAATCAAAACCATCCAGCATTAGTCAAAGAATTGAGAGATAAAACAATGGAACAGACAAGAAAAGAGGGATTCAGAAACAGTAAAACTCAACAGACTAATATTTGATAAAATGGAAAACAAGTTATTAGGGGGAAAAGTAGTGGGAAAACTGGAAAAGAAATCTAGCAGGAATTAAGCTTTAACACTTTATACACATCACCATATATTTTAAATAAATATGTGATGTTACTAGTAAAGTTCATATTATAAGAAAGTAGAAAACAGATCATATACCCTTCAGAGTTACAGGTAGGATTATCTATCTATTTATCTATCTACTAAACAAGAGATAGAGACAATCACAATTTTTAAAAAAAAAATCTCAAGTTATAAAATGGATAGTTTTGATTACTTGAAACTGAAAAGCCTATGCATAAACAACATTAATACATTTAGAATAAGAAGGGAATTATTTAAGTGGGCAGTGGTCTTTGTATTAATAGGTCTAATAAGGATTTTGTAAATAAGATATATAAACAATGTATACACACATATATGGTCAGAGGATATAAACAAACTGTTCTCAAAAGAACAGCAACCACATGAAAAACATGCTACAAATTGCTAATAAGATACATGCAAATTTATATAATCCTCAAATTTTACCTCACATCCAGAAAATTGATAAAATGTGACCAAAAATGATACAGCAGTCAATGTAGGACAGGTTGTAGGAGGATACATACACTAATACATTGTTGGTGGAGTTAAGAAGTGGCACAACAATTTTGGAAGGCAATTTGGAATTATACAAATAAAGTGATTAAAAAATATATATCTTTTGAATTGTAGACTCCCAAAATGGGCTTTAATATCCCAAGAAATCCTAAATAAGAAAAACAAAACCTCCACATACTTAAAAATAAGCCAAACTTTTTGTGTGTGACAGCTAAGAACTGGAAACAAAGTATATGACCATCAACTGGGGAATGACTAACAACTTATGGTATGCAAAATGAATGGAATACTTTATGCTATAAAAATGATATTTGTGATGAATACAGAGAACCATGGGAAATTATACGAACTGAAGTGATGTAGAGAGAAGCAAGCCGAACCAAGAAAATATATACATAGTGACTGCAACTATATAAGTGGAAAAAATGAGACACCAAAAATCAAAAGTAAATGTAATTATAATATAAAAAATCAAATGAGATTTAAAGAAAGAGCCATGAGAAAACACTACAAACCAACTTCTTTATGGAGAGGGAAGTACATAGATGTTATACATTGTATACACACATTTTCAGACTTTTTTGATATATCAATTAAAAGTTCTGACATTTTTTTCCTGTATTAAAAAATACTGTCTTATGAGATGTTCTTGGGGAATGAATGGGAGAGGGAGGAATATATGGGATACTATGCTGATGGAGGAAATTTAAAATATCAATAAAACATATATATATACATTTAGATATATTAAAAACACAATTAAAATCAGATTAACAGTAGGAAAATTCTTATTCTGGAGGACAAAAGATAAAATCCATTTTCCATCACTTGTTAGGAAGTTAAACTATGAATTGAATTATGATTGAAGGTTATAAAAGCAAAAAGTCATAGAAAGAGGTAACACAGGAATGTACCAAACTTTTCTGTGCTAGAAATATGAAATAATCTCTGAAATTTATTAGATGAAAATTTAGGATAAGGAAAAGAAAAAAAAAGTGACCCAAAGGAAAAAAAAATTTCTGGGATTCATTAACCTGAGCTATAATGCATATTGATAGTGCAAGTCATTCAAAAAAGATTTGGGTAAATTGATGAATGTCATGGATAAGAAGCATAATTAATTACCAAGGAAATAAAGATATTTTTTTCAGTGTGTTACTCTACTCAGCACAGCAGCTTTTCCAAACCATTTTATTCTTCCACAACAACTCTTTCAGCTAAAAACTTAATTCACTGAAAGAAAATTGAGTTTCCCTAGGAGTGTCTTTTTCTGTTCTTTTCATCTCACATTATGGTGACATGACCAGCCATCATGACTTTTGTCTTGCCACTGGGTTTCAATGACTAGAGAATGAGGCTGATTTTTGCAGATTTGCCTCACCTAAATCCAATCCATGTACAACTCAAGACATCACCCTCATAATGTCATTAATTCTTTTTGAGAATGAAGGACAAACAATAACAAATATTCAGACACCTTCTATTTTTTCCTTCACTCCTGTCTCACATGAAGAAATGGCTCTTCTCCTTGCTAAGGTAAAGCCATTATCATGCATAACATTCTATTTCATCCTGTGGTCTCCAACAGATTTCCTCCTCTCTCATCCCTCCTTTCACACATCTTCAGTTTGTCTATTGTCTACTTCCCTGATGCTTTCAAACTTCTCTATGTCTGTTTCACCCTCAAAAATTCCTCTCTTGATCTGTCTATCCTCAACAGCTTATGTCGGATATCTCTTCCTTTTGTGGCTAAAATCTTTGAAAAGTTTACCTGGTACCTATTATTGATATCTGTATTTTTTGTATCTATTATTTTGCTTTTATATACTATTGATGACTTGTATTCTTATACATTTCACTAAGTTCTCTGTGTATTTGAGAAACAAGGCCTTTATCAGAGATAATTTCTGCAAAACTTCACTTCCACCTACTTTTCTGTTCTAATTTTGGTTGCATTGGTTATGTTTGTCTGTAAACTTTTTAAATTTTATGTAATCAAACTTATCATTTTTTATTTTGTAATGCTCTTTATATCTTTTTGGTCCTACATTCTTCCTTTATCCATGGATCTGATGATTAAAGTATTCCACACTCTATTATCTCAAAATACTACATGAGATGCTGCTTTATATCTAAATTCTGCCATATTGTTTTCCAGTTTCTGTGGTGCTTTTCTTCTTTAGAATACTAAGATGGTGGTTCTCCCTGGGAGCAGGTTTCTTGGTGAGGTTTCTGGAGGCAGCCTTCATTTCAGTTAAAATCAGTACTCACCCAAAACACAGCCAGGTGATAAAAGTTCAGATCTTTTATTGTCTCCAATATAGTCCAGTTAGTTTTCTTAGAGGCCTCTCTCATTCTCTCCTTGGTTCTAAGAGCTCTTGCAGGTTTGTCCTTTGCTTCTGCCTCTGTTTTCTTCAGCCTCCAGCCAGCACCATGGTGGAAGATGCAATGAATCTCTCTTGCATCTGAGAGAGAGCTTGTGGCCTTCCTCCCAGAGTGCTCCTCTCCAACCCCAGTCAATGTTCCGAAGTAACTCCCTTGAAGCTCTAAGAGCTTCCTCTATATATATGATCTCCCAAAGGTTAACTCCTCCTCTGAGAGAATGGGATTATGGATTTTTCCCAGAGTGCTCTCTGGCCCTAAGAACTTCAAGGGAGATGTGAATTCAGATATTTCATACTGAACCCTGAAATCTCCCCAACGTATGAACTCCAATGAGTACTTAAATACTTCTTGCTTATAAGAGCTCTCTAAAGGTGTGAACACAAGCATTATTGTCTATCAGTTGTACTTAGTACCTTGTTTCAAGTTCTGGCCTATAACATCTCCTTATAGGATCAGATTAATCATACTGAACCATGCTAAATTAGATAATTATATGACTTAACAGTTTGTAAAGATTCCAACAAGTTTCCTCAGCACTTTTCATTAAATAATAACTTTTTGTTTCATTCTGTTTGGTTACCCAAGCTTGGATCTTTGAGTTTATCATACATTAGATTACTATAGTTATTTACTGCAATGTATTATATAGTTTGTGTATTCCACTGATCCACCAGTTAAATTTCTTAGCTTTGCCAAACTGTTTTGATAACTGTTACTTTATATTAGAGTTTGAGATGTAGTATGGCTAGACCACATTCCTTTATATATTTTTTTCCATTGATTCCTTTGATATCCTTGATCTCTTTTTCTTTCAGATGAATTATGTTTTTTTTCTTAGTTTAATAAAATAATCTTTGGTAGTTTGGGATGGTATTGAATAAGTAAATTAGTGTAGGTAGAATTGTCAGTTTTATGATATTCACTTAGCCTTATTTATATCTGACTTTATTTGTGGGAAAAGTATTTTGTAGTTGTGTTTACATAACTCCTGGATTTAAACATCTTGAGTGGTAGACTCCCAAGTATTTCATATTGTTTAGTCATTTAAAATGAAATTTATTATCTATCTCTTGCTGGTCTTTGTTAATAAAATATAGAAATGCTGATGATTTATCTGGGTGTACTTTATATCCTGAAATTTTGCCAAAGTTGTTAATTTTTTCATATAGCTTTTCATTGATTCTCTAAGATTCTTCAATTATATCATTATATCATATGCAATGAATGATAGTTTTGCTCCTCATTGCCTCTTGTAATTCCTTCAATTTCTTTTTCTTCTCTTTTATAGCTAGAAATTCTAGTATAATATCAAATGATAGTGGTGATAATGAGTACCCTTGCTTCACCTCTGATCTTGTGAAAAGGCTTGTAGTTCATCCTTGTAACAAGTAATGCTTGCTAATGGTTTTAGAATGTACTACTTATCATTTTAAGAAAGATTCCTTTTTTGTATCTAGTGTTTTTAATAAGAATGTCTTATATTTTGTCAAAAGCTTTTTCTGCCTCTGATGAAATGAGGATATAATTCCCGTTGTTTTTGTTATTGATATGATCAATTATGGTGATAGATGTTTTAATGTTGAACTTTACATTCAACACATGGTCATAGTATATAATCTGTGTCATATATTGCTGTAATTTCCTTGTTAGTATTTTATTTAATTTGTATTTAATGTTTTCACATCAATATTAAGGAATTAAGGAAATAACCTATAGTTTTCTTTTTCAGTTTTTGTTCTTCCTAGTTTAAGTAACAGCATCCTATTTGTGTTGCAAAAGAAATTTTTTCCCCCTTTCCTTACCCATTTCTCCAAATAGTTTATATGGAACTGAAATTAATCCTTCTTTAAGTATTTCCTAGAATTTACTTTTAAATCTATCTGGTCCTGGAAATTTTTTTTTTCTCTTGGGGAACTCATTGATGGCTTATTCAATTCCTCTGATTATATAATAGGTGTATATATATATATATATATATATGTATATATATACATATATATATATATATATACACATATATATGATTATATAATATGTATATAATAGGTATATAAATAGGTATTCTATTTCTTCTTCAGGGTAGCTAGGTACATTAGGTTTGGAATTAGGAAGACTCATCTTCAGAAGTTCAAATCTGATTTCAGACACTTATAGCAGTGTTACCCTGGGTAAGTCAATTAACCCTGTTTGCTTCAGTTTCCACATCTGCAAAATAAATTGGAGAATGAAATGAAAAATTATTCTAGTATCTTTGCCAAGAAACCTTAAATGGTTTTTTGGTAAAAGTTCTCTTTTGTAGAAAAAAGGTTTTTTTTGGCATAAATCTTTTTTTTCCCCTTTACTTTTTTCTTTTTATTGCTTTCTTCCAAATTTATTTTATTTGAAGAAATAGAACAAGCAAAAAGAAAAACAGTAAAGCAATACAAAACAAAATGAAACAAAACAGCAGAACATTAGGGAGGATTCAAAATATGTAACAACAAATAACAATTTAAGAAAGTATATATATATATAGATATATATATATATACACACACACATATATATTAGCAGAAGAAATTATATTTATGAGTCTCCATCTTGTCTTTACTTCCTTGTAAATTGTTCTTTTGTTCTCTGAAGTACACCTTATTTACTTTATTTTTCCCTCCCTTTTATCCTTTCCTACAGCAAACAGGCTATGGTTAAGAAAAGATATATTTATATATACAAATATATATCCCAACACAGATACACACATATCTCCTTTTCATCCCCTCATCACTCCCAAGCAAGCTACAGCTAAGAAAAGACATATTTATGTATATATGTGTATGTATATCGATATATCTATCTATACAAATACACACTCTGACACACACATACCCTAAATACATGCCTTTCCTATCCCTGCTGACTCTTTCATTAAATTCTGCTCCATAAATTGGCTTACTATTGTTTAACCTCTCCCCACCCAAGGATCCCTCCCTTGTTTTCTTCCCTCACCTTTTGCTACCGCATCAACATATTCCTCCCCTCTTATTTCTTTATAGATTCTGGAGGGTTGTATATCCTTGATGACACATATGTAGTGGTGTCTATTGAACCCATTCCTAGTGTGAGTAGGTTTTCAGAACTACAAGCCCTCCTTCCCTCTTTGATGCCTCAGTGTCTATTCTTCCTTAGCAATTAATTCATTTCTTTAACATATTTTTTTATTATTTTTTTTATCTTTATTCTGCCATTCTTTCTTTGGGGCTTACCCTATCGTTGATGTAAATCTTAAAGTTAAAGTATACATTTCCCATGTTAAAAAAAACAAAACAAAAATCAACATAAATAATTTGTCCATTCCTTAAAACTGATCTTTCAAATTTAATCTTATATGTTAAATTTTCTATTAAGTTCAGTTTTGGTTGATAGAAAGTCCTGAAAATCTGAAAGTTTGTTGGCTGTTCATTTTTCTCATTCAAAATTATAGGTAGTTTTGCTGGATTTGATATTTTGGGCCATCAGCCTAGATCTTTTGATTTTCAGTAGATATGATTCCAAGACCTGTGGTCTTTTATTATAGCTGCTGGTAAGCATTTTTTACAATTTTAATTGTAGATCCAGAATATTTTAATTTTTTTTCTTGCAAAATTTTCTCTTTAATCTGAAGAGTTTGAAATTTTGCAATAACATTCCTATGTGTTTTCCACAAAAGATCTTTTGAGGTGGTGATTGGTGGGTTTTATCTAGTTCTACTTTCCCCTCATGTTCTATCACTCCAGAACAATTTTCTTGGATTATTTCCTGCCTTATTATGTCAAGGTTCTTTTTTTGGTCAGAACTTTCTGGCAGTCCAATTATTCTTATATTTTCTCTTCTTGATCTGTCCTCCAGATCTGTTGTTTTTCTTATGAGATATTTCACATTCTGTTCTATTTTCCCATTTTTTTTTTTTTTTTTGTAATCTATTTTGTTATTTCTTGGTCTCTCATAGCTTCACAGACTTCCCCTTGTCCAGTTCTAATTTTCAAAGAATTGTTTTCATCTTTGAGACTCTGTACCTCCTTTCTAGTTAGTTACCTTTCCCCCCCCATAATCATGTTTTTTTTTTTTGGATGGTTTTATTTTTCTATTTAGTTTTTCCTTAATGTCTCTCATTTGATTTTTAAATTCTTTTTTGAGTTCTTCTAGAAATTCCCTCTGGGCAGGGAACAATTTCACTTTACTCTTTGGGATAGAAGACTGTTTTACTAAAGTGACCTCCTCTGAATATGAATCCCAGTCTTCCCTGTTCTCATAATATGTTTCAATGGTGAGGTTTTTTCTTCTTTGCTGGTTCATTTTTGTAAAATAAGAGGTATTAGTGTAAGTACCCCTAATCACAGGATGTAGGGATGATGCCTCAAGCTTTGTTTCTATGACCACGAACCCCAAAGTAAGAGCTCCACTGTCCTGCAAGTTCCGTCAGCTAGCAGTATCTTCACCCTATTGTTTCTGCACTCAGCAAACATTGGTTCCTTCTCGCCTAGGGCCAATTCTCATCAGCACAGCTGAGCCAAGTGTGTTCTCAGTCAGTAGAGTTTCACACAGTTTTCTGGGACTCAAACTCTCACTCAGCAAAACAGTCCAGGAGGTGAAAGTTCCAGCCACAACCATATAGCTAGAGAGATCCCCATTTAGTGTTTCTGTGGAGCTAGCACAAATGTGTTTGCATTTCAGATAGATTAATCCCCAGCCTCGGGTCTTTCTTCAGATCTTCTCGGGTTGTGTCAGGAGTAAACTTGTTCTGTCCCAAATCTTCTTGGTTTTTCACCTACTATGTTCTTACTGAAGCACAAATTTGTTCTATTTGTGTGGGAAATTGGGAAAGCTTGAAATTTATCCACCTACTACACCATCTTCCCAGAATCCTCCCCAAAAAGTTATTTTTTAAAAGAGTTCTCTTCTGTAAATGTTGGGGTTTTTTGTGACGAGGAGGTAAATTTTTTCTTTAAATAATGTAATACTTCCGTCAAAAATTCCTTTCAAGTAGTTGCATCGATCAGTACATTAAATTATAGGGGTTTTTGAGTGTTTTAAAAATAATTTTCTCTTTCTCAAAATAGATTTTTCTTTTACTTAAATAACTTTTAAGTTTGGCAGGAAATATAATGCTGAAGGTAAACTGAAATCATATTGACAGATTATAACACTATTTGATTATTTTTAAACCAACGGTTTAATTACAAATCTTATAGCACTTCCACTGCAACTACTTTCATTTTTATTGACAATCTTAATATTGGAGTGGCTGACTTATATTAGTGAGGGTCCTAGGAAAACCTCTGAAGAGATAGATTTGCATAATACTTTTAATAATCACTTTATTGTCATCCCTGTCCCTCCTCCCCCCCACCAGTAATTCTTTTTAGAAGTCTGTTTGTTATGGATTGATTCTACTATCACACAAATGAGAAATTCCAAATGTGATTGCTATTTTTATATGCAGCCCAAAGCTGCATCTGATTCTTTCAGCCAAATAGAAATTAATTCCTGTTATATACATAATCATCTTTCTTTATCTAATATTGAAAGTAATTTATTCATCTCAACTTGATTAAGTATCTCATTTATATTTTGTATTAATTTATTCATTTATGCTATATAAGCCTTTTGTTATTACAATGCTAGTGTAACTCAATTTTAAAACAAGCTAGTTTGTGGAATTAATGTGTGTGTGTGTGTATAAGCATATGCATGTGTTGGGGGGAGAGAGAGAGAGAGAGAGAGAGAGAGAGAGAGAGAGAGAGAGAGAGAGAGAGAGAGAGAGAGAGAGAGAGAGAGAAAATGAGAAACAAAGATTTAGCAATTCAGTACTTTCTAGAGAAAAATAAAATTACAAAAGAATTTTATCTACTGATTTATGAAGCTAAGTAGATTTCTGACTTAAATATGAAAGATCATTTTAAAAAAGTAAACAATGAAAATAAAATAGAAGTAAATGCAAGGAAGTACCTTGAATAACTACAACTATAAGGCAAATTCTTAAACAAGTAAAAGACAGGGGTTCAAAATTGAAAAATGATTTTAAAAATATGAACTATACCCAAACTTCTATAAAATTATGCATAACCTTTCATCTAAAAATATCATTACTAAACAAACAAAAGTAATGCAGACAAGATTAGAAGGGAAGCTATAAACTGGGAAAACATTTTTACAATCAAAGGTTCTGGTAAAGTCCTCATTTCCAAAATATATAGAGAATTGACTCTAATTTATAAGAAATCAAGCCATTCTCCAATTGATAAATGATCAAAGGATATGAACAGACAATTCTCAGATGAAGAAATTGAAACTATTTCTAGCCATATGAAAAGATGCTCCAAGTCATTATTAATCAGAGAAATGCAAATTAAGACAACTCTGAGATACCACTACACACCTGTCAGACTGGCTAGGATGACAGGGAAAGATAATGCGGAATGTTGGAGGGGATGTGGGAAAACAGGGACACTAATACATTGTTGGTGGAATTGTGAATTCATCCAGCCATTCTGGAGACTGATTTGGAACTATGCTCAAAAAGTTATCAAACTGTGCATACCCTTTGATCCAGTAGTGTTTCTACTGGGCTTATATCCCAAAAAGGATAAGGGACCTGTATGTGCACGAATGTTTGTGGCAGGTCTCTTTGTAGTGGCCAGAAACTGGAAACTGAGTGAATGTCCATCAATTGGAGAATGGCTGAATAAATTGTGGTATATGAATATTATGCAATGTTATTGTTCGGTAAGAAATGAGCAGTAGGAAGATTTCAGAAAGGCCTGGAGAGACTTACACGAACTGATGCTGAGTGAAACGAGCAGGGCCAAGAGATCATTATATACTTCAACTGGGACCAGGAGATCATTATATATTTCAACAACAATACTATATGATGATCAATTCTGATGGACGTGGCCTTCTTCAGCAATGAGATGAACCAAATGAGTTCCAATAGAGCAGTAATGAACTGAACCAACTACACCCAGAAAGAACTCCGGGAGATGACTATGAACCACTACATAGAATTCTCAGTCCTTCTATTTTTGTCTACCTGAATTTTTAATTTCCTTAACAAGGCTAATAATATACTATTTCAAACTCCGATTCTTTTTGTACAGCAAAATAACTGTTAGGACATATATGCTTTAACATACTTAACATGTCAGCCAGCCATCAGGGGCAGGGGATGAGAAAAAAAGAGAAAAAAAATGCCATTACTAGGTATGTATCCCAAAAGAGGTTAAAAAAAAGACTCTATAGTTACAAAAATATTTTTAGCAGCTCTTTCCTGGGGGCAAAGAATTGGAAATCCATGGCATGCCCATCAATTGGGGAATGGCTGAATGAATTGCAGTATGTGATTATAATGGAATACTAAGTAATGCTGAGCAGGATACTTTCAGAAAATCCTGAAAAGTCTTTCATATGCTCCATGTACAGAGTAATGAAATCTAATGTGTACAAAGTAGTAATAATGTTGAGGGATAACTAGCTGGAAATGACTGTTATTCTAAGGATTACAACAAACATTCAAGACTACTCTGAAGGACTTATGATGAAAACTTCTATTCACATCCAGAGAAAGAACTGATTGGATTTGAATACGGTCTGAAGCATATTTTTATTTTATTTTTATTGAAGGATTTTTTTAAGGGGGAGAGCTATGTTTTCTTTTGCAAAATGAACTTTATGGAAATGTTTTGTATTATTTCACAAATGAAATCACTATTATAGAAAAACAGAACCCTTAGCTCTATTATAAGAAATAGGGTATCAACAAATACCTAAATTACAAGATTGAAAAGGATTAAATTTAGAGATTATTTCCATCACAGCCTGGCAAAAACATTATATCCAGGAATATATTAAATATAGCAATTGAGTAATTTCTGAAAATTGCAAATAAAACAATTATCCAAAGGATTTGTTGTGTCCTTCATCATAAAGAAAAAACACTCCTCAGTATCTAAAAAAGGATACTCTCTCTGGTATCAGTTTACTTTTTGTTGCCTTCAAATCCCCAAGGTGTTCAGGTATTTTAAGTCCAAAAATGTTTCTACACAAACATACTTTGAAAAACACTTGGTGAACAAAAATGCTGTCTTCTGTGAATTCTTGCAAATGAAAATATTGAATTTCTATAAAAATGTTTCTTGATCTAAGAATAATTTGAAAAGAAAAAAATCCCACTAGTATTAAAAATCAGTCACAGAAGTACAGAAACCCAGATCACAAAAAAAAAAAGGGCCATCCAATCCTGGCTGCTTTTATTACTCTTAAATCATGTATCTGCTTTGATATATTTTGGTGAATATAGCTCATAGATGGCAAATGCAATTAAGATTGATGTTATATGAATACAGTTCCTAAAGATACTATTTATTGACCTTAGTGATATTTATGTCAGCCTTTTCTCTTCTCCAGTGTATCTTACTCAGTGTCATTGTGTGGATAAGAATGATTGCTTTTATTTGCACACTGGTGGAGTTCAGGATAGTGTCAGCAAAGCTTGATAAAGTAGAGTGTTTCCATATGTGAGGAAAAGCTCTTTCAGCTGTGAGTTGGCTGTAGTATTGTTCATTACATAGGAAGACTCTTAGAATGTAATAGTGATTCTGACTGCTTCCTTTCTTCAGAGGTGCAAGATCATTGAATAAATTGGAAGTTCATAGCTTAGAAGGACTTTCAAAGCTCTCTTGAAGCAAGAACTGTCCAGGACAAAAAATAAGATGAAATAAGACAAAATTCTGATTAAGGCAATAACAAAAATAAAATTAGAGCTGACTTTACATTATTTCAGCTTCTCACATGCTTATTTATAATTTTTCTTATTTTACTGAGCAACTCTGATCTAATGTTCATTTTTCTGATACCTTGTTCCTTTTATCTCACTTCAAAAGCCTCCTTTGCTCTTTTGATGATCCCTTCTTCCTGTGAAATCCAACCACTTTGCATTCTCCTTTCTTTCTTGCTATTCAGTCACAGTGCTGGCTTAAAATAGAGCCAGTAGCCTTTCCCCATATAATCCCATTGGGCTGATAGATGTTATGGGGAAGAGAAGCACAGAATTAAGAGTGAACCAGACTAGAGTTCAAATGCCTACATAGACATTCTATGTCATCCCAGGCAAATCACTTAACTTTTTTCAGTCTTGGTTTCTTCAACAGAAATTGAGGATGATAAAAATATCATTTACCTTACTTAGCATTTGTGACAATAAATCAAATGAGATATTCTATGTAAAGAATTTTTCAAATATTGAAGTGTTGTATAAATATTAACAATTCTTCTTGTCCTCTCTCCTTTTTAAGCCTGTAGACATTTCAAGATACAGGGTATTGGGAATGATCAGTCTGGCTCAGAGAAACAAGTTTGATTATACCTGGCATGTTGTAGTATCTTTCAGAATATAGCTGCAGACTTTTGTTTTCATCCAGAGTTGTGATCCTTGGAAGACTGAATTGATTCTCTAAAGAACTGGGGATATTATATACATATGTATCTATATCTATATCCATATCCATATCTACATCTATCTGTCTGTCTATATCTATATCATATAAGAGGAAAGGGAAATAAAATGCCTGGAAACAGCTGGCATTAGAGAACCATTGACTTCTCCCCATCAGTCACTTTGATAGGCACATCTGGTAAATAATTTGAGTACATGGTCTGACGACCAACAACTTTTTCAAATTGTAAATGTAGCCTGTTGAGGATAAGGGTTCCTTAGATCTGACATTATATTTACCAGGCTCTTGCTTTCCTTGGTGGAGAGGCCTTTCACCCTGTACTGTAAACAGAGAGCAAGGTCAGAGGTTCTCTCATGCAGGGCTGTTGGCAGCTCACCCTGAACTTGCTTCAGCCAGAGCCCACTGGCGTCATGGTCAGTGAAAGTCACTGAGCTTCAAAGGTGAGTCCACTGCTCAAAAGGAGACATTTCGATGACCCAAGATTCCTGGCAGATTTGGTTTCAGTTGCTGCAAGATTGTCAGCAAAGCTCAAAGACCCTCCAGCTGCCTAAAGAGTCAGTGAATTGCAGTGGATCACAGAGACAAAGCTCAGAATACAGCCCCACAATTCCAGCCTAGACTTTGCATCTGGATTTCACCAGAACAGATGTTATCTGCAAGCAATTAACATACTTGTCATCACCAGTGAAATAGATACAGAATTCTTCAGTTCCTTTTTTTTTTTTACCCATCTTAAAGAAAAGTGTTTGTGCACAAAGCAAAATTTTCACATTAGTATTAAAATAACATTCAGTGAGGCAAGTTGCATGTGTCAATTTTTCAGTTTCTTCCAGTTCCCCCTTTTTTTTTTTAATAGAAAGATACAGCAACAATTTAGACAAGTGTTAGGGAATAAGTGTCAGCAGCAACATGAGCATTTGTTGTAGCTAACTGGATATTTGAAGCTGTGCCTCATGTGTGATTATTGTAGAGCTCTAACTCTTGAAAGATGGAATTTGTCACTAACCATCTTTTTCTCTCTATGAGTTTTCTAATTCCTATCCATGAGAATGTAATATGATCTGAATTTAGATGTTTAGACAAATATCAGGAGATAAATTAGAAGTAGTTTGTCAAGATAGGTTTGTTAATTGGTATAAGTTAGGGGAATGGCAAAGTCAGGTGTTCATATGTCTTTGATAAAAATATGACAGCAGTAGTCTGACGTTTTTAAGTTATTCCAAAAGACATAGTTGGATCATATGCTTGTTTAGCATAATAGTCTTTTGGCATGTGATCCATTTTTATAGATCAATTTTATCAAAGTCAGCATTTGGGATTTACCTCTTTCTATAGTAATCCTTCCTTTCTCACTGTTTCTAACATATAACACCACATCACTGTCTCCATGACTTTGTACTAGCAGGCCCTCATGATTAGAATATACTCACTTCTATTTCCTACTGCTGGAATTTCTCTCTCCTTTTAAGACACACCATTGAAACAAATAATTCTGCATGAAACTTTCCTTGACCCCCAATTGCTAGTGTTCTTCCCCGCTAAGTGTTATATTTAAGTACCTTGTATTTATTTTTATTTATAGTTTTTTAATTTATTCTATATATATGTATATATATAATGTATATATGAAAATATATATACATATATGTATATATATACATTTTATATATATATATATGTGTGTGAATATATATATATATATGTACCTGTTGTTTCCTCTTTAGAAAAGAACTCCTTCAGAAGTTTCCTTCATTGCATTTGTATTCTTAGAGCAAAGCACAATGCTTGGCACAGAGTATGTATTAAATAAATGCTTGTGAATTGACTCTTTGATTCTGGTATCTGCCATTAAAAATAATATCTTAGAAAACTATCAGCTTCAAATTTAGATCATGAACATCTGTCAGAGAGAATCAATAATATTTTTTTTAAACTTAATATAATGAAGATTATTTTAAATACAATATCTTAGATTAGAAACTATTACAATGTATAGGCTTTATTCACATTTCACTTATATATCTATTCTTTCTGTAGACTCCTTTTCTTCACCTGCCAAATTTCCACCCTGGAAAATAGTTCACTTCGCCATAAGGGCCTTCCCTTTTGATTGGTAGGTAATTCTGTTCCCAAAATCACCATTTGAAGAAAGACCCCCACCTTGCTCTGACACATTCACAATTGGATTCTCTCTCTGAACTCCTTTGTCATATTGTCCTTTCTGGGTACATTTTCACTCAATTGCTTTAGAGTTCCTGCCTCAAATGGTTGCTTTAGAACTGATGCAATCACATATAGTGGGAAAGATGCTGAACTAGGAATTAGGAGAACTAGGTTATAGTTTCTCTTCTATTTGGAATTACCTATTTTACCTTGAAGATGTCACCAAATCTATTTTAGGCTCAGTTTCCTCATCTGTAACTTAGATTATAAATTTAGATATGTAATCTTAGACTGAATGATCTTTTGCAATTCTCTATTTAAAAAAAAAAAAAAAAAACAAAAAAACAACCCTATAAGCTTATTGTTTCCATTACTGACCTTGATTTCCTGTTGTTGTATTGTGGTATCAGTCCTTCTCTATTTCCAGGTCTCTGTGGCAGTTTCATTTCCTTTGCTAGTACTCAGCTCTACTGTCTGATTATCATCCTCTACACTGCTGGAATTTTTTATGCTTTTGGACAAAACTGAATTTACTTATTAGAGAATATTTCTTTGCTCTAGTCATAATGAATAGCCATTAAATTTTTACTATCAGACTATCTTCAAATTTGAATGTTCCTTGTCTAACAGAGATTTCTGTGTAGGAAACAAAAAGAACTTTTCTCAGTAGAAGGTCTTGTCTTATAAGATGCTTGTATTTATATTTGAGACTGTGTGGGGAGTTAATCATTGATTAATAAGAGAGAAAGAGAGCAAAAATTCCTGGGAATGGGAGAAAGAAGCATGGTTCAAGAACAGTGACCTACCCACTAACTAGTGCCGAGGTTAGAAGTCAAAACCCCCAAAGATAACAGATTTAAAGAGTTAAACAGGAAAATATGGTGTTTGAGGTGGAAGTGCACAGAGAATCAATTCAGGAAAACTTTCATGAAGGATACATGAGGCATTGTTATCAAAATTACAATCTTACAATTCTTATAATTACAATTACAATTCCTACGATCTATAGCAGATTGTAAGAACAATTTGCTTTATTGGTTTAATTCACCCGGAGAGTCAGCCTTAGGCAGCTTCCTTTTATGACAGTGGAAGGCTTCCTTTTATGACTGTGGCCCATTTCAGTGAAGTTAGTTTTGCTGTGGACTGCATAGAAATAATGAAAGTGATGTATAGTGATTCATTGTTTCTTCCTCTTGTGGTATTCCTATACCTTTACCCTTGAAAAAACAAATACAAACAAAAAATATAAGTATTAATCTACTCATTCTAGATCTTACCCCAACTTTTGAAAACCTTGGATTTTCTTCATTTAAGGGAACATTGGATCCAACAACTCTTCATCACATAGAATATTTTCAGAATGGTAGTAAGATTAAAACATTAGTGAATCTAGGTTCATAATGATCCTTGTGCAACATGTTGGGAATATTCTTTATATTTCCTTAGAGATAATTTTTTTAATTTAGAGTTTGAGACTACTGATTAGACTAGAAACCCACCAGCTCCCCATATATATATATATACAAAATATATACAATATACACATGTATAATATACAAATCTATCTCTTTCTTTTTTCTGTCTATCATCCCCATTAAATTGTAAGTTCCTTAAAAATAAAAATTATTGCTTTCTTTGTATCTGTGTTTCTAGTGTTTGGAATATAACTAATACCTGCTTGATAAATGCTTATTGTTGATTGAAATAGGGGATGAAATAGGTTGGACTAGAGTCACCTAGTTTTTCCAAACCATAGTTTTACTTAATAATTCATACTTTTACTTAAAGTCCACACTGTTTATACACAATCATTCAAAGGTAAATAGTTATTGTGTGGGTAGAGATTTTTGTTGTTGTGCACACACATGAATAAATAAAACTTATGAGCAATAGTAGGTGAGAATAGGACCAAGACTAAAAGATGTTATTTGGCTATTTTTATGAGCATTCATTTTATTCAGGCAGTTCCAGCTGTACAAACTCAACTAAGTTTGGACAGTTTAAATAGGTAGACTGTGGGTGGGACCTGAAATAATTCTACACCATATCCCTTCAGTCTTTTAGTCCATATCCAATTTCCTTGGATTTTTTAGCAACTATGATTGCCTTAATTTTTCAAGGAAGGTCCTTCAAAACACTGATCCAAGAAAAATGGTCCAAACCTAACTGCCTGAGGGAATGGTGTTGCCTAAGTGTTATTGGCCCAGAGCATTTTTGAGAGGCTGTCAACAATAACAAGCCTCCTATTAATACTTAATAATCTTCCCACTAATATGCTTCCTTTAAAATATGAAGCAGAATTAGTGTTGTAGACATTTAAAAGTTTACATATTTGACTATATATTCAGGACCATGAACATAAAAAAAAAAAATACGTAGCCATTAAAATGAAACTTGTAATTTTGGTTCAAGTGCAAAAAATAAAAAAGCCATATTTTCCTCATTTTTGTGCTCTTTCCAGCCTGAGATCCTGGAGAGTTATCCAGTAATAGAAGACAATCAGGGTCCCTAGTGAGCTGAGTTAATGTTTAGATTGAAGCTGCCATTTTATCAACCAAGCATTACTTTTATTCAATTGCCAATGTGGTAAAAATAACCTAGAATCCCTATTTCTAAGGACCTACTCTCCCTTTTCTGGGAGGCCATGTCATCACTATTAGCCAAGGTTTGTTTGTTTTACCTAATGGTGAATCATGCTAAATGACTTCAAGGAACATTTTAAACTGGAAATGCAAATTTTCTTGAGGATGGAGTGTATGCCATTTAGCATCATAGCTATTCATAAGTATATAGTGCACACAAGTAGATGCTTGAGGGTGCTTGTTAATGTACCAAGAGTAATGGCCAGGCAAACCTGAGCTACACTAGCATCAAATGGTAAACCAAGCCAGCAATTATTCAGAAATCTCCCCTATGCTTCACTCTCTACTTCTACCAGTTGGGATGGAGTCACTTTCTTTGCCACTATTTTTTTTTTAAGAAAAAAATGTGGAATAGTAGATAGAGTGTTGGATGTATATCTGAAAAGAACTAGATACAATTCTTGTCTTTGACATTAATTCTGTGATCACAGGTAAATCATTTAACCTCTCTGAAGCTGGGTTTGCTTGTCTTGAAAAACAAAACAAAACCAACCAACCAACCAACTTGTAGCTCCTAAAATAGTCCCAGTGAGTATCAAATGACATCAGGTATATAAAGTTGTTTGAGTACTTTAAAGTATGATATAAATTATCAGTTGTTAATTTAATTTTTTTTATGTTTCCTCTCTTCCATTCTCTCTAGCTATCCAAACAAAGCTTGTGTCACCAATCATGCCAGGTTATGTTACATGGTTTCCTCCAGGGCACCTATAATCATCAATATCTTATAGACCTGACTAGGTTGAAAGAATTTTCATAGTATGGGGGAATTAAAGTGATTTTAGATATTTAAATCATCATGACTGCTTTACAGATGAGGAAACTGAGGTCCAAAGACTTTAAGGCAACTTACCCAATTTTCCACAAGTAACAGAGATAGAATATTTGAACTCGGATCCTCTGATATCATTCTTTCTTCTATATTTCACTGCCTTATCCTTGTTAGTTATAGAGAAGGAAAGCTGGAATATAGAGTGAGGGAAGATTGGTCAATTTGGAAGAGAGAAAGAAGGAATAAAGAAAAGAGCACAGTGATCAGGAATGTCTGGACATATTAGAGAAAGGAAGAAAGAATCTAAAGAGAAAGGGGAAAAAAAAGAAAACATTTTGAAAGAGAAGAGATAAATCAGGGGTGTGAATTTGTGAAGGAAATAGAATACTTACTGTGGTGACTTATGTCTCTGTGATCAGGATCTATATCCAGGATCAATAAATAAAAAAGTCCAATAGGTGTAGTTAAGGGTTTCTTCCTCATCTGTCTCCTCCCCCACCTTAACGTGTTCTGATCTAGTATAAGTCATTAATTCATGTCAGAAATATTTGGAAAATAACTCTTAGAGCAGGATAGAGCCTGAAAAGATTACTATTGTTAAGCAATTAAGGCATTATCCTTATAGAGTTAACAGGTCATTATAACTAGAAGAGATAATAAATATCTTTTAGTCTAAACTTGTCCTTTTATAGTTGAAGAGGTTGTGGTGATCTTGAAAAATGATGTGTTCATGCTTGCACATCCAAAATGTGAGACAAAGAAAGCACAAACTACAATTTTGTTCTCCTTCCTTCTATTACAGTTTATTGACTGTCTGATTTGGTAATATCCTTTTTACCACTCAATGTTGTTGTTATTATTCAGTAGAATAAGAAAAATTTAAAATATTGAGGCTCCATGATCACCTATCAGATTGTATTTATCATTCTAGATAGAACTGCTGAGGAAATTTCAAATTCTTTATGGCCAGTGACTGTTAGATAGTCATCAATCCTCTATCCCTAATTCTATGGGGCAGTTTTCACTCATTGTCAAGTGGTGTGTTTATTTGTGAATTTATACAATATAATTATATCTGCCCTACCTATTGAACAAGCCCTGTCTCTTTTCTGAACTTCATATATTTCAATTACATCTAGTCATATGGACTTTCACAAATTGGAGTTGGCTTTCTACGGAAGTAAACATTGTTCAAATACTACATTCAATTAACTGAAAAATGAAATTGAAAAAAATGCTGCATATGGTTATGTTTACTTTTAACATAGATTAGGTTTGCAAATAAATAATGCATAATAAAAAGAAAACAATGCATAACAATGATTCATCTATCAAACAGTTTATATGCCTCTAATCCTTTTAAATCTGAGAAATTCTAGACAGATCAATCCAATCTAGAAGTTCAAAGAAAGGGCCTACTTAGTTCTCCTTTGAGTGGACAAAGAAGTACAGTGATTGAATTCAAGGATTGGATAAATAAGAACGCATGAGGGCTGACGTTTTCCCTTAGTGTCTGCTGTCTGATTGAATCAAGGAACTTGATGACCCAAGGTGATTAGATTCAGTTAGTCCTAGTTAGGAGAAGGCTGCTGCAAACATCGTGCCTCTCTCCTATATTGTGAACAAGTTCCTTTTATTCCTTTAATTTCATGTTTAGTCAGTTCTATTATCTACTCTTTAGTCAAATCTCTTCCACTTTATGAAGCATGGAAGGGGAAATGAGAAAAACTGATGTGGCTACACTACATTTTGGCTACACTACATTTTTTTTACCTTCAAATACAATGTCACATATAAGAGAACTTTTATAAATACTTAATATCATTAATATTATGAGAAAACTTATGATTTGGAAAGTATGTTGGTAGGAATGAATGTGTGGGAATATAATGAATTTACCTAGACTAGAAGTGTCAAAGTTTTCTTGATTTAAAGTCAAGATTCAGAAAGTAATTTCTTTGTAAAGAGCAAACATGATTAACATCACCTCCCACACCCATGGTTGGTTGGAAAAACACTATTTAATAGTAGCATGTTTGAAAAGTTGAATTTGGTCATGATTTTTAAAAAAAAATCTCTTCTAAGTTGAATCAATTAAAAAGTACAAGGGGATTACATTAGATTTGTGGTCTTTGTGGCTGCTCCTTACAGTGACATGTGGGGTATAAACTTGGATAGAAGAAGCATTTTGCCAAGTTCAGATCTCCATGGAACTTCTGGGTTCTGAGACTTGAACCCAACCTGAACTTTTTGGTGTTCTGGATTTTTTTTTTTTTTTTGTCTTTTCCTGGCAAGGGACAACTTCCTGTTGCGATTTAAAAAAAAAAAGAAAACAACATTTATAAAAAGACTCAAAAGGCAACTGGGAAAGAAATTGTTTTCTAAAATGAATTTTAATGAGTTAACGGTAAATGAATTAACATCAAACAGCTCAAATTTCCATTAAATATACACAGATTAAAAATTGAGGGGAAAAGTGCTTGGAAAAACATATTTTGGGTTTTGCCAAAACCAGAACATTTGGAAAAACATTTCAAGATATTGGATGATCTCAAATTATGCCCTAGCTCTCAACCTTGAATTTTATTGCTTGTCTTAAAATTTAGATCCTTAGGATCGCTATATAATAAAAAATGGTGCTGTCATCAAAGGAAAATAACTTTTAATTCATTGTTAGTCCCCCTCCCCATTCTTGTTATCAATGAAGCCTTATCCGGCTAATATATCTCCCTAATCTTCATCAATAAATTTATGAATAAATGTTTACTGCCAGGAATTATACTTAGCACTAGAAACACAAAAACAAAAGCAAAAATTGTCACTACTCTCATATAGTTTATATTCAAATAGGAAGAAAGAACACATATAAGAGAGCGTTCACAGGAGATGGATATTCTCATTTGAAAATATACAGGGATATTGATTAGAACTACAAAAGAACAGACAGAAATATTCTTTCCTGTAACAATTATATTTGGTTATGATTCATGAATTGGAAAACTGGGGCAGGATTAGAGAAGGCAGCTTATAGTGTATTCCTTTGCTGTCAAGACAGCTGTAGAAAAGGTCAGGAAGTGAAGCTTGGCAGAAGCTGGCCCAATAGAGTAGGTCTGCAAGGTACTCCCTGATTATGGTTGTGATTGTGGTTGTTGTTATTTGTCATTCATTCCTGAACTTCCCAATCAGGAGAGAGAGTTCCAGAGATGAAATGGTTAAGTCTACCAAGATGTCCTTTTGAAAGGAAGAAACCCAGAAAAAAGGCCTTAATTATATATTGGATAATGTTTCAACATATATTCTGAAAAGCAGCTAAATCTTTTAGTACAAGAGAATTGTGGTACTTTCTAACAAGATTTTTTTTTTTATGTTTATGATCATGTGCTGTTTTTTGAAAAATGCTCTTTTGAAACTTCAAATCTTTTCATCATATAAGTTATGCAATTTTTCTGCTGGTTTATTTAACACTGGCATTTTATGGAATTGGTATTTATGTTTTGGTTTTTTAGTCTCATACTCCTAAGATAATTTTATTGATAACAAATTTTGAGTTGTTATTTAAAGAATAGTTGGCATTTATATTATACTTTAAAGTTTGCTAAGTGTCTTAGATATGTTGTCTCATTTGAGGTCAGATGCTATTACTTTTCTCCTCTTTGAAAATAAGGAAAGTAAAGGACAGAAAAAATAATGAATTTATCCAAGATCTTTTAGTTTGTAAGTGATTAAGGCAAGATTTGAACTCAGTTGTTTTTATTCCAAATTTAGTACACTAGTCAATGTATTGTCTAGCTGTCTCTAAGAAGTATTTGAAGTAATTAAGCTCATCTCCATTTTTTTTTTTTTTTTACAATGGATAGTTCTATCTATCTATCTATCTATCTATCTATTTTTTTGGTGATGCAATTGAGATTTGGAATAGACTTTCCAAGAGTCACAGATAGTTAAGTGGGACAAGCTAGTTAAGTGTTAAGTATCTGAGACTGGATTTAAACTCAGATCCTTCTGACTTCAGGCCATGCTCTGTCCATTATGTCATCTCTGCCCCTCTGTTTTTTTTTTTTTTTTTTTTTTACAATAGATTTTATATCTATTGTTCATGGAATTGAGAACCAGAGAAAACAACTGCAGTAACATTCAAATATCTTTTGTTTTAGTCTGACTATTATCATCACAGCCTGACAGACTAGAAAACTAGAACCAAGCACTAAGTAACATAGTCAAGATGGAAAGTAATCAGGTACAAAAAAATGAATGAAGGGTTCAGACTTAGTCTGAGCATACCCAGAGGAAGGACATATTTAAATCTTTTGAATTGCCTTTAGAGATTAGACTTCCTTCACATTGAGGTGCTGGTCTATTCCCTGGAAATGATAAATGGTGTTTTGTTCTTTATGTCTTATGTTACTGAGAAGATTTTGATGAGAGACTGGATGACAGTCAGTAATCTAAATCTTATTTTATGTCATAGACCCCTTTGGTAAACTGGATCCCTTTGGAACTATATGGACTCTTTTTCAGAATAAAGTTTTTAAATCAGTGAAATAAAATACATAGAATCATAAGGGAAACGAATTATATTGAAATACAGTTTTAAAATATTTTTTAAATATCTTAGAACTCAGATTAAGAACCCTTAATCTGGAGGAGGATGCATAGAAAAGCACTTTTTTCTGCTATCTTGGATATGGGTGAGACTCTGAACCAGCTTCAGAACTCTGGAAATTATAGATAGCCCTGAGGGACCTAAACACTTAAATCTTGAATAAAGTCACCCCATTGGAAAAGAATGACATTTGATGGAAAGTTCACAAGAAAGTATCGTACTTGTTAAGCAACAACCTCCTTTCCCCCCCATCACACATAATGCATCAGTCATATGTCTGTCTTTGGCTCTAGTGTATTGTTCTGTGTAGGCTGAGATCAGCTCAGGCTCCTGTTTGATGGATGTCACTGACAGCTGTTGCTTGGTTTCTGTGCATCAGAGTCATTTTTGATAAATCTCCTTCCTTTCCTTTCCACCTCTAATTCCTTTAATTTGTTACCAAGTCCTTCTAGTTTTATAGTAAAATGTTTCTCAGATTAACTCCTTCTTTTCCATTCCTACTACCACCTCATCCCTCCCCACTTGATTATGGCCAACAGTCTCTGGGCTAGACTTCTTTCCTCTAGGAACCCTTGCCTGTTCCTGATCCTTCCTATACATTATTGCTATCTTATTTTTCCTCACACAATATCTTTATTATTTCATTTTCTTCAGTAAAATACTATAGCAGCCTTCTATTACCTACCATAGCAAGATAAACTCATGAAAAATTCTCCATTATTTATTCATCATGGGTCTTGTGTACCCAACTATTATTCTGAAACAGGAAGTATCTGTTGTAGTCATGCAACTCTTCTCACTATGCCTCTCCCACACCCACTCTGAACACTGGAATGATCCTTATTTTCTCAGTTTTTGTTCTTCAGAAAGTCACTTATCATCCAAGGTGATTGTCTGTAAAGCACTTAGCATAGTTTCTGTTACATAATAGGTGTTAGTTAAATGCTAACTGTAATTATGATGTTGTTGTTGAATTTGTTAATGCTATTTCTGTCTGATTTCTGGTGAAAAAATCATGATTCCATATTCGTTATTACTATTCAAATGACAGGGTCTAATCTTTTGTCCTCAACAGAATCTTCCTGGACTTTCTGTGCACATGGATCTCTCTTCACTGATTTCCTATTATACTTTAGTGGAAATTAAGTAATAACTTACCTTTATGGTAATTAAGACTCATTTCCCAAGTTCATTGCAAACCCTTTTAGGACAAGTTAAATGTTTTGGACAGCTTAATACTTAATAGTTCTCAATTGAAAATCATTTGACTAAATCCATCACCCATGTATTTACTAAAAATGGAGAACAACATAAAGTTATGACTGCATTTATCTTTCACAGAATGTTTAAAAAAGATTGATAGAAGATTTCCAGTATTATAAACCTTTCCTTTGATGGTGATATCTTTCCTCCACCACCCCTTTTCCTAGACTAGCTACTTGTGGCAAAGAAGTGGATTAGGAATGGAAAAGTTTATGAGAAATAGGGGTCTAAACAGATCCCTCAGGAGGCATTATGGTGTGGAAAGAACATGTATTTTGAAATCAGAAGACCTGGTTCTGCTATTTATTTTCTTTGCAACTTTGGATAATCTGTGTCAACTCCCTGGACCTTAGTTTGCTCATTTATAAAGTAAAATGATTATACTGAAGGTCTTAAGTGTATTCTCCAGCTTGAAATTCTATGGTTGTATGATTGACAATTCTGTTTTATTGGCCAGGAACAGAAGCTCTCCTCATGGTCTAGGCTGCTTAGGTTGTGACAGTTCATTAGTGGCTGAGACTTCTTACAAGGATGATGATCTTCTGCCTTGGTCTGTCCTTCTGGTGCCCCAGTGCATCTTCCTCCAGGCAGTGACTAAAAGCTGAGGAGCTGACAGCAACTCTTACTATGTACTTTGCTATGCTAGGGGCATAAGGTGCATAAACCATCCAAATGGACACATTTTATTCATAGAAGACTGTAAAATTTGAAGGAACAAAACTAAATTCAACTAAAATATGTCATCCTTTTCATCCTTTCACCATATATTATTATTTTAGGTCAAATGTATCAGAATTTTCTACCTACACAAGTATGATTAATAATTCTCTGTCTTTTCCATTATATTTCCTTGTAAATAATACCTGGTGATTAGTAGGACTGTATATCTTTATACCAACATGTTAGCAAGTGTATGACCAAGGACACAACTTAGGGGTTATTCATTTGATACAGAAGAGAAGGAAAAAATATCAACTTCAAAATAAGGAATATAGTATTCCTAATACTACAAAGAAAGAATGTAGGAGAATTAGGGAGATCTAGAAGGGTGACAAAGAAGATAAGGTAGAACATTAAGGAGCATCTCTTAGCTGTTTTGGCTCTTATGGAGAGCTGATCTGTCTTGGCCTGAAGCCTGGTGTCTTTATGGGGCATGTTGAACTAGCCAGGGACTGGAAACCTTGTGGATTTGTGGCTCTTCAGATGTGCTTCTGTATTGGAATGTGTTTGTGTTTTCCTTTATTTGTTTTTAATAAAAAAAAAAAAAAATTAAAAAAAAAAAAACTTGAAAAAGTTTTTGCCTTAGCTGATTTTCTTTGGAATCCCAGAAAGGGCTCTTGAGGGCTCTGTGGCTCTTTTGTGATGATAAACCAAAGCTTTGAGCCTGTCCCAGTTGGAATTCCAAACACTGAAGAAGCCAGCTTTAATTATTATTATTGTGTTGTCTACAGAACTGAACTCTTTTCTGACTATTCAGGTTTATACTAATACACATTGCTGAAACACATTGCTTTTTGATCTAACCCATTTCTACAAAACAGAAAAGAATGGGGTGAGATTTACTATTGTTCTGCAGAGGAACCAAGCCCTGGAGTCTCCCAGTCGGATACCTGTGGAGATTGCGAATTTTACAGGAATAGAATATTAATAGTTATGAGGCCTACAATAGAACTCTAAGCCTGTCAAACATTCTGAAGAAATGGCATTAGAAGAAAATGACATTTGAGATAGATATAACTGCTATAACATATACTATATGTCAAAAAATCTTAATAAGTTGCCATAGAAGGTTAATTCCAGGTAGCTGGGTAGTAGAAGGCATCAAATCTAAGACTTGGAGTCAGGAAGATTTGAATTTGAATCCTGTCTCAATTGCTAGCTGTGTGACTGAAAAAGTCACTTGACTTCTCTAAGCCTCAATTTCCTCATCTGTAAATGATAAGGGTGTGGCTTGATGGCCTCTAAAGTCTCTTCTAACTTTCATCTCCTTCAAATTGCTAATTGCCATAGGAATCTTCTATGTAACATCTCAGCAAATGACTGTATAAGAACAGAATTAAATATCCATCAGGAGAGACACATCATAGGCTTTGATATGCTATGTCTTGGTCTGCCTTGACCTGGAAAGCCAGTGATGGATCTTACTGATCACTACTTTTTTTTTTTTTTCTAATCCAATAAATCCATATTCAATTCAAAAAACATTTATTAAGTGCCTACTATGTACAAATTGTTGTATTGGGTGATAGATACAAAGACAACCCCTATGTTATAGGAATACAAAAATTAAACCTTTTTTATTACCTCAAGGGAATTTTATTTGACTTATGGAGAGGGAATTACCTTATATAAACACATATATGTTGAAAAAGGAAAAACAAGAAAACTCTAATAAACTGGGGCATCATCAAAAACTATTGAGAAGGCAAGAAGGATGCGACACCTAGAAGGATGGACTTGGAACCATTTATAAAGTAAAAGGATTATACTGAAGGTCTTGGGCAATTCAATTAATGTTCAGCTTCCTCAGTTTCCTTATTTGTAAAATGAAGTTAATAGTAACACTAGCACTCATTCTGTGTTATTATGAGGATCAAATGAGCTAATATTTGCTTTGAAATATTTTATTTGAATGCTTTGAAAACTTTAAAGTGATCTTTAATGTTATTACTATCATCATGATCATTATTATCAATTATCACTACAATGAAGCCTGAGCTGAACCTTTAAAGGAAAAGATAAGGATTCTGGAAGATAACAAAGAGGAAGAGGTGACTGCTAAAAATTAAAGATATCTTGTGACAGTACAGATAAATAAGAAATGTAATGTCAAGTTAGCAGACCAGCTATCAGAGTCCAGTATGTTTGGAATAAAAACTGGAATAAAATAAGGCAGGAATGTTTGGCTGAAGTTAGATTTTGAAGGGACTTAGCTGCACAGCTGAAAATTAATATTTAATCAGAGAGATAAGAAGAGGCTACTGAAAAATGTTGAGCAGGTGAGTGACAAGGTCAAAACTGCCTTAGGCAAATTATTTTAGCATCTGTGATGGATAGATTGGAAGGAAAAAAACTATATTAATGAAAACCAGTCAGAATTCTATGATTGAAATTCATACAAAAGATAATAAGACAGTTGTGTGAAAGAAGAGAAGAGAACAAATAGGAAAAATTCTGTGGTAGTAAAATTCATATGTCTTGTCATACATTTTAAAGTATTTACTATGCACAATGAAATCTTATGTGAGACAAAGATGAAATTATGTCTATCCTCGTTAATCATTCTTTCAATCAATCATAAAGTATTTATAAATATCAATCATGTACTAGGCTCTGGAAGCACAAAAATTACAGCAAAACAATTTCTGCCTTTTAAAATCTTCCATTCTACTCAGGGAAACATGACATATAACTTAATATAGGTAGAAATAACATACATACAAAGTAAACACATAGTGATTTCACGGGACCCTTATAATGAAGGAGAGTGAATAAAAGTACACACAAGAGAAACATTGAGTTGAACTTCACATTTATGGAGACAATCTATGAAATGACAGAAGAAAAATAAAGTCTAGGCATTAATTCATAATCTGAACAAAAATATAGAGATGAGAGATAGAGTGTCCTGTATCAGGGACTGCTAATTAGTCAATGTGGTTGAATTACAGAGCATGTGAAAAAGAGTATTAAGTAATAAAATTGAAAAAGAAGGTTGAAGCCAGATTGGGAAAAAATGCAAATGTCAAACATATACAATAGGAGATTGTATATGATCTGGTAGGAAATACTCTTTCCTCCTCACGAGTTCAGATGGCAATCCATCCAAATCTTTTCAATCTTTGACAATTCTAAGTCTTTTCATGAATCCTTTCTAAAAGAACATCACTCAATTTCTTTAGCATCATGGAGTTCATTTTCAGATTTTTTCAATAGTTCATGAATGCCAGTGAATACTTGGACAATCCATCTGTTATCCACTTTTACTTCATTATTAGCCTACTTACCCAGTCATACATGTTCTTGGCAATATCTTTTATATCATTTCTCATACACTGGTCATCATTGGTAATATGTTGCATTTTGCTAACAACCACTATCCATCTTACAATTGGTTTTTGTTTTATCTATAATGTTAATTGGTCTGAGATGTGATATTCCATGATCTGAAGTCAAATCTACAGGTTAGAGAAAATGCTGAGGCTGATAAAACTGATTTTTCATCATACAGAAACTTGCTATCATTAGTAGGTAGCCCTGAAAAATTTCCTCAAGGTGTTCTACACTAATCTGTTCCTCTTCAATTATGCAACCAGATCATTGTGCAACTGTAGTGCCTAACAAAATATGTGATTTACCATTATGCTTTGTATTAGTTTTATAACTTAATTGGTTGTTTATTCAACTGTAAGTAAAGACCTGAACAAAAACGATTTTTGCTACTTTTGTTCCTAGCATGATTTACTAAGTGACTTTCCTTTCAATGACTCTAGATCTCATTGAAAAGTTCTACAGTTTTCTAATGTTTGATAAAATTAACATAATGTAATTTCTAAATAGGATCATCTGGAAAATCTTACAATATATTGTGAAACCTTTTTATATTTGGATTTTGTATAACACATGTGCCATAATACTTGAAAGAAACTTTATTGAACATTCAGCTTCCCTTTATAGGCCTCTTGTCATATTTACACTCAAGAGATCATTGAAAATAGTTTTCTGGGACTGAATCTAAGAAGGAGTCTCTTATGATCTTAATGAATACATGGAAATATCATAATGAAAAAATGTTTTTAGAAATTTTTATTTTCAAAATCTATGCATCGATATGCAAATTATCTGCCTTTTCACATCTATACTTTCACTAATGATACACTCAATACTTGGTATATATGTTTTTTTTTAAAGTTGAAGAGGCAGGTTTGTAGATTAATAATTGTTATTATCACTATTTTTGGAATAATAGTACAAATTTTAATCTCTTTCATTAATTTGGAATCTTCTCATCTTTAAGGTATCTTGAAAATCTAAGCTTGAATCACTTTGCAATAAGAAATGATGATTCCAGATTTTTTTGACCTGTCTTTCAAATATTAAATTTCAGAAAGCTCTCTGCCATCATTCTGGCTTATTTAGATATCATCTTTTTTCTTCTTTACTAAAATAATTTATGTAGGTTATATTCTGATTTATGAAAACACTTTCATTAGAAGCCCAGCTTTGACAATGTTGGTTAAAAATAAACATTTATTAAGTTCCAATTATGATAAATTGGAAATAATTTCTAGAGTGAAGGCACTAGAGTGCTTTAGTTATAACTAAAGGGATATTGGGAAAGACTTCCTGTAGAATAAAGGATTATATCTGGGTTTTTAAGAAAGATGATATTCTGATGAAGAGGGAGACCATTCTAAAATGGGATAGTACCTATGAAAATACCCATAAACCAGAAATAGAATGTCTTTTGTGAGAAGCAGCAATAAAACCAGTATCTATGTGTCAGGTTACTACACTGGGCATTGAGGACACAAAATTGGCTATATTCTCCTGGGGAAATTATTTATTGGAATTTCAGTTATGAATGCTTACATTATATGCCTTTTAAGCATGGTTTGAAAACAAGCATCTATAGAAATTAAGTCACAACCATTCTCAAGAAAACAGAAGAGAAGTACAATTTCAAAATATTGAAAGGACAAAAAAAGTAATTTTTTTCTGCTACAATGTCTTTGCTTTACTTCAAAGTAGCAAATCAGAAAAATTCTTATGATTCTGATCTTCATATTTATGATTTAAAAAACTGGAAAAGTTGTTTATTTCAAATATACTCTGTTTAGAGTGTCTTATCCCAAAACAAATAATTTTTCTGCCATTAACCCAGAGGAGAAGTGAAGAGTGCCATCCATGCAAACTGTCCAATGTACTCATTTTTAAAAAGGCAATGTCATTAAATTTAAGAAGATAGGATCAAATAAAAGATTCACCATATAGGGTGGAATTTAACCATAATAGGGTCCCTACTGGGAGAAGAAGTAGAGGTGTGAAGGTTGTTGATCTATAGGAATTTTGTTTTGGCATCAATCCTTGTCAGTGACAGCAGGTGCAAATGAAAGGGAGACAACTGAATAATGGGCCAAGGAAACCTGGGGAACAGGCACAAAGGACAGAAAACAAATGCACCTGCTGGGTGCCTCATTCATCTTGTCAAATTTACTTGCTGAACTTCAATGCTCATCTTCTCACAACTCAAAGTGGCTTCATAAGTGTGTTTTAAAGACAAAGTAGAACTAATGACTTAGCCATTTAATTAACTGTCATCTTGTGTTACTATAAAAGCCAGACTAGCAGCTGTTACTTACATATTAGACCCTAAATCCTTATACCTGACTTTCTCAGGGGTCCTCTAAATCATATTTAATGACAGGGAGAGGCACAGAGGAATTAACAATTAAGAGACAAAGAATTTTTCAAGCTTTTTGCGTAGGTCAGAAGGTCTTTGGATTTTTTTTTTCCTCCAGTAACATAATCCAGGTGACTCAGCAGGTTATGAGTGGGAGTCAGTCTCTAAGCTCTTCTCATGATTCTCTAAAGACATAGCACAGGAATTCTGTAGGTACTTGGTGAGAATTAGAAAAAAGATAAAGAAGGGACAAGACACCTCCCTCCTATCTGAAACCACTTTTGTCTTGTCAATTTACCATAAATATCTATTTCATATAATAAAAGTATTTGTGCCATTTCCTGATTATATTATTTATTCTTTTATAAACTGGAGGAAAAAGAAATTCATTATAATCTTTATTTTGAGGGTCCAAAATATCCTATGAGACTTAATTGAGGCTTGAAAGCAAGGATAATATTTTATAAGAAGTATGGATTTCCTAAGCTTATTTATCATTTCCTGTACTAAGTACACACTCAGTAAATATCTGCTGAGTAATAACTCCCCAAAAAAAGTTGAGCCAGCAACAAAGTGTAACCCTAACAATGTGTGAAGGTCCTAAGTACTGAATTGTAATTCTGAGAGACTAATTCATCAGAAGGTTGAACACTTAGTAATGCAGTTTTTGAATCATTGTCATTTATAAAATTGTCTCTTGGGGCATAGAAAGGACATGATTTGTCTTTTGGAAGGATGATCCACTGGTGAAATGATCATCTTTGAAAATATGAGTAGTAACAACAATTTTCTCTCATCCCTTTTTTTTTCTTCCTGCTCCTCACTCCCAGATACTATTATACCTCTTTTGTAAGAGGTAAATTTTTGCCTTTTGTTGTAATTCCTAGGAACTTATCTCTTCTGATAAATTATACATTCCTTTAAAACAAAGTACATGGAATTAGAGTAGTGGAAATCTGTTGTTTGACTAAAGATAGACCATGCACTTAGGTAGCCTTTACAAATCTGGTGTTTCAATTCTGGAAATCAAGGCAAGGGAATTTTGTGAAATGTGACCCCTCAGTTATCTTGAGGAGAGTGGAAGAAGAAACCAGAACTTGAGAGGATATTGTATTTTGCTTTTTCTTTAGAACTTCTAGGAAGTGAGAGCATTTAGATCTAATTCTTCCAGCCCCTCAATAGCTATGAGACCTTGGAGAGTAGCTATTCATCAAGTAAGACATTAAACTCAGCTCATGAGAAGCTCAAAATGACAAGAAAATATTTGGTACAGATACCTGTGATGAGAGTGACCCTTGGCAGTGAAGAAGAGAGCTATCTAAGGATTCAGAAGAAGATTCACTGTGGAAGCTAGGAATTGATCCTCAGTAAGAAATAGGCCCAAGGCATATATTGTTGTGAGGTTGCTTTTTCTATTTAGTACATGGAGTAGATGGCCACTGAAGTTTCTTCCAACTCTAAAATTAGGTAATTCGTCCTTCTTGCTCTCTCACTTCAGATGTGAGAACTCTCCCACCGTAGTCTGTACATAAGAGTTTCATGGTGAGCAAATAAATGTGTTTCTATCCATATACTTTCTTTTGATAGCAAGAGCTATCAAAATTAATCCTGGCCAAAAGAAAACTAAATTGCATAGTAAGGAATAAAAAGAAAAAAAAACAAAACAGATTGCATCAACCCTGGGTTTTACTACCAAATGGTCATTTGCTCTTATATAATCTTATATCAGATTTCTAGGTCTTGCTTTCTTCATCTAAGAAATGAAAGAACTAAAACTATGCACAGTCTTGACTAATACCTATACCTAAAGTCATTAAACAGTGGTTCAAAACCCAATTCTTCAGCTTTTTACCTTTGTGATCTTGTGCAACCTAATCTTTTTTGTTCCCAGTTTCCTTTTAGGTAAAATGACAATTATGAATGCAAACGATCCAAAAAGTTCCCTCTCCTTGAAGATATGCAAACAAAGATCAGAGGTTCACTTGTTACTATAAAGTAGTCCTTTCCAACTCTCAAATGTGATTCTAGTATTCTATTATTAGGTAACCTGTGAGGTTCTGCTCATCTCTAAAGTGATGATACTATGTTTACTAAGATTCATTTTCTGCTCTAAGTTTCTATGATTCCATGACTTTGCTTTTCACAAATCACACTCTTCATTAAAAAAAAAAGTAACATAAATTTCAAATGTCACTTGGAACTAAATTCTGACAACAAACAGATAAATGAACCAGGATCAATCATAGCCAAATAATTATTCTTTGACTTTTCCTCCCACCTTTCATCTACAGGCCTTCAAGCATTTTGGAAATTTCTACTATTTGATTTTCCAACTCTATAGTGAGCAAAGTCTGGTTTTATTTTTGTAGTCATTGTGGGGTGGGGTGAACATGGTCTAGTGACCGGTAGGGAATAAGGTATTTGAAGAATGGAAACTGAAACCTTCTGTTTCTTCACAGGCCAGGTGTGGTGCAGACAGCTGCTGCTTCCACATTTCCTCACGATGCCCTAAGAATGACCTTAACCCTGACTCCGAGAGAAAAAGAGAATGTGTTAGGGCATTCATTCTGTGGAGTGGGTTGTGGGGAAGAGATCAGTTTACTGAGTAACCCAGTTTACCCCAAATCCTCTGTCTTTAGTACACTTCAAGGCTTTCAAAAGTGGTACTGGACTCTGTTTAAACATGGAAGAGCTAAAAAGTATCCTTAGACTCGTTTTTAATTCAATGTCATTTAACCTGGCAGAAATAGAGGAAAATAGTTTAGATTAAACCTGTTTCACTATTGCAGGTAGTAGGAAAATCTTTTGGATTCCATTACCTGGGTTAAGCAGCACTCTGTATTTTGCAGTTTTTGGACATACATTTATGCTTTATTCTCCCTTTCCTCTAAGTCCTGTCCTCTACACCAAAGAAAGTGAAACTCTGAGTTTCTCAAACATTTATTTTAAAATGTATTTCTAATATAAAAAATCCTCATAAACAATGATTTTACTGATGATGACTAAAGCTATCTGGATTAATTAGCCTTAGTGGAAGGAAAGCAATTAGTGCTTCCCTGTTTTTTATTTTTTTTAACTATCAGAAGGTGTGTGACTTTGGGTTTTATGAGAGTTGGAAAGAAAGATGATTTCATATTTGACTTCTGTTTTCTCAGGATGGAATATGGAAAGTGATCAAGCTTGAATGGAAGAATTTAAGCAAATTAAATCTTTATTCTCAAGCCCTATTAAAACATAAAAGACCAGGTTTTATTTTTTTAAAGGAGTAGTAAAACAATCCTTATGAAAATTTTTCTACCCACTGTGAATTAATTCAGATCCAATGGAGCATAACTTTTTCATTGAAATGAATTCACTGTTGGGGGTAAAAGTGTCATGCCTAAAAGAGTTTTCTTATGTTCTATAGAAATTATTATTTTCTCCAGACATGATCTTATATAACAAGAACTGCTGGTTTATTTTGTTCATTGAACAAATCCACAGAATCAAGGAATTTCAGAATTGGAAGGAATTTTAATAGATTTTGTGTCTAATCTATATCCACAAAGGAATCTACACTGTATCATAATTAGTAAGTGATTGTTGACTCTGTACAGAAGTTTTCAGTGGAAGGAATGAAGGAGATAGGTATTTATTAAGTGCCTGTTGTGAACCAAGAATTGCATTAAACATTTTGTAAATATCTCATTTAATTCTTATAACAACTCTGAGAGGTAGATGTGACTCAGAGATTAAAAACTTTGCTCAGGGTAATATAGTATCTGGGGCTCAATTTGAACCCAGGTCTTCCTGATTAACCATATAGTGCTTTATTCACTGTTCCATTTACATGACAATGGAAATATAAATGTTAACTATTATGACTGTTACTGTTCCACTTTTCAGCTTAACAATTCTTTTTTTAAACTGTAGTACTCAGAATTAAAAACAATACTCCAGATGTGGTTTGATAATACCAGACTACAGAGGGACTAAGGACTTCTGTTTTTTGGAAGTAATGCATCTCTTATGCAGTCCAATTACACATTAAAAATGTTTTTTTTTTTTTTCTGTCACATAGCAATACTGACACATAAGTCTATAATCCACTAAGACCCTCAGAACTTTTTCAGAAAAACCATTTTCTAAACATACTTCCTCCATCTTGTTTCTCTAAGCCCTTCTTGATCCTTCATTCCCCCCACTATCCCATAACACTTTTAAAATTTAAACTTTGTTACATTTTGTTTTTCATTGTATTTCCTAATATATTCTGTCTGTTTTCTTCCCAGAGAGCCATTTGATATCACAAAGAATAAAAAAGAGAAAAATAAATATCACAGCTAAGTTGTCAACTAAATCTGATTTTATATGCATCCATAGACACCTACCTCTCCAAGGAATGGTGGGAGATGTATTCACATATTTCTTATTTGGCTTAATCATTATAATTTATCAGTGTATAGTTTCAGTTATTTTGTTGTTCTTACCATTGATATTACTGTAATCATTATTTATAGGCAGCCAGGTGGATCAATGGATAGAGCAGTGAGATTGAAAGCAGGAAGATTGGTCTTCATGACAAATGTAGCCTCAGACATGTAACTAGATGTTTAGTAAGTGACTTACTGTTTGTGTCAATTTCCTTATCTGTAAAAGTCCGCCCCCCACCTTGGTTTTCTGTATTTTTCATATTTGTTTAAAAGTATCATAGTCATTTTCTACTATATTCATGTACCATAACTTGAATAACTATTTCATGATTGGTGGACAACCTTTTTTGTTTCTAGTTCTTTGGTACTATTTATTCATATGCTTTTGTCAATTGTACACTAAAGAATGGTCCTTAGTATTTTCTATTTGTACTCATTTTTAATACATTTTGAGTATCAAATCCTTATGAGATACTTGATACAAAACTTTCCCCAATTAGTATTTTACTTTATTTTCATAGTTATATGATCTTCTTACTGAAAATATCTTAATTTCATATAATCTAAAGTATCTGCTATATCTTTTATGATCAATGGTATCTTTCAATCCATTTCAGAAATTTTTCCTCCTTCTCCCACTCCCTAGCAATAACAATGAAAGTTTTCTCATCTGATTTTCTTCCAATTTTTAAAAATTGTGTGACTTTTAATATTCAGGCCATATCCATTTTAAGCTTATTGTGGCAGATGGTATAACATGTTGGGTTAAACTTTATTTCTGCCAATCTGCTTCCCCGGTTTTCTAGAAATTTTTGTTAAATAGTAAAATCTTCTTGTATAATTTATGTTTTCAGATTTGCCAAATACTGGGTTATAAACTTCAAGTATTCCTAATTATAGTTACTTAAAATATTGCATTTATTTAATTTTAAAAATTATTTTTATCTGGCACCATATACTTTTTATAATTATGCTCCATAATTTAGTTTGAGATCTGGAAGTACTATTTATACTTCCTTCTTACATATTTGCATTATTTCTCTTGAAATCCAATATTATCATTCATTCTAAGTAATTTTGTTATTATTTTATCTAACTTTCTAAAGTATATATTTGGTAGTTCGCTTAATATAGCAGCAACATATTAAACTCTTTTAGGTTGTATCATCCTTTCTTTAATATAGAATACATGTATACATATTTGTGTGTGTGTGTATGTGTGTGTAAAATTTAAATATTTTAAGTCTTTCAAAGCATCTGTGGTACCTATCATATTCTCTCTGGCTTTCTTCTGCTGTCCCTATGAGAGATTGTTTACTTTCTTCGATGGTGCTTATGATTTCCTTTCCACCAGATTAAAAAGTATTTGATATGAATTTAGAGTATCTAAATTCAAACTCTGACTCTTCTACTGTTGTGTGATTTTGGATGAGTTTTTTCATCTCTGCCATCCAGGGTTTCCCCAACTGGATTGGACTAGATGATCTCACAAATCCATCTTCAAGTCTTTGGTTCTAAATCTAAAATAGAATTTTTCTTTGCTGCTTTCACTACCTTTGAAAATATGAAATTATCATTACAACAATCCAAGAATTTATTAGCTTTCTTGCCTTTGATCTATAGAGTACTTTCTGAATGACTGGATAATTTAAGTCCCCCATCATTGTAATATAAAATCCCCATGCTAGACCTACAATCTATTTTCCAAATTTTTCTTTTGTTTCTGCTTTCTTTTTAGGTTATCTGTAGCTTACTTTTGGATTAGATTTGTTAAGTGCCAAAAATACATTTTTACCCATCATTGTTAGTTGTACTCTATACAAGGTAAGGAGTATGTCATTTCATAGATCTTAAAGTATGATCAAGAAATGACAAGAATTTCAAATCCCATTCCAAGATATGATTTAAAAATATGTATTTAATATTTTCCCTGTTACTTGTAAAACAATTTTTACATCTTTTTGTAAAATTTTGAGTTCTAGATTATCTCCTTTCCTCCTCACTCCCACCTTTTTTAAAAAGGCACAAATGAAGCAAAACATTTCCACAAAAGTCACATTATAAAAGAAGACAGATCTCCACTCCCCTCAAAAAATCCTCAAGAAAAATAAAGTAAAAAAGTATGCTTCAATTTATATTCAAATGCAATCAGCTTTTTGGGGGCATGGATAAGATTTTTCGTTATAAGTGCCTCAGAATAGTTGTAGACCATTGTATTTCTGAGAATAGCAAAGTCTTCCAGCTGATCATCCCACAACATTGCTATAATTTTTACATAGTACATTTCACTTTTCTTGAGTTCATGGAGGACTTTCCAGGTTTTTCTAAGAGTATCCTGCTCATAATTTTCCATAGAACAGTAATATTTCATCATAACCACGTACCACAATTTATTCAGTCATTCCCCAATTGATAAGAATGCCCTTAGTTTCCATTTCTTTGCTCTGAGAAAAGAGCTGCTATAAATATTTTTGTACATATACTTCTTTAAAAAAAAAAAAAACAAACAAACTTTGAGATCCATGCTTAGTAGTGGCATTGTTAGGGCAAAGGGTATGCATGATTTTATAATCCACTGGGCATAGTTTATATCTTTTGAACTTATCAATTGGGGAATGGTTCTCGTCTTTTTAAAAATAATTTTGACTTAGTTCCCTACACATTTCAGAAATGAAGCCTTCATCAAAGAAATTTGTTTCTGTAATATTCTCTCTAAAATGTAATATTCTCTGTTGAGGTTTTCTTGGGGTATCTGGAGGTAGCCTTCCTTTCACTTCACCACACGAGTAGCCAGGGACTAAAGTCCAAATCCTTTATTGTCTCCTTCAAAGTCTTATCTCCTTTCCTGGGACCCAGTTGCCTATCTCTCTTCTTGGTTCCGAGAGCTTGAACTCCTACCTGCCTTCTCTAGCTTCTGAATTTTTTTCTTTTTCTTTTTTGTTTTTTAAACATTTGTATTAGTAGCAATAAGCCAATTACATGGACAAGACCTTTGAGGCCATATTATATTCTCTCTCCTCATTCACTCACAGAAATGGACCATGTGCTCCAGAAGTTGGAATGTCTGCTCCTTTCCCTACTTCACCTTTTTTGAAAAATAATGTTTTTGCCACTGATTAGCCAAGTGAAGTTTATCTCATTACCCATTATTGTGTCAGAAGCTGCTGTCTCTAAATGTGTAATCTCAGTGTGCTTTGTATCATTCAGTGCTGGAAAAATCTTGAATAGCTTGCATACAAAACTTTTTTTAAAATTATATATATATAATTTTGATGCTTTGTTTTTCTTTGATGGGGAACACCAGGACCACACCTACCCCACCCCACCGCACCTCCACCCCCATCTGGCTGTAAGTGCTCTCTGTTTGCAGTCGGTGGGCTGGCAGTGTGCTGATCTTTTCCAATTCCATTCTCTTTTTATTCTTTTTTTTTTTTCTTTTCTTTTCTTTTCTTTTCTTTCTTTCTTTCTTTCTTTCTTTTTTTTTTTTTTTTTTTGGTGAGGTTTTGGTGAGGCAGTGAGGTCTGTGTTAGGTTTGCATTGTGCAGCTTATTGGTTAAATGTACTCTCCTTTGGTGTGGTCTAGTTTGTAGTCAATCTGGAGAAAGAGGAAACAATAATGCAAGTGTTTTGATACTGAAAATTGACAAAATGTTCTTTGAAATAAAAAACCAGTCCCTCCACCTGCAAAAAAAAAAATAAAATAAAAAAAAATTGTGTTATCCTGACTATGGTTCTACAACACTTGACTTGTTTCTTCATACTTCCAATATTTTCTCCTTGACCTGGGAGTTCTAAAATTTGGCTATAATTTTCCTGGGAGTTTTAATTTTGAGATCTCTTTCAAAAAGTATTTGGTGAAAAGAAGAACTAGAGATCATTAATGATCACAAAATAGAAAAATTTGATTATATCAAATTGAAAAGTTTTTGTACAAACAAAACTAATGCAGACAAGATTAGAAGGGATACAATGAACTGGAAAAACATTTTTACAGTCAAAGGTTCTGATAAAGGCCTTATTTCCAAAATATATAGAGAATTGACTCTAATTTATAAGAAATTAAACCATTCTCCAATTGATAAATGGTCAAAGGATATGAACAGACAATTCTTGGATGACAAAATTGAAACTATTTCTAGCCATATAAAAAGATGCTCCAAATCATTATTAATCAGAGAAATGCAAATTAAGACAACTCTGAGATACCACTACACACATGTCAGATTGATTAGAATGACAGGGAAAGATAATACGGAATGCTGGAGGGGATGTGGGAAAATAGGGACACTGATACATTGTTGATGAAATTGTGAATACATCCAACCATTCTGGAGAGTAATTTGGAACTATGCTCAAAAAGCTATCAAACTGTGCATACCCTTTGACCCAGCAGTGTTACTACTAGGCTTATATCCCAAAGAGATTTTAAAGAAAGGAAAAGAACCTGTATGTGCAAGAATGTTTGTGGCAGCCTTCTTTGTAGTGGCCAGAAACTGGAAACTGAGTGGATGCCCATAAATTGGAGAATGGCTGAATAAATTGTGGTATATGATTATTATGGAATATTATTGTTCTGTAAGAAATGACCAGCAGGATGATTTCAGAAAGGCCTGGAGAGACTTACATGAACTGATGCTGAGTGAAATGAGGAGGACCAGTAGATCATTATATACTTTAACAACAATTATATGATGATCAATTCTGATGGACCTGGCCATCTTCAACAATGAGATGAACCAAATCAGTTCCAATAGAGCAGCAATGAATTGAACCAGCTATACCCAGGGAAAGAACTCTGGGAGATGACTATGAACCACTACATAGAATTCCCAATTCCTCTATTTTTGTCTGCCTATTTTGTCTGCATTTTTGATTTCCTTCACAGGCTAATTGTACACTACTTCAAAGTCCGACTCTTTTTATACAGCAAAATAACATGTACACATATTTAACTTATACTTTAATATATTTAACATGTATTTGTCAACTTGCCATCTGGGGGAAGGGGTGGGGGGAAGGAGGGAAAAAGTTGGAACAAAAGGATTTGCAACTGTCAATGCTGAAAAATTACCTATGCATATATCTTGTAAATAAAAAGCTATAATAATAATAATAACAAAAGAATTTGAAAAAAAAAACATTTGGTGAATTCTTTCAATTTCTATTTTACTTCTTGTTATAGAATATCAGAATAGTTTTACTTGATAATTTCTTGAAAGATGATGTCTAGGCTCTGATTTTGATGATGGCTTTCAGGTAGACCAATAGTTTTCTTTATTATTATTATTATTATTATAGTTTTTTTATTTACAAGACATATGCATGGATAATTTTTCAGCATTGACAATTGCAAAACCTTTTGTTCCAATTTTTCCCCTCCTTCCCACCAGCCCCTCCTCCAGATGACAGGTTGACCAATACATGTTAAATATACATGTTAAATACATGTTAAAGTATATGTTAAACACAATATATGTGTACATTAGACCAATAGTTTTCAAACTATTTCTTCTGGAGCTATTTTCCAGGTCACTTGTTTTTACAATAAAATATTTCATAGTGTTTTCTATTTTTTTCATTCTTTTGATTTTTTTTTATTGTTTCTTGATTTCTCCCAAAGTCATTAGCTTCTATTTGTTCAATTCTAATTTTCAAACAATTGTTTTCTTCAATGAACTTTTGTACCTCCTTTCCCACATGGCCATTTTTTTGTTTTTTAAGACATTCTTCTCCTCATTGTTTTTTTGTTTTTTTTTTTTTAATTTCCTTTTACAACTCTCTCATCTCTTCCAATTTTTCTTCTATCTCTTTTATGTGATTTTTAAAATGTCTTTTGAGCTCTTCTATGGCCTGAGACTAATTCTGATTTTTCTTGGAGGCTTTGGATATAGGAGCTTTGACTTTGTTATCTTCTTCTAAATGAATTTTTTGATCTTCCTTGTCATAATAGTAATGTTCTGTGGTCAGAATGTTTTTCTGTTGTTTGCTCATTTTCCTAGCCTATTACTCAATTTTTAACTGTTTGTTAAAGCAGGCCTGAATTTTCAGGATATAGGTTTTAATGTCTCAAGCTGTTTTCAGATATTCTGACCACAAGTATTATTTTCTACTTTAGAACTATGAGCAGTGTCCCTGCTCCACTGTGTCTATAAATTTTAGTGTGCTAAAACAACAGACTTCTTCATCAGTGCTAGTAAAGAGATCACCTGTAAGCTGAGGCCCCTGGGGAACTCTCACCACTACTGTCCATACCAACTCCTGGTTTGCTGGTTTTTCAAAACCTTCTCATCTTACTGACAAATTTTTCCTGTTGATCTTCCAAGTCATTTTTGGTGGCTCTGGCCTGATAGGTCTAGAAACCACCAGTACTGCTGCTGATTCAGAGATCCAAGGAGGTCCCTCCTTTACGGTGATAAAGAGGCCTGGGCAGGTGTTGGGGTTACATTGGAACTGCAAGTTGGACTTCTACCCTAGAGCCAAAAACCTTTCCTGTTAACCTTCTCTGTTGCCATTGGCTGGAAAATGTTCTACTCTGTCTTTTTATGGGTTTTGACCCTCTAATATTTCTTTAGAGTCATTATTTAAAAGAATTTGGAGCAATTTGGAGTGGGACTAAGAGTCTCTGGCTTTACTTCACCATCTTGACTCCATCTCCTAAAGCAGCACTTTCTATTAAAAAATCTTCATACTTTGTCTTCAACTGATATTAATGAAGAAAATATAATTGGTGCCCCCATGATCTTTTTTATTCTTGCCCAAGTGCTTTGGATTTTTGTTAATACTTTCTTGGTTGCATTAGGCAATATCATTTGGGTTCATCTAAGTGCCAGAAGAGGGTTCTGACATGTATTGGGATGTTTTCTGTTATGTATTGGATATATGCCCTGTTGGCATCAAAGTTGGACTCTTTGCAGGAAAGTTTTAATGCTTGTCATTTTAGAAAAAACCTTATTGTCTGGTACCTTATCCTGCCAGATCATCTTCAAAATTTTTCTAAGATGTTTCAAATGGAAATGATTCACTTTTCTGTTATGACTCTAGTATTGTGTCTAGGTTTCACAGGCATACATCGATAATTGTCCATCTATATAATGTAAAGAAAACAGATTGTCCTGTATCTATCATTAACAAACTAAGAAAAATATTTATAATAATTTAATATTTCTGATCATAAGAATTTGATGTGAGCTCATGCATATAAATTTTCCCCTGAAATTTGAAGAAGGCTTATCAAATGGTATAATGAGAGATAAGTTGGTGGTATGGTAGATAAAGCAGTGACCTTAGAGCCAGAAAGGTATAAGTTCAGACTTTGCCTCAGATAATTAACAGATGTGTGATCCTGGCCCAATTTCGGCCTCAATCTACTTATATGTTAAATGGGGGCTTAAATAGAACTTACTTCATGATTACTATAAAGATCTCCCCACTCAAGTCTATCCTTCACTCAGACCTCAAATTAATCTCTAAGGGAAAAAATATAGCCTGTTATTTGATAAATTCTAATTTTTCCCTATCACCTCTAAGATTAAATATAAAATCATTTGTTTGACATTCAAAGTCCATCATAACCTGCTATATTCCTACCTTTTTATTTTTATTCCTTACTTCCCATCCCTGTATGCTTTGTATTTCTATGGCATTGGCCTTCTTGCTGTTCACTGTATGAGACATTTTCTCTCCTCACTCAGGCATCTTCATAGACTGTCTCCTATGCCTGGAATTCTCTCCCTCTTCATCTCTATCTCTGTGACTTCACTCATTTCTTTCAAGTCACAGCTAAAAATAGGACTTTCTACAAGAAGTCTTTCCAAGTACTACTAAATAATAATACTTTCTCTCTGAAGTTATCTCCAATTTAATATATTAATGTATAAATATGTGTACATGCATGCATACATATATATATATAATATACAGACAGATATACACATTTATAATTTGTACATAGTTGTTGCATGTACCCTTAGCATAGTGCCTGACACAAAGTGGGTCCTTAATAAATGTTCAAGAATGATTATTGAATGATATTTCTTCCCCACCATATTGTGACCTCCTTAAGAGCAGAGATTATTTTTGTTTGTTTTTCTTTGTATTTTCATGCTTAGTATTGTTTCTAAAATATAATAGGTTCTTAGTGAATATTTGTTCATTGACTGATATAAATGTTAACTGTTTTTATATTTGTGAGCAAACTCAAGTCAAATTGAGGTTAGATATTGTTTAGGAAGTCACAGAAGCAAATAGTCCACAGACTTTTATTTCTTAACTTTGGAGTTCAATAATCTATCCCATTCAAACCTTTCCAACATCCTGACTCAGGAAGCAAGAGGACAAGGTCTTTGTAATTCATGGAGAGGCAAGTTTTTGGTTTATTTTTTATAACCAGATAGATAGATCATTGAAAGAAAATGAGCCAAGGTCATGTTGACTCTAAGACAAACAGTGATTTAACACTACCTCATCTTCAAGGTTCACTGACATACAAGACTGAACCAAAACGCACAAGAAAGGTCAACTTTTGAAGAAAGACAAAAATAGGCCTAAAATTATAATTAACCCACAGCTATTCAGAAGTTGTGTTTCTTTTTGGTTTGACTAACTGCAGCTGAGCAAATCTAATTCCAACAGTAGCTTTACAGTAGCTCAACATGATGGAGGCCATGGTTAATTTACCATGGGCACCAAGTAGGCATGTGTTTTTCATTCTTTTCCCCTCCCTTAATTGCACTCTTTCCTTAGTAATGCATTTTCATTAGAAACTTGGTTTTGGCATTGCTAGCAGGACTGTATGTAGCCCATTGTTAACCATTTCTTTCTAAATAAATGTTCTTGACATCTATTGGGAGATAAAGGCATAGAATACTGAGCCAGTCAAACTGTTAGGAAACTAATAAATGTGCCTCTTGTAGTTTCAATTAAAATAAAAGGCAGTATGATCATTCTTTCCCATGCCAGATTGCCTCTTTACTGGTACATGCTTGTTTTTTATACAAGTGTATTTTATAAGAAAGAACAGAAGATGAGTATTTTTATTTATTTTATTAGTTGTACTAAAGCCACGTTGGCAACAGAAAAACTAATAAATCAAAATTGTTTCATATGGTTCTTATTATAAAATCAAATAGTAATGCAAAAAGACCAGCACACACCAATCACAATCCAATCTGGCCATGACACAATTTAAAGAACAGGAAAATAATATCCTCTTTTCTTTGGGAAGAAATATATTTAAGAACTCATGATGCATTCAAAACACTAAAAGGAAAACCATTAGATTCATTCTATACTCCATGATGCTCAGAGAGTATAGCGTATCTGAAAAAAAAAAAATTCCAATGATAGATAAAGATAGATAAAGCATTTATAATTGTGTAAGACATTATCTTAAGTGCTGAGTATACAAATAAATAAGACAATATCATCAAGCACACTACATTCTAATGAGGATGGAGGTAGAGAGAACTATATGTAAAGCTGTTAAGGAGCAGAGAGAGTCAAAAGAATGAACTGAGACATAGGTAAAGTAATAGAATATGTTAGAATCAAGAAGCAAGGTGGTATAGTAGATGTGAATTGATCTTGCAGTACAAAGTATGCAGAGATTCAAGTTCAGTTTCTGACACAGTGGCTGTGGGCAAGCCATTTGACTTCTTAATGTTCCCAAGCAACTATGTTGCAGAGAAGGTGGTGATCTGCACTGAGAGAGGGTCATTTCCTTACTAGGAGTTTTCTATTTCAATAAAATCGCAGGGCTCTTAAAAAGGCACCCCACTACAGATCTGTTCTTATCCTTTGTGATGACATAAAAGTAATTTAAGTTCTTGAAGATTATTTTAGGGGAATCAAAGTTTTGGTATTTCCCAAGACTGAAAAGTCTTAGTTGGAATGACTAATAATGAGAGTGGGGCAACTGGGGTTTTCCTTAAAGTATTGAAATTTATAGGGTGCTGACAATGCTTATGTTCCTTCAGCAAGCAGAAAAAAGTTGATCTTATACAAAGTTAGAAATAATATTTGATTAAAACAAGAAAGCATAAGATGGTCTAATTTTCTTTCTATGATTGAAGTCTCTATGTTTCTCTGTGTTTCTCTGAATTCTTCAGAGAGCCCAGTGTGCTGAATTTGATATTGTTTCCCTGAACTGTTGCTCCTTTATATTCACTTGAATTTTTTTCTAAAAAATTAAATTGGGAGGATCTTTTTGCTACATGTTTTATGAAATTGGCCCATGTGCTGGAATTCCTAGTTAAGGCTTGAGAGAGTATCAGGAATGATAGTATCAGGAATTACAACTGTGATATTGAAATGCTTGGACAAATACAGTATAATAAATTTAAGCTACTCCTTTTTTTTGAGCCATTGACAAAAGGGCATTGCTGATAGAAATTGGGGAAGGAAAGTGTTCAGCAATCTCTTGGAGATAGTATTTTTCATGGAATAGTCATATTAAGAAGTATAAAGGAAGTTTTAGTCACCATCCTGGTATCTCCTTTCTTCATGTGATTAAACTATGATTTTGAACAAGTCATTACCTTTCAGAAGCCTTTTTCTTCATGTAAATTATGGAGTGAATGGAAAGGGAGATTAGATGATATGTACTATTCCCTTAAACTATAAAATTATAAGAGTCTTTGTAGCTTCGGGGTTGGGGCCAAAGTAGCATCAGATCACTAGATCTGACACAGAGCTACCTAGGCTAGAGTTAACTTACTGTGATGAATCTTCAAAGTGAAATACAGGACAATCTGGACATTTGGAAGGCCAATGAACTGGTAATCAGAAGATTTGGATTCTATTCTTTACTCCATTATTAAATTTGTGTACATAAAGTGAATTACCTACTATATTCATATTTCAGAAGAAGATAATATGATGATGGCTTCCCAATTTACTTGTGGGATAATTTAAAGACTCAAAGCAGATACAAATATGAAAATGCTTTGAAAATATGTCTAAACAAATACAAAATATCATGATGGTTACTATTATTCTAAATCTATTGATGTGGGAACATATCTCAAAATATATTGAATCAATGTTTTATTTAATTTTTAAAAATATTATTATTATTTTAAAATATGGAACTCTTCATGAATCTGTGTTTCATCCTTGCATAGGTGCCATGCTAATTGTCTGTGTATCATCCAATTTTAGTATATGTGCACATTGTTTTATTTAATAAGGTGGTCATCCTTATAATAACTGATGTAAAGTGAAGTAAATAGAATTAGAAAAATAATATACAAGATGATTATGATTATGTAGATGGAAATAATTCAGATTAAGATACTGAATGCTGCTGATGGTGATTATTAAGCTTGTTTATGAAGAAAAGTTGAAAAAAAAATCAAACCAAAACCTCTGTTCCTTCTTGTCAGAGACAAGGAATTATGGATATAGAATAAATTATCAAACTGAATTAATTTTGGAGAATTTTGTTGATCTGCTTGTTAAAATTTCCTTTTAATTTTTGTTATGATAGATGCTTCTCTTCAGAGGGAAGAAGAGATATATTTAGAAATTATGTTGATGCCAAAACAAAAACATTTTTAAAGACATGAATTGTCATCTAAATAGGCTCTCGCTTCAATCTAACCCTGAAATAAAAAAGTACTCAATTGGTTAAAATTAAATTATCATCAGTGGAAAATGAAAAAAAAAAATCCTCAGATTTTTCTTTTGCTTCTTAGGCTGCTGAGATTTATCTTAAAGTATTCTCAACAAACATGATTAAATATATGTACAAAGCACTGTATTACTAGGGGAAAGAAAAAAAATTCGATTAAAATTTAATTAAATGCCTGTTGCATATAAAAATTGGGTATAAAAGTAAAGACAAAACACAGAAATAGATTGTCTTTAGATCAGGAGTCAGAAGATGTGGCTCTGCTGCTGACTCACTGTGTGATTATTTAAGTCATTTCAATTATCTAAATCTTAGATTCTTCATCTGTAAAATAGAGGACTTGTAATAGAAAACTTCTAAGGTGCGTTCCAGTTCCAAGTAGATAAGTCTACAGTATTACAGGTATAGCAAAGTTGCTGTTAATGGGATCAATTATCATCTCTATGCAAGTAATTCCTAGAAATTTATTTGGATGCCTGGTTTCTAGTTTTCCTAATTTAGAATTTTTCCTAAATAAATTCACACCATTAACTTCCTAGTAATAATAATTTCAAATTGATCTCCCAAAGGCATCTTAAACTCAAAATGTTTTAAATATTTCATTTTCTTTCCTTTCTCACTCCCAACCTGCATCCAAGTTCCCTATTTCTGTTGAGGATAAGATTACCTTTCTAATGAATATAGGTTTGAAATCTCAAAGTTATTCACTATTTCTCATTCTCCTTCACCCTCTATATTTAACCAATTGCCTAATTTTGTCAATTCCACCTCTTTAAAGTCTTTGACATGTTATCCTTCCCTTTCTATAACCACTGTTTTAATTTAGATTTTGAGATATTCTGACAGTTCCTTGTCTATATAATTGGAACTACTTCCTACCTAGTCTCCCTGATCCAAGTCAATCCATCTTCCACAGTCACCAAAGTAATGAACTAGGTCTGTTTTTTTTTTTTTTCATTCCCTTTTTCAATATATTTGAGTGATTCTCTGTTACCAATTTCTAAGTTGCCAATATCACCAAGCTGAGTAGTCAGCATGGGATAGGTTGAAGAGCATCCTGAAGTCAAAACTTAATTTGAAGAAAACCTTTAGAGAAATTGATACCTAAACAATAGGTATCTTAACATAAATACTTTTGACAACATAGAATAGATCACAATGGATCTAAGAAATATCTAATTCTTCTCTCCCTGACCCAGTTGTTAGCAAAATACAAGTGCTAAAAATGATTTCTCTGTGGACAAAAACAGAAGAAGAAAATAACTATTCTCAGAGAATAGATAAATAAATGTTAAATTCAAAGAAAATTTTAAATTCAAAACAAAGCATAAAAACATTCAAAGAAGATATTATTGGAACAAATTAATCTTATTGCACCAAGCAAATATAAAGGCTGAAAACAAACATGTCATTGAACTTGTCAAAAATGGCTGAAAGTGGTTTATTACTAGGTAGTGCCTATGAAAAATTTTGAGACCTAAAAGTAGAATCAGTGGTGATAAACTGGCACATGAACTTAACCAACAATATACCTACAGAAAAACATTGCACAAAAGTATATAGACAAGTATTATATATCTGTATCAAGAAATGCAGGACATTGTAATAGTGATACTGGATCAGTCATAACCATGAGAAATTACAGAAAACTTAGCCTTTTGGAACCTAGAATTAATCATAAATGCAAATTATGCAACAAAATAGTGGAAAATATTCAATATACTGATATAATTGGTAAAAGGTTTACATCGACTGGATACTTAGAAATGCTGCAATAAATATATTCCAGAAACTTGTTATCCTTTATAAACTAACAGATGGCAAATTTCTATATCATATCTGAAATATCTTTGAGAATTTGGTCAACAAACTTTTCTGAAACTAGAGTATAATTATAGCTAGGGCCATTGCTTACTCCCATACTCTGGGGAAAACATTAAAAAATAAAAAAGTTATAAAAATGTTTTAATAGCACTCATCATCAGAAATACTCATAATCTCCAAGCCACGTGGAATGAAAAGTTTTCAAAATAGAGACCCAGCAGAAAAAAAAAAAATCTATGATAACTTAATCTAAAGATGCCATCAGTGCACCTACACCAAATGAGCTTACAGATAGCTCTTATTCATTTCCTAAAACTAATCATATCATTCACTTACACAATAGTTTATAAAACATTAAGTATAAAAGCATGACAGAAAGATGCCATCTTGTTCTCAGAAAATTTGAACTCTACCAAAAAATTGAAAATAATATAGTCACAATAACAATAGAAGTAAATATTAAGGTAATGAAATTAGAGTTTGAGATGGTAGGATTTACTCTCTTTGTGATTTATATTTTGCCATTATTAGATCTTGGTGAAAATAAATGCATTGCATTTTCAATTTTTAGATTGTAGCAATATCAATCCTGTTTGCGTTTCTCAAATTCAATTTCTTTATTTCTCTTAGAGATAGAAGCAAGTAGTAAAGATAAAAATAATTTAGACATAGAAAAAGAGAAAAAGACTGGATTTATGAAATTAACATAATTAAAAATGAAAAAAAATAATATTAGAAAAATCCTATATGTACCTCTGCTCATAAAATATCACATTAGGTCTATAGGGAGCTTTCAAAAATTGATTAAGTGTATGAAGCTGGATTTGAACTTAGATCTTCCTGACTCCAGGTCTAATATTTTATCCTCTTTGGCACTTTGATGTGTCAAAAAAGTGTTGCATGATTTGGATTAGGAAATACCAAAAAAGTTTGGCCCAGGGAACAGATGACTGCATTTGACTTTGTAGACCTGGTTCAGCAACTTACGTTTGTTTGTCTTTAGACAAGTTATGTCACTTCTCTGGTTCTCAGTCTCCTATCTAGGAAATGAAGATATATTTCTAGAGGATCTCCAAAGTTATCACATCTATAATCCATAAATTAGAGGGGGTTTTCCAGCCAGATAGATAATTTTTTCAACTAGATTCACTGGTAATGACAATGTATAGACTATATATTGAAATAGTTGTTTTCCCTTCCCAGAGAATTTTTTTTTTCTGGCTGGTACATCTTAGTCCTATCATCTAGTTAAAGAATTGAAAAGAGCAGAGTCCTTTCCAGAGATGGTTTTTTCATTCAAAAATTCATAAAAGTATAATCTATGAAACTCAGGATAGGTTATAGAACAATACAGGATATCCCAAAAGCAGAGTAAAGGTAGGAACCAGCTGAACTCTCCCAATATTTCTCTACAAACAAATTTAAAATTGTACCTCAATTCTGGAGTATCAGAGCCAATAAAATATGAGGGTGAGAAATTTTTCAAGCTCAGGAAAACTTAGTACATCAGCATTAGAATTTTTCAATATCTGATTGGGGTCTGTGGGAAAAAGAAATCTGAGACAGACTGGTGAGGGCCAACCTGGAGTGCATACAGTATTACTGCCAGCAGATTTTGGAGATGCCTGTGGCATCTGTAAAGATCCCAGTCCAGAGACTGTATGGGAGTGGAGTTGTCAGACAACTGGTCAAAGAGAGAGTGTAGAAGACCCTTTGCTAGTAGTAGGCACAGCTGACACTTAATGGGAACTTAACAGACTATATACTGTTTTGAGTTGAAGTTTCAGGGTAGAAAGGAGCACTTAAGGTTGGTCATAAAGAAACAGAGTTACAGTTCCAAGGCAGAAAGAAGCATTGGGACTTGTAACTGCAGAGAAGCAGGATCCTTCTTGATTAGAAATCTGAATGCAGAACAGAAGAGCAATGAGACATCTCTCTCCAGATTGCACCATCTTAGAAATACTAAAATCTTACAGAATCCCATAACCAGAGCCAGCTTTTAAAGCTGCACCATGAAAAACTTGAAACTTGGGACAATGCTTACCCACTCCCAAGTGAGAAAAATGTAATTTTAAAATAAAATTCAAAGTCAATAAGTACATTGGGAAATTGGAAAAAAAAAAAAAAAAAAAAAAACAATTTCCCCCCAAATGACTATACAAAGCTATATAGTGACAGGGAAGATTAAGATACAAACATAGACGAGAATAATAACATGAAAATAGCTGCAACCAAAATCTCAAAAAATGCTAATTGAACATAAGTCCAGTAATTCTTGCTGGAAGAATTAAAGAAAGAGGTAAGAATAGCACCAGAAAAAAATGGGAAAAATATAAGAGTGATAAAAAAAAATTATAAAATGAGAATTTAAAGTTTGGTAGAATTGGCATAAACTACTGAAGAAAATAACATTTTAAAAACCAGAAATGGCTTAATGGCTGAAAATTGACTAAAGAAATCCTTAAAAAGCAGTAATGGTCAAGTGGAAAAAGAGGTACAAAAGTTCACTGAATAAAATAATACCTTAAAAAAGTATCTCAATAAAAAAAAAAAAAAACTGACCTAGAAACTGTATAAAGAAGCGATAAGTTTAAAAAATTGTTCATCTGCCTGAAAACTACTAATTTTTTTTTTTAAAAAGAGAATAGACATCATATTTCTAGAAAATATACTGGAAAATTGTCACAATATCATGTTTCTAGAGGACAAAATATAAAAATAATTCATTGATCATCTCCTGAAGAGATTCCAAAATGAAAATTCCCAGGAATATGATAGCAAAATCCCAGAGATTTCACAAGGAGAAAATATTACAAGAAGCAAGAAAGAAACCATTGAAATATTGTGGGTTAGTTAGTATCACAAAAGATTTAGTAGCTTCCATGTTAAAAAGGGCAGTTAAAATGAGTCTACAAAAACAGAAGTCATGGATGTGATTTGATTATGTTGGGATAATGTCAAAAATAAATGAAAAAGTAAGAAAGAGGATTTCACTGAGAGGAAGGGGAAAAAATAGAATGGGGGAAATTATCTCATAAAAATGTGTCCAGGAAGAGTTTTTATTATGGAAGGGTAAATGAGGATTGGTAAAAAGCAATGCTTGAATCTCACTCTTATTTGAACTGGTTCAAAGAAAAGAGACTATATGTACACAGTCTGTTGGGTATAGAAATTTCTTACCCAATAGAAAAATAGGAAGTAAAGAAGACAAGAGAAAGAAATATGTGTGATAAAAGAACAGTGAATTTAAAGAAGCCATAGTCAAAAGCAAAATAGACTTTTAAGGAAGGACAGGATAAAAAAGATAGAAAGGTAAGTTGAAGAAAATAGAATAAATGGAAATACATTGTAATCATAACTGTAAATATAAATGGGATGAATTCACTTATAAAATGAAAATGGCTAGCAAAATGTTTTTAAGAAAAGCATTTGAAACAGAGAGCACACATAGAGATAAACTAAGGAGAATGAATAGAATCTATTATGCTTCAGTTAAAGAGTCAAAAGTAGTAACATAATCTCAGATAAAGCAAAAGCAAAAATAGACCTAATTAAAAGATGTTATAGGTGATGAAGTTTTATTAATTTTTTGCAGCAAATTTCTCTGATAAAGATGTTTTATTTTTCCTCAAATGTACAGGTAACTGAGCCACATTCCCCAATTGATCAATTATTAAGGGATGTTAACAGGCAATTCTCAGAAGAAATGAAAGCTACCTATTATCATGTGAAATAAAGCTCCAAATTATTATAAATTAGAGAAATGCAAATTAAAACAATTCTCAGATATCATCTCATACTTATCAGAAATGAAAAAGGCTGGAAGGGATAAAGGAAAATGGGGACACTAAAGAGCTTTGGTAGAATTGTGAAATGGTCTAATCATTCTGGAAGACAATTTAAAACCATGCCCAAAGGGTGATAAAATTATATATATATTCCTTGATTCAGAAATACTACTATTGTGTTATACCCTAAAGAGATAAAAGAAAAAGAAAAAAAGTGACTTATGTGTGCAAAAATATTTATAGCAACTCTTTTTGTGATATCAAAGAATTGGAGATTGAGGGGATGCTCATCAATTGGAGAATAGTTAAACAAGTTCTGGTACATAATTGTGAAGGATTAAAATTGTCCCATAAGAAATGATTTAAGTGGGAGAATGGTTTAGAAAAACATGGCAAGACCCATATGAAGTGATGCAAAGTAAAGAGAGTAGATCAAGACATTACTGTATGTACTAAGAATATTGTAATAATGATCTACAAAGATGTCGCTATTCTGATCAGTATAATGATCCAAGGCAATTCCAAATGTGTCTCAATCAGATCAGAACCAGTCTTGAACCTGTGAGTGACCAGAGGTAAACAAAGCAGGCTAGATACAGGAGATTCAGGAATCAAACAGAAGTTTAAATTCAAAGTGAGGGAAATGGTTTGCATGCAAGGATACATGTGCCAGAACTCTCATCATAGTGGGAAGGACCCAAGGTAGTGGGGGGAGAACTCAATATTTATATCTTTGGTTATACAGTGAACTGTAGCCTTGACAATGAGAGGTAACAGTAACGATGTGACAAGTTTGGTTCACAGCAGGGCTTCATGACCAGAAATTGTTTGGAGATTTTAATATGTGTGAGATCATCCAGAACATGAGTGCGAGATATTGTTGTTGTACCAAGCTCAAGACATAGCCTGCTTGCTGGACCTTCACTTTGGAAAACAAGTTATCTTCTAATATGTTGATAGGTCTCATAATGAAAAATACTATTTATCTCGATGATCTCTGAGTGTGAAATGAGGTATAAGTTTCTCACATGCCCCCACTTTGGCTAATATAGAAGAATATTTTGCATGATTTCACACATATAATTGAGATCATTTTTTTTTTTTTTCATCTTAATGGACAAGGGAGGATTGAAAGGGAAGAAGAGTACTGGAATTCAAAATTTTAAACAATAAAAATAAATAATGATTTTTTTTTAATAAAAGACTCGTAGAGGTCATCTGTAAAACAGCAAAAGCAGATTGAAAGTCAGGGTTAGATATCCTTTTGACCCTGAGGCAGTCTAACTTTATTCAACTGACAGAGATTCAGCAAGTGTCTCTGAGAAATCAAGGAAAGCATTGAAAGTATTTTCTCTTCACCATTACCCACTCTTTTTTTGAAAGGTAAGGAACTTAAGTCTAGAGTTGTGACTTTTCCCAGCACATATAACTATTAAGTAAGAGTTAGGATTTGAATCCAAATTTTCACACCTACTTTTCTTTGCACTATGTCATGTTAGCTCTCTTAAACATTAAAGCATAGTTTGATCAATAATGTCAAAAAAACAAAAAGAGGAAAAGATAAATAAATTATTCCTTAACATAAACAACTGATTTTACTATCAGAAAGAAGAGTACCAAAGGATCTAGAAAACAGCAAAATTGAACAGTTTTTCTGTTCTAGAGGTTGAATATTATGTATATCAGAAGATCATAGCCTACCATGTTCGGACAGCTGATTAATCCTTTGAACAGTTCTGCTTCTGTGTCTAAAACCAAGGCCGGAGCTCAGCCCTGCCACTGTTGCCAAGCCACTAAAAAGGAAAACCAGACTGGGCCCTAAGCTTTCAGCACAGTGTTCCCATCCATACTGTTTACTTCTCTAAATCTTTTAACAATTAAAATACTCTCAATTAGTACACAAGCAGCTTTAGGATTTGCTATATTCTTTCAACTTCCAGTGTAACATTATTTATTTTAGCTTCAATTTCCTTTTGATGTGGTGCATGTACAGAATTCACCACAGAGCCTGTTAGAGTGTTTCCCAGTGTTCTTCTTCTTCTCTAGTTCAAGCCATTTAAAGTCACATGTTTTGCATTTGCCTTGGCTTCAGATAGGTTTTCAGCAGATAGACAGTAGAACAAACAAAAATAAACTGATTTCAGTCACAGAGCAGATGCAATGAGAGGCAAAAGTTCAATTTACACTTTTTATGTTTCTCCTCCCTTTTTTCCTAGTCCCATATATTCACTCTTTTCATTTAAGATGAGAAAAATTGCAGTGCCACTATATCAGTTTCAGCATTCTCTCTTTCTTTCTTTTTTTTTTTTTTCAGATTTCATTAGTAGTGCTGTTCCATCCCTTTAATGACAATGAAAATAAAGGGAAGAAAAAATGAATCAATATAGAAAGTGTGCAGTATGCTCAGTGCACAGATATGTTGGTAAATGTAAATGTTGGTAAATGGTAAATGAGAGCACAGGCTCTCAGTGAAAAAATATGTTCTCACAATACATGTTTAATCTGCCTCCTTATTCACACTTTCTCCATCACTTTCTTAAGCCTAGACCATCCACAAAATAATAAATTAAACCCTGATTTATAGTATTTTCCGATTTTAAGGTATTGATGTTCCCACTGAAAACTTGATAATTAGTTCTCTCAAACAAATTCCAGATAATTCCAAGGATTCCCCTTGCTTATCTTAAATACTCCTAATTAATCTTAAAAAAGCAACAAAAACATATAAACATTTGTCTAGAGCCAGATGAAGCTACTTTTAGCTATCAAAACCTGAAAGAAAATTACTTAAAGTAGCAGAGTTTTTAAAATAGTATTTTAGATCTGAAATGAGTGAAGATTATAATTGTAGCACAAAACTTCTTTTCTTCTTAGGAATTCAGCCTTAGCAATTGATTCCATACCTAGAATTTAATATACTCACTTGCAATGTTTTCACTGATATTAAAAGAAAGAAATAATAATTGTTAAAATTTAATAAAACTTTGTTTAATAATGTCCACTTAACATACATCATCTCATGTGATGTTCAGACATTCCAGTAGTATTGATGAGGTGAAGTCTAGTTTTAGGGCTCCCGGTATGGGAACCAAAAATATAACGAGGTTTAGGTTTTGGGGTTCTCTTTTGTAGGGAACCAAATGATAAGGTCTAGATTTAGGGAACCAAAATGAAATAAGGGTTTCTGGTGATCAGGGAGTTAAATGATAAGGTCTAGTGGCAGGTTTGGGTTCAGGGAACCAAATGGAGAGGTTTGGCTCCCCTGCACCTCCTTGGGATTTGGTGCAAGGGTAGGGCATTTTGTGGAATCCCCTTCTGGCAGCACAGGGATTCTCTATAAAGGAATTTACAAACCTAAATACCTAGATTGATAAAAGAGGTTTATTATAGGGATTGGGAAGTAAGGTTAGAAATTCCAATAGAGAGGCATAAAGTCTCATTAGGAAAATAGGTAAGGATAGAGAGGTTAGCACTGGAAAAGAATATTATTCCAGTGGGCAGAGGCCTCCTTGGCATAGCATGACATGTTTAAAACCTCTGCAAAGAGAGAATTTTATATTGGCTTCTTTATAATAGGAGCTTTGGCTACAAGCTGAAAGGGGCTAGAGGGTGGAGTTCCAAGTTGCTCTATCTACAAACTGGGTTTGGGCTTGAGCTGGAATTTGAGTAGAATTGAATGAGTTTCTTTAATTGAATAGGGTTGGAATTCTTTTAGCTCAGGACTAAACCAACCCCACCTAGATAACAGAATGAAACTGTTTATCTTGTTTCCTTCGGGTGGGGTCCCTCACTGAGGCAGAGTTGAAGATTTTCTTCTTCAAAAAGTTTTAGAGTTTTGGGGTCCCTTCTTCACTATGAATGTTATTATTATTATCATATTTCAAAGGTGAGGAAAAAAGTCTAAAAGAGGCAGTATGACTTGACTACTGGGGGGAGGGGAGGGCTTGAATGTGTATTTTCCCAAGTCCAAATTTAGTATTCTCACCTCTGCATCATGCTATCTTTCACCAAATAAATTGAATGCTCTTCTATGAATTAGGAAGAAAGGGAGATACTAGAACATTATTGTCAGAAATATGGTGTGCAGAAGTATGTTGCCCATAGAATTCACATTGAAAATACTCTTAAGTTGAGACTCAAGAAGAATTAATTTTTGTGATGGGATAATATCTCTCTAGGAATTATATGCCAGATACTATGTTAGCATTCAAGCCATTGTCCTAAATCTTTCCTCTCATTCTTAGCCTCCTTGTAAAATCTGCCTAAATTCACTGCCTCTACTTTTTCTGCTCTCACTCCAAAACCATTACTTTTAAACTCACCACTTGGCTGAAACTGCTTTCTCCAAAATTAACAATGTCTTAAATGATAAATGTCATAATCTTCTTCTTAGTCCTCATGCTTCTCCACCAATATGCTATATTTTACACCATTGGCTACTTTGTCCCCCTGAATAATCTCTCCTCTTTATCAACAATGAAACTAATAGGCATGAAATTAAGACAGCTCTGAGATACCACTACACAACTGTCAGACTGGCTAGAATGACAGGGAAAGATAATGCGGAATGTTGGAGGGGATGTGAGAAAACAGGGACACTAATACATTGTTGGTGGAATTGTGAATACATCCAACCATTCTGGAGAGCAATTTGGAACTATGCTCAAAAAGTTATCAAACTGTGCATATCCTTTGATCCAGCAGTGTTACTACTGGGCTTATGTCCCAAAGAGATCTTAAAAAAGGGAAAGGGACCTGTATGTGCAAGAATGTTTGTGGTAGCCCTCTTTGTAGTGGCCAGAAACTGGAAACTGAGTAAATGCCCATCAATTGGAGAATGGCTAAATAAATTGTGATATATGAATATTATGCAATATTATTGTTCAGTAAGAAATGACCAACAGGATGATTTCAGAAAAGCCTGGAGAGACTTACACAAACTGATGCTGAGTGAAATGAGCAGGACCAGGAGATCATTATACACTTCAACAACAATATTATATGATGGACGTGGCCATCTTCAGCAATGAGATGAACCAAATCAGTTCTAATGGAGCAGTAATGAACTGAAGCAGCTACACCCAGTGAAAGAACTCTGGGAAACGACTAGGAACCATTACATTGAATTCCCAATCACTATATTTTTGCCTGCCTGCATTTTTTGATTTCCTTCACAGGCTAATTGTACGACATTTCAGAGTTTGATTCTTTTTGTACAGCAAAATAACAGTTTGGACATGTATACTTATTTTGTATTTAATTTATACTTTAATATATTTAACATGTATTGGTCATCCTGCCATCTAGGGGAGAGGGTGGGAGGAAGGAGGGGAAAAATTGGCACAAAAGGTTGGCAATTGTCAATGCTGTAAAATTATCCATGCATATAACTTGTAAATAAAAAGCTATTAAAATTTTTAAAAATAAAAAATAAAAAAAAGAATAACATGAAAGTTAAAAAAAAGAGAGGAAACTAATAGGCATGGTAGTGAAATTTTAGATAATTAGATTATCTTGAGTGAAGCATTATTGTCTATGGAGTACAAACTAAGAAGAAATTTAGGTGTGGGAAGAATAGAAGGGGGTAGGATTGTTGTGAGTTGGATTGGAATAATGATTTCAGTTTTAGAAATGTTGAGGTTAAAATATCTCAAGGATATCCAGTTTGAAATGTCTGACACTACTAAGGAATTAGTGCATCAAGATTTAAGAAGAATCTTGGACTTGATACAAAACAAATAATAATATTTTAGATAATCCATCTCTCCTATTCCTACAATTGCCATCATTGTACAGTAATGCAGATGCATGGGTATACATTACTGTTCAGCAACAGCACCTTTCCTTTTTGTTCTATACAAACATTGAATGTTTGGGATCATTTGCTTCTATATGTTGGGTACCTAATCTATTCCAGTAATGAACAAATTCTATTTTTAACAAATAACAAACACAATGTAATCCAGCTTCTTTACTAACATTTTATTTAATGCTTTTGAATCAATTTCATGAGAGATAGCAGGCCGTTGCTTTCTTTGTTTTAATTCTCCCTGTTTTTTTTTTTAATCAAGGTTGTATTTGTATCACAGAAGGATTATTAAAGAATTGCTTCTTTTCCTTTTAATTTTTTTAAATAAATTATGTAATATTGGAATTAATGATTCTTTGAATGTTTGATTGATTCTGTAATTTTTTTTTAGACTAACTTGGGCATTCATTCTTAGATTGTTCAATTATTTTTTCTGGTAAAGAGATATTTAAATTCTGTGTTTTTATTTCATTAATCTAGGTATTTTATATTTTTGTAATTATTTATCCATTTCATGTAATTATTTTAAACATATTGTTGAAAAAATAATTTATAATAACATTCTTTATATGTTGATTTCTTTAAAATTCCTTTTTTCATTCCTTCATATCAACAATTATAATTGGCTTTGCTTTTACTAGTCAAATATAATTTTTGTTTTCTCTTTATTAGTTTCTTAGTAACTATATTGAGTCAATAGTTTTCACTGAAACTATATATCTTTTAATCATTATATTAAAATATTTAAATGAATCTGTAATACTTTCTCTTTGGTAATTCCTTATTTATATATAAATCATAGCCCATCTATGCCTATTCATTCTATATTACTCTTATTTAAGGCCTTCATAACTTTGCCATAATGTGATCTTACTTAAGTTCTCATTATACCACGATTGGAAATAGAAAATTTCTGTCATCCTGGCTTATCTTCTTTTTTATTTATAAATTAATAGTGTTTTTACTTTAATTCTCCTTTGCAGTTCCTTGTTTGTAATGTATAATAGTCTGTTCACATTTATTATGTGCTTCAAATGTGTGGACCATTATTTCAATTCTTTATAGGGTCAAAAATAGAACATTAGAGCTGAAAGAGACCTAAGAGAACACCATCAGTATCATTACATGTTAATCTACCTATGTTGAATAAAAAAAAAATCTTGGATTTTAGACAAGCAATCAATAAACATTAATTGTTTAGTATATGTCTGATAATGAAGAGTATTCAGGAAACCAAAAAGGAGGCAAAAACATGATTCCTGTACAGAAGGAGCTCATGTTTTAATAGTGGATACAAGATGCAAAAAATACTACATGTATACATATATACACACCTACACACAAACATATACATATTTGTATATAGCATGTAAAAGAAAGGCAATCTGAGAGAGAAGGCACTAGAAGGAATGGAAGAGGGATAACAGAGAAGAAAGACTTACTATAGCAGAATTTGAGCATATTCCTCCAGGAGATTGATCACTTCTTTTCAGGTATTTCCATTAAGCAGCCCTTTCCCATGACTCCCTTTCCCCTTCCTGCACTTGGGGGCATCTTTTACCAGTTGCTTTCTGGTCTTCATCACAATAAGGGGGGTTCAAAGACAAGAATTGTGAAAGCATTCTGGGATATGGGGTTGTGTACTATTTTCCCAGAAGGAATAACAAAATCACTATGTTGTCAGGGAGGAAACTGTGGCCAGTGATGGTGACACAGAGGAACCCAGAGTGAGAGCTCAGTGAGACATAGGCTGGTACAAAATGAAAGAGTTGGGCAAGACTATCTCAAAGATTCTTCCAACCCTAAAATTTAACCAGAATGACTTTAAAATCTACTGCATCTGAAGTTAGAGTTAATGATGAAAGAGAAAGGATAGTGGAACAAGCCAAGATCCCTAAAATTATTAAAACAGTATTACTTTCCTTGAGACCAGTGTCAAACTGAAATTATTTCAGTGGCAAGAAGACTCATATACTCCCTCCCTAATTCATAAACTTCTTTCCCTGATGCTCTTTTAAGGAGAGACAAACCTTTTTGCTAAATTATTACAGGAAAAAAAGTTTTAAAGCATAAATAACAGGAGAAGTTAACACACAGGGTTGAATAAGTTTTATTAAGTAAAATGGGCTTTTTAGAATTATGGACTTTCCTGTTTTGATAGAAAGATTTGCTTAAAAAGCAGAAACGACTGGATATCTGTAAATAGATAGGACTACATTGATGAAATGCCACTAAAGTAGAAAAAGAGTTTAGACATGCCTAAGACAAAAATTTTAACCATCATTTTGCCCATCATTTTGTCTGAGGTCTGCCTTGTTTCTCTTAATTTATTTGTATAATTCTTAAAAAAAAAAAAAAGCCTACAGAATTACTACCTGCTATTTTAAGTTTGATGCTATCTGGTTTCACATCTGTTTAAGCAGCTAGGTATATTCATTAATAGAGCCTTGGATCCAGAGTAAGGAAGACCTTTGAATCCTGACTTAAACATGTTTTAGCTGTGTGACCATGAGCAAATCAAATCACTTAAACTCTTATAACTTCAGTTTCCTCATATGTAAAATGAAGTTAATATTACCTACCTCCTAGGGATCTTCTTGGGTAGCTAGATTATGTAGTGAAGAGAGCACTAGATCTGGAATCAGAAAGACTAGAGTTCAGATCTAATCTATGACACTCACTAACTCTAAATGTGAGTAAATCATTTAACCCTTGCCTGTATAAAACTGAATTAAGGAAATGACAAACTATCTCAGTATCTTTGCCAAGAAAATCCTATGGGCAGTTTGTCTCCATGGTTATTAAGAATAAAATACAACTGAACAACAAAAACTTAGAATTTTTGTGAGGATAAAGTGCAATTATATTTATTAAATGTTTTGCAGAATTAAACATGTTATACATATTATATTTTATTAGTATTCTTGTATAATGTAGAAAAATAGTTCTTTATAAAGTTGAAGTGTTTGATATCTTCATTTGTGGGAAAGTCATGAAAAAGATTTCTGTCTTTCAAGTCTGTGATTTGTCCTTTCAGGAATATTTCTTTTCATTTATATATTTTAGGTATATTCATATATGATATTGATATTTGAAGTATTTAAACATCACAACAGATTTTTTTTGAAATTAGCTTTCTGTATTATTTCAGCATAAAGTCAAGAAAACTGGAATAGCCAGCTAAAAGGCTCCTTGAGATGGATTAGATGACCTCCCAAAATATAGAAACAAAATTCAATTACTTTAAGAACAGAAGCAAGATTCATATTGCTTTGAATCCTTCTGCATTCAAACCTCTGGCTCTATAATATTAGAAAATTCCCTGATGCATTCTTTATGCCAAACCATCTGGATGACAAGAAAAAAAAATCAATCAGTCCTCCAGATGTTTTGTCTACATAGAGTCAAACACTCACATTTCCAAATATTTATAGAACTTCTAAAAATCAATCAATCAATAAATTAACAATCATTTATTAAGTGCTTACTATATTCCAGATTCCAAAGTGCTAGAGATACAAAGACAAAAACTAAATTATATCTGCCTTCAAGAAATTTACACTATAATGGGAAGACTGCTTGTAAATAATTGGATAAATGTAAGAAAATAAAAAAAGTAGAAAGAAAGGAAAGCTTGGTAAAATCTTGGAAGGCAATACTCACTTGATAAAGGAGAGCAATGATGGTCTTCTGCAGAAGGTAACATTTGAGCTGGGTTTTAAAAATTACCAGGGATTACAAATGGCAAAGATGAGGAGTGAGAGACAAAAAATAGCCAGGACAAGGGCATACTAACAGGAGATTTTATGTCATAAAAAGAATAGTAAGCAAGTCAGTATAGCTGTACTTATGAAGAACATAAAGTATAAGAATAGTGGAAAGACAGAAGTATTTGAGTTGTGAAAAAGGTAGAAGCCAATCATAGTATTCTATGTTTGATCCCATTGATAACAGGGGTAACAGGGACCAACTGTAGTTTTCATGAGCAGAGCCTCAGGAATGACAAGGTCACAATTAAGCTTTAGAAAAATCATTTTGGAAGTAATATGAAGGTTCTATTGAAGCAGAAAGATATTTGAAGCAGGGAAGCAACTGGAAGTCTACTGCAATAACCTAGGTAAGAGAAAATGAGAGATTGAATTAGGCTTGTGACTGGGTAAGTGGAGGGAAAGAGACATGGTGGACATAAGTTGTCAAAGTAGAAATGACAAGATCTGGTAGCTAATTAGATTTGTGGAATGAAATGGAGGATTTGAGGCTAACAGTGATATTGAAAGTCTGCGTGACTGGGAGGATAGTAGTACTCTCAAAAGTAATAGAGAAGTTTGGAGGAAGAGAAAGGTTAAGGGAAAGTAAAATGAATTCCTTTTTGGACAGATTGAATTGGAGATCCCTATACATCATCCAGTTTGAAATTATTAATAGGCAGTTGGAGATGCAATAGTGAAATTCAGAAAGGAGACCAAGCCTCAGGAATATGCTGAACTCAGCTTGAACTGGCTTTCAGGGTGATTATTAAATTTTTAATGTTGAATCTTTACTCAGAATACAGCAAATGCTATAGATCAGGCCTTGATTTGTTCTTTTATTAATTATCTAAACTTGAAAAAGTGGTGAGAAAATAATAATATATATTAAACTTAAAACTTATTATGCATACATTCCCCACCTCCACTCCTGAGATGGTTATGCAGCACTGCTACTGTTAGATATAAACATGAAATCATTAGTATAAAGATCATAATTGCACCTACATGAGCTGATGAGATCATCAAGAAAGGGAATATGGAGAAAAAAAAAAAAGGTCCAGGCTGAGTTTTTGAACATATTTAGAATTAAGGGGTGCTGTAAGGATTGAATCAAAAAAGTGCCTGACAAGATGCGGTCTGAGAGTAAAAGGAGAACCAAGAAAAGGTAATATCTTAAAAACTAGGGAGGAGAGAATATCTATTAGGAGAAGATGATCAATGGTGCCAAAGGCAGTATTTAGGCAGAGAACTGAAAAAAGGCCATTACTTTTGAAAGAAAAGAGATCATTTTGGACATGGTCCTTTTCAACAATGAGATGAACCAAATCAGTTCCAAAAGAGCAGTAATGAACTGAACCAGCTACACCCAGCGAAAGAACTCTGGGAGATGACTGTGAACAACTACATAGAATTCCCAATCCCTCTATTTTTGCCTGCCTGCATTTTTTATTTCCTTCACAGGATAATTGTACACTATTTCAAAATCCAATTCTTTTTGTACAGCAAAATAACTGTATGGACATGTATACATATATTGTATTTAACTTATACTTTAACATATTTAACATGTATTGGTCAACCTGCCATCTGGGGGAAGGGGGGGGGGAAGGAGGGAAAAAGTTGGTACAAAAGGTTTTGCAATTGTCAATGCTGAAAAATTACCCATGCATTTATCTTGTAAATAAAAAGCTATAATAAAAAAAAAAAGAAAAGAAAAGAGATCGATCATTTTAGTGATAAAGTCAGAACTCAGATTGCAAAATGCCTGGGGAGAGGAATAAAGGAAGGGGAAGTGGAAACATTGATTCAAGAAAACCTAAACTTTGAGTTTAGGTAAGAGAAGAAGAGCTTATGGAAGAAAAGTAGCAGGATGATTCAATCAAATGAGGAATTTTTTTTTTTTTTTTTTTTTTTTTTTTTGAGGAATGGAAGAATATGGATCTCTGTAGAAAGTATGGAAAGAACCAGTATAAAGAAGATGAGAGAGAATTTCAGATTATAGACACAGTTGGAAACAATTTTCTGGGGAATAGGGAAAGGGATGGAATCAAGGGGAGAAGTACAGGGTTGACTTCGACAGAGACAGGAATGAAGAAAAAAGAAAGTGATCGACATCGGAAAGGATATGGAAATACGCGTACAATATTGCTGGAATTTTGAATTCATCAAGTTTGGATATTAATTTGCAATTATACAAGAAAAGTAACTAAACTATTTTATATATCCTGTGACAAAGAGATCCCATTATTTGGCTCTTCAGAGCCCCAAGGAAATCAAGGATAGCAATAAAGATATAGAATGTCCTCAGTCATTAATATTTCTCATTGTGATAGAAATAAAGAGCAAAGAAAGTGAAATTGTGGAATATCTGAAAGAAAAAAAGCCCTAAGGTATATGAATACAATGCATCAGTATTATTTAATAAGAAATAAACAATATGAGAAATTCAGGGAAATATGGGAAAACTTGTATGAACATAATGAAATTTAAAAAAACAGAAAAGAATGACATACACACAATTACAACTATATAAATAAAATTATTATTAAAAGGAAGCTGAACTCCATGTAATTAAAAAGTCAATCATAATCTCAGAGAAGAAATAACAAAAAAAAATCTCTCTACTCAGAGCAGTAGAGTGAGATACTACTAATATAGAAAATAGCATGCATTGATAGATGCTATTGTTGTGGCAGGTGTTTTTGTTTACTTGTTTTTCTTTGTTATAAAAGAGAAGTTGGTTTGGAAGGAAAGGAAAAGGAGAATATTTCTTTTTTCCAGAAATAATTGTTATATAAAACTAAAAATCATCAATTAGGATAAATTACATTTAAAAACAATTTCCGTGATTTAATAGACCAATTTTATTCTATATTTATGGTACAATAGAACAAGCACTGGATTTAGGAGATGGGAGAAGGCAATAAGAACTTATATAGCATTTACTATGTGCTAATCTCTTTACAAATATTATCTTAATTGGTCCTTACAATAACTTTGCAAGATAAGTATTGTTATTATTCCTGTTTTACATTTGAGGAACCTGAGGCAAACTGTGGTGAGCTAACTTATTCAGGATCACATAAATATTAAGTGTCTGAGGCCTGATTTGAATTCATGTGCTTCTGACTCCAAGTCCAGCATTCTATTCTCTGCATCACCCAATTATTTTCTACCTGTGAGATAGTGGATAAGTTTCTTAATTTCTCCAGATTTTATTTTGGCCATTTATATGCTGCCCAACAATTGTTGCTATAGAGTATAGGTTGGAAGAGGAAAAAGTCCTCACCTCCATAGAAGAGTAAGTATAATTATTTCTCTCTAAGCATGTTTGTTTCTCTTCTGGCTATTGATAATTTTGATGAGATCCAAGAGAGCAATTAGCACCAAATGATGAGGTTCAGTCAGAAATTACAAGTGAAGAATTCATAATGGTTTCCTCCTTGCCAAAATGTACATTTATTTATGAGAAGAGGTTATAGACAAAATGAAGAAATACAAAAGACATCAGAAATGGTAAATAGAAAATTAGAGTCAGGAGATCATATAATCAGCAAGGAAAGTGGTTTTAACAATTAATAATGGAAAAGACAAGTTACCCCAGGAGAACCAGTAATACTGGTTCATAAAAGTTTTAATCTATGGCAAAAGGTTTACTACCATTTGTCCTCCTTTTTCTTCAAAGTTATAAAAAACTGAAAATGCAAATTACAAATAAATTTCTTAATATGCTCTAACTCCCTACCCTCAGTGAAATCACTGATTACCAAATAGTGCCAAAGTAATGATTTTTTTAACTAATCAAATTTGATGTAGTCAATTCAAAAATTCTTCTTCATTAGCCCATCCATGATTTCTATTAAAAAAGTACAATAAAATATATTAGTTTTATCTAGAACTGTCATTAAAATAAAGGAATCAATAAGCAAACTTAAAGGATCAAGAAAACAGTAGTAATCATTGCTGATTATGTGCAGGAATCAGTAAAATATAGAAGAGACATGCAGGAAGAGAAGAAATTTCCTATTATTCCAGGGGCTTTACTGCATAGGTATAGATCTCTTACTCAGTGCTGAGTGTTGAGTAGGGAGTCAAAAAAAAGAAGACAAATCATGACAAATGTTAGAATGAATTTCCTACAAAGTATATCCTATTTGCTTTTACAGCTATTACTCTTACTTCCTTATCCATTTTCTTCTACTCTTTTTCTGCCTCAGTCGCTGAAGAATTTCTAAAAATTTCACTGTGGTAGAAATGTCACCCTCACTTTCAAACACATGATAGCATGATTTCTTCCTGAGCTATGAAGAAACATATCCTCAAAAATCTTCACATAATCCTTACAAAAATCTTTAGTAATTTAACCCCCTCATGAGATAACCAGGACAAATCTTGCTTTCTAACTCTAAATCATATGTATTCCTTAATTTTTGTTGCTCCAAACTCATTTAATGGTGATTATCTATTTGTGGAGGAAATATGAAGACCCTGGAAATTTCTGTCCCATACCACCATCTTCCCAGAATGCATCTCTCCTCTTTCCAATTTATCTTTAAGGTTAACAATTTCTAGGGGAAAATATATAAGGGAATAATTGATTATTTTCACATTTCTTTAATATAATGTTTTGCGTAGACAGTCTGTGTTTTTGATTCAGTAAAATGTGCCTTGCAACAATAAGTTGTATTTCCATTGGACAAATGGGATTATATACTATTGGTCATATGTTAACATTATGTAAGAGTTAAAATCAGGTTAAAATATATGGCAAATTAAAAAGGATTTCATTAGAATAACAAGGGTTCCTCATGAAAGGTTACAGAATCCTTTAGGCTTAATTTTGATATATGATCTCCTTAGAATGCTACCTGAGACTTGAAGTATATTGGGTAAGTGATTCAATATCTCCTTAAAACCAGTGTTCATAAAGCTTTACTACTTTTTTCTCTACTAGAAAGATAAGGGACATAGCAGTTTAATTTTTTTTTTTAAAGCACTTAAACAATATAGCTAGGAAATGCCAATTTTTCCATACACTGAATGGTATAATGGTCCTGTGGACCACTACATGTGGTCCACTATGTGGACCATACTACATATGTGCCCAAGAAGTACATATGATCTGGGAACACACATGGATGGAGTACATACATTAAAATTGATACGGGTATGAAACATGTGAAAGGGCACACTTCTTAGATTCAACTATGGCCAGGGAGCTGTGAAGACTAGGTATATTCATAGCTCTATAAATGGCTAGGACATCTTGTGACTCATCCTCCAGAGTTGCCTCTGTTACTATTTCTAGAGTAGGTGCTTTCTCTGCTGAACTAGGATCCTCTGCTAGTACCTGTTAATCTTTCCACTGTGAGACCTCTTCTATGATAAGGTCAGCGATCCACTAGCTTTTGAACTTAATTTCAGGGCCATCTTTAGCTCTTTGCAAAAAAACCATTATTTGGCCTGTTAGTTTTAAAAGCCCTTGAGTATTTTAAAATATCTTTTGAATTCTTTTTTCTACCACTACTCAATCTTTTGGTTCAAATTGTTTTGAAATGTAGTTAGCAATTTCTTTTTACTCTCACCAAATTGCAGGTTTATTTTTATTTTTTTATTCCCCTTCAAATTATCACAGATTGGCTTTAGCAAAATTACAATGCAGCTGGATAGTGCTGGGGGAAGAGATTTATTTAAACTTTCCCATAATGCTCATGAGTAAAAGGTAAATCAACTTACAAACAAGACTGAAATAAGCCAGCTGGAGATATTCTTCTTTTTTTTATCACCAAGAACTACAACTATTATGACACATATTTTAGAGAATATATAGAAAACAAGTCATATGTGACTTTGGACAAATCATTTTCTCTCCCTGGGCCACCATTTCAGCATTTGTAAAAATAGAGGTGTCAGACTGGTTTAGGTCACTTCCATTTCTAACATTCTCTAATTCTATGATTCCCTAAACTAGAACAGATTCTCTCAATGACCATTTTTAAAGGCTTAGGAACTTGCTTCTGTCAATTGATTTTTTCCCCCCTGGACTCGAGTGCCAAATCTTTCTTTTTTTTCTCTCCCCTTTTCTTTTTTCAAAGAGAACATTATTCCCCGAGTGATACAATATTTCTCAGGCTCTTTCACAGCTGTAATTATTTATCACATGAAAAACCCCAAACCAAAACAGTGACATATCCCTTGTAAAGTATTCACAAGCTTTTCAACCAACATTAAAAGTGGAAAATTCATGGTTTCTGGTAAGGGAGCATTCGCAATGATTAAATACAATTCTATGAAGTTCAAGGGGTGAAAGGAGTATTACATCATTATCAAAGCTGGATTATGTTCCTTCCAATAATGGGCAACAAGAAGACCTGCTTTGGCCTTGCTCTGCATGTGGAAATCCCTGGAACAACAATGGAAACTGTGTATAAAGACTTAAACTGCGAAAACTTTATTTATTTGCTTGCTTATTTATTCATTCATTCATTCACTTATTTGTTGTTTGATTTACGAAAGCTTCCTGAACCTATTGGGACATGCATATAACTTGAAAAATACTAATAAATATAAATCTCACCATTTTCCAACCTCCCAGTCAAAATTTTCCATATCAATCACACCAAAATATGAATGCAACTCAGAGTATTAATAAAAATTATGTTCCCTTTAGTTTTGAAGAGAGTTACATTTGTTAACACATTTACCTCTCTGTTCCTATTCCAGAAAAACTCAGGTTCCCTCTTTTTTGTTTGTTGTTGTTGGGTTTATTTTTTTGGACAATTATTTTTGTACTTCCAGAGGCTTGTTGTCCTGTTAAGGATTAGAGAGCTCCTTGGATAGAAGAGCATATATAGACACAGAACCAGAATGGATCATTAACAGCATTAAGTCCAAGCCTAAATATATAGCAGAGAAAACAAAGGTTCAGAAATATTTAAGTGACTTGCCCAGTTTCATTCAAATAGGGATTGGATCAAGTGTTGTTATCTTCTGCATACAAATGTGTTGGATTAGGCACTAGAATGAAATGCATTGACATATCCAATATTAAATTGACTTGATTATCTCTGTGAGTTTCTTAATTACTTCAAAGAAAATCCAGAAATATGCCAGGTATCCCTTGAGCCTTAGTGATTATAGTTTAAAACCATAAGCATTTTGGAGCATGACTCTCTCTGCACACACATACATACACACACACATACACACACACACATATATATACACAGGTAGATGTGTATATACATACATACATATACATGTTTTGTGTACACACTTGCATGTATATGTGTACATGCAAGTGTATAACAAAACATGTATGTAATAAATATATTCCTATACATATATTGATATGTTTTGCCATATATAATATATCTGCATATATTATAGACACTACATATAGTATAGCATCTATATATTACTATCTATATGTGTAAATTCATATTATAGATGCACATATACATATATGTGCAATATGTGTATATATGCATATATATACACAAGAATGCATATATGTGCATTGATATTAACTACATAGTCATCTTTCATTTCCTAAATTTGAGAAGCAAAGATGAAGGTTGACCTTAAAAATAAAAAATTTCTAGTGCTACATAAGTGTTCAAAAAAGAAATTAAGAAAAAAAAAGATTCTCCTTTCTGAGTCAGAATTAAACTGGATTTGATATTTTGATCTTAAATAGAAGAAAAAAGAAAAAGAAAACAAACCTTATTTTATTCAGTAAATTTGTTTCCTATAGCATACTAGGTAGAATAGGTAGAAGAATTTCTAAAAATCAGAATGGGTACTTTTATATTGAAATATGATGTCCCCAGGATAATCTAACAGGTAAGAGTATATATAGTATATTCATTGAAGTTTAGTGTGTCCCATGATTTCACTAAAATTGGGAAACCCCAGACAAAGAAAATTTCTTCTAATATAGGTTATTAACTTCCTTTCTATTTATAATATCAAACAGATGCCTTAAAATGAGAGGTTAGGTGACTTACCTTGGACACAGAGTCATCATGATTCAAAGTTGGAATTCAAAGTTACGTATAGCTGACTTCAAGGCTAGCTCTATGGAGAAAGCTGCAAGTAGATGTATGGCCTCAGATAAAACAAGGGAAGACCTTAATTTAGAAAGGCCAAGATCACCAACTGCCTCTTGTGCTATGATCAGTCATTTTGACTATAGTGTGGCCACTGGACTTTGGTGGCTGGGGGAGGGAGGGAGGGAGGTTGATGACTTTGCACAGCTCTGTCTCACTCAAATTTCAAGTCACAAGCAAGTCAAGACATTGCTCCTGATGGTACTGGTTCTCTTTGAAAATGAAGGATGAAGAAGATGGGTTAATCCATAGAGAAGCCATGCGGCACAGTGAGAACCCCAAATAGAAGTTCTTTTGTCCACTTCAGTATAATAATTGATTATATTATACATAATTATAACAATTATAATTACATATAATATATAAAATATAATAATTATAATAGTAATAAAATATATAAGTATAAGTATAATATTATAATAATAGCTGGCATTATATAATATGATAAGGTTTTTGAAGTACTTTACAAATGATATTTCATCTTTCCCTACAAAATTCTTGGAGATAGGTGCTATTATTTTGCTCATTTTATAGTTGAAGAAACTGAAATAGATACTGTTTAAGTGACATGTACATGTTTACAGAGCTACTAAGTGTCTAAGTCAAATTTAAACTCAGATCTCCCTAACTTCAGTGTCAGCACACTATCCAGTCACCTACCTCTAGTGTAGAAACAGTATTATCTTCTCTGCTTTGTTCATTATATTTGTTCATCAAATCTGCTTTTCCTTATTATATCCAATGTGTCTTCCAGGTTAGATATTGCATCTGTTATTCCAGGGATATTGTTAGGCATAGGACATATGGCATAGGACACTGATGAGGGGTTCAAAATTTTCCACTCTTCTAAATCTGTCATCCTTTTCTGGTTAAAGAGTTGGGGAATGGAAAAGAGATTAAGGTGTTTTCTTCCCCTCAAGAAATACCTTCTGAATCCCTTAGTCAGAGGCCTCTACAACCAAACTGCTAGATGTTAAAAGGGGCCAGGGTTTCAAACTGGCTTATTGTTTTATATGAAACATGATTGGAATCAAGTTTTCTTAACTAGTTCAGACTAATTTCCTGTGCATTCTATTTTCTCCAATAGTCATCAAGGCTTCTAAATTAATCAAGGATTTTTCATACTTATTCTAAAACTTGTTTAATTCTTTTATTCAAGTATTTAGTTGTTGTTTACTCTAGCTAATTGAATCAGTAGAAGTATTTTCACCTATTTAAAGTATCAGATTTAATTGGGATAAGCTAATTAATAAGTTAACTCTTAACACATGATTTCATTTGAATTTCAAGGAAATTCTCATTTTCAGATGAGGAAATTAAGGCTGAAAAGTTTACTGATTTATTCATGGTTAGTCAGTTAAGGAGTTAACATAATAATAATGCAAAGAACATTGATTTTGGAGCCAAAGGATTGTGGTTTAACTTTGAACATTTATTTTCTGTGTCCTTAGGCAAGTCATATTATCCGTATGTACCTCAATTTCTTCACATGTGTATGAGAGTTGGATTACATAATTTCTCAGTTCAGTTCAATCTACAGATTTATAATACTCTTGTGATCATCAACCTATGGGTGTCATATCTTACTGAATCCATACCTAATACTGCATCTACATACGTTTTTTTTTTTCCCCCTACCCTTAGAGTTCTTACTTCTTTTAATAAAATTTTAAAAAATGTTCCTGCTTCTGAAACTGAATTTTCTAGCTAAATAAAATTTTAAAAATTAAGGTGTTTGATGACCTTGGATATGTCACTAAACCCTAATTACTAAACTAAAGAGAGGAAAACTGAGCTAGTATTATTAGCAACTTCTAGTTCTGCCACTCTGCTTTTCTATGATGTAGGGAAGCAATATACAATTTCTTGAGTTGACACTTGTCCAAGAAACCAGTGTCCTAAGTATTTCTTCTTTTGAAAATGAGTAGATGTTCAATGATTCTCAATTTCTATTTCAGATGGAAACAGCAAGAGATGTCTCCTATTGGGCTAGGGCAAACAATAAATTTTTCTGATTGAAGAGGAAAATATCGGGATCCTTGAACAATGATCTGAAGGATATTCATACCAATATATAGCATTTTCAAATGTAAATATAACAAGATTAGCATTATAATCCTGCAGAATAGGTTTTTGGCTCTTCAACATGAAATTTTTCTGTTGTAGAGATGATTGAAGAGTTTTAATAGCCTCTCCTGTTTCTCATAGCTCCTGGAAGCTTTAATTTATCCTACAAAGAACTTTTGATATCTCTTTAAAAAAAGATATCATATGAGTTATGCTAAATATGTTAAGAAATGATCTAGTGTTTAAAATTTTATCTACACATGAATCAATTGATAATGATCTTGTTTCTAGCAAATGTCATTCTGATCTCCTGCTATGTAGAAAGGAACCTACCCAGGTGAGGAAGCTAACTATATGGGAGGATATAATTTGTTCAGTATCATTTGTAAATACATTGAATCGTATGAGAATGGGAAAGTAGTACCTGGGTATGGAGGAAAGGGAAAAGCCTAAATTCAACTTAAGGAAACTGATTAGCATTACAACTCTTTCTACAGAGTGTTTTCATAATATGTCTTTTTTATTCTGTGGAATAACATTGATGCCATAAGATTTATTCATATTGGAACTAAATCAAATGTGAATTCCAGAAACACAAAATAAATAAAGTCATTTCTTCCTATCTTACCATCATTGAGCCCTAGGAGTATCCCAACCTTCTGATAGACTATGTCAACAGAATGTAAGGTGCAACAGGTCCTAAAAAGCTAAAAAGGCTTTGAATATAGTACACAGACTGAAGGGACCATATACCCTCCATTTGAACATTATATATATAATATTTATATGTATATACAATAATATTCCTAAATAATATTCTTATATAATTTATTATGTTACATATGATATATGTATGTATGTATATATATATATATATATATATATATATATATATATATATATCATGCATATATATTTGTTGTGGAAATTCATTAAGTTCTGTCAATGAATGGAAGAGTTTATACCAGTGGGAAAAATGCCCACATTGATAAAATAATGAACTTTTTCAAGTACAATTAAAAGTTTTCAGATATTTGGGATGAACTTTTCCTCATCTGGTTATTCCTTCTTTATAAATGTAGTTTTTTTTTTTAAAATCATATCATACAACTCCAACGTCACCACCCTTTTCTGATTTTAAAAGTAATTCTAATGTGCCAAGCAAAATTTGACTATGGAAAATTCCCTTTGCTTTTCTGTTCCCATCTTTTTTATCTTACTCTGGTTGACAGTGCTTTGGAATAGCTGATTTTTTTTCCACATTGTAAACTTTCTTAGACATCATTAGGATTCTTTCTTTTTATTAAAAGTATAAATGTAATTTGCAGACTAAATATTTACATATTCTACTTACTTTTTAAAACTGATTCTATCTTCTGCCAAAATTGAAATTACTTTGAGTTCTCATTTTTCATGTGCTGATAGAAAGCATTTAACACATTCTTTGCCATTGCCTATCCTAATGGAGAACATTATATTATTATTAAGAAAAAGCATAAACAAAGCAAAGATGAAAGAAAATATCTCTCTAGCTGACTTGCTTTTGATAAAAAATAAATTACTTTTCAATCTGTTTTTAATAGACTAAATTGCATCATATTGACCTAAATACAAGTGACTTCTAAATCTGGGTAATTAATATTTTAGGGGGAGGAGGAGGATAATACCAAAATGGAGGCAAAAAAGAGATGAGGGAAGATGAAGATATCCATGGAGCTAAGTTTTTAAAGTTCAGAAAATCAGGAGCAGAACTGGAAAGGAAATAATGGTTGATTAGTCTTAGTTTCTCTGCAAAATTATGGTCTTGGAAGGAATTTACCGAGAGAAAATGGGAACTGACTTGGCAGAGAGAAATTTCAGAATTAGGATGTTTCTGGGATAGTTGAATGCTCCAAGGTAAGCAGGCCCCTGATGTCAAGGAAAATTCTAGAATAAGATTGTAGCTGAGAGAGAGTTTTGAAGCCTAGAAAGTCAGGAAAAGAGTCAAGTCTCTTCTAAAAATAAAGAATATAAATGTTTATACTAAAATAATTATATGTAATTATTAAATTAACATATATATATTTAAAACTTTATTGCATGTATCAAGTCAATTTAATTCAATAAATATTTACTGAGCACCTACTATGTACAAGACATTTTCCTAAAGGATAGGGATCCCAATAAGAAAAAGAAAACCCTTGCCCTCAAGTTGCTCTCTGTTGTTATCTGTCTTTGGTCTTGTGGAGGACCAAAATGATATCATAATGTCATGATCAATGTACTTAGATCTAGCTGTGTTGATCAGATTAATATGAGCTCAGAAGATTCTACTACAGGTTGAGCATGCTGGCCATATGATTATTTGTGGGGGAGATGCTTCTAAATTTGTTCACACCTTTTTTTTAAACTTTGTCAATTCTGCTTTGCTCATAGAGCACAGCACCTTGATAAGCCTGTATCAAAGCCTGTGAAAGATTCTTTTAGGTCATACAATTAATATCAAAGTTTTTTTTTTTTAATTTATTTGTTTAAAACTTAGATTCCCAAATACAATACGCATAGATGATGGATAGATAGATAGATAGATAGATAGATATGTGTGTATATATTCCCCTCTTTAACCTATTCTCCATGAAATTAGGATTCAAGAACTACCAACTCTTTTCGCCCATCAAAGTCCTCTGTGTCCATTCTTGCTTTTGTATCTCATTCATATAACATAATTATTCTTTTGCTTTTTCCTACATGGTTTTGCTTTTAGAATCACATTGTACTCTAGTTGGTTGACTTTCTTAATCTAATCTTGTTTTTCTTGGATTGTTCTTATTTTTTTAAGTTTTTTTTCCCCTCAATTTCTCTCATTTAATATTTTTTTTTTGAGTTTTTCCATGAATTTGTTTTTGGGTAGGTGATCATTTAACATTATGCTTTGGAGTAGAAGAGACCTCTTTTTCCTTCATATTTCAGTATCCTCCACTGAAGATGAAACACAGTTTCCCCTATTCTTTCTCCTTTCTCCTTTGCCTGCTCATTTTATTGCAGATTGCTGGTGTGACCACCGTTAGTTCTGGGGTATGGGAAATGGTGCCTCTGGCCTCAGATGCTCCATCAGTTCTGCTCTCTGCCCTGAAACCCAAAACCAAGATCTCTACTCTCCTTTAAGTGCCTGCACCCAATAGTCTTGCTGCCACACTGCCTCTGCACTCACTGAGTATATGCTGGTTCCTTTCTTGCCCAAGTCTATATGTCAGTAGCATAACTGGACCTAATTCCTTATCAGCAGAGGTTCTGTCTCACTTCCTTAAATGAGACACTTTTCTGGAAAGTGATAATTCCTGTGGCTAGGGCTGAGGCTACCTTTCAACCCACCTACCCCCAGGCATTTCCACTTACAATTTCAGCAGAACTAGCCTGGAGTATTTTTACACTTCATGGGGACCATACGTCTTTCTTGCTATCTTTTTAGAATCTTCTAGGATTATCTAAGGAGGACCCCAACTTTTATTTTTTACCATTCTGTGTTTACTCCAATGTGATGACTGCGTATTTTAACATCAGCCTGAGTCAGGAATTCAGGTTAAGGGAAAATCTTCTATCTTTATTCTCAGGAGAGGTGAAGAAGGATCAGAGGTGAAGGGGGATAGGAGGTGAAGAGGGGATCACGATCGCAATGTGTGCAGCTGCAACAGGAAGCCAGCCAGCAGTCTCTCCCCGCCTCTCTTCCTGCCCCTCTGCCTCCACCCACCAAAATAGTCATTTCCTATACAACACATCAGGACTTGCACAAAGAGTGGGCGGGGCCATTCTTTCTCCAAGCATATATATTAATAGAGTATGATCCAATTACTATTTACCCTCACATGCTTGGGACCTCAGTGCATCAATTCGAGCTTCAGCCCATTACACTCCAAGGCATAATTTTGTCTTGTTTGACTTAAGATGTCATGGAGACATCTTTTATATAGTTAAAACTAGGCTCAACTGCAGATGAAAATAAATATTTCTTATTTATTCTATCATGTTACCCTCTCTGGTTTCATTACTTTTGCCATTATTCTTTTAGTAAAAGTTTAATTTTAAGCTGTTATAAAAGAAATATTTGTGAACAAAAGAAAAAATATATACAAAAATATATATTTGCACTAATATGGTGATTTTCAGCAATTTGTAATGAGATTATCAAAGTCAACTCAAATTAGAAAAATATATCCATGTTTTAAAAATATTTTATTCATATATTTTGTTTTGTCATATTAGTCAATTTTCAACAAACACCAGCAAGGTACTTTCATGATAAAATAGTTAAATTCATTTAATATGGCCATTTTGACTTTTAGCTCATGCAACTTTACATATTTATAATTTAGTATTTTTTGACAGAAAGAAAATGTATTGCAACCTCAATAATCTAGAACAAACTTTGGCCATTTTCTTTGCCCTGTTCACATTATGTTCAATTGTATATGACAGACACTGTGTACATATTATTTTGGTATAACCTTATTCCTTCTGTATTAATTTGTTCAGGTATTCTGAATTCTTCATATGGGTAATTTCTTAGAACATAATATTCCAATTGTTAAAAAGCATAATCACTTCAATTATATTCCAGTCATTAACTAAATAATTTTTCTAAACTTTGGCTATTATAAATAATACTTCTATGCATATTTAAATATGCATATGGGAATTTGGGGATATAAACCCAGTAGTAGATCATCAAGATTAAAGGGTTAGAATAATTAGCTATTTCTTTTATCATATTATTAATTACTTTCCAAAATAGGTAGAAGAATCTAAATTTCTACCAGAAATAAATTAGTTTGCCTGTCTTTCCATGCTGTTTACAACATTGACTACATCTTTTAACATATTTGAAAATTTAATGAGATTGAGGTGTTATGTCAGATATTCATTAATTTAGATTTCTCATATTTAGAATGTTTGTGGCAGCTCTCTTTGTAATGTCCAGAAACTGGAAACTGAGTGGATGCCCATCAATTGGAGAATTGCTGAATAAATTGTGGTATATGAATATTATGGAATATTGTTTTTTGGTAAGAAATGACCAATAGGATGATTTCAGAAAGGCTTGGAGAGACTTACATGAACTGATGCTGAGTGAAATGAGCAGGACCAGAAGATCATTATATACTTCAACAACAATACTATATGATGATCAATTCTGATGGACCTGGCCATCTTCAGCAATGAGATGAACCAAATCAGTTCCAATGGAGCAGTAATGAACTGACCTAGCTACACCCAGTGAAAGGACTCTGGGAGATGACCATTACATAGAATTTCCAATTCCTATGTTTTTGTCCTCCTGCATTTTTGATTTCCTTCACAGGCTAATTGTACACTATTTCAGAGTCCGATTCTTTTTGTACAGCAAAATAAAAGTTTGGACATGTATACTTATATTGTATTTAATTTATACTTTTAACATATTTAATATATATTGGTCATCCTGCCACCTAGGGGAGGGGGTAAGGGGAAGGAGGGGAAAAATTGGAACAAAAGGTTTGGCAATTGTCAATGCTATGAAATTACCCATGCATATAACTTGTAAATAAAAAGCTATTTAAAAAAATGATGTTCCTTTGATTTTTCTACCTTCCTTCTCCTTATTTTTAATGTTGTCATTTTAATTATTTGTTTTTTTTTTCTTTCAATTCTGTTCATGAAAGGCAATGGACTTAAAGATAAACCTGTCAATCATCTTGTCAGAAGAGCTTTAATAGTTTGGTTTTATTTTTTTTAATTGAATAACATCATACAATTTAGTTTTAGACATACTCTAGTTAAGATTGTACATATTAATCTTCTTTGGCAATAAAGTCATTGTTAGGCCATTATAATGCATTTTAACTAATCCAAAATGAAATGTTGGAAAATTCTGCTATATAATCTTTTAGGAGTTAATTCTTTGTAATCTTGTACATATTAAATCATTAAATAATTTAATATTGTGTTTTTTCTGAAGGTAATTAACTCCAAACTTTCATGAGGGGTTGTATCCCAGTGAGAGTGAGAGTTGGGTGGGAAGTAGACACCAAAGGTGGATGAACAGCCTGAAAAAGTACTAGGAAAGCCCTCATAACAAAATATTAGTCTTCCCTAAACACTCCATATAACCAACCTAATTCTTATCTCCAACTCCAAGAAGCTGTAGCAGGTACACAGGCCACATCTAGTGAAATCATGTTGTCAGAAGGGCTAAACCTAGTTAGGGGTAACCAACAGGCTTCAAACTAAGTGAGATACCAAGATGTCAAGCATTTGAAGATTTCTGGCATAAGAGTGCATGAGAACAATTTTCCAACCACCATGAAAGTAGCTGAAGAAGGTGCTATGGAGTACTTAGAACATGATCAAATATTTAAGACCTCAAGATTATCCACTGTACTCCAGGCCATTTCTTATCATTTTGAATTTTGTCTCGACATTGGACTTTGGTGTGTCTGAAAAAGGAAAGGAGGCTGATGCCTGTTTAACTCTGCCTCACTTAAATCCATTTTATTTGCCAGTCAAAATATCACCATGTGATTTCATTAGTTCTCTTTGGAAATGAAGGATGAAAAACAACAACTTTCATACATATTTACTGATATCCTTATCTGACTTTTTATATCTCCTCCTACTCCTCTTTATTTCAGTAGTTTTCTCTAGTACATTTATTTAAATATTTCCTAGGATTCTCATTAAAACAAACAAAAATGAAAAGAGATAAGGGAGACCAGAATACACTGATCTATCATATTTATCTATTGTAAATTAACCTTCAGTTAGAACTTAAGTTCTATATTAATTTCTGACAACCTAAAATATAGGTTTGACCATGTAAGTACCCTATTTCATAAAAATCAGTGGTTTCTTGTCACCCCCCATGATCAAGCATAAAATCCTGCTTGGCATTCAAAATACTTCATTCATAAAGCCCCCCCCCCCCCCCCAAATCTCTCTTTACTTCTTTATACTTCTTACACTTTACTCCTGACCCATGTACTCTGCAATGACATTGGATTTGTTATTGTTTCTTATATGTGATATTTGTTATCTTAATGAATAATAATAGCTAACATTTTTATAGTGCCTATTGTGACTTAGGCACTGTGTAAAGGACTTTACAGTAATCTCATTTGATTCAAGGAGGTAAATAAATCCTATAATATCATCCCAATATTACAGCTGAGAAAGCTGTCAGAGTTCACGCAACTAGTAGGTGTCTGAAGCCACATTTGAACTCAGGTCTTCCTGATTTCAAGCCCTAATACTGTGACATTTAGATGCTTCAGGACTTCTTTCTCTAGCAAATTTCCTTCAATTCTCACCTAACAGCCCAGTTTCTATAAGAAATTTTCCTCATTCTTTTAATGCTAGTGACTTCCTTCTCTTAATTACATCCAATTTATATTAAATATTTTGTGTTTGCTCATAGCTGTTTTACACATTTGCTTCCCCATGAGACTGTGAACTGCTTGAGAGTAGGAACTGACTTTTGCATTAATGTTTATTATATTGCCTTACACATAATTAAATGATTAATAAATGCTTCTTGACTTGATTAAAATAATTTATGACTTGTCAAAGGTCATATATATAGAAAGAGGTGATTATGAGATTCAAACACAGGTCAGTCAGTGACTCAATCAATAAATTTCAACAATATTTATTATGTATCAAGCACTTTTCTAAGTCAAAAAAATAGAAAGAAAGAAAAGCTAAAGAATACTGAAGTACCCTGACTCCAAATCCTATCATGCATTCTGTGTCTCTTTAAAACATTAAAGACTTCATGACCAGGATTCAGGATTCAAGTGGTACTTTTTGTCACAAGAATTAACAGAATTTATTGAACTTGCCACTTGATGATCATCCCCTGGGTCTCTCCTCATTGAAACCTTTCCACCACTTAAAAAAAAAAAAAAACAAAAAAAACAAAAAACAAAAAACTAAGCCTTTTTTCTTTCCCTCAGATCCCCATGTGAGTATCGCTTGAGTGCACTTCATGACAAGTTCAGGACAATGCTCTCTTACTGAGACTCAGAGAAAATGGACACCCAACATCATGGGTTACAGCAATAAAAAGAATGCTGATTTGCTCATGGAAACCTTTCAAAGGGATTCTGAACTGGTCCACAAAGACCGTCATATTGTCATACCACATGAAACACAGCCCTGTGTGATGTTGGTGTTTCGAAACTTCAAGAAATAACAGAAGCCTAAACTGCTTCCAGGCTTTTAATTTCCTTTTATAACCATTGTTAACTGGCTTTTCAATACAGAAACAAAAAGCCAAACTCCAGTTCCACTAAACTCTTTTCTCCCTCTTCACTCTAATCTCTGCCCTATATAAGCAAATTCTATAAGGCTGACTTTTGGGAGTTCTCATGTTAAGTCCTGGTCTTGTACTCTCTTTTCTGTCTCAAGCACTTTCTGTAACATATGGGATAGCAGGTCTCTGGTGGTCTGTCTTTAGACACACATAAGATCTTAAGAAGTTGGGGATCATATTGGCAACAAAAAATGCTTTGAGTATAAACTCCTTGAGGGCAGATTTTTCATTTTTTTCTTTATATATTAACACAATGCTTGGCATATAATGAATGCTTAAATAATGTTTATTAAGTTGCATTGATTATAACACCCTGGGAACCTTCAAACAAACCTTAAAATACAGAAATCTCTGCTGTACCATTTTCCTGTCATTTCCTTATTGAGAGAGAACTTGAGAACCCTAAAACATCAGGGGAAAATATATGTCAGAAAAAAATGTCAGAGAGCTAAAACAAAGGATATGAAACCCCAATTTATTGTGTATACATAAATAAGTGATTTCATTTTTTTTACTACTCCCTTCACATGTAGTTCACAATTGTAGATTACATTGATTCAGTAACAGATAATTTTACTAAATTTAGGCTGAGAAAAGAGTTTGCTTAGTAACCAACTCTCTTAGGATAAGTTTATATAGATGTAAATTGACTGGTAATGACAGACATGTTGACAGGCCCATACAGAGAACCTTTGGACTAGTACTTTAATGGATCAGTCTCTCATTAGAGAGTGATCTATTTGAGGGCAGGAACTGTTAAGAGCCAGGACTCTGAAACAAGGATTCTTACAAGGTGTTGAGTCAGTTGAATTAATAAGACAATGGTTATCTAGTTTAGCATGGTGATTAATAGTTCAGTACATGTATTTAGTACTTAATATAGTTCTACAAGATTCACATCTATGATGATGTAATTATAATAGAGTATATACCAGCCAGCAGGGATGCAGAGACAGATTCATTCACTTCATCTCACACCACTGTGGTGGCAGGCCTGTCCTACTTAGCTTCTCCATTGAGACCAAGACTGGGGAAGACCTCTAAGAAAGCTAGCCTGGGCCCCAGGCAAGGAAACTAGATTGTGAAGGAAATAATAAAGGATTTGGACTTTAACAACTGGCTATTCTTGTGGTGATTAATCTACTGAAAGGAGGGCTGCTCTAACATCTCCAGAAAACCACCAAGAACACTACAGTTTTGGTATAATTCCTCATGATGATTCTTGTTATTTGTTATGTAATACTTCCCATGTTGATGGATTTATGTATACCTTTTTCAAGTGAGACCCTTCAGAAATCAGCTAATCTGGCTCTGAGCCCCCAGGTTTGTGCTCAGCTTCTAGCCACCACAAAGGTGGATGATGGAATGAATCTGACTCTGAACCCTGGCTGAGTTTGTCTCAGCTTATATGCTCTACACTGAGTATAAACCAATCATTATATCACTAGGAAACCATTATTTGTTGTAAGATTAAATTAATCATACTGAATTTAGAGAATTATTAATCCTCATGCTAAACTAGATAACCATTGTATTTATCAATACTACTTAGCACCTTGTAGTATAGTGCTCAAACAGTAAATACTTCACAAAAGCTGGTTGGCTAATTGATTTTCTCATTCTTTCTCTATGTATGCATGATCAAATACATGCATACAGTATTCCTTATACTCACAAGTTGTCTAATTACAGTTTTCTAGAGTCACTGGATATTTCTCAAATCTTGCCCACTAACGATTCAATGAGGAGAATGAGAGAAGTACCACAATGATTTGTGTTTTTTCTTATAGTCTTTGAGAGGAAAGGGCAAATCGTTCCAGTATCTTTGCCAAACCCTCAAAACATGATCGAAACCACTGAACAGCAATAACAACAAAAACTGAACTCTATAATGATTTATCTCCCCTTCCCCCCCATATTGCTTGTCTTGGGTTATAATTTTGGTTCCAAACAAAATCTGCTTAGCTGACTTTCACCAATTTGACTCCTTCTTACTAAAATGCTAGTTATATAAACACACAGAAACACACAGACACAGACACACACACACACACACACACACACACACACACATAAAAGCAAATCAAGTAAAGTCATCAAGCAAATATTTATTATCTACTATATGCCAAACACTATGCTAAATACTGGGAATACAGTTTCTGTTAAATGAACATCCAGCAAAGGAAAAGGAAAAATGAGCATTCAGGAACATAGGAAGAGAACCAGGAAGAAAGAGTGTCATGAAAATAGTTCTTATTTTCAAGAATCTTTCAGTCTAATAGGGGAGAAAACAATGGCAGAAACAACTGTGTACAAACCCAATATACATTATCTCAGAAGGAAGATACTAACATTATGAAAAAATAGACTTTTGCAGAGAATGATTTTCAGGTGAGACTTAAAAGAGTTCTAGTAAGCAAGTCAGAAATGAGGAAGGAAAGAGAAAGGATTTTAGTCACAGAGGACAGTCCTTGAAATGAACATAATCAGGGGATGAACTATCAGAGATGAATATCTAGGAAGCTAATATTAATAGAAGTCTAAGAAGACTAGAAAGGTTAGGAAGGGACAAGAGATTTCAAAACCCAAACAAAAAAATTATACTTGATCCTAGTGGTATTAGGGAAACACTAGGATAACAACGTCTAACCCATATGCTTTGGGACAAACAATTCATTGGACAGTACCAGAATGGAGAGGCAAAGCAAAAAAAACAAAAACAAAAACAACAACAACAAAAAAAAAAACTAGACTGTTATAATGATCTAAAAATGAGGCAACTCTTACAGAAGAGAAGGAGAGTTATTAAAAGAAAGATCAAAAGTACAACTGACAAAACTGTGAATCAGATTGGATATGTGGACTGAAAATGAGGAATTGAGGATTACACTTGGTTGTTAGCATGGATGACTGAGAAGATGGTGATGCCTTTGACAACAAGAGGGAAGTTAAGAAGAAAGCAGGGTTTAGGATGGCAAGTCAGAAAATGAATATGGCTTAGAAACATTGAGTCTGAACTTATTTAAGTTGTCTATATGACATTCAGTTTGAAATGCCTAATATAAACTTGTAGATGTAAGAACAGAGGTTAGAAGAGAAATTGAGACTGGACAAATAGATGCAAGAATCATCTATATAGGAGTAATTGAATTTATGGCAGCTATACCTAGCAAAAATTGCTTGACAGAAAAAGAGAAGAAACTAAAGGACAAAAATGTAGGTTATATCTGTGATGAATAGACACAGCTAAGGCAAACCAACAAGCAGTTATTAAAAACCTTTATATCTAGCACTTTACTAAGCACTGGGGAATACAAAGAAAAAGAGCAAAAAAAAAAAAAAAAAAACCAAACAACAACTAAAAAAAATTAAAAATCTAACCTTTATTCTTAAGAAGTTGGATGAAGATTCACCAAAAGATATCAAGATTGAACAGTGTGAGAATTAAAAGAACAACTGGGTGAGAACAGTTTCATGAAATTCAAGGAAGGAAAGATTATCAAGGAGAAAAGGATGATCAAAAATAGTGCTAGTAGAGAATTCAAGAATGATGAGGATTGAGAAAAAGCCATTTGATTTGACAATTAAAAGGTCATTGATAAAAGATCATTGAAGAGAACAAACAATTTTGAATTATGAGGTCAGAAAATGACAGTGAAAAAGAAATTAAGAGGAAAGAAAGTAGAGGCATTATTTGTAGACAGCTCATTCAAGGAGTTTAGCCACAAAACAGAAGAGAGATATAATATCTTAGTAATCAAATGGCAAAGAAAGATTGAAGAAGTTATGGTGATTTAAATATACCATAAGATACAGAGAGTAAAGGCTTTTACTACCATTGGATCAAACTGTTAATGGCTATTTTTGTCTCCCTTTGTAAAGAGTCCAATTACTAGTACCCCAATTCCATTTAATTACTTAATATGAATTGGTTTTTACAAAGAAATATTTTCTTCACTGATATAATAAGAATACATCTACATACATCTACATATTTTCCCTCCAACACATCTGGGATATAGATTTCATTATATTACATCAGTCTCTGTAGGAATAGACTGAAATCTTAGCTCAATTCCTACTGCATTGGTCCTACCAAGTTAAAGTCCAAAATTAGCATTGCTATTGAATTAATTCTTATTTCAGCTTTTTTATGGGTCCAGAAGTTTGCTACTTAAAATCACTTATTGCTTCTTATGGCATAAAGTCTAACTGGTAGAAACACCTAATTTGTAATTCAGGTTCATGAATACTTGGGTGTGGGGTTAAGGGTAGAGGAGAGTAACTTCAAATTCATAAAATCATGAAGTTCAACTCCCTATATCCAAAACATATAAACAACAAACAAAAACGCTGAAGACCCCAAGCATAATTCTTAGGTCCTAAAACACTTCCTCTTCCTTCATGATCTTTCATTAGGGAAAGGGACAGGTAGAGAGAGCAAGTAAGGGTGAAGTGGAGTAAAGATGACAGGGAGGAAGGGAGAGCAAAAGGGAGGAAGAAAGAGAGGGAAGGAAAAGTAAAAGGAAAGAGGAGCACAGAGGGAAAGAGAGAGCTTTCCAGATGGGAATGAAACCAGGAAGAAGTAGACAAAACTGATAGGTGTTTTTGAATGCCTCTAAAGATAAACAAAATTTTCCCATTAAATAGTTAGATGACCAGAACCACCCACAAAATGTCTACACAAACGCCAAAGTTACTCCAAGTCACTTTCCTCCCTACACATCATCACTACTCATTCAGAAGCATACTACATATGGAGATATTTATCAGTCAAGATGGGGGTCTGTTCATGAGCTACATCCTCATTATGTAAGTTAAACTAAAAATTGAAATTAAAAGTAATTTATACTGATTGTGGAGCAGGTAAATTGTGCCTTCATCAATTTCCATCCTTCCTTTTTCTAAAAGTTTAACAATCCTTCTGGCTACTCAGAGTACTGTGTGACTCAGATTCACAGCTCTAGACTCATATGAATTTGATTAGTTAGTTTTTGAAAATTTCTCAATAATACTCAATAATGGTTCAGTACTAGCCCCAAGATTAAGCCCTTGTCCTGTCCTCATGTTTAGTTCTACTCAGAAATCTTCACTACCTCCCTGAAATCATTAGACTAACAATAATCATGTAAATGTAGTATGTTTCTTAAAAGACTTAGGAAGATCAGAAAAAGTAATGTACATGAAAGTTCACTTAACAAAAAGATTATGTTCTCCTTCTGGTGAAAATAGCATTTCCTTTCCATTCCAGAGTTTGATCCGTGGTTCCTTTCCCTCTTCCCCATCCCATCCCCCAAATAGTAGCATGAATTAGCCTCATACATGGCTATTACCAGTCCCAGGACCATTTCCATGTCAACAACTTTTCTTTCCACAGTTTGTGCCCTAGTTCATTCTTATAATCTTTTTATGCTTACATACCCCCTCACAGCTTTTAATTCTGCAGCCCTTCTAATACTTTTCACTGCTCTCACCAAATGGGCATAGTCTTTCTTAGCTGTCTTCTTTTTTTTTTTTTTTTTTTTTTTTTTTTATACATGACCAAAACATTATTTTGCTGTACAAAAAGAATCAGACTCTGAATTATTGTACAATTAGCTTGTGAAGGAAATCAAAGATGCAGGTGTGCATAAATATAGGGACTGGGAATTCAATGTAATGGTTTTAGTCATCTCCCAGAGTTCTTTTCTGGGTATAGCTAGTTCAGTTCATTACTGCTCCATTAGAAATGATTTGGTTGATCTCGTTGTGAGGATGGCCTGATCCATCAGGACTGGTCATCATCTAGTATTGTTGTTGAAGTATATAATGATCTCCTGGTCCTGCTCATTTCACTTAGCATCAGTTTGTGTAAGTCTCTCAGGCCTTTCTGAAATCATCCTGTTGGTCATTTCTTACAGAACAGTAATATTCCATAATTTTCATATACCACAATTTATTCAGCCATTCTCCAACTGATGGACATCCATTCAGTTTCCAGTTTCTAGCCACTACAAAAGGGCTGCCAAACATTCGTGCACATACAGGTCCTTTCCCTTCTTTATAATCTCTTTGGGATATAATCCCAGTAGTAACACTGCTGGATCAAAGGGTATGCACAGTTTGATAACTTTTGAGCATAGTTCCAAACTACTCTCCAAAATGGTTGGATTCGTTCACAACTCCACCAACAATGAATCAGTGTCCCAGTTTTCCCACATGCCCTCCAACAATCATCATTATTTTTCCTGTCATCTTAGCCAATCTGACAGGTGTGTAGTGGTATCTTAGAGTTGTCTTAATTTGCATTTCTCTGATTAATAATGACTTAGAGCATCTTTTCATATGACTAGAAATAGTTTCAATTTCTTCATCTGAGAATTGTCTGTTCATATCCTTTGACCATTTTTCAATTGGAGAATGGCTTGATTTTTATAAATTAGAGTTAATTCTTCATATATTTTGGAAATGAGGCCCTTATCATAACCTTTGACTGTAAAAATATTTTCCCAGTTTATTGCTTCCTTCTAATCTTGTCTGCATTAGTTTTGTTTGTACAAAAACTTTTCAGTTTGGTATAATCGAGAATTTTCTATTTTGTGATCAGTAATGATCTCTAGTTCTGCTTTGGTCATAAAAACCTTCCCTTCCACAGGTCTGAGAGGTAAACTATCCTATGTTCCTCTAATTTATTAATAATTTCATTCTTTATGCCTAGGTCATGAACCCATTTTGACCTTATCTTGGTGTACTGAGTTAAGTATGGATCAATGCCTAGTTTCTGCCATATTAGTTTCCAATTTTCCCAGCAATTTTTATCAAACAGTAAGTTCTTATCCCAAAAGCTGGGATCTTTGGGTTTGTCAAAGACTAGTTTGCTATATTTGTTGACTGTTTTATCCCTTGAACCTAATCTATTCCACTGATCAACTAATCTATTCCTTAGCCAATACCAAATAGTTTTGGTAACTGCTGCTCTATAGTATAGTTTTAGATCTGGTACAGCTAAGCCACCATCATTTGATTTTTTTTTTATTAATTCCCTTGAAATTCTTGACCTTTTGTTTTTCCATATGAACTTTGTTGTTATTTTTTCTAGGTCATTAAAATAGTTTTTTGGGAGTCTGATTGGTATAGCGTCTTAGCTGTCTTCTTAGTGAAACTTCCTGGTATTCTAGTAGCAACTAATTTTTTTTTTCCTCCAGATGCCAGTTACTGATCAAGAGTGCCATATCTGGCAGTTCCCTTTATCATTGTAATACTCTTTCTTTTCCTGAAAACACTGCTCATAGTTTTTTTATGCAAATGTACCTTAGAGTTTTCTTTTTTCCCCTGAAACTGGAAAGAATAAAGAACATCCCTCCTACTTTCTCAAATTATTTTGTCATGGGACCTCTCTGTGAATGTGCACTATACTTACCAACTCTAGGATCTTAGACAATAGAATTAATCTCACTAGAGCTAAAATATCTCCTTTGTGAAATGAAGAAATTAGGCTAGATAATGGGTTTTTAATTTTTTTTTGAGGGGGTCTATTGACACATTTGTCAATCTAGTGAAATCCATAGTTACCTATTCCTCTTAATGCTTTTAAATATATTAAATAAAATCTGTAGGATTACAAAGGGAATTAAATTTATTGAAATATAATTATCAAAATATTTCTTTAAAAAGTTCACAGATTCTATGAAATCATTGAAGAGAATTCTAAGGTCCATTCCAGCTGTAAATTCTATGGTCCTATAAAGTTTAAAAGGCTTCAGGAACAGACCTGACAATAGAATACTTTATGCAAACTTTCTATGGATGATTAATGCTAACTAAATGCAGAAATATTTATCACCACAAAGTGGGCCATCAGGTGATGAAATATCTTAGCCAGAAATCTGTATTGGTGAAGAGAACACCCATGTTAAAATTTGAAGAACTGAAGTAAATTTGAATGGTAAGTACATTGTGTTGCAAACCTATTCTCTGAAAATTGCTAAGCCAAATATGGTATAAATAGCCACTCTCTGTTAACCAGAATATTCAGTTAATCAGAGCATTTCATTCCTCATGCATTGCTGTAGCTGTGTGTCAGCAATAAAAGTCATAGGGAGTACATCAGGTTCTTATTATCTGTACAGGAATAAATATGCATGCATGAGTATGTGTAAAGTCAAAATGTTCTGGCATAAAGTAGATATCTAAGAAGTAAGTTATGGGGCAGTTATTTATTTCTTAAAAGTTGTGGATGAATTTCTAAGGCAATCTCAAAGCCTCACCATGTGTGGGATTCATACTAGCATGTGGAAAGGAAAGAGATAGTCATGGTCAGTTGGTGAGATAGCCTTTATAAACAGTCTTGTGAAGAGAGAAGAGATCTGTAGGAAGTCTGAGTAGTGTGTTATTGCCGAACATGGATGGGGGCCTAACCCCCATATTTGAATATTAAATTAGTGAGGGCAAAACCTACACAATACCAATGGTATTAGTCATGTCTGGTGGGGCACCCAATACCAGATGTCACTTTTCTGATCTTTCATGCTCAGCCCTCACAGTTTTTGGCACATCAGAGTTCGCATCTGAGTACAATTTAAGTTGTAACAACGCAATCAGCATGGCAAACTATTTTTTGTCTTCCTCTATGCTATTTTGGGAACTGAGGCTATGAAGCCTTTCAGACCCATAATCTAGGAAGTTGGGATTCCTGTTCTGCAGTCCCTTCCCTCATTCATTGCCAGGGAGGGAGCCTATTCACTGCTGCCTAACAAATGTAAGTTTTGATATTTGATATTAACATCAGTCTTATAAATAACTTATTGCTCTTAGAAAGCTTTAATTTATGCCTGGTGAAAAATATAGAGAATTGAGGTCATTTATTTTCTGATTTGCCAGTCTCTTAGGGAGAAAACAAAAACATAAGCAAATGAATTATTGGGAATACTTTTAGGGTTGAGCTAGTCTTATCTTTGATAATAAGCTTATTTGTCATAATTCTAAGGTTCAAAATATAACTAGGTGAGTAAGCATAAATATATACATGTATAAACTCTATATTTTACAGAGCTTATGGAAGCTTAATAGGTAAAGAAAAATAGTGATTGGCAAAGCATGGTCTTAGAAGAATACCCCGTGCTGGTTTAATGCAGTTTTCTTGTCACATAATAATTTATATTGCACAATGTCTAAAAACACTTTTCTTTCTAGTACACATCTGAAATGACAATTTAAAATGTAAAATTATTAAATTAAATTAAGGAACCACATTGGTTCCATATAAAAAGAATCATTTCCTACTTTTTCACATTGTAATTTGGTGAAGTTTTTTTTTTCTTTCTATTATATTTTTTTCAGAAACAAACAATTTGGATACATAGTCTGCAGAACTTTTTGCCTTTCCAAAGTATAAATAACATGACCAATTTTGAGAACCACAGTTCTCATTCTTTGCCTGAGTGGATGGCAGAATATATAGAGTATGAGATCTAGAGTTAAGAAGTCTTGAGTTCAAGTCCATCTACAGACATTTACTATGTGCCCTATGACAATTCATTTAAGTCCTGTTTGCTTCATTTTTCTCAATTAAAAAATAGGTATAATAATACTGTTTGCCTGCTATGTGTGTGTGTGTGTGTAGCTGTTCTTTCCACTTACATTATTGTAGTTATCGTGTATATTGTTCTAATGACTTAGCTTACTTCACTCAGTATCAGTTCACATAGTTCTATCCATGCTTCTCGGAATTCATTACATATATAATTTCTTATAGCATAATCATATTCTAGAATATTCATGTACTGCAACTTTTTAAATCATTCCTCAATTAATAGGTATCTACTTTATTTCAAATTATTTTCTATTACACAAAAAAAGTGCGGTATAAATATTTTGGTGAGAAGAGGGACTTTATTCCTAGAAATGGTTTTCTTTTGGTATAAATTCAGTAATGGAATTATTGGTTCAAAGGATATATACATTTTAGTTACTTTATTTTCATAGTTCCAAATGGATTTCCAAAATTCTTGCATCATTATATAGTTTCACTAACAAGTATGTGTTTCAATAATTCCACAATTGATTATTGCCATTTCTAATCATATTTTTAATTATAGCTTTTTATTTACAAAATATATGCATGGGTAATTTTTCAACAATAACCCTTGCAAAACCTTCTGTTCCAACTTTTCCCCTCCTTTCCTCTGGCCCATGCAATAGATGGCAGGTAGTCTAATACATGTTAAATATGTTAAAGTATATGTTAAATACAACATATATACACATACTTATATAGTTGTCTTGCTGCATAAGGAAAATCGATGTAGAAATAAAGAAAAAAACCTGAGAAGGAAAACAAAAATGCAAACAAACAATAACAGAAAGAGTGGAAATGCTATGTTGTGGGCCACACTTATTTCCCATAGTTCTCTCTCTGGGTGTAGCTGATTCTCTTCTTTACTGAATAATTTTTCAATCATCTCATTGTTGAAGAGAGTCACATTCATCAGAGTTGATCATCGTATAATCTTGTTGCCATGTATAATGATCTCCTGGTTATGCTTACTTCATTTAGCATCAATTCATGTAAGTCTCTCCAGGCCTTCCTGAAATCATCCTGCTGATCATTTCTTACAGAACAATAATATTCCGTAACATTCATATACCACAATTTATTCAGCCATTCTCCAAGTGATGGGCATCCATTCAATTTCCACTTTCTAGCCGCTATAAGAAGAGCTGCTACAAACATTTTTGCACATGTGAGACCCTTCCCCTTCTTTAATATCTTTTTGGGATATAAGCCCAGTGGTAACACTGGGATCAAAAGGTATGCACAGTTTGATAACTTTTCGAGCATAATTCCAAATTGCTCTCCAGAATGATTGGATTCATTCACAATTCCACCAACAATGTATCAATGTTTGAGTTTTCCCACATCCCCTCCAACATTCATCATTATCTTTTCCTGTCATTTAAATCGGGATTAGTATATCTCAGAGTTGTTATAATTTGCATTTCTTAATCAATTGTTTACACCTTTTCATATATAAAATAGTTTAATTTCTTCATCGAAAAGGTTATTAATTTGACCATTTATCAATTGGAAAATGGCTTGATTTTTATAACTTTGATCAATTCTCCATGTATTTTTAAAAAGGGGCCTTTATCAAGAGCCTTTAATGTGAAAATGTTTTCCCAGTTTATTTTTTCTAATATTTTGCATTGGTTTTGTTTGCAAAACTTTTTAAACTTAATATGATCAAAATTTTCTATTTTGTATCAAAATATCCTCTTCTTCTTTGGTTAAATTCCTTCCTCTTCCACAGGTCGAGGTTAACTATCCTATGTTTTCTTATTTATTTATAATCTCATTCTTTTACCTAGATCATGAATTTTATTATCTTGCTATATGGTGTTAAGTGTGGGTAGACATCTAATTTTTCTTACTAGTTTCTAATCTTCCCCAGCAGTTTTGTCAAATTGAATTCTTAGGCCCCAAAAGTGGGGTCTTTGGGTTTGTCAAACACAAGATTGCTATAGTTATTGACATTTTGTCCTTAACCAACCTATTCCCAAAATCAATTATATATTTCTTAAATACCAAATTTTTTGATGACCAACCTTTATAATATAGTTTTTAGATCTGGTACAACTACCCCCTTCATTTGCTTTTTTCCCATTAATTTTGAAATTCTTGACCTTTTGTTCTTCCAGATGAATTTTGTTGTTATTTTTTCTAGGTCAGTAAGATAGTTTCTTGGGAGATTGATTGGTATAGCACTAAATAAATAGATTAGATTAGGCAGTATTGTTATCTTTATATTCGTTTGATGTATCCAAGAGCACTTAATATTTTTCCAGTTGTTTAGATCTGACTTTATTTGTATGGAAAGTGTTTGGTAGTTTTACTCATATAGTTCCTGACTTTCTCTTGACAGATAGATTCCCAAATATTTTATCCTATTGATGGTTATTTTTAAATGGAATTTCTCTTTGTATCTCTTGCTGTTGGATTTTGTTAGCGATGTATAAAAATGCTGATGATTTACGGGGATTCATTTTGTATCCTGCAACTTAGCTCAAGTTGTGGATTATTTCTAATAGCTTTTTAGTAGATTCTCTAGGATTCTCTAAGCATACATAGGGGACATATCATCCGCAAAGAGTGATAATTTGGTTTCCTCATTACCTACTCTAATTCCTTTCATCTCTTATTGTCAAAGCTAGCATATCTAATATAACATGGAATGTAATGGTAATAGTGGGCAATCTTGTTTCACTCCTGATCTTACTGGGAATGGTGCAAGTTTATTCTCATTACATATGATGCTTACTTATGGTTTTGAATAGATGCTACTGACTATTTTAAGGAAAAGTCCATTTCTTCCTCTATTCTCTAGTATTTTTAATAGGAATGGGTGTTGGATTTTATCAAATGCTTTTTCTGTTTCTAATGAGATGATCATATGTTTTTTGTTAATTTAGTTATTGATGTAGTCAATTATGTCAATAGTTTTCCTAATATTGAACCAGCCCTGCATTCCTGGTATAAATCTTACTTGGTCATGGTATATTATCCTGGAGATGCTTTTCTGTAATCTCTTTGCTAATATATTATTTAAGATTTTTGCATGAGTATTCATTAGGGAGATTGTTTTATAATTTTCCTTCTCTGTTTTCATCCTACCTGGTTTAGTTATCAGTACCATGTCTGTATCATAAAAGAATTTAGTAGGACTCCTTCATTCTCTATTTTTTCAAATAATTCATTTACTATTAGGGTTAATTTTCTTTAAATGTTTGGTAGAATTTACATGTAAATGCATTTGGTCCTGAGGATTTTTTCTTAGGGAGTTGATTAATAGCTTGTTCTATTTTTTTTTCTAAAATGGGACTATTTAAGCAATTTACTTCCTCCTCTGTTAATCTGTGCAACCTATATTTCTGTAGGTATTCATCCATTTCACTTAGGTTATTGAATTTATTGCTCTAATTCCTCTAACTCCTAACCATTGCTCTAATTTCCTCTACATTAGTAACGCCTAATTATTGCTCTAATTTGTTCTTCATTAGTGGAAAGTTCTCCCTTTTCAATTTTAAGACTAACATTTTGATTTTCCTCTTTCCTTTTTTTAATCAAATTTAGCAAAGGCTGATCTATTTTGTTGGCTTTTTCATAAAACCAACTCTTAGTTTCATTTATTAATTCAATACTTTTATATTACTTTCACTGTTATTAGTCTCTCCTTTTATTTTTAGAATTTCAAGTTTATTACTTGATTGGGGGGTTTTAATTTGCTCTTTTTCTAGATTTCTAATCATTCTTTACCTGTTTTCAAGGTATGAGGCAAAGCCTTTGTATTGTTTTCATTTACATTTTTCTTATTAGTGATTTTGAGCATCTTTCACATCGTAGTTAATATTTTTCAGATCCCCATCAATTGGAGAATGGTTGAGTAAATTGTGGTATATGAATGTTATGGAATATTATTGTTCTGTAAGAAATGACCAGCAGGATGAATACAGAGAGGATTGGTGAGACTTACATGAAGTGATGCTGAGTAAAATGAGCAGAACCAGGAGATCATTATATACCTCAACAATGATACTGTATGAGGCCGTATTCTGATGAAAGCTGATTTTCTTTGACAAAGAGAAGATGTAATTCAGTTTCAATTGATCAAGGATGGACAGAAGCAGCTACACCCAAAGAAAGAACACTGGAAAATGAATGTAAACTGCTTGCATTTTCATTTTTCTTCCTGGGTTATTTATACCTTCTGAATCCAATTCTCCCTGAGCAACAAGAAAACTGTTCGGTTCTGCACACATATATTGTATCTAAGATACACTGTAACCTATTTAACATGTATAGGACTGCTTGCCATCTGGGGGAGGGGGTGGAGGGAGGGAGGGGAAAAATCGGAACAGAAGTGAGTGCAAGGGATAATGTTGTAAAAAATTACCCTGGCATGGGTTCTGTCAATAAAATTTATTTTTTAAAAAAAGAAAAAAATATTTTTTCAGATCTATTTGAAAACTGTTTGCCTTGTCCTTTGACAACTTACCTATTCAAAATATATATCATACACAAACATACATATGTACATATACACACATATATATTTATATGTATGTATCTATATCATCTCTCTCTCTCTCTATATATATATATATCATGAAAACTTATTAGTTGATTATTGTCTTTATTATTAAAAATGACCAAAATAACATCACTATGTTGGAATCAAGATATGGTATGTCTGACTTTCACTGATCAGATCAATAGTATCTTGGCAGCCTTTATCGTAGGTGCACACAAATAATCCACATGAGCATTTAGAGTAGAGATGTCTCTAAATTTGTACATTTCATGTTTCTTTGAACTGCTGCTTCACTTTTAAGCATGGCACCTTCTTTGATTGTGGGTGGTCCTTGGTCAGTATTACCAATGTCATGCAATTTATTCCCAAGTTCTTCAGAAAGACCTTGAGAGTGTCCTTCTATCACTTTTTGCTACTTCTATGGGAGGGCTTGCCTTATCAGAGCTCTCTGTATAATAATCCTTTAGGCAAATATATGTTTGCCATTTGAACAACATGGCCAGCCCACTGAAATTTTGCTCTCTACAGTTTACAATGCTTGACAATTTAGCTTGAGAAAGGACCTCAGTATTCAGTACCATCTTTTGCCAGGTGATTTTTCAGAATCTTCCTAAGGCAATTCAAATGGAAGTGATTCAGTTTCCTGGCATGACACTGCTGACTGTCCAGGTTTTTACAGATTTACAACAAGGAGGTCAGCACAACAACTCTGTAGAACTTCAGTTTGATAGGCTGTTTAATACCTCTTCTCTCCCACACTTTTTTTCATAGTCTCCCAACACTGATCTAGCTCTGACAATGTGTACCTCAAGCTCATATTTATGTGTACATCTCTGGAAAGTTCTGCCAAATTAATTGAACTTATCTGCTCCATTAAAAATTTCTTCATTTGCTGTAACCAATAGTTTCACATGATAGTTTAATACCAGTTTTTCTTGGTACTAATTGTTAGGTGAAGATTGGCACAAGAAGCACAAGATTGATCCATACTTTGTTGCCTCTCAGCCTCAGAGGCTTCATTGTACACAAAATCAATCTAACTTTATGATATATATATATATATATATATATATACATATATACACACACATACATGCATACACATAGTAATACATACATATATATATATATATACACATATAGTAAATTCATACATACATATGTATTGCCTGATAGTAATAAACCTTTATCAGAGAAATACAAAAATATTTGTAATATTTTTGTAATGATATTTGTAAATTTCTCAGCACAGTGACTGGTAAGTAATAGTTGCTTTATAAATGCTTATCCCACCTCTACTTAATGACCCAAGAAGAATAACCTTTAAACCAAGCAGAAAAAAAATTGTATTTCCTGTACTTTGCACAAGAAGAAAGTTCAATATCCCCTTTCATTTCAGTGAATGTTCATAATCCTAATTCTCTATGCTATAAAATATACCTAGATCAAGCCTACCTACCTACATCAAATGCCTCATCAACTTTTAACACAATAGTAGACCTTTAGAAAGCATATACAAACAAAAGACTTCTATCCTCAAAGTGTTCCCAGCTTACAGATAAATAAAAAGTATTGGCATGAAACTATTAAGGAACATGATATATTAAACTATGTTTGATGTGAATTTTTCAAAATTTTGATTCCTTTCAGAGAAAGGAGAGATTAGATTGCACTCTAGAACAGCAGACAGCAGTGATATGTTTATTTCTATATGAACCTCAGGACATTTCAGTTAAATATCTAAAAAGGAGCAAATTGTGATGAATGACCTGTCCAATGTCTAATAAGTAGTAAGTGTGAAAAGTGGGATTTAAATCCACATCCTCAGGATCAGATGTATTTACAAGTGATTTCCAAATTCAGGACCCTCAATAACTTCTGCACTAAAAGGATCAAAAACTGACCTCCCCCAATTCCTTCTCACCTCTCTCTAAAATGCTGACATTGCTCAGCTCAAGCTCAAACCTAGAATAGTTTTAGAACTCATATGTTCCAAAATTAGAAAGTCAGGGTGACATACTGAACAGAGTGAAATTTAAAACACTTTTTAGCTGTGTGATCAAGAAAAATCACTAGTCTTTGAGTCTTAGTATGATATATGTAAAATGGCATGGCAACATCACTTATCATTGTTATCAAAAAGTTGTTGTGTGACTCAAATGAGATCATAAATGTGGAACATGATATAAATTTTTACCTTTTATCAGTTATCTTCTGAGACCTCCAGTCATTTTAAAAATATATTTATTATTTTTAACATTATTTTTCAAAACCCTTTTTGAGTTCCAGATTCTCCCATTTTTTCCCACTCATCAAGAAAGGAACAATGTGAAATCAATTATACATGTGAAATCATGTAAAGCATTTTTATGTCAGTCATATCACATTTAAAAAAACATCAAGATAAATGAAGAAAATTGAAAAACTATATTTCAAATTGCATTTAGCATTCATCAGTTGTTTTTCTTTAAGTAGATAACATTTTTCTTTGAGTCTTTTGAAATTGTCTTGGCTCATTGTATTGATTAGAGTAGACAAATGTTTCACAGTTGATCATCATATTACTATTACTATTACTATATAAATTGACCTCCTGGTTCTGCTTACTTCATTTTTCATCAGTTACTATGGTTTTCTGAAACCTCATTCCCACAATTTTTATAATACAATAATGCTTCATCACAATCACTTGTCAGAACTTTTTTAGCCATTGTCTGTCTGAAGGAAATCCTCTCAGTTTTTAATTCTTTGACATCATGAAAAGAGTTGCTACACATATTTTTGTACATAGAGATGCTTATACATTAAAAAAATCTCTTGATTATATAGACCTAGTGGTGACATGGCTGACTCAAAAGGTATGCCCAGTCTCATAGACCTTTGAGGAATTTCAAATTGCTCTCTAGAATGGTTGGACCAGTTCACAATTCTAGAGCTATTCTAAGACTTCAGGTCAGATTTGAGTTCTTATTCTAGTATGGAGAAGTCTTAGAAAATGCATTTTTATTTAGTTTAGTAAGAGGATTTTATAGAGAGGTTAAGGAGGTATTGGGAGAGATCAATTTTTGATCCATTTAGTGCAGAAGTTATTGAGGGTCCTGAATTTGGAAATCATTTGTAAATACATCTGGTACTTTTATTCCACCTTTGAAAAGTCATTTATGAATTGTTCAATTTCTTTCCCTAAGATTGGGTATTTACATTGTTGGTGGAATTGTGAACAGATTCAGTCATTTTATAGAGCAATTTGGAACTATGCTCAAAAACTATGAAACAATGCATACCCTTTCATCCAGCAGTGTTTTCTTCTGGGCTTATATACCAAAGGGATCTTAAAGTAGGGAAAGGGATTCACATGTGCAAAAATATTTGTGGCAGCCCTTTTTGTAGTGGCAAGAAACTGGAAACTCAGTGGATGCCCATCAGTTAGAGAATGGCTGAAGAAGTTATAATATATGAATGTTGTGGAATATTATTGTTTTATAAGAAATGATCACCAGGATGATTTTAGAGAGGCCTGGAGAGACTTAAAAGAACTGATGCTAAGTGAAATGAGCAGAACCAGGAGATCGTTATACATGGCAACAAGATTTTATGAGGATCAGTTCTGATGAATATGACTCTTTCTAACAATGAGATTAGTAAGGCTAGTTCCAATGATCTTGGGATGAAGAGAGCCATCTACACCCAGAGAGAGGACTGTGAAAACTGAATGTGGATCACAGCATAGCATTTTAATGCTTATCCACTTTAGTTTGTTAAGTAAGTAGGCTACATGGTCAGTCTTGTGCTTGAGGAAATCACTTTGTCAGTTGAGCAGAAGATAAATTAGGAGGAATGACTTGAATATGGAGATCACATGAAAGTCCATGACAATAATCTAAGTGAAAAATGATGAGGACATGAAAGGAGGTGATGGTTCCATGAGTAGAGAAGAAGAGACATAATCAATGACATTATGGAGATAAAAACAAGTTCTAGTTAGATTCTGGTAACCACTTCATAATTTTTAACCTCTTGAAATTATTTAAATAAATCTGTTTTTCTAGATTCTCTTTGACTTCTGTACTTAACAGTTGAAAGTATCTACTGAGGTTTGTTCCTTAAATCAGTGATATTCAAAAGTTATGGTATTAAATTTGCATATTTTCCCAATAGAATTTACTCAATCTTAATTTTATTATTCTTGGTAATAAATCTTTATTTTTTTGTCCTTGAAGGTATTATCTTCTTAAATTTTCTACTCATTAAAGGATGTATAATCAAGCCACCTGTGTTTCTGACTAGTTCTTTGATATTTGAATTTTTCCCTCTGGAGTCTTCCCTCACTCCTTCCTTCCTTCCTTCCTTATTTCCTTTTTTCCTTCCTTCCTTATTTCCTTTTCTCCTTCCTTCTTTCTTTCCTTCTGTTCTTCCTTCCTCCCTTCCTTCTTTTTTCTTTCCTTCCTCCTTTCCTCCCATCTTTCCTTCCTTTCTTCCTTTTTTCTTTCCTTCTCTCCTTCCATCCCTTCCTCCTTCATTCCTTCCTGCCTTCCTCTCTTCTTTTACTACTTCCTTCCTTCCCTCTCTTCCTTCTTCCTTCTTTTCTTCCCTCCTTTCAGTTCCTCTCTCATTCCTTTCTTTCTTTGTTTTTTTTTTCTTTTTTTCCTTTGTTTCTTCCTTCCTTTCTTCTCCTCTGGATTTTGACAATTATATTTCTGGGAATATATATTTTAAAATTTATATTAGAAAGTGAATGGTTACTTTGATCTTCACTTTATCCTTTTATTCTAGTAACTGAGAAATTTCCTTTTACAATATTCTAAACCATTGTAATTTTATTAATGCTTTTATTTTGGTTATAGTTTCAGGAAATCTGATAATTCTTAAATTTCTCTCCTTGGCCTCTTTTTTGGCAATAAATATTTTATATTTCTTTTATTTTGAAAATGTTTTGTTCTAAAATTTCTTGTCAGCTATTGAAGTCATTAAATTCTGTTTGGCATATTCTAATATTCAGGAAATCCATTACCTGAATAACATTTTCTACCAAAAATTTTTATCTATTCATTCTCATACCAATTCTTTCTTTAGTTTCTTTTCACTTATAATTTCTAATTTCATTTTTGTGTATTTCTTCAGTTTTCCCAGGTACTTTGGTAATCTTTGGGATTGAGCCATCTCTCTCCCCACATGCTATTCTGAGTCTCAGCTTATACTTGTAGAGTAAACCCTCTGCATCTGGATTTACCTTTTGATTGTATCTTGACTGATAATATCTTTTCATAGTTTTTGGAGCCTTCTTAATTTTGCTGAAGGGAGTAATATAAGTTCCTGATCTGAGATTTTTGTTCTAGATTCATATTCATCTCCTGCCCATGGGCGCTGTGGCAGTCAGGACCTGTTTTGTCCTCATCTCAATTTCCTAGATTCTTGCATTGGTTTCTGTTTTCCCTGATGCATCTACATTTAGTGTCTACACTTTGGTGTCTTTGGTCAAAGCATTTTGCAGTAAGTTGTTCTCATCCCATGTCTTTCTGTCCCCACTGTGGCTTCATAAACCCTGTTTATGTAAGCTGTTGCTCTGTTGCTACAAGCTTTTAACTTGCTAGGCTGAGTTTCTATTAGCTTTTCAAGAAGCATATCTCTCCTAGTGTTCCTGGTTCCTGCCTTGCCTTTTTGCATACCCCTAGCTAGATAAGAGAGCCAAATAATATCTTTTTTTCTCTGAATTTTTGATCATTATTAAATGGTTGCTAAAATGAAGGTAGAATAACTTGGCGCCTCTATGATCTTACATGCCATGATTTTAACTGGAAGTTTTAGCTCCCTGAAATTTAAAAAAAAAATGATCCTAATATATGAAAAAGATTATTACCCATTGGATGACTGATTGATGAGTATAGACTATGTTTTTAAAAGTGAAAGAAGCAGGAAATTCTATATTAGTGATTTATATATCTTACAACATAATAATTCAAGTTTTCATTGAGTCTATTTTTTTGATAGATATGGAATTTATATTTGATTTTCATTTCATGTTCTGGGTTATATTAAAAGAACTGAATACACATATGTTGCATAAGAGAACTTTTGATCTATTTGCATAATCAATATTTAATGAGGGAATTTTGCTTATGGCATCATGATTAGCTGCTGAAAAGGTAACTGTTTGGTTTTAACTGGTTCAGCATAATAATCCCAGGGGAAGTCAAATATTATTTAAACACAAACAAAAATGAACCAAAAAAATGAAAGTTTTTAAGTATTCTTTTTAATTTCCCTATCCCTTTTGTTTCCTCTTACTATGTACAAGGTTTTCTTAGAATCCAGAAGTTTAATTGGAAAATCAAATGGACATATAAGTAAGCACTTCATCCCTTTATTTTATTCCAGGTTTAAGATTTTTGAGGCTGAGACATTTGGTAGAATAGATAGTTTTAGAAATTCCCTTGTTAAGCCTATTATACTAAGACTGGTTTTCTGACTTCAGGTGATCTGAGAGCTTGGAAGTAAACAAAAAATATTGGGAATAGCCTCTAAATGAAATGGTACCATTTCCTTCGAGTACAAATAAAAATGATATCTTTTCTTAGAGGACATATTGGCTTATCTATAGGATGTCAAGGAATACATAGGTTTAATGCTTAAGGGGAACATAACTTAAAAATGATTAAGAATCTCTCTTGGGTAGGAGAATAATACTTAGGTACATGTATCCATTCATTTACCAAAACCAGCACCTAGAAACATAGTATAATGTTAAGAAAGAAAGGTTGGAAAGAAGAATGGAAGGAAGGAAGGAAGGAAGGGGGGAGGGAAGGAGTAAGACAGGGAGGGAGGGAGAAAAGAAGAGAGGGAGGAAGGAAGGACAGAGGGAAGGAAAGAAAGAAGGAAGGAAGGAAAAAGCTTGGATTTTAATGAAGGAAGATAATCACAAAGGAAGAAAATGAACTTTAATTTAATATTTACCTTTTTCAGACAGTTCACTAAGTGCTTTGTAAATATTATTTAATTTGATCCTCACAACAATCCAAGAGGTAGATATTATTATCATCTACATTTCAAAGAAACTGAATCAAACAGTTATAGCTAATATCTGAGAACAATCTGAACTCAGGTTCTGCATTCCAGACCCAGTATTTTATCCATTGCAACAATCACCTGATCCAGGTAGGCTCTAAAAGTGAATTTAATGTAGATAAGATATAGTGTCTGACATCAGAGAATTTACAGACCAGACCAGACAAGATCTGAAACCTAAGTTGAAGGGGGAAGGCAGAAAACGAATGAAAGAAATGATGAAAAATATGAGAACAAAGAGAAAAGGGAAAGAAACCCTTCCATCTTTCATGATAGATTCAAGTCCAATATGAACAAGATAAGATGACTAAGGATGGGAGCAGGATCACTGATCTACTTTTATTTAAACTTTAATCATCATGTTGAGACTCAAAATATGATTACAAAAGATCATATAAGTTTGTACAGTCATTGTCTTAAAACTTTATTCCAAGATGGAAAAAATTTTGTGCTTCCAAGAGAGCAAGTTCCCAAGCAGAAAAACCCATGGATCCATTACTATAAAGCTAGACAGCACATGTCCCTAAGTGAATAAAAAAACAGAAACCAATAGCAATCAAAGGATAATCTTGGATGCTTATTAATTCCTTGCAATTTGTTCTTCATATGCTATGGTTAATTTAAAAAAACATCCACACTTTTTAGACATCAATGCACATCATCTTTATTTTTTCTTTTGGGAATGACATTCTTGCTAGGTTATAACTTAAATGAAATCAACTCTAGGTGACACCCTGAATCATAAAATATCTAATTGGCTGCATTGTGCTTACAAATATTTTGATTGCATTCATTTGACTTCCATTAAATATAATGAGGCCCTAAGCTTCTGATAAGACTGATACAGGAATAATTTGTGCCAGTCCATTAAAGGGACAAAATGTTCTCAGGAGAAACTTATCTGTACCCTACAAACACAGAAATCCTTTTTGACAATCTCTGGCCAGGGTGTGAGTAAACTTTCTTTACAAATCACTGTTTTGTCCAGCTAGCCAGATAGAGTTTGAAGATCCATTTGGAGAATTTCCTTGTTTGAACTATATTTTGAACTAAATGGTTCCTAAATCCCAGTTTTTGATGAAACATTAATATTGAACTTAGACCATTTTTAGCAAAGTAATATAGACTATTCCCCAGAAAATTAACTGTAATAAATTTCCTCATTAAGGAATTCAATGAAAAAATTGACTAGAAATTTATTTTAATATGCTTTTCATTGGTTAGCATTTGACCTCCCACAGTTCTGAAAACTAAAAAAATCTGAGGGAGTTTTCAACCAGCAAATAGGATAGGATTTTTTTTCTTCTTGAAAAGTCAGGATTATGTGACCTTATAAATTGGTCTCATTATAGAGCTACTGACAGACAGACATGTTGGTTGCTGCCAGTGGGCATATGGACTGAAGTTTGGGGAGGAGGGGACAACAGATGGATCTAGGAAATGGAGTGATGGACAGTCTCTCACAAGGAGACCAGCTGGTAGGGAGGAGGTCATGTCTGTTGCCGAAAAGCTGAGAGAGATAAGGGTGTCAGCAGCAGGAAAGGTGACATCCATCAATCAGCTTCTTCATTATGGCAAAAATGAGCATTATGGGTCTGAGAGTGGAAGAAGGAGGCCAGTCATCCCATATCCCACAGGTGGTAACTCTAAAGGAGGCTTATCTTTTGCATTTCTATGAGCAAGAAGGAATAATGTGCCTTTAATGAATTACCCCTAAACTAGGATAACTGTTTTTGCTTGTTAAAATTTCTAATGAGAACAACTTATTTCCATCTTGATATTGTAATAATCTAAAGAATATTTTCAAGATTTTCACTCCAATATTAAAATATTCCACATGAATCTTAAATTATATAACTTAATAAAATATTATAACTCCACTCAATGCCAGACCTAAAGTCCATTAAGCTTAATTATCAGACTCTAGAGATTGTATCACAAATGCTTTGGGAAGATTTTTATGTCAAACTTGGTATCACAGATATAGATATATATATATATATATATAAACACAGAGGTATACACACCCACATATACATGTATGTAGATATACTTATCTGTTATATACACATATATACTTTAAAAGTTTTTCTGTCTAAAACAATAGTTTAATTCAATAATAATTCATCTAATATTTATTAAAGAACTGATTTATCGAACATGGTCCTAGGTAAGTTACAAAATTTAGACACTAGTCTCTGCTTTTGGTGATCTTAAAATTTGATTAGAGTAATTATGATGCATGAAAAGTACATCATAGAAGTACTAATAAAATGTGAAAAATGATTGTTAGAAACTGGAAAAATTGGGGGTGGTTTCATGTAGGAAGGGGCATTTGAACTAAACTGAATAAAGTTTAACAGGTACAGGCAAAGAGATGGAAGAATTTCCAGGCATAGAAACTAGCAACAACAAATTGCTGTCATTTCTTTGATATCTTTCTATGAAGTCTTGATTATCTACTATTTAGTGACTTTTCTTATTCTTTCCCATTCCTGTCTTCTAGCATTTTTCCCTTTAATATTGTCTTGTATCTGTTTTTTTTAATTATATACATAAAACTGCTTGCATTTTTGTTTTTCTTCCCTGGTTATTTATACCTTCTGAATCCAATTCTCCCTGTGCAACAAGAGAACTGTATGGTTCTGCACACATATATTGTATCTAGGATATACTGTAACCTATTTAACATGTATAGGACTTCTTGCCATCTGGGGGAGGGAATGGAGGGAGAGAGGGTAAAAATCGGAACAGAAGTGAGTGCAAGGGATAACATTTAAAAAATTACCCTGGCATGGGTTCTGTCAATAAAAAGTTATTAAAAATAAATAAATAAATAAAATTATATACATATACATATATACGTGTGTTTATGTGGATATGCATACCATATCTATGCATACATTATAAATGTGTGTCTTTCTATGTGGTTGCTGTCTTGTCCCATTAGAATATAAATTCTTGAAATTAAGTACTATTCACTTTTTCTATTTGTATACACAATAACTAGTACAGTGCCTGGTGCTTACTGACTGCTTGACCAACTGATTTCTTTTTATACAGAGGTTTGGAACTTTGAATGATTATAGATGAGTCATAATTGGCCACTCTATTATTTCAGAATGGTAGATAAATCTTACATTGCTGAAAATAATTTAACAATTTAAGGATTTTTGAGAGATGTGGGTGGAAGAGACAGTATTTACTGCAGTAAAGGATACCAAATTTTAAATCGGAGATCTTGGATTTGAAAATTGCCTCTTCTACTTATTGTATTATTTAACACTCTGAATTCAATTTCTTCATCCATGAGGATGGAGGATTGGACGAGGTGATAGCTAAAATTCTTCCAACCTATAAATCTTTAATTCTTTATTTAGGCTTTTTTTTTTTTTCTTAAAACAACTAGAGTACTTGGTTAAATCCATACTCTTTGCTTCCAATCTCTTCTTGAGATTCTCTCTTTTCTTACCCTTCATATAAAGACTAAACTTCATGTATAAGATTTCTGTAATTATTCTAATAAAGCAAAATTCACTTTTTGTTTGGTTTTCTAAAATATTGAAGAGAAAATGTCAACAGAAGAATGTGATAATTTGGCTTCCCAAATCATCATTTTTAATATTAAAAAGATCCATTCTGAAGCATGCTTTATCAAGAGCTGGAAGATACATTTGTCCTCCCAGATATTAACACCAAACTTCAATTCACATCTGCTGCATATGATATCAAAACAGATGTCATCAACTGGAGCATACCAGTACTTTTAGACAACAAAAGTGAAAATAGTTGACGCTAAGAAAATACATTAGAAACATTCCATAAATGTTTTTGTCCTACTTAGTGCTCTGCTAACAAAGTAGTGATCTTAATAATCTGATCAAATCAATTATATTCCTCATCTCTATTTTTATTTGCCCTATGCTCCTCTTGTGAGATGGAGAAACATACCAAATGGTTGTGTGGTGGTGATTTTTTTTCATCCCATTCTTCTCTGAAGTTATTGAATTGAGTTGGATTCCTTTGCTTTTTTGCATCGAAAATCTCCATGGCACTGCAGAGCGTATATATCTTCTCCAAAATCCCATGGATGTGCAAAAAAATAAAAATAAAAATAAAAACTGCAGAGAGCCCAAATGTATTGGGTGGGATGAAAGTGACTACTAGGAATAATAAGCTTTTGGAAATGCAAGTAAAAATGATGTGTCCATGTTTGAGAATATATTCACAATCGTTATGTATGTGAAAACAGACATATTGTTGATCTAAGTCATTTGGGAACTATTATGCACCTGAAATCTATGACTATAAATGAAAAAGGCAACACTAGGTAGTAGGTCATTTGAAAAAGAGCTGGGAATTATACTGAACTAAAAACCCAATAAAAGTCAGTAATTTGATATGACATACCCAAAGTTAATACAAACTCATGTTTCATTACAGGGGTTTTAGAGTCAAGACCTAAGCAGGTTTCTTTTCCTTTTCATTTCCAGAGGGCAGCAATAAGAACAATGAGAAGTTTCAAATATAGCATTAAGTTTATTTCTGTAGAATATTTCCTAAAAGTTAGAACAGTACTGAAGTGGAATGGGATGCCTTAAATGGTAATAGACAACTCTTCCTCTCTACTTTTCACCCTTCTTTTCTATTCTTGTTTTTCCTCATTGAAAATGTAAACTCCTTGATGACAGGGACTATCATTGTCTTTTTTACTTGGACTCTGAGCACTAAATTTGAAAAATAGTAAGCATTTAATAAATTCTCATTGTACCCTATCTTGACTTCCTTTTCATTAGAAATCTACAAGGACAAGATCACAAGCTTTTGAATATATTGAAGTATGGAAGGTTTTGTAGGTTCATAAACCAGCTTCCCTGTTATAATATATCATTTTAATTGATAGATCTAAATTAACCATAAAATAAGTTATTTGGTCCAATAATTTCTCTCTCTCTCTCTCTCTCTTTCTCTCTCTTTCTGTCTCTGTCTGTCTGTCTGTCTCTCTCTGTCTCTCTGTCTCTGTCTCTCTGTCTCTGTCTCTGTCTCTCTGTCTCTCTGTCTCTCTCTCTCTCACACACACACACACACACACACACACACACACACACACATACACACACCCCTACACTTTAAGGAACATTGACTTAATTCTTTTAAAATACTAAATGCCAACAGAAATTTCCTTTGGAAATGATATACAATAAAATGGACACCAGACCAGTAATCAGGCTAGTTAATTTCGATTCTTATCCTTCATGCACAAGGAACTTTACTTCAGTTTCCTAATCTGTAAAAAGAAAAAAAAAAAACAGAATAAAATTTGTACTATCTAATTATTTCATCCATTAGCCATTCATTCACTAAAAACTTAAGCCTGTGCTATGTACTGGGCGCTGTACTATTAGAAATGCTGAAATAAAATTCTTATCCTTGGGTAGCTTATATCTATGAGGGAGGGGAGAGGTAGGCATGAATAAACAATGTAATACAAAATATATAGGGAACACATATAAAGCAAATTTGTCACAAAAGACACTAGGAACTAGAAGAGTTCAAGATAGCATAAGTTGTAAAACATAATAGTTTTAACTTAAAGCACTAAATAAGTGATTTACTACTATTTATAACATCAGTATAGATACGAATACAACATATAGAATCCAGTCTGTATTCTTATGACTGCATGACTTGCAAAGTTTCCATCTTATACCATCTTTTGAACCATTGCTTTTGGAAAGTGAATGCTCTGCTTACATGGTAACAATGATGCTAGATAAATTTGTTGTGTTTTTTTTTCAATATGATGAATATAAAGGTGTATATATATATATATATATATATATATATATATAAAGATAGAATGAATATAAAGGTAGACATGCCACTGTTGGCATAGAAATAGATACCCATTCATATAAAAATGAGTGGGCGTTAATTTTTTCTGCTTCTCTTACTTTTCAATGAAACCTTAATTTTTAGCTGTTAATATAGTCCAAAAAAAAATCAGTAAAAAATGAGATGATCTAGATTTAAAAAAACAAACAAACACATATTAAGGTTAAATTTGTGTTTAAAAAGTTCATATTCCAATATGAGGAAATTGTGAATTGACTATAGAGGAGTGAATCCTACCACAATCTGGGTTCTTTGATATCTTGAATTATTTTTCAAATGTTTTGGGTTTGGCAAAAACCAAAATGCTTTTTGCCAAGCCCCTTTCCCCTTAATTTTTAAACTCATGTGTGTTTTAAGGGAAATCTAATCCACATGTTTCTGATACATTTGCACTTAACTCGTCAAAATGTTTGTATGTACAAGTCTCTATCTCCTCTTTCTTAATTCCCTACTCCCTTTCCTACTCTTTATTTTCTCTTCTTCTCTATTCTTTTCCCTTCCCTTCTATTTCCTTTTATTCCTTCCCTTTCCTTCTCTTTTCTTATTTTCTTTTCTTGCTTTTCATTCCCTTGCTTTCCTTACTCTATTCCCTTCCATATATATATATATATTTTTTTTTTTTCTTACTCTATTCTTATCCCTTCCTTACCCTGGTTCCTTGGTTAGCCTTCCTTTTTCCTTCTATTTCTTTCCCTTTCCTTCATTTTCAAAGTTCTATTGTTTTACTCAATAAACTAAGTATGAACCAACCCAAATTTGACTTGACTTTCAATTTGGAAAATGACAAAGGTTAAAACTATTGACAATTCACTTGCTTTAAAGAAAGGAAAGAATATTTTATTTTTAAATCTGGCTTAAACTTTTAGATACTTTATACTTTTTTGTCTTAATGATATATGGTTCATACATATATTAATATGTTTATAAAGTTTTTATAAATGTTTTATATTTTATAAATAAATATCATTCATATTTATAAATAATATAAGTTATGATATTATTACAAATAAAAATAGATAAAATATTTTATTAAATTTGTTTACATAGTTTTTAAAATACACTCATAGTAGGGCTATCGTGAATGAAGATGTATCAAAATTATATATATATATATATACATACATATATATTAAAATAGTTTAATTTAGAGAACACACACCGGGTGAATAGTAACTATAATTCCCCCAAGAGCAAACCTAGTTCCCTAGTTCTGAAAATAACACCATGAAAAAAGATTAAGGCTCCGGATAGGGCCTCCCTACTCCCAAGAGAGTTATAACATAACATTGTAGATCAAGAAATAATTTAGAAAAAATTGAGCAAACAACAGGGAAAAAAAGAACTTAACCATAAAAAAGCTAGTGTAATGGCAAGAATGACCAAGAATAAACTCAGAAGACAAGAAATAACTACTAATAAAACCTTAAGAAAAGTGATAATTGGAACTAAGTCCATCAAGAATTCTTGGAAGAGTTAAAGAAAAAGATAGGAGTAATAAAGGAAAAATTGGAAAAATAAATGAGTTATATAAGAAAATTATGAAAAAACAGTTCAAATATACAGATAATTTGTATACAAATACAGAGATATACAGATACTCAAAAATACAGAAGGAAAGAACTCCTTAAAAACAGAAAGCAGAATTTGTCAAATGGAAAAATAATTACAAAAGCTCACTCAAGAAACTAATTCCTTAAAAATTAGAATGGGGCAAATGGAAGCTAACAATCAGTACGAGGCATCAAGAAACAATAAAACAAAATCAAAGGAATTGGGGGAAAAAAAGAAAATGTGAAATAATTCATCAAAATGACTGACCTGAAAAGTGGGTCAGGGATATAAAAATGAAAAGTCATGATCAAATAAAGAACTTAGACATCATGTTTTAAGAGATTATAAAAGAAAACTGTTCTATTATCTTAGATCCAAAGGGTAAAATAAAAATTCAAAAATTTGTAAATAACCTTCTGAAAGATATCTGAAAATCAAAGCAAATGAACTCCCAGGTATATATCAGCCAAATTCCATATCTCCTGTCAAGGTCAAAACATTGGAAGCTGATAGAAAGAAACCATTCAAATGTTGTAGAGTCATGATCACATAGGATTTAGCAATTTCAATGTGAAAGGAGTAAAGGTTTTGGAATATGACACTCTGCAGTAAAGAAGCTGTAATTACAATGATAAAGGAGCTTTAATTACAATGATAAAGGAGCTATAATTAAAATGAACACTAAACTCTTCAGAAAAACAAAATATAATCCTTGAGAAAAAAATGAATAATGAAATAGAATATTAGCAAGCATTCTTGGTGAAAAAATCAAAGAGGAATAGAAACTTTGACTTTCCCAATATAAGATTCAAGAGAGGCATGAAAAAGGTTAAAAAAACAGAAGAGAACTCAAAGTTCTACTATTTACATTCCTATGTGAAAAGATGATACATTTAACTCCTAAGAATTTTATCATAATTAGGGCAGTTCAAAGGCATAAATTAAAGATTTGAGTATGATTTGATTATGTTGGAATGATCTCTAAAAAAAATCAATGAAGGGGTAAGAAAGGGGAATGGACTGGGACACATACATATACATACTCAGTTGTATATAGAGATCTATTTCACTGAACAGGGAAATGAAAGGGGAAGAAGGAAATAAGAACGGAGGTAATAAAAGGGAGGGTAAATTAATAGAGAAAGTAGTCAAAAGCAAAACAGGCTTTTGAAAAAAACAGGATAAAAAGAGAGAGAAAGATCAATAGAAGAAAAGAAAATGAAAGGAACTAGAATTAGTAATTATAACTGTGAATATTAGTGGGATAAGCTTGCCCATGAAATAAAAGTGAATAACAAAATGGATTACAAACCAGAATCCAATAATGCATTGTTTACAAGAGGCATTCTTGAAACAGAAACATATACAGAGAATTAAAATAAAGGATTGGAAATAAAGGACTGGAGCAGAATCAATTGTTCTTTAGTTGATATGCAGAAGGTAAGGATAGCAATCATGATTCCAAATAAAGAAAAAGAGAAAAAAATAGATGTAATTAAAATGGGCAATAAAGGAAATCACATTTTGATAAAAAGTATCATAGATAATGAAGTCATATAAAATTTGCAGCATATTTTAGTGTAGAAATAATAAACTCTTTATGGAGTTATTAATTGGTACAGACATTCTATAGGACAATTTGGAACTATGCCCAAATGTCCATCAAACTGTGCACACCATTTGACCCCCACCAAAATACTAATAGTTCTTTACCCCAAGAGATCAACAACAACAAAAAAAAAAAAAAAAAAGGAAAAGGACAAATATGTAAAAATATTAAAAATAATTCTTTATGTGGTAGTACAGAATTGAATATTGAAAGATTATTGATCCATTGAGGAATAGCTAAAGAAATTACCGCATTTGATGATGATCAAGTACTATATAAAACAATTAGGGAAGTGTTTTCAGAAACAAAATAAAGCAAAACATGGCAAGACTTTAAAAATTAATGCAAAATGAAATGAAAAGAATGGGGAAATTATTTTGCACAGTAATAGCAATATTATATTGCTATGGTTGATATTGCATTGATTAAATATGAAAGACCTGGCTATTCTGATTAATGCAATAAGACAATCATCATGAAAAATTCCTATCTACCTCTAAAGAAAAAAAAACGATAAATTTTGAGTGAGTTGAAGTAAAATTTTCTCAGTCATTTTTTGTTGTTATTTTGATATAGCTAATATAGAAATATATTTTGCATTATTTCATATGTACAGGTAATTCATATCATTTTGTTTATCTTCTCAATAGGCATGGAAGGAGTAGAAGGAAGGGAGATTATTTGGAACTCAAAATTTAAAAAGAAAAGAATGTTTAAAATAACGTATCTTTTTAAAAAGTAAATAAAAGAAAATTATATGTGTTTATTTTACAATTTGATATATAAGTGGGAACATATTGGGAACTTTAACAATAGAAAATAAAATGTTTTCTAAAGTTTCATTAATTCAAAATGCTTGTTAATGCTTGGGGAACTCTGCAGCTTTGGGGTAATTTCTTTGATTTGGCAAACCTAAATATTCCCCAAAAAATCTCCCAAAGAATAGCTTGCAAACTAGAACATGGACATGAAGAGTGACCATAAGATAAACCAGATATGCAATGGGGGGAAAAAATGGAAAAAAAACCCCACAATTCACTGTTTTTAAAGCATGACTATCTCCCCCTAGATAAGTCACAAGCATCTTTAGTTATTTGTCAAGTTAAATTTTTGTTCAAAACAAAACAAAACAAAACAAATATATTAAAATGAAACTACAAAACACTGACAAATTTAGTTGTGTCCTTCTTGGGAACATTAAGAACTAGATTAAAAAAAAAAAAAAAAAAAAAAAAAAAAAAACTTGATTTAACAATACTTACTCCCATCCGGATCTCTAGGAAAGTGATAATTCTATACACTTCCCAGTTTATCAAGAGATCAAACCGTTTGGCCCAATTATTGTCAAGTACCTTGTAAAACACAATCTGTTGTGTTAATTAGTTATGTAAACATACCTCTCACTTCTGGAGACAAAGCAGAACTGGACAACTGGGTAGGTGAGAAGAGATCAAAGACCTCCTATAATAAATTGTTATGGTAATTAGCATTGGGCTTGCAGTTCACCTCAGGGGGCTTTTAAACTAGAACTGGGAGAGCTTGAGAAATCTTGCTGTAGTGAACAACAAAGCTTATGAAAAACAAGTCTCACCAAGCTCTGACAACTAGTTTAAAAAATAGCAGAATAGGAGCATAGAGGGAGAATAATTAGGAGAAAGATCTTTTTTAGAATGTTATTCTCTAATTGGATTTTAAAAGCAAGTATTGGAGAGGGGGGAAGCTGTATCTGAGGTTCCACTAGCTTCTTTCAGATAATCTTAAGAAACCTCAGGAACCAAATTGTGGCAAAAGTGATCTCTAATACATATTACTTAAGTGTTTTGCTCTTTTTCTTAGAAGCATTCAAATTACCTGAAAGTTGCCTTCAAACCTTTCAGTTTCTACTAACCCAACTAAAGTTGCCCCTTTAGTCTATATACTAAACTCTATAATCAGAGGCCCTAGGTTCAAATCCCAGTTCTTCTGCGGCTGGCCACCAGTGAGACCTAGGCAAGCCACTTCACTTTCCACACCAATAAAATGAGGAGTTGAACTAAATAGCTTCTGAGGTCTCTTCCAACTCTAAATGTATCATTTTGCTAATCTTTCCCCACCTAAGATTTCTAAGAGAAATCATCACTATTGCCTATATTTATATCATAGATATAATAAAAGTAGAGAGAAATACTTATATTCCTAAATTCTCATGCTGAGACAGATAGATATTATGCTATATACCTCAAGTTCTAAAGAATCTACTGGCAGTCATAGCCTAGTCCTAGATGTGCATCTAAGATTTGATTTAGTTGCTTATTTTGCATTTATATTCCTCCATGATTATTTAATTTTGCTCCTATAGTTCTTTAATAAAACCATTGTGGAGTCTAGAAAAGTTATTGAAGCTGTGTATTGATAAACTAAGGATCCATTAAAAACATAATTTATGGTTGCTAAGCAAGCAAGAACTCCTCCCTACCCTCCTTTATTTTTTTAAACAATTCCCTCTGTTCTAGTTAATTATTTCCCCCTTTCAATTTGATAAAATATTTCTCTGAGTTGGACCACTTATATAGATTTTTCCAAGTTTGTCATTTTAGCCACAAGATCATGGGTAATTATTTCTATTAAGTCCCCATCTGTGATTCATCAGTTCATTCAGTTGACAAATATTCATGTGTGCCTACTGCCATTTGTTCATTCAATGAGTAAATACTTAGGTGTGCCATTCATTCATTCACAAATTACTTCTCTATGTCTACTATCATTCATTCTTTCAATCAGAAAATATTTATGAGTGTCTATTATGTGCTAGGTACATAGGGAGCTCGAATATATATAAGAAAAATTTTAATTATTAGTCTTTTTGCCAGGATTCCAGCTTCTAGATGATATGTCTGCTGTCACTTCATTTTTCACAGTAATTAATGTAAGAAACACAACACCTGTTCCACTCCCTTGCCTGTCTGGAATTAATGTGCTGCAGGGGAAGATTTACATGGAAAAGTCATTTGTATCTATCAAAGGAAAGTGACATGGTCTCTGAAGTAGGGAGGGGTGAAGAAGGGTGAAGAGGATAATATAGCTTTCAAGAATTTCTATTTAATGGGGAAATGTGACTCACCTTGAGGGTTCAGGTTGGTGGACAGAAAAGAGCAAAAAGCAGTGCAGGTAATCTAATTTTGTAGGGATTCCTGTTAGGTGTCTGTTCTCCCAGTGATTTGTGGAATCCCTCTCTGGCCTCAGAGAAAGTCATTAAAAAAACATTATGCCCACACCCTGGCTGTTAACAAGATCATAACTGCTTCAGTCTGTGTTAATGCTGTTTTCATCTGGGTTTCCAGTGCACACAATAAGGCTTTCAGAGATTCCTCAGTTTGCTTAGGAATTGTCAGTCCATGGTGATTTGAGCAATGAACCTGAAAAAAATGTGCAGCATAAGAATAATTACCTCACTCTGTCTAATCAACCTGACAGAAGGGAAGGTCTATCTTTTGCAATGATATGCATGTGTAGACCAGTGGATGGTTATACACGCATACACACACACACGAATATATTTGCAGAGAGATGTGGATCTTAAGACAGCATGTAGGTGCTGTTGGTTCCAATTAAAATCAATATCTGTCCTGATTTGTGCCTCTTGTCTCTATGACAGCAAGGGGGCTGACTAAGGGGATCCATCTGCTCTGCTCTCCCAAAGGGGCTCAAAACAAGTGAATGACCTGCAGTGTTTATTATTAAGTTTTCAAAGAGAAAGTTGTTTTGGTCTAATTGAAGCAATAATATGAGTGAGGTTATTTCTGGTCAGTTCCCTGCTGTTTTCACTCTGGAGAATACATTCCAGGTGTTAGCTGTACGACTCTATAGCACAGCCTGGACTTTCCCTCCTGTTTAGGAATGCTGATGCCAACAGACTAATAAAGTATAGTTATGAGTGAAAGCTAGTTTGGGCCATTCTGAGACACTTTTTAAGTTCATCCTATAACGACTACATTTATTTTCAAAGGATCCATTCCTCAGGGGGGAAAAAAGTAATGTGATTTTGCAAATCTCTAATTCCATTTTCTGTCCACTCCCTAATGTTTTTTTTTTTTTTATTTTTCATTCTTCCAAGTCTTAAATATGCCATAAAAGCAACTATAAGGTAAGTTCTCTTTAATCCCTAGAAAATTTGATTTTATTTAATGACTATTTATTAAACACCTACTATGTACCAAAAGACATGGCAGTAGCTAGAAATACAAAGGGAAAAGCGGAGTAGTTTCTGCCTTCAAGGCGCTTACATTCTACATTGCTGAGAATTCCTTTTTCACAAAGGTATTTATGGATTTCATCTTGAAGGTAGTGGTCTGGTGGATCCTACAGGCGATTCAAAGCTTGAATTGATTCTTGGGTTCTCCTAGTTCAATCCTCTAATTTTACAATTGAAAAGTTTGTGGTCTATTTAACAACAGGAAGGGGTGGAGTTCATTGACTAGCCTAAGGTCACAAAGGGATAGAGATAGAATTTGAGCGCATGCCCTTTAAAAACTTGATTTCTCTCTTTAGTTTAGATGTTTATATTTTTCAATTAATAACTCTATTTGGACTCATTTTTTAAATAGAACATTTTTTTATAATTATGACTTTTTTGAAGGTTCTAATCATACACTATATATTCCTAAATATAATAAATAAATAATAATAGGGTAAATAATAATAGAATTAAGGATTTTGAATTTGTTGATCAAACAAATTGTCTTACTTTTTATAGTAATTTAATTCTTCTTCCAGGAATCTAGGTATTATAGTGGATAGAGTGCTGGGCCTGGAGTCAGGAAGACTCTTCTTCTAGAACTCAAATGTGACCTCAAATACTTACAGGCTATTTGACCTTGGACAAGTCACTTTTTTTGGCTCTGTTTCCTCATTTATAAAAATGAAGTGGACAAGGAAATGGTAATCTTTGCCAAGAAAATCTTGAATGGTGTGATAGAGTTAGACATGGCTGAAAAGACATGTCTGAAAAATGACTGAACAACATAACCTCTCCTTTTCCCTTCTCAATAATGACAAAAGTTAAAAAAAGATTCCTGTTATTCAGCAAGAAATTCATCAAAACTTCAAAAACTTCACTCTGGATTTAAATGACTTAAGATCACTTTCACTGAATTTCAAAGTGTTTCAGCATGTTGCTGATCAAGAACAAAAGGATGTTCTAAAGTTGAAATAGAGTGTTTCCCTGGGCAGGAAAACTTTTGGTCTTACTTTTTTGCTTGCTTTCATCCATGAACCTAATATGAACCCACAGACCAAAATAGCCCATTGAAATCCCTTGTAATCAGGGGAAATGACTGGAGAGGGTGTTGGAAGATGATCTTTTCTCAACCACTTAATCATCATTATATATGTATATGTGTATACACACACACACACACACATATGCACATATCTCAAAACTTAGATACGTCTGTTCCCTTACACTCTAAATGAAAATATACTTTTCGTTAACATTTCCTAATGTTCACGTCGAAGGGCATAGGGCAAAATACCCTTAAAAGAAGTCCAAAGGATTTTAAATTTTGCTCTCATCTTTTCCTGTACTTTTGAAAGGGAAAAGATTCCACTCTTAGGGGACAAATGCTATCCTATTCTATGAGGTAATTGGGGCTCTTCAGGTGAGATTCCAAATATTTTTCTGGATTCTTACTTTTCTAAATTCTTACTTTATATTTTCAGGAACTGCAAGGAGGGGATCACACATACTAACTGCCTTTGAGGCTTATGTAACAAAGAAAGTTGTTGAATATATTTCATTGAGTGTTCCTTACTCTGCCACATGCCACACACGTAGCATTGATCAATTACTTCAGAGCAGGTGAATCACGCAATTAACACAGGAAGAAAGCAGACAAACTGTATGAATAAGAGGTAAAGGACAAAAGGGAAAAGGAAGTTAATGGAGAGGAGGATGCACAGATATAAAGATGGTATCTTATTTTTTAAAAATGGAGGTTTTATTGCTTTTGCTTTTGGTTTAAAATATTTGAAGTTGAAATACATTTTTTCAGTCTGTGTGCTTTTTAAAAAGTTTTGCAATTTCAGGGAGATAGTCAACTTGATGTTTTATGAAACACACAAAAATGTAAATTTAAAATGTAAATACATAAGTTTCAAAAAATGAACTTTATGACTTAAAAGCCACTCTGAGCAATTAAAGCCCTTTAACTACTTTTGCTGTTGAAAGCTCCAAGATTCTGCTTCAGGCTTCATTGCTGATGTGTCCTTTGTTTAGTTTGTTTGGTCTGTTAAAAGCTGTGGTCCTATTACAAAACTAATTACTTACTACTGGTTAAAAGTCACAAAATAGCTCTTAGAGATTGGGATAAGTGAGATAAGAGTCAGAAAAGTGAGGTATCTATTACTTCTTTTTTTTCTTATTCTGAGATTTTAATGTGGGTGAACAACAGAAACCATGGTAAAATAGGCTATTCTTAATAGCTTTTAATATCTTAGATTTTCTGAATTAATTCCTTCTGCATCTATATAGCCTTTAGGTTTTTCTCAATCAGAAAAAAAAAAATTATCTGTATATACACACACACAAAATTATCTGTATACACATGTGTGTGTAATGTATATGTACATAAAAACAGCTACCAGAACACACAGTATTAACCAGAAACAGAGAGATTTTTTACTGAATAAAATGACTTCAAAAATGGAACATTTGATAGTCTTTTGGTTTGTGTCATTTGCCAACTTGTTACTGATGAAACTTGGTATTAACATAATTCATCTAGCCAGCATTTGTCTAACATTTGCCATCTAGACAAATGGAGTTATGACTGGTCTTGGTTCATCAAATATCCTAATTAATTTGGAGATTTCACATACTGTATATATATATATATATAATCAATTTCCAAAAGTTCAAATAAAATATAAATTTGTAAAAAAAAAAAAAGAACCTTTCTTTGGTTATTCAGTATACAATATGGGACCCTTATGTTCCTCAGGACCATTTAGGAAAATTAGTTCTCATACTACTGGATAAGTAGGAAAGTGACAATGTTGATAGATATCAAGAAAAAAGTTTACTATTTTCCCAGATTCTCTGGAAGCTTTATAGTCCTTGTTTCCATCATCTCAAAATACTTCTGTAAAACATGGTAATAATCTTATTTTGCACATAAAGGTCCTTAAGGTATTATTTGGTTTACTCTGAATGGCATAGATTTAGAGGCACAAGGGACCATAGAAGCCATATCATCCAGTCCTCTTCTTTTACTTATAAGGAAACTGAGACCCTGATAGGTTAAGTGACTTGCCCACAGTTACAAAGACAATGGCAGAGGCCCTATCTGAAGCCCAAGCCTGACTCTACATCTAATTCTCTTTCTATTATGCCATATTGTTATTTTTCATTAAATTGTAGACTTTCCTGTTTAAAAGCTGCTCACTGGTTAGTAACAAGTGAAATGAATAGCAAAAAAAAAAAAAAAAAAAAAAAAAAAAAAAATCTTTAGCAATTACCATGGTCAAGGAACTGGGGATATAAATACAAATGTGAAATACTCCCCACCATCAAGAAGCTTACATTCTAATAAGAGAAGATAACACATAAAGGTAGTGGTGACCAGGGAAGCATGTTTTGGTCTGAGAATTCACAAGAATGACAAACAAAATGAGAGAACAAAATGAGAGAAGAAATAGAGGGATGATAGTGAAATGGTTAGATTTGGTATTAGAAAAATCATTTGGGAAGTTGAGTGGAACAGGGAATGGGAATATTGGAATAGAAAGAGATATGAGACCAACTGAAAACTAGCAAAGTGATGAGCATCAACTACATATAGTTGTTGTTGTGAAGAAAAGAGGATGTTTTATGAGAGATGAAAAGATAGAAAGAACAAGATTTAGGGACAATTAACTGATATAATGATTAGAATGCCAGTTTAAACTAGGACACTTTATTAGTTGTGTAACCCTGGGTAAGTCACTTATCTGTTTCAAATCTTTATCTGTAAAAATGAGTTGGGAGAAGGAAATGGCAAACAACTTCAGTATCTTTGTCAAGAAAACCACAAATGGGAGCACAAAGAGTTGGACAAAACTAAAACAAGTGGGCAAAAAAAAAATAAATAAAAAGCAAAGAAATAGGATATGCGGGGTGAGTGAGAATGAGGATTCATAGATGACAGAGAAATTGTGGGCTTGAGTACCTAGGAGCATAGAGGTATACCTAACAATATTAGGAAAGGTGAAAAAACAGGAAAGATGGAATTTTTTTTGGGGGGAGGGGAGAGATATGTTTTTTTGGATATACTCAATTTGAAATGCTATTGATGGGATTCTGACTGTCACCAGCCCACACCTGCCTCCAGCTCTGAACCCCACAGAAATCATTAAACATGGGGTCTTAATAGGGCGATGAGCAGATCAGCATGTTCTGTAACCACAGCAACAGGTTACCACATGATGATTACCACAAAACATAACACAGAAATCAATAAGAAAGTAGCATCAACAGGATGCAGGGCAGAACATAAGACTGCAAACCTCAATAAATCTTTCCCTTTGACATGATGCCCGTGCAGTTTCCCTTCTTTGCTGTCCTTGGAACCTATGTTTTTATCATTTTTTAAAATATCATTTTAATATCATTTTTAATATCATTGCCATACATTAATACCATCCCCCCAGTGGTTTTTATTGTATGCATTTTGGATAAGCAAATATGTAGTTTCCCCAAGACTTTAGGGCCTCCCCAAGATTCCCCATTTATAACCTCAAAATTTACATATCTTGTGATGCAATCAGCACCATTTGCTCCATAGAAATCTTTGTCTTGCTTTGCTGGGCTGCTGACTCCTTCAGGGAGCTTGGCCTGCCCACTGAGTGCATAAATCTCATTAAAATGTCTTTGCTTGGGTTGGAGAGTCTCTGAGCTGAATTCTTTCAGAGGCTATGCCATGACACATATGTGATGCCTCAACACCTTGGGATATCCAATTTGAGATTTTCAAAAAACAATTGGTAATGTGAGACTAGAGCTCAGAAGAAAGATTAGAATCAAACATGTGGTTATAGGGATCATATGAATAAAGACAATAATCTCATGAAGCTGATGAGATGAACAAGATAAGGTAGATGAAGAAGAATAGACTACTCAGGATTGAGTTTGGAGGAAAGCCGTAGTATCTAGCAAAGAAGACTGGGAAAGAATAGGTAGATGGGTAGGAAAAGAATCAGAAGAGAACAGTGTCATGAAAACCTAAGGGGAAAAAACTGTTCAGAAAAAAAAGGATGATTGGCAATGTCAAAGTTAACAAAGAGAAGATTGAAAAAAGACCATTATAATTTAGCAAATAAGAGATCATTAATAACTTTGGCAAAGAGAGAAAGTAGATTTCCCAAGAAGTTTGTTGTAGAAAGAGAAGTGGATAATTTATAAGGATTTTTAGGATCAAGTGCGGTTTGTTTTTCCCTTAAAGGATAAGGAATCATAAACTTTATTGTAGATAATATATAGAGAACTATCAATTTATCATATCAGAATTTGCTTTCATATAGGCTCCATCATCTTGAATAGGCATTTTACTTTTAGTGCAAATGTATGTAACACTCTACATATTTATATTTTCCAGATATAGATCTCAATGAAAATCCTAATTCATTCATTTATTCAACAAACAGTCATTAAGCACATACTTTCTCTCAGCCCTGGAGAAAGAAAAATAAGGGTGAAATAATCCCAGCCCTCACAAGTTGATGTTCTACTAGTGGTGATGGTGGGGAGGGAAATAACATCATTAAAGATAAATATATTTTAAAATATATACAAAGTAAATACAAAATAAGTTCTAGGGAGGATACTATCAACTAGAGAAGCAGAAAAAAATCCTTTAGAAGAGGTTATATTTGGGCTGATTCTTGAACGAATACAGAGATTCTAACAAACTAGAATAAGAAAGTGCATTAGAGACATGGGGATTATTAGCCTTTATAAACGTATGGAGAAAGGATATAAAACAGTATGTATCAGAAATGCTTGATATATTGTATAATATATAGTAATGTATCATCAGTTCGGAATGATAGGCAGGAGTTATGATTGTAAAGATATAAATTTCAAATTGATGAATTTATATTTCACCTTAGAGGCAAATGAGAACTACTGCAGTCTGGAAAGGAGAGCTACTTAGTAAGACTTGTGCTTTAAAAATGCCATTCTGACAATTTTGTGCCTTAAACCCAAATTACTCTGGCTTTCATTGCCTGAACAACAAGGTTCATCATTTTTTGGATCAGATTGGGTCAGAGTAATTGTAAACAGCAATTTTTCTGTTTTGGCCAGAAAATCTGAGGATCTTTCCCTCCCAGATTATTGAGAGTTTGTTTTTTGACCAGGTAAAAGAGACCACGGTCTGCCTTATTTTTTACATAGCCTTAACGATTGATTGGCTACTGCCTCAGTTAAACTGTAACTTTAGCTTAAAAAGGCAGAGGTCTTCCACTGCATCCAGCTTCATCTTCTGTCATCCTGATCTACATCTTGCCACTGTACCCAGATGGTTCAAAATAAAGTTGGTGACTTTGCACAGTCCTCCCACACTTCAACCCAATTTGTTACATGTCATGGCATCACCTTGCTTGATGTCTTAGTCCTCTTCAAGAATAAAAGATACAAAACAGTAACTTCTAACTGGGCAAAACATTTATTGATAAAATACAAAGAAAGTGACTAACATATTTTCTTACTTATAGAAATTTTAAATTTGTCACAACTGCTGAGACTTCACATTATCTAACTTGTACCAGCAGTGTGCAACAGGATGCATTGGGGGGGGGGGGAGGAAACTATTGCCAGATTTACTGTGCTTATAGAAGAGACACACATAATTATTGGAAGACTCAGTCTTGGAGATCTTTCAAATTTGCAATACATCATTGTGAGTGTCTATTAAATTGCTAGGTATATTTGGAATCACCACAGATTCAAACATTACAGTATCAAATTGTAGTTCATAATTGCTCCTTAGATAGCAAAAGATGGGTTGTTAGATTTTAAAACTGTTTCTTATTTCATATCTTTAATCTATATTACTTGCCTTTGAATTTTTAAATGATAGGATTAAAGACTTTGTCCCACTGTAGCTCCATTGTTTAATTGAGAAGAGAGGTTAAATGACTTACCCAAGATTTCACAGGCAACTTGTAATATTTGCACCCAATTTACTCAAAGTAAACCAATTTACATTGACCTCTCACACATAACCAAACTATATTTTTTATTAGATTTATATGAGCAATAATTTATGAAAGTCTAAAGTTAGGTATCCTTTACTTGCTAATTAAAAGAGAAATTATCCAGCTTTGAAACTTCTTTGAAACTAGTGAAGGCCAAATTTCTCCCATGAAACTACCTTTAAACATTTCTTATCTTTTGTGTTGTCTATAATGAGAATTGAGAGATTTCTCAGACAAAACTATACTATACTAGTTTGACAAATTATAATTCCAAAAGATCTCAAATTTTTAATTTTATGAGTATATCTAGTGTTTTTCTAGACAAGAAAATATCTACAAATGGTTGGATTAGATTACATTTTTTATTTATGACTTTTTAAAACTTAAGATACTGACATACCTCTTTTAAAAAGAAAGTATGAGAAATATTAAAAAAAAACAACCTTATTTTTTATGTACTTTCCCCTCCTATGTGGCATATTACCTTGCTTGCATATTGGAGAGGAAGAAATATCAGCAAAATGATGTGATGTTATTCAGTCATGCCTACACAGCTCTTTTAGACTGATATTCTTTGTTTCATTGTTTGCCTTCTTCCTTCCTTTTTAATTCAATTGGTATGTCAAGAGAAGTAGATTATGGCTACTCTTAGGAAGATACTTAGAAATTGACTTCAAATTAAACAATTGATTAATTGTCTATGAATTTGGTAGTTAGGTGGTATGGTAGTACAATATAATATATAAACTGAAAAAGACTTTAGTTCAAATGCTTCCTCAGGTATTTATTAGGATTCTGAACAAGGCACTTAAACTTTCTCATATTCAGTTTTCTCTTCTCTGAAACAGGGATGATAATAGAACTTACTTCACAGACTTAGTTTGAAGATTAAAAAAGAGGACAAATAAAAAGTGCATTGCAAATCTCAAAATACTAAATAAATATGATTATTATTATCAATAGTATTGTTGTGATATAATTTTATTCTATTAAATCTAGAATTTCTACAGTAGGGGGAAAAAAGGACTGGAATTGGAGGAGGAAAACCAGAATTTGATTTTCAGGTAAGAGAATTAGTTATTTAAAACTCTGAGTTTTATTCATTTGGTAAAATGAAGACTAAACTTATAGTGATAGATAGATTCAGATAGAAAATCTGAATATGACATGCCAAATAATATGACTAGTAAGAATCTTTTACTAGTTATATCACCTTGGAGAAACCATTATGTTTCTCAACCTCATTTTCTTCATTATTTATATAGGATAGTGATTTGTATACAACTCAAAAGACAATAAGGCATAGTGGATGAAAAGTCAGCCACAAAGGGAGAAAGAATTAAGTTCATATCCTTTGTCTGACACTTAATACCTATATGATCCTGAGCAAACTGTTCTCTCGGTGTACTAGTGGTCAGTTCTGTAAGACTATATGTTTTAGAGAAAATTCCAACTTTCATCTGCAAAGATGGCTTCCCATTTGGGAATTTCATATGCCAGTGAAATCATAGGGTTAATCTTCATTCCATTAGGTTCAAAAGTTAGCTTTCTTTAAATAGTACTTTACCTTTCTCATATTCATTAGAGCAATTCTTATTAATTGATTCCTTTCAGTAAAATGTATGAATATGAGAATATACTTTTACTTATGTTGTAATAGCACAAGAGTAGAAGGGAATTTAAAAAGAACTATTTTAAAAGTAAGATTGCCATATTTTATGTCTAAGTGAAAACTTTTAAGTTATTTTTGTTACGTAGAGACCTTGACACATTCTGCAAGATTTGCACATATTTTTCATTTCTTTTCCTCCCTTACCCAGCTGATATAGATCCTACTACAAGTAAAATGAGGCAACTTCTAGATTCTATCAATCTCAGCTAAGCCACTAGCATATTATTATATGTTTTTTAAAGAGTTTTGCTTTGAAATATTTCTATCACGTAGAACTATCCACCAGATAATAAATAATCTTCTATGAAAATGTAAAAAAATTATAGGTCATCCCTGAACTTACTAATGCTTTTTTGAAAGTCTTTTCTCTATATCCCAATCTTATCTGAGGAAAAAAAGTGTGTGTGTGTGTGTGTGTGTGTGTGTGTGTGTGTGTGTAGTATCTCTGATTACTTTCCCTTGACTCAATATTTTTGGTGAATCCTCCTAACCTAAAGTTGGTCTCCTCAAGTCCTTATGCAACCCAGCTGGAAGATGTGAGTAAGAAAGACCTCCCTGAATAACAGCTGTTGTCTCCAAGTTAAGCAGAATTCTCTAGGGGTAAATATATTTTTAAAATGTAAATAAAATTAATTCATGTACATTTTTTCCAGGACATGTGTATTCCTTCCACATTATTCTTTTGTGCTGGCTGCAGTTGAGAGTCAACATGAGTGAACTTTTATCTTCTTCTCCTCAATCTTGCAAGGTAATTGCAGGTGCTTAGTAATTTGAATGTGGATGATAGATATATAATCTATAGTGAATTGAAAGAAAATTCATCTTCAGAAGGAATATTCAACAAGAGGGGATTATAATTATATGCTATTTGCTTTTAAAGATGCTTTCTTTTTTTCTTTCCCAAGGTGAATCAGTTCCATTGTCCTAAGAGATCATATTTTTCAGTGCATATTTTCTTCACCCTTAAACCCTTATATCACAGGCTGTGGACGGACTAGACTGAGATGTCTTCAAGCTCATTAATATTGATCTTCAGTTGGCAACAATGATCACTCTGGCTAAGTTTAAAATATTCTCTTCTGCTTCCCAAGAGACTGGTCTTGTTCATTCCAGAATGCTCTACTACAAAATCAAAGACAATAAACCTTCAATCCAATCTAAATCTCAGGAATGGAAGAATGGAACATTCCCTTGCTAGTCAAGTTTAGAATAAAAATGGAAAGAATGACTTTCATGAGAATAGAATAATAAGATATCTTCAGTTTCAAACTCAACAATTTAATTTGTGTCCCAGATCCTTCACCTATAATGAAAGTGTATTAAAAAGTCAGCAATTATTACTGAAGAGAAAGCTATAGTTCAGATGAAGCACTTTTTTGAAAGCTTCATAAAAATAACTAAGGAAATGTCAGATTAGTGAAGGCAAACCCATTATGTACCAAAATATTCCATTCACTTTTGTATGGGTTTAATTGTTAAGAAATTATTTATATCTAGTCTAAATCTGCCACTACAAATTTTATGCAGTGTTTTGTTTTTTTTTTGCCTCTAGAGTCAAATAGAAAATAATCCAATCTTTTTCTCACATGACAATTCTTCAAATGTCTTAATATAATTATGATATCTAATGCAAACTAAATAACTTTCCCTCTTTTAACACAACATATTTTATCTTTATGCCATCTTAGTTATCCTTATGTGAACATACTTTGATTTTTCAATGTCCTTTCTAAAGTCAGATATGTAGAACTGAATATAGAACTCCAGAATTGCTTGATCAGGGCAAAATGCAACAAGCCTATTATCAAATCTAGAAAATAATTCTTCCATGTACCTAATATATGAGTAGGTTTTTTCCTCCCTGGCTGCCACATCTTTTGTGGACCCATATTGATATTGTAAACCATACAACTAGCAGGTTTTTTCTCAGATGAATTGTTATCCAACCCATTGCACTATTATACATGGATGAATTATTATTTAACCCATTGCATTATTGCACATATGATATTGAATCTGAGTGTAAGATGTGACATTTATTTCTACTGATTTTGGCATTTGCAATTTTGCCATATGATCTAGCTTGCCAAAATCTTTTTCAATCCTAATTCTCTCATCAAATTTTCAAACTATTTCTACTAGGTTTAGATCATGCTCAAATTCCATATACATGTCACTATTATATCATTGAGAAAAAAAGGTTGAATGACATAGGGCCAAGACCAGATCCTTGAGATGCTACCTTGGAGGTCTCTTTCAACCCTGGCATCAAGTATCAATCAATAAGCGTTTATTGAGCACTTATTATGTTCCAGTGACAGTGTTAAATGCATGAGAACTAAAACAATAAAGTCTCTGTCATCAAGAAGCATACATTCCATCAGAGAAGACCAAAAGTACACATGATTTTATGACACAGAGACACACACATACACTCAAGATAAATAAAAAAAGTACTTTTCTTGGATGGAGGAACTAGAATTTGGGGAGATCCACTCTGCTTCATGTAAAAAGCAAAATCAAAGTTGGGTTTTAATGAACACAAGTTGTTTTAGCCTAAAAGCATACTGATCCTAAGTGCAATGATTGATCAATGATTCAGACAATTAAATGAAGGAAAAACCAACTTTTTTCACTAAATATAAGGAGATATCTGACAAAAACAATTTTAATAGAGTAAGTGGAGATATAATAAAAAATATTCTTCCACCTTGTCCCACTGGACTGACTCAATGTAGTTCGGGCATAGGGAGGATCTGACTCGTATTCTGTAATTTACTAGCTTATTATCGTGGACAAATCATTCACTCTTTCTGGGCCTCAGTTTTTTGATCATTAATTTGGACTAGACTTTTGAGGCCCTTTCTAAGAGTTAATCTATGAATCTATGACCTAAATGTTCTTTGCTATTATTTAGTTTATTTCAATCTTGTGTGACTCTTTGTAACCCCATTTTGGAGTTTTCCTTGACAAAGATCCTGAAGTGCTTTGCCTTTTCCTTCTCTGGCTCATTTTCTAGAGCGGAACTGAAGTAAACAGGATTAAATGACTTGTACAGGATCACACATCTGTTAAGTATCTGAGGCCAGATTTGAACACTTGAAGATCAGTCTTCCTGATTCCTTCTGTTCACTGTGCCACTTAACTTCCACTCAAATGCTCTTAAAGATTTCAGATCAGACCTATCAAACTCATTCATTCAATTATTCATTCAACAAACTTCCATTAAATACAGCCATGTTTCAGAAACTGTGTTAGGAAATGGAGATCAAAAAGCAAACAAATGAAAAAAGAAATATCCTCTGTCTTCTATATTCTATTGGAAACAACAGAAACTCATAAAAGTAAACATAGAAATATGTAAAATAAAAGCAGAGTAACTTTTCAGTGACATTTGTGAGAATTTTGCTTGTGGTATCAAATTCCCTAGCTTGTGGTATCAAATTCTACTTCAATCTTTTTCCCCTTTGAAAATATAGACAAATATGCTTTCTTTTCACCCTCCTCCTATGCCATCAATCTTTCCAAAATTATTGACTTTAATAATCACATCTATTATTCTTGCCTTGATCTATCATTTTTCTGTACTCACTGAATAATTGTTGGCTAATATTGACAAAAGAAAAAAATAAAGAATATTCAGTGTTTTCTTATTATTTCCTTTTTGTTCTGGATTTTGAGTCTCTCCTATTTTTTTCTGTCCTTTCCAGATAAAAGATTATTCTTCTTAGTCAAGAAAGTAGAATAGAAATAAATTAAGTAGTTCTGCTTTTTTCTGTTATCTACGTTCACTGATCTACTCAATCCAAGCATTATATCAATCATCTTTTTGAGTCATAATATAATATGTTATAAAGAAACAAAGAAAGATATTTTATTTACTAAAATTAGAGAAATGTGATTTTAAAGAAATGCTGTTTTGAAAGTAGCAAACAAAGGACCTTGTTAAGAACTCCACACTGAAGTAGGATGAACATCTTCTCTTATTTGCATATATATATATATATATCTGCATATATAAGTATGTATATACATGCATACATGCATGCATACATATATATATATACTAGAGCTGATAAAGCTAAGAAAATTAGAAATAAAACAAATATTTGGAGACTGAGGTGTGATTCAAAGACAAATGCCAATTTGACAGGAAAAAATTTGGAGAATTGTGACCTTTTAATTAAAAGGTGAGTCATTAATAGTCTGGAGGCTCTAGTTTAAATCATTGAACATAATAAATGCAGAAGAGAAAAAGACATCATACAAGACAGCAACAGAGGAAAAGTTCAAAGAGTTGAAGACATAACAGAGGGGCTAAAAAGTTGTACTCTTGGAATCCTGACAGAAGCAATGAGCTAAGAGGAGGCATCAGCTGATTGGATGATGGAGAAACCTGATTTCATTGATCAGGACTTGTCTATTGTCTTTTAATATCACTTATAATTCAATAAAAGTGAAGTTTTTCATAGAGCTTTGTTGCTTTCGGATCAGAAGAAAACACATTGAAGTTATATATCTGCTTGGTACACCATTTAGCTGGCTTAAATTGTGAATTTTAACTGTTATTTTAAGCTCCATTGGATAGCATAGGATCTGGGTAGGTGAATAACTGGATAAGTTGATTTGTGATGCTTTATTTTAAGTGTTTATAAAAGCTATTTTTGAATAGAGAAGAGAGAAGAATTTATCCAAGGAAATAATGGTGAGAATGTTTTTTCATGTGATATAGATATTTTTGAATTAACTAATAACATTGAAGTCTGTAGTCTAGAATTTTGACATCCTAAATATATCAATTTTTCTTCTTTGTGTTTTTCTGCTAGATTCCTGTAATAGCATTTCCCCTCAATATTGCAAGCATTGGTGGAAAAGTGTAATCTTGGATTTTATGTGTTTTGTAGCATATATATTTATTTTTGAATATAGTAATTATAAAATTATTTTAAACTAATTATTAAGCAAATTGCTTTGTTTGAATTCTAGAACTGATATTCTTAATGGCTGATTGTATGAGATATATACAATGTGTATGTGTAATCATGTAAATAACTAATTTTACAAATAATACATCGAATGGAGCTCAAGAGCTAAGTGATAACTATATTTCCCATCAAAAGGCTTAGCCTTTTAAACTGAGAGGGTTTTTAATATAATTGTGTATTGTTACTCTGTCTCTAGAAACTTAGATATGCCACTGTGAAAGAACAAATTGAATGAATGAGACAAATGCAGAGGAAGATGCAGTATTTTAAATATTTAGGTGAGAGGTCTGAAGTTCCCAGTAATACAGAATGTGGGTGTTGATAATACTCAACTATAGTCTGTGGGCACCTCCCCCCACACTTTACATACACTTGTAACATCTTTGTCTTGTACATTGTGCAGAGAGCTCTAGCAGATATCTAAATAATTAAAATCCTTCATTTCTTTAGCATGTCTCCGTGACAAGCTTTTGATTTGATTCCTCAATTACTTAATTTATTCAGGTGCTCTGTAGCAACATTTCCATTGTCAACAATACTAATAATTACTATATATACTGATCATCAGCTACAGAATAGTTTATAGAAAAAATAACAAGATTGTGCCATTATTGCTCAATGCTTTTATTATGAACTACCACTTCATGTGTTAGTGGTTTCATCATGATAGGTGGAAAAATTAACTATGGGATGAGAAACCTGTTACTTGCCTAGAGAGATGATAGGAATGAAGCCATGATGTATAACAACATTTAAGTAATAAATATTCAAGTCAGAATTTTAATCCAGGTCCTTGAAGTTGACCTTAAAAGCCTGAGTAGGTTTGATGCTCTGAATATGTATGAATTTTTGATATCCAAAACATATATCTACATTTCTCTTGGCTGTAATGGTCTCTCCATTTCATCATTTAAAGTTTACTTATATATCCTTTGTTTCAAACTCAGAATTCCATTTACATTTAGGCCTATGTAAATGTCTGGAATGTATATAGAAATAGAATGGAAAAAAAAGTTATTCAATGGGTAACTAGTTTCCCTGATGATCCAGATTTGGGCAACATTTCCACTATATTAACTCTTCCATTTTTGGAAAGTGACTATTAGTATTCTGCCATAATTAATAGATATCTATCCAAGAGGTATAGGAAAGAAAAATGGTAACCATGACATTAAAATTAGTTCATTACTTTTTAGTTATTCCTTTTATGAATAATTATTATTAATTTTAGAAATTGAATTATGCATGCTTTTCTGAAACCATCTAGGATACAGGTTTTTTCGGGGGAAAGGTTTTATGTTCTATTTCATACACACATATACATATAAATATATTCACATTATATATTACATATCAAATCTATGTATACAAATATATATGTATACATATAAAACATAAAATAAATACAAAATATTTGTATGGTAATTATGATTTCATCAATATAATTAACTTCCATAATAGATGCAGATAAGCAGTTCCTCTGTAATTTACTGAATTATCATCAAAATCATAGCCAATTGGCATTTATTAAATGATTACTGTGCTAAGCTTTGAGAATTAAAAAAATAACTAAATAAACAAAACAAAGCAAACCAAAATAGAAAAATAGTCTCTGATCCCAAGTAACTCATGGTCCAGTGGAGAAGACAATTTACAAATAATTAAATACAAATAAGCTACATATAGTATAAATTGAGGGGTAGTCTCAGAGGGGAAGCATTAAGATATAGACACTGGGAAAGACTTTTTATAGACCTGCCCAGGAAATAAAAATTTAACAGAAACAGAACCTGAATTGGTTACCAAATACTCCCTTTTCTACTCCACATCTCTCCATTCTGTTCCCAATACTTCCATTATAATAGCTTTCTATTTGATTTCCCTATGTCATATTTTTCTCCCATGCCATCTATGTCTTTTATATAGTTTTCAAAACATTTTTTCCTAAAACATGGGCTTCTTCCATTCAATTTGATCCCCTTCCCCAACACATTCACACTCAAGAAACTCTTATTACCTCCAGGATCTAACATAAATTCTTCTTTTAGGCAGTTAAAACACATCAAATGCTTATCTCCTTATAGCTTTCCAGTCTTCTTGGATATTACCACCCTCCATGCTCTTCATGGTCTAGCCAAAATAGCTTACTTCCCAAACTTTCTACATAATGCTTCTTTTCTCTTCACCATACCTTTTCATTTGCTATCCCTATGCCTGGAGTGATCTAAATCCTCAACTCTGCCTCTTAGAATCACTGGTTATGTTTAGGATCCACTTCATGTTCCACAGGAATCTGTTCCTGATCCTAAGCTTCTAGCTCCCTCTGGCCTCAAAATGCATTGTATTTATTTTTTATATATTTTGTATATACATACATATGTATGTATGCATATATCAGATATACATATATCAAAATATTATGTGATATATTATATAGTACAATATGTTATGCTATAACAACATGCATCATATTATATCATTTCATAGTACATGTTGTCCCCTTCAATAAAATATAAACTTCTTGAGGTCAAAGACTATTTCATTTTATATGTTTATCCAAAGAAGTTAATATACAGGAGGTATTTAATAAATGCTCATTGATTGACTGATTGGTATATGTAAGCCCTTACCACTTGGATTGCATTTCTCTTGATTTTAGCTTCCTAACATACTTTTTGAACTGTGATCCTCAGAACAGAATACAATTCTACTTCTACAGTGGAACAAAGCTAATATATAGAGTGACTATTACTTACTTCCCTGTTCTTGTAAATTATGCTTCCCTTAATGCATCCCAAGATTATATTAGCTTTTTTTTTTTTTTTTTTTTACTTCTTCAAAACAGTCCTAACTCACAGTGAGGTTACATTCCATTAAAATAACAGATTTTTTTCCCAGACAAACTTCTGTCTAACCATGCTTTCCTCATGTTTCTTTCTTGTGAAGTTATTTTTTTTTTAACACAAGTGTATGGTTTTATATGCATTAATATTGATTTTTTTATTTTATTACATTCATCCCAATGATCCTGACTTTATCATGCAGCATTTTAGCTATTATTCTCGGGTTTTTTTTTTTTATCATTTTTTTAAATCTGAGCATGCTCTCTATGTTTATCCAAGTCATTGATAGAAATGTTAAGCAATACAGAACCAGCATAGATCCCTGGCACATTTAAATGGAGAAATTTTGTCAGGATGGCATTGAGTCCTCACATAGGTCCAATTGTTCTACTAGTTCTGAAACCATGTTTGTATTATTTTCTAAGTTTCTATCTTTTCTAGAAGAATGTGATGTACTTTTATCAAATTCCTTATTAGAAATCATGATGTACTCTATCCATAGCAGTTAGCAATTAAATCTCTTAATTTAATAATCCTATCAAAAAAAGGAACCACAATTAGTCTGTAATCACTTGTATTTTGATGGACTCATGTTGAGGTTTTTTATTTTTTTTTTCTTAATACAACTTCCTTTTTAAGTTCACTACTCAAGTGTAGAATTATCCCAGGAATTAAAACCAACTCTGTCTATACTTTGCAGATTCTTCTATTCATGTTTTCTTTTAAAAGAGACATCTGCTCTTCTTTTGTCTTTTGGTGCCATTCCAATTCTCCATGATCTTTGAGATATCACTGAATGGCTCATCAATCAGATTTGCCAGTTTTTTTTCACTATTCAAGAACTTACTTCATCAGGATGTGGTGATTTGAGTACATCAAGTGCAAAACAAATGCCCTCTTAATATCTCTTTGCTTATTTTGGGTTTCAGTTCCCTGTTTCTACTTTTATTTTTTTCACTTTAAGGGCAAAAGCCATTCTATTTAAGAGAAAACAGGCAAAATAATACTTGAACAGCTCTGCCTCAATATAGCTTTTTTTTTGTTTTATTTAATTTTTTTTTGTTTTACTTAATTTGTTTTTTGCCCAATTGTGAGTTTTAGAATTTCTGTAGTATTTTTAAAAGACCATGCTATAAGAAAAAAACAAAACAGAAAAAAGTAAGATAGAAAAAGGAAATTAAAAAAAAATCAAAAGAAACAAAACATTGTTATATGTCCAGGAGAACACAGGGAGGATTCAAAATATATAACAATAAATTTCCAGTTCAAGAAAGCATTCTAATAATACAAGAAATTATATTTGTGAAGCTCTATCTTTTCTTTGCTTCCTTACACATTATTCTTTTGTTCTATCCTGGAGCACTTTTTACTTTATTCTTTCCCTCCCTTTATGCCCTTATCTCCCCCAAGCAGGCTACAGTTAAGCACAAATATATTTACATATACATATATATATATATATATATATATATATATGTGTGTGTGTGTAAACACAAACACACATATATGTATATGTGCACATATACATATATACACACAAACCCATGCATATATCTATATACTTACACAGATCTACATACATACCCACATCTACTCAGACACACACACACACACACATATATATATATACATTTACCCATAAGTAAATATATATCCAAAACAATATTAATATGGCTGACATATAATGTAGATTTCTCTGTTGATGGAATTTGAATTTTTAAGTTTGACTGAGATTCATGATTACTAGTCCTACTTTTTTTCTAATAAATTCTACTCCTCCTGATCCTTGTAGTGTTTGTATATATCTCTTATTTCCTATCCCAGCTATCTCTTCTATTTTAATTCTGCTCCTTAACTTGCCTTATGATTACTTAGCCTCCTCCTACCCATAAATCCCTCCTTTATCTTTTCTCCACCCCTTTTTTCCTCTTTATTCCATTTCTTTTAATCTACATACCTTATCCTACTCTTAATCTAAGAACCCTTCTATATCCCCCACTATATCCTATTCCTTCCTCTTTATCTCTTTCCCATTAATCTATACATTTTATCCCACTAACATTATTTTATACATCCTTTATAGCCCACATTATCTTTTATTCTTTGCCCATTATTTTATACACTTTTTCCCACTGCCATAAATCCATACATCCTTCTCTATCCTACCTTATCCTATTCTCTCCTCTCTTATTTCATTATAGAATTTGGAAGGTGATATACCCTTAATGCTATATTCATATCCATATCCACATATACGTATGTGTGTGTATTTATAATGTTCCATATTTAATCTATTCCCTATGAGAGTAGCTCCTCCCCTCTAATGTCTCTGTGTCAATTCTTCCTATTCTTCCTCTGCACCTCATTCATTTAATATATTTTTTTTTCCTAGATAATATAGCTTTTAAGAATCATAGATACTCAACTCTTTCCAATCTTTCTTTTGAGATACCCAATTACTGATGTTAATCTTAAATATGTTATATATTTCCATGCACAACACAAAAATGATTTGTCCATGTTGAGTTCTTTGAAATTAATATTTGAACTTGGCTCTTATATGTTAAATTTTCTATTAAGTTCAAGTTCAGTTGAGACAAAATCCTAAAAATCTGCAAGTTTGTTGAAGGTCCATTTTTTTTTCCCATTTAATATCATAGATAATTTTGCTAGATAATTTTCCAGGACCTACGGTCTTTTATTGTGGCTGTTTTGTATAATCCTAATTATAGGTACAGCATATTTGAATTTTGGTTTTTGTGTCTTGCAAAATTTTCTCTTTGATTTGAGGATTTCAGAATTTGGCAATAGTATTCTTACGTGTTTTCCACAAAGAATCTCTTTGAGGTGGTGATCAGTGGATTTTTTTCTATTTCTACTTTTCCTTTATATTCTATCATTCTAGGACAATTTTCTCTGATTATTTCTTGAATTATATCAAGATTCTTTTTTATTTGGTCTCAGCTTTTGGGTTGTCCAATTATTTCTGTATTTTCTCTTCTTGAGCTTTTCTCCAGATCTGTTGTTTTTCTTATGATGTTTCACATTTTGTTTTATTTTTTTCATTATTTACTTTTTGTTGTTATTTCTTGGTCTCTTTTAGCTTCATTAGTGTACCCTTTCCAAATTCTAATTTTCAGAGAATTACTTTCATCTTTAAGATTATATCTCCTTTTCTAGTTGGTTAGCTTCCCCTCTCATAATCTTTTTGTTTCTGTTGGATGGTTTTTATTTTATTTTTTTAAAAGTTTTTCTTCAATATCTTTCATTTGAATTTAAAATTTTTTTTTTAACTTCTATAAATTCTCTCTCAGCAGGGAGCCATTTAACATTACTGTTTGGGATAGAAGAAGCTTTTTTTACTTCACTGTCCTCCTCTGACATTGAATTCCAGTCTTCCCTATTCCCAAAGTAAGTTTCTGTGGTTGGGCTCTTTCTTCTTTGCCTGTTCATTTAAAAAAGAACTATTAGTGTAAGTACCTCTGATCCTGAGGTAGGTCGAAGCTGCCTCTAGCTTCACTCCAGCTCTCCCCTTTAACCTGGAATTCCAAACCAAGAGCTTGACCCATCTGCAAGTGCCTGCAGTCAGCAACTTCCCTGTCCCACTGCTTCTGTACTCACTGGGTATGCTGGTTCCTTCTTGCCCAGGAACTTGTCTTTGTAGCATAGCTAGTTCTGGCATTCTTAATGAGCAGAAGCTTCCTCAGTCTTTTGGGACTCAAACAGTATGATTCCCCATACTGTCTAGGAACCAAAAGTTTTTGTGGTTTAAGTTGAGGCTCTAGTCAAACCCAGATATCCATAGGCTTCCATTTCTGTGGAGCTAGCTTCAAAGTGTTCGCTCTTCACATTGGTTAATACCTGTATTGGGATCTTTGGGGCTTCTCAAGTTATTGCAGGAGGATCCATTTCTGCCCCCTCTTCTTTGTTTTTCACCAGTATGTGTTCACCCTAAGGTGCAGATTTATATTGTTTATGGGGGAAATCTTGAGAGCTTGAAATTTTCTGACCAATCTGCCATCTTCCCCAAATCCTCCCCTCCATGCTATACTTTTTTATTCACCTTCTATTTTCTTCCTTAGTCAAAACCTCAGAGAAGGTAAGTGATTTTGCCAACTTCACGTAGCTAAGAAATGGTAGAGCTCAAGCTTGGAGTCATTCTTTCTTACTATAACTCTGGTAATCAAGAAAATGTCTTGTTCTTTTTTGTAATCTTACTGTCACTGTCCAAATTCCATTACCAACAAGAATTTCTCCCTCTTATTTAAATGATTCTACATGCTACATCACTAGTCCATTTCTTCTCATTTTCAGGGGAGATGAAGAGAAGTTGCACACTTAATATATCTCCATTTTCTTCCCCTTTCTCAAATTTCTAAGCAAAACTTTTGTCAAATTCTTCATAAATTTGTGTTGAAGTATAAATTTTAAAGTTTTTTTAAATTACCTAAAAAAATAAAATATAAAGGAACTTTTGCTTCTCCTCTAATCAGTTCTTATCCTATATTTGTATATATTTTTAGAAAAATCATTGAACATATGTGCCAGTTAAAAAACCCTAATATTTAATTTTTAATAATGATTAAGATGTATGAAACATTAGAAAATTAGAACATTGAAACTATCTGTTGCTGAATAGATTGCTTCCTGGAACATATTAATTTCTGAGCAAATTGATTCTGTCATTCCAAAATAAAATAAACATACCATCAGTCCTTAGATTTTTCTCTCCTACACTGAATCTCTTCCTTTCTAGGGGCACTTACAATCTCTTCCTAGAATACCTCTATATACATTGTTATTTAAATAAATTAGTGTTTTTTGTTTGATTTAGAATCATTCCAAAGCCTCCTGCCCCTTCTTCCTAGTTCATTCTATATGAATAGTAATGACTAATTTCTTCTTTTCTTTTTCTCCTTAGAAAATTGTGCCCCAAGCTAATAATTTTTATATATTTAAAGAGACATAAAAATCTTTAATTTAAAATAGGGAAAATATTTGAAAACATTTTTTAATGTATTCATTATCTCTCAAAAAAGAACACATTGACTTCTTCTTAGGCAGAATTGTGCAAAGCCATCAGCTTCACTTTTTTTACCCCAAGTCACTGAAATCCAGTAGTAGGACAAAAACAGCTGGCAATGGCCCAGGATGCAATGAATGAAGTTGGCATCTTTGATTCCTAATTAAACTCTATGTGTTCCAGTGTATGATTCTATGACTGCATGGCCATTATAAAAGATTGTTCTCATTAAATAAATGTTTATAGTTTGATGGGTAAAGATGTCCAGATTTTGCATGCTCACATAGATGTTTTTCTGAAATAATTTTGACATTTCCTCAAATAAAAAAGTGAGCACTAAATTTTTACCTTTTCCCAATCTTCATCACTCTAATTTTCATTATTGCTTGAATGGTTATGTTGGGATACACAGGAGAGCTGTTGGAATACATGGGAGCCACCTGACAGTGGCTGCTGGAGATCCAACCCAGAATGAATCTCCTAGTGTGAGAGGATGATACAAGGAGACTGAGAGGCAGTTGCTGTTCTCTGACCTCTCTGACTGAGAGGCCATTGTGTTGTCTGACTTCTCTCCTCTTCCCTCTGCCTCCAATTTATTTCATTCCCAGTACATAACACCTGTGTCAGCAAAGGCTGCCCTGAAACTCCTTCAGATATTATGATCCACAGCTGTGGAAGCTCTCGAGGAGAATTGACCTGCCCCTTAACATGGTTGGTCATTTTTTTTTTTTAATTCATGTTCTTGATAGTCTTCTCACTTCAAGAAGCCTAATTTGAATTGTAAAGGGATTAATAACGATTTTTCCACTGGATTAGTCCCCCTAAAGGTATTTATTTATTTTAGAGGATAAGGTGTTTTACAGCAATAATTCAGGAGTTTGTGGAATTTCCTTGTTTGTTTGTTTTTAATTACATTTTCCTATGAGTTAACACATGACTAATCCTGTGTCACTACAGATTTGAATCTCCTTTAAACACTTGAATATCATTCCAATAGTTACTAAAAACACCCTCAATAGTCTTTGAAGTGTGCTCTTTAAGGCCATTTTTGCTTGCATGGAGAAATATATGTTTCCTTGGAGTGATGTACATTAAAACCATAGAATTAAATATAGTATATCAGCAGAAGAAAACAATGAAACACATTGTATAGTAAGGAATCCTATTATTCAATAGAATTTTCATTAGAGGGCTAATTAAAGCTCAGAAACAAATCAATCTATTTCTATTTGGCTAATGCCAGACATTCCAAGTCAATCTAGGCCCAGGAAAAACACACACACACACACACACACACACACACACACACACACAAAACTATTGCTGTCAAAAAAATGAAGCCATATCCAAATATGACTTGCCTTCCAAAAATTCATACTACAGTTAATAGAGAAGTTTGCCAGCAGATAATCATAACATTTGATACTTGATGGAGGAATAGGTGAATTGAGAAATACTAATGGTGATGGAGAGGAAATGGGGAAGAGATCTTTACTTCTAACAGCCTGGAGAAAAAACACTTGATAGGAAAAGAGCTCGAAACTTCATCTGGTCCATTATGACTAGTAGCAGCTCAGATGGCTGGGGAAAAGAAAGAAAAACCACCTAATCACAAAATGGGGGAAGGGAGCTGTGAGAAATTGCCAAATAAGCTTCTCTTGTTGAATACAGTTTGATTCTAAGGTTGCCTCTGGGAGATGAAGGAGGGGTTGATAACAGTCTAATGTGAATGATAATCAAGAGCCTGATGGTTCTAACAGTAAGGCTGTAGAAGATTTAAATGGAAAGAGTGTTCTCATAAATTCTTTGTACTCAGTATGCAAGTGCAAATTAATGTGTGTAGTTCATCTCCAGTGCCTTAATGAATTCTGATCACTTCTGCATCTAACATAATAAGGTAAGGTATAGTAATGGGAGATTTCTTCATTCTCTAAATGGAGATCCAGAAAATGAACTGCATGGTCTATGTGTACAAGTATACTATAAAAAGTCCATTAACCAAGGTGCAAGTGAAATTAATCTCATCACCATATAGCTAGCATGCCATCTCAAAACGTGCTACTGAATAGCATTCCGGACTTCACCTTGAGCCCTGAGCAAGAAGTGAATATGAGAAGGGGGAAAGGGAAGCAGATTCTCTCTCTCTCTCTCTCTCTCTCTCTCTCTCTCTCTCTCTCTCTCTTTCTCTCTTTCTCTCTTTCTCTCTCTCTCTTTCTCTCTCTCTCTCTTTGTCTGTCTGTCTGTCTGTCTCTGTCTCCATCTCTCTGTCTCTGTCTCTGACTCTCTCTCTGTCTCTGTCTCTCCGTTTCTGTCTCATTCTCTATCTCTGTTTCTCTTTCTCTGATTCTGTCTCTGTCTCTGTCTCTCTCCTCTCTTTCTTTCTTTTTCTTTTTCTATCTTTCTATTTCTCTTTCTCCCCTAGAAAATTAAATAGCATTTTGTCTCAAAGTCAAGATTGAAAAAGCAACAACATGATATATCTTGGTCTTCTTCCAGAATCAGCGAGAGTGCTAGCCAAAAAGAGAGAAACAGAATCTGAGATGTTTGAAAGGAAAGGGAGCCTATGCCAGCCCTCATCCAGAGTCACTTGAGATGAGAATGAGAATTTCACAAGTGATTGTGTACGAACTGTTGCCATTATCAATTAAAGGCTAGGGAGCTTATTTGATATGCCTGGTCCTTTTGCCCAGTGCCAGAAAAGCAGGCTTTCTCCATGGTTGCAAGTGCTTAGGACCTGTGTAATTCAGCAGAGAAAAGTAATGGTCATAAATGAAATATTAGGCTCCATTGAGTTTGCTTAATGAAAGCCCTTTGGAAATAAGCCCAGAGCAAGCATGATGTAACAGTCAACACACAATTTTGTCATTTGTCAATAACCACCCAATACTCACAGCAATTAAAAGTCACCCAGAGAGGAGCAATGCTTGGCTTACTACTTTTGGGGAAGACCACACAGTAAATTCACTACTGGGGTTATTTGAAGGCTGGTTCTAAATGGTCTACCCCAAACTATTGGGGATGTGTTGGTAGAAAGTTTTTCTCTTCTGATAAGGTCTAGTTCCCTTTTCATCTAGATTTGGACTCCTTAGGCCATGCAAGAGTGAAGAGGAAAAGTATCCTGAGGCAGGGTCAGAGAGTAGAAAGTATAATTGAATGTGTATAGCCTGATTCCTTTTTCATTTAAGTGAATAATAAACAAGGCTAGGACTGTAGAAATACAATATATGGCCAAATCAGATTATGTAAAAAGAGTAAATATACCTTACCCATTTTCCAATTTGAAGATGTAAAAAATGAACTCAAATATTTTAAACTAGTAAATATATTGCTAAATTATCTATACCACACCACACCTATGCCAAATGCCCTACTCCTGGTACAAGTCCTCACCATTCTTGCCTAGATTATTGCAATTGCCTTTTACTTGGGTACCCTCCTAAAGTCTCCTCTTCATTCCATCCCCTGCATAGTAACCAAAATAATATTCCTAAACCACAGTTCTGATAGTGCTTAGTACAATGCCTGAAAAACGACTATTATTTTTGAGGAAGACCACATGGTAAATTCACTATTTGGGGCTTTTGGAGGCTGTTTCCAAAAACAAAACAATTCACCTCTTGTCTCTTTGTCTTTACTTAGGTTATGCTCTCATGCCTACATTATTTTCTAACCTCAATTCTGCCTCTTTAAATACCTAGTTTTCTTCAAAGCTCAGCTCAACTGAGGCCTTTCTTTGTCACCCTATTACTGATGTTTTCCCTTCCAAATTACCTTATTCTTCCAGGAAAGTAACATTTCCTAGTCACTTTACTTTGGACATATTACTACTTTGAATAGAATATAAATTCATTAAAGGCATGAATTGTATTATACTTTTTTGTCTCTGTATCCCCAATGCCTAGCATATGACCTGGCACATAAGACCTGACTTTTTAAATGCTTGACTATTAACGAGTTGATAAGAAGTTAGATGCTTAGCATTAGACCCTATATAGTCCACTATTTTAAATCCCCTTAAGTCCAGTGTTTTCAAAAAAGATAGAGTCAGATCTTTTTTTGTCAGCAATTATAGAATTGACTTTATGTCCTTTTGTGCCTTGCCTTCGGATTCTAATTTACTAATACTCTCCTTGATTCTGGTTTTTCAAATATCAATGGACATACATCATCTAAACCCATTTTTGTAATATGTTAGTCCATAATAGACTTTCTTCTTGGTCATATATAAGTTTTCTGCCAGCATCCCCCATTTCCTGCTCTTACTGATTCTACTTTCTTAGTATATCTCCCCACCACTGAATGGATTATTTCTTCAGCTTCTTTCTAATTTCAGAACAGTTTTGCCACAAGAATTGCATCAAAAACTCTCCAGCAACTTTTGTGCCCCCATTCTCCCATGCCCTATATGTTGTTAGCATTTTCACATTTGTCATTGACTTAGTTTCCTTATCTTAAAAGGCTCTCAATTTCTTCAACTGTAACTTGAAAAGTTTGGTGCATATAATTTCTAAGATACTTTCTAATTCTAATATTGTGATGTAAATGGTCATAGGGTAAAGTTGGTATTTGGAAAAAATGTAATGATGCTTCACCATAATTTTCATATTCTTGCACATGTTTCTCCTCCCTTCTGTCTTCACTCTTTTCCCTGTTACTTATGTCTTTTAGTTCCAATATTTTTGAAACTTTTTGCATTGGAACATTAAATTCTCTCCCTATTAGCTTTTTGCTTTCTTTATATTTTCTCTGAAAACCTTGAGATTTGAAGCATATATTTGTTGAACTCTTCCATTTTTTTTGTTTAAAGTCAGATTTATCTTTAGTCTTTTAGTATTGAACTTTGAAAATCTTATACCATATTTATACTTTCATATATAGAAAACATCTAACCACACACATGCCAAAGTCTTAAACAAAAAAGTCTGAGCCATCACTAAGATAGCTTTGAAATCATTTCCCTCCTTTATACTCACATAGCACCTATTCAGTCAACATGGTATATAATAAACCACTCAGAGAAAAGGTGAGGAAATTCTTACTATGCAACCTTGTGAGATGAAATGAGTAAATAAGTGATGTATTTTCATTTAAAAAAAATCTTCTTCTACCCATAAGTAACATCATAAGATTGGGAAGTAAAAGTCATTCTAGCTCTGAGAATATGCTGATACCTAAAAGCAACCAGAAAAATAAAAAGTTTATATAAGGAGTGAAACAAATCTAAAAATTATAGAGGCAAAAATGAAATGCTTCTTTTTTGGAATTTTCTTTGGAGTACCCTGGAATTTCATTCATTGATTTATTTATTTTTAATAATAGCTTCTTATTTTCAAAATACATACAAAGATAGTTTTCAACATTCACTATCACAAAATCTTGTATTCCATTTTTTTCTCTCTCTCTTCTCCTCACCTCCCTCTCCTAGACAGCAAGTAATCCAATATATGTTAAACATGTACAATTCTTACATACGAGTTTCTATATTTATCATGCTTCACACACACAAACACACAAAAAATCAGATCAAAATGAAAAAAAAAAAAGAAAAAAGCAAGCAAATAACAAGAAAAAATATGAAAATATTATGTTGAGATCCACATTCATTCCCCACAATCCTCTCTCTGGATGCAGATGGCTCTCTCCATCAAAGCTCTATTGAAACTGGTCTGAATCACTTTACTGTCAAAAAGAGCCAAGTCTATCACAGTTGATCATCCATAATCTTGTTATTGCTATGCATAATGTTCTCTTGGTTCTATTAACTTCACTTAGTATGGGTTCATGAAAATTTTTCCAGGCCTTTCTGAAATTATCCTGTTGATCATTTCTTATAGAACAATTATATTCCATAACACTCATATATCATGTTATTCAGCCACTTCCCAACTGATGTATCCATTCAATTTCTAGTTCCTTGCTACTGCAAAAGAGGCTCCTACAAATCTTTTTGCACATATGGGTTCTTCCCTTTTTTTATGGATCCTGGAATTTTAAAACTGAATATTTATCTATTTTTCTGTCTTTGTCTTTGTCTCTGTCTCTCTCTCTTTCTCTCTCCATCTCCCTCCCCCTGTCTTCCTCTCTCTTCCTTTTTCCCTCTCCCTCTGTAACTTAACTCCTGTGATTTGCAACTCTAACTCCAGTTGTGACATGATGGACCACAGTATAGGTATATAGGTGAGTCACATCACTCATCTACTTAGCAGCTTTAATAAGTGGACACTCTAGGAATTATTTTCAGAGAGTTGAGGATGATAGTAATTAGGAATAATGCTTCAAACATAACAGATAGAAATTTATCCAAGTGACAAACAACAGACACAATATTTAAAAAGAAATTTATAAAAGCTTAAAAATTTCACTAACTAGCTGGTTCAGTACAAATGAATGGGTAAATATCACACACACACATACACACACACACACACACACACACACTCACATACAAAACACAAAAACAACTAAGAATGCATCCTTCCCACAAACAAATGAACAAATGGAGAAATAAATGCATAAATAAATAATTGCTACATTTTCACATTTTGAGAAAAGAAGTGTCACTGTAATTAAAGTCTTCATTAATGGCATCAAAAAAAAAAGTACTGGAGATGCCTAGAACAAAGTGATAAGAACCTATATTGACACATAATTTATATGTACATTTTGAATAAAGGTTCATTGAATTGTATTGTATTATGCTTACATTATATTGATAGAGATTTGCCCTATAATTTCACTGATATAGAGATTGCACTGGTGAGGATATTTCCTCTTCCACTGCAAGTCAGTATTATTTCTTCAATTTATAATCTTAAAGTTAAATAACTGAGGATTGAGAGATCAAATGATTTGTCCATGGTCTTTGTCTACACAATCAGTCTATGTCACAACTGGATCTTGAGCCCATGTCTTGCTGTCCCAGAGGCTACCTCATTTTTTACTAAGCTATGCTGCTTCTCTTTCACATGTAATTAGACAGAACTGAAAAAGAATTCTGCCACTGGCTTAATTAATCATATCCACATGTGTTTTATATATTACATACATGGAATTAGTAATTAATACGCAAAAAGGTCAGTTTATGAATTTGTTTTTCATTCTTTTTTGTGAATATTAGCCAATATTTAGTCTATATCTAAAATATAAAATAAGCTTAAATTATTATTGCAAAAATTGACAAAGCAAATTAGACATCCTGAATGCTCTTTTTTTCTTTACCAAGATTTTTCTGAAGTTGTGAAAACTGAAATACATTTTATTTGATTTTTTTTTTTACTTCCAATGTCCAAGCAAGAACAGAATCAGAAGTGCCAAAAAAACTGTGTAAAAGGCTGTCCTTATGTAGTTCGAAGTCAGGTCCAATGGGAAAGTGCCAGAAATTTCTAGGCCAGTTTTGAAGTCTTAAAAAGTTCAGATAGTTCGGATAAGCTTGCACAAGCAGCCAAATTTTGGAAACATATCTGAACTTTCTCCAAATAACAGACCTTTTTGAGCTTTTTCCTATCCTTAGTACAAAGCCACTGCAATAGCTGACAGCCTCTTAACAAATATCCATGAGGAATAATGAGTATGAGATTACTGGAGGCTCCAAGTCACGCCATGGACTCATTGTTTGGATAATAAAGTTCAGAGGTACTAGGGTAATCTCATCATAGAGACAGTGCCCAACTTTCACTTATCATTCCTCTGTTCACTTCCTTTTTAGCTAATTAAACCTTAATTCTTCACAGGAAGCAAAATTTTGCAACCTCTATCATAGTTTGGCTTTACTAGCCTTGTTCCTATCTCTTCCAATTTGTCTGGAAAAACAGGAAAACTGAAGCGCGAACATGTAGACCTGGAACATGGGTTTATCTTTCTATTTAGTAGATTTTCAGTTTGCATGTAACCAAAATTAGAGGGTAAACAGGAACCTAGACCTTGGACCTTGTGGTCTGGAAGGGGAAAGGAGCAGGGGAATAGGAACAAAGCATTGTGGATAGGAAATTTGGGGAGGGAGATGAATAGGGTAAGAATAGCTAAAGGCTGGGGCAATGTTATGGGAATTCTATCATTTTATTTGTCTTATCAATCATACAACAAATGTTTTTAAATACCTGCTATATGCCAGGACATGTACTAAACACTGAGCATACAAAAAAATGGTAAAAGAATTTAATGCCCTTAAGGACCTCACTGTCTAATCTAGAAGACAAGAAATAAATTTATATGTTCAATTTAGTAAGCAGGGAAGAGAGGAGAAAAGGGACCATAATAAAGAGATGTTGAAAGGCCAAATTGGCAGGCCTCAGTAATTTAATAGATAAAGCAATAGAGTATGATTCCAAACCTGAAGGACTGAAAGGATGGCACAGAAAGAAGGAAGCTAGAAGGTGGGGAGGATTTCATGGATTCTATTTTGGACATGTTAAATGAGTCTGTGATCTCCACTGCATAACTGCACTTGACCTTGATAATAATAGCTTGGATTTATGTAGCACTTTTAGTTTTATGAAATATTTTCTTCATAATGGCTCTTGGAGGTAAGTGGTATCTTTCCCTCCTGTTTTATGGAGGAAGAAATGGAAATATAGAAAAGTAATGCCTTATGTCAATGCATTCTTTCTTTCTGTTTTCTTTCTAATAGTTACAAACTAGGTGGGGGGTGGGGGGAAGTTCAGCAGAGCTGAATTAGGAATTGAATTCTAACATAAAATGCAAATTCTTTGTGAAAGAGCATGAGTGAAAACCAAAGGGTACCAAAAGATTAGCATAGGCTTTCATTAATTCTGATCTTTGATAGCCCATGTAACATGGCAGCCCAAGGCCAGGAAACTTGTAGGCATTCTATCCTGGGTAGGTATAATCAAGCCAGTAAAATAGAAGACCACTTGCATATTAACACACTGTTCAATATAGACTTCTCTAATTTCCAGGCATCATTCTTGCAAGATTTGTTTCTCATTTTTTGAATTCTTTCATATTAAATTCCCTTCTCAACTCTTTTCATTGTTCACATTAATTGTTTAGATCAAATAAGAAACTCCTAGAAATTTGTAGTGTTTTTTATTTTGGTCCTTTGAACAGCTCTTTGTGTATAGCCAGAATATAGATTTAGTGTAAAGAATAAAAAATTTTAAAAATTCATAGAAAAAGTAAAAATGAAATAATAGTGTCCAACTCATAAAGCTCTAACCTAATCTTTATGAACAATTTATTGATACAAGACATAAGAAATAGTTTAAAAGAATGGACTTCAATAAAGTCTATTACCATTTCTCAAAGAAATCTAACTACTGAAGTCAATCACCACAGGAGGCAGACTGAAAGAGCCTAGAAATAATCTCAAGCAGTCTGAAAGTTTTACCAAGTAGAAAGACACACCATTCAAGGGCAGAGTGATTTACAATGTTTCTAACATCTTACATAAGATGGTGATGGAAGATTGTGCACAAGCATACTTCATAAAATACAGAATTAGTATAAGGAAAAAGGAACTTTTAGAAGTTTTATACATAAAACTGAAGAAAAAAAAACATGACAATATGCAGGGTATAGCTATTTTAAAAACTGATCAAGACATTTAAAAAATTTAAGGTTATATATAATGTTCCACATTATCTTCCCACCCTCTTGACCTCTGAAATGGAGTGAAAGATGTCTTCTTACATCTCTTCTTTGAGGCCAATATTGAACTTCACAATTTTTTCATATTAATTTAAGTGTTTGTGATTATTGTTCTGGACATTGTGCTAATCACTGTATATATTATTCTCTGCATCTATTTGCTTTAATTTGCTTATCTGTATTCATAATGTGAAAAGCATTATGTTATGTTTTATAACATACTAATAATATAACAGATTATTGTGCCACAATTGGTCTAGCCACTCCCCAATTGAAAGTTATCTATTCTATTTCTAGTTTATTGTTGCCATAAAAAATATTGGTACAAATACTTTGATGTATGTGGGACTTTCATTTTTGTCAAGGTTATCTGATATAAGTAGTATATTCCTGGCTAGAGTATCTTTTGTTCAAAGAATACAAGCATTTTAGGCACTTTATTTGCATAATTCAAAATGGTTTTCCAAAATGACTTATTAATTCATAATTCTACAAACAATGTGTGCCTATATTTTGACAACTTTTGCAATATTGACTATTCTGAAATTCTTTAGGTATGAGGTGAACTGTTAGGATTATTTTGATGTACATTGTTTTTATTATTGGCAGTGGGGAATACTCATTCACATAGTTATCAATAATTATAATGCATACTTTGACCAAATTTTTTTTTGGGGGGTCACTTATATATTAGTTTTATTTTTAATATATCTAGCATATCAAATACTTTTCTGAGAAATTTGATGAATAGATTTTCCTAAGGAAATTGCTTCCTTTCTCATCCTAGATCCATTAATTTAATTTAATTTGTATAGAAAATTTTAATTTAATTTAATTAAAAGTCTTTTTTTATCTTTGTAATTATATCTCTCTCTATGTCTACACATCTCCTAACTATAGTTGTAAAAGATACATGATTTGCTTCTTTTATGAGTTTTTTATAGTATTATCTTAAACATTAATATCCAATATCCATTTTGAACTTATTATGGAATATAGTATAAGCTGTTGGTCTAAGTTTAATGACAATTTAATTTTGGAGAGATAGCCAAGCTTGTCCAATGAGTGACCTAGGGGTCAATGAAACAATTGTAAACACAGGTTTTGTAAACAATTAAAAAATGGGAAATGACATATCTTTTGTTCGATATCTACATGTAGATATTGAAAGATATATAGAGAAGAAAAATACAGATATGACTAGTACCTTTGGAGTGAGGGCTTACTGAGCCCTTTTTAGGGCTGATCATCTAATCTACTTTCTGTATCCACCTTCTACCCAACTTTCACCTGTGGTCCAAGAAGCTATAGCAGTGGTTATGCCTTAGTAAACTGTTTTGGCAGATATGCTAAATGTGTGTATGTATGCATACATAATGTAATATGTATATATATATATATATATATATATTGTGTTATAAGTATGCATATATATATATATATATATATATATATATACACACACATATATAATGGTGAGTCTAAAGTTAGTAGAAAACAACAGGTAGGTCATATACTCATACACTCTCTGAAGAGATTAGAAAAGGGATCGAGTAATGATTCCTAAGACCTACTCTATTCCCTTTATAAGATTCCCAATACATATTTTTCCAGGATCTAATTAAAGATCTCTGTTGATGGTAAATCCTCAATAGTCTCCCCTCTTCCCCCACTCTATCATCTCAATAAGCATGGCTAGTTTTTTGGCATGTCATAAACTCCTTTAGCTACCTGGAAAAGTGTATGGATACTTTTTAGGATGTTTTTTAATGTACAAAATAAAATAAGCAGCATTATAATAGAAACATTATGTTGAAATATTATCAATTAAAAATTTTTAATGGCCTTCAAGTTAGTAATGCCAGTCTTTAAGAAAGCAAAGTCCTTTCTTACCAGTTTCTTAAATCATGAAGTTTTCATTTATTGGTCCTATTTCTTCTGTCTTATGTGTGGAGAATATCTTTGCCAACTTGATGCTTGTGAAGTAAGTTGTTTTGATTGGCATTTTACTTATTGTTAATGATTTGTAGCTTTATTTTCAATGGATGCTAATATTTTTCAATTCTTCTTTCAATATACTTTGGTCATTTATCTTTTGGGAAATGCCTTTTGGCTTGATACTTTTGTTTATATAAAACTTTTCATCTTATGTAATAAAAATGAACTATTTAATCTTTTATCTCAGTCCCTTCTTTTCAAAATGTCACCTTCCTATCCATAGCTGTGAAAGATATATCATCTGCTTCTTTTATAAATTTTTGTATGGTATGATCTCTAATATTCAAGTCATATATCTATTTCAAATTTATTTTGCTATATGGAGTAAAATGATAGTCTATATTTAATTTTTGCCAGACTGATTTCCAGTTTCCCTAGCATTTCTTACCAAATTAGGAATTTTTATTGTTTTATGCATGTGGCTTTATTAAATATTATCTTATAGAATTCTTTTATGATCCTTTTTTTATAAGTATATTCCAGTGATTTACATTTCTATTTTTAACAAATACCAAATGATTTTGGTGATTGTTATGGGCCAGAACTTGAAACAAGGTGTTAAGTCACTACAGTTGTACTTCCAGCCAAGATGGCAGCAAGGAGGCACACAGCTGTGTAAGCTCTGCATTTTCTCTCAGAATCCATCTCATTACAAGCCTCTGAATTAATGCCTGACTGAAAAAAAAACCCCACAAATAGTTACCAAGAGAAGACATCCTTGAGATTCTCCAGGAGAGGTCTGTTTTTGCTCGAGGGCAGGACGGTTTTAGATCGGGCACAGGCTGAGGGCAGGCAGCAGCAGTGAGAGCTCGGCAGGCAGCTCACAGCTGAGCAGACCGGAGGGGGTTGGGGTGTGATCTCAGCTGCCTCTGTGGGGAGAGCTTTGCTACAGGATTGGGTACTTTGCCCTGGCAGCAAGTCAGTAGCCCAGCAGAGAAGCTCAAAACACCAGGGGTGAAGAATTCAACCCCAAACAGCTGGAGTTCCTTGGGATCTGGCCACCCCTCCCCCACAGCGTCTAAGCACGCTCTCAGAGTCTCGGAGCACAGGCACAGCACTGTCCTGCTAGTGCCTCGCTGCTGCTCCTGCAGTCTGTAGAGGATGCTCGGTAACACTACCCAGCCCCTCTCCCCCAAAAAAGCAGATTCCATTTGGGGTTTTTTTCCTTTTTTTTATTTTTGCTAGTTTGTCTTTGATTCTTCTCTGACAAAATGAGCAAAAAATTGAAAAGGACCTTAACAATCAACAGCTTTTACATGGACAGAGAGCAGACTCTAAACCCTGAGGAGACTATAAACAGATTATCTCCAGGTGAATCCCCACAGGAGGATATCATCTGTTCCTCAGCACAGATGAATCTCATAGAAGAAATTAAAAAGGCTCTCACAAGAGAGCTAGAAGAAAAATGGGAAAAGGAGAGGGAGGCTTGGCAAGAGAGACTGAGAAGTCCATTCCACCATTTAAAGATAAAGTGGATAAAAGAAACAAACCTTGAAAAATAGGATTAGTGAATTGGAAACAGAAAATAGCTCTCTAAAGAATAAAATTAGCAAATGGAAAAACATTCCATAGAACAAATGGGACAATTAGAAAAGATATAAAAAAGTGAGGAAGAAAACACTTTATTGAAAATCAGAATAGAACAAATGGAATTGAATGACTTGAGGAGACAAGAAGAATCAATCAAACAAAACCAAAAAAATCAAACAATGGAGAAAAATGTGAAATACCTTCTTGGGAAAACAACAGACCTAGAAAATAGGTCTAGAAGAGACAATCTGAGAATTATTGGACTCCCAGAAAAATAACATGAAAAAGAGCCTGGACACCATTTTCCAGGAAATTATCAAAGAGAACTTCCCAGAAGTCATGAAACAGAGGGTAAAATAGACATTGAAAGGATTGATCAATCACCCACTGAAAGGGAATCCTAAAATCAAAACACCAAGAAATATAGTGGCCAAAGCCGAACCTCAAACAAAGGAAAATACTCCAAGTGGCTAGAAAAAACCAATTCAAAATATGAGGAGACACAATAAGGATCACCTAAGATCTAGTAGCATCCACATTAAAAGATCAAAGGGCCTGGAATATGATATTCCAAAGGCTAAGGAACCTGTAAGCAACCAAAAAACTTATTCAGCCGAAAATGACATCTTTTCCAGGAAGAAGATGGTCATTCAATGAAATAAGCATTTCACCTATTTTTGTGAAAAAACAGAACTTAACAAGAAGTTTGATCTGCAAATATAGAACTCAAGAAAACCTAAAAAGGTAAAAAGAAATCTTGGAACTATATTTCTGCTGTAAAGATGTATAAAAACATGTATACCTTGTTCTAGAAATTAGAGGTGGAAAGGACATTGTTCAGAAAAAGGGAAAGTGGGGTACTATATCTCACAAAGAGGCAAAGGAAACCTATTATATCTGAGAGAAAGAATGTAGGGGGATGAATATAGTGGGTATTTTACTGCCATAAGAATTGATTTTAAGAGAAAAAATTTTAGACATATTCAATGTATGGTGAAACTTCTCCCATCTCATTGAAAAGTGAGAAGGTAAAAGTGAAAAGGGAAGGAATAAGCTAAGCAGAAGGGAATATGGAAACTGTGAGGGAAAGGAATAAGATGGGGAGGAACCTAGGAGGGAAAAGGATACTAAAAGGGAGGGCTGTGAGAAGCAAGTGGATGCTGGGAAAGGGGGAAAGAAGGGAGAAAAGCATAAACAGGGGTTAACAAGATGGCAAATAATACAGAATTGGTAATTTTAACCATAAATGTGAACGGGGTAAACTCCCCCATAAAGAGAAGCGATTAGCAGAAATGGATTAAAAGCCAGAATCTTAAATAGTTGTTTACAGGAAACACACCTGAAGAGGGAGAACATGCAGAATAAAGGTAAAAGGATGGAGCAAAAATCTACTATGCTTCAGGTAAGTCAAAAAGCAGGATAGCATCCTGATCTCAGATCAAGAAAACAAAAATTGATCTAATTAAAAGAGATAAGTAAAGGGCACTATATTTTGCTAAAGGGTAGCATAGATAATGAAGCAAATCAATATTAAAATATATGCACCAAGTGGTGTAGCATCTAAATTCTAAAAGAGAAATTAAGAGAGCTGCAAAGAAGAAATAGACAGCAAACTATAATAGTGGTAGATCTCAACCTTGCACTCTCAGAATTAGAAAACCAAACCACAAAAAAATAAGAAATAAGTCAAAGAGAAATAGAATACTAGAAAGTTAGATATGATAGATTCTGGAGAAATGAAATGGAGCAGAAAGGAGTACTCTTTCTTTTCAGCAATTCATGGAACCTATACAAAAATAGAGCATATATTAGGACATAAAAACCTCAAACTCAAATGCAGTAAGGCAGAAATAGTAATAGCATCCTTTTCAGACCACGATGCAATAAAAATTACACCAACAAAAAGCCAGGGAAAGTAGACCAAAAAATAATTGGAAATTAAATAATTAACTAAGAATGATTGGTAAAGCAAACATAGACATAAATAATAACTTCACCCAAGAAAATGACAATAATGAGACATCATACCAAAATTGTGGATGCAGCCAAAACGTAATAAGGGAAATTTCATATCTCTAGAAGCCTACTTGCATAAAATAGAGAAAGAAGGTCAATGAATTGGTCTTGCAACTAAAAATGCTAGAAAAGGAACAAATTAAAAACCCCAGTCAAACACCAAACTTGAAATTCTAAAAATAAAAGGGAGAGATCAATAAAACTGAAAGTGAAAACTATTGAATTAATAAACTAAGAGTTGGTTTATGAAAAACCAAACAAAATAGACAAACCTTAGTAAATCTTATTTCAAAAAGGAAAGAGGAAAATCAAATTGTTAGTCTTATAAATGAAAGGGGAGAACTCGCCACTAAGGAAGAGGAAATTAGAGCAATAATTAGGAATTACTTTGCTCAACTTTATGGCAATAAATTTGACAACTTAAATGAAATGGAAGAATGCCTTCAAAAATATAGCTTGCCTAGATTAACAGAGGAAGAAGTAAATAGACTAAACAGTCCCATTTTAGAAAAAGAAATAGAACAAGCTAGTAACCAACTCCCTAAGAAAAAACCAGGACCAGATGGATTTAATTGAATTCTACCAAACATTTAAAGAACAATTAACCCCAAATGCTATATAAACTATTTGAAAAAATAGGGATTGAAAGAGTCCTACCAAACTCCTTTTACGACACAGACATGGTACTGATACCTAAACCAGGTAAGCTGAAAATAGAGAAAGAAAATTATAGACCAATCTCTGTAATGAATATCGGTGCTAAAATCTTAAATAAAATATTAGCAAAAAGATTACAGAAAATCATTCCCAGGATAATACACTATGACCAAGTAGGGTTTATACCAGGAATGCAGGGCTGGTTCAGTATTAGGAAAACTATTAGCATAATTGACTATATCAATAATCAAACTAATAAAAACCATATGGTCATCTCAATAGATGCAGAAAAAGCATTTGATAAAATCCAACATCCATTCCTAATAAAAACACTTGAGAGTAAAGGAATAAATGGACTTTTTCTTAATATAGTTAGGAGCATATATTTAAAACCATCAGTAAGCATCATATGCATTGAGGAAAAACTGGAATCTTTCCCAGTAAGATCTGGAGTGAAGCAAGGTTGCCCACTGTCACCATTATTATTCAATATTGTATTAGAAGCACTAGCCTCGGCAATAAGAGTCTAGAAAGAGTTAAAGAAATCAGAATAGGCAGTGAAGAAACCAAACTATCACTTTTGCAGATGATATGATGGTATATTAGAGAACCCCAGAATTCCTACTAAAAGCTAATTAGAAATAATCCATAACTTTAGCAAAGTTGCAGGTTATAAAATAAACCCATAAATCCTCAAAGCATTTTATACATCACCAACAAATCCAACAGCAAGAGATACAAAGAGAAATTCATTCAGAATAACTGTCATAGATAAAATATTTGGGAATCTATCTACCAAAGGAAAGTCAGGAATTATATGAGCTAAATTACAAAAAACTTTCCACAAAAATAAAGTCAGACTTAAACAATTGGAAAAATATTAAGTGCTCCTGGATAGGTTAAGCGAATATAATAAAAAGATGATAATACTCCCTAAACTAATCTATTTATTTAGTGCTATACCAATCAGACTTCCAAGAAAATATTTTAATATCTAGAAAAATAAAACAAAATTCATATGGAATAATAAAAGGTCAAAATCTCAAAAGAATTAATGGAAAAAAAATAAATGAAGGTGGTTATGACCTGATCTAAAACTATATTATAGGCGTCACCAAAACCATTTGGTATTGCTAAGAAATAGATTGAGTTGATCAGTGGAACAGGTTAGGTTCACAAGACAGAATAGTCAACTATAGCAATTTAGTGTTTGACAAACCCAAAGATCCTAACTTTGGGATAAAATTATTTTGACAAAACTGCTGGATAACTGGAAATTAGTATGGCAGAAATTGGCATGGACCCACACTTAACACCATATACCAAGATAAGATCAAATGGGTCCATGATTTAACAAAGAACGAGATTAAAACAAATTGGAGGAACATAGGATAGTTTATCTCTCAGACTTGTGGAGGAGGAAGAAATTTGTGACTAAAGACGAACTGGAGACCATTATTGATCACAAAATAGAAAATTTTGATTACATCAAATTAAAAAGCTTCTGGACAAACAAAACTAATGTAAACAAGATTAGAAGGGAAGCAACAAACTGGGAAAATATCTTCACAGTTAAAGGTTCTGATAAAGGCCTCATTTCCAAAATATATAAAGAACTGACTCTAATTTATAAGAATCCAAGCCATTCTTCAATTGACAAATGGTCAAAGGACATGAACAGACAATTTTCAGATGATGAAATTGAAATTATTACCACTCATATGAGTGTTCCAAATCATTATTAATCAGAGAAATCCAAATTAAGACAACTCTGAGATACCACTACACACCTGTCAGATTGGCTAAGATGGCAGGAAAAAATTATGATGATTGTTGGAGGGATGTGGGAAAACTGGGACACTGATACATTGTTGGTGGAGTTGTGAATGAATCCAACCATTCTGGAGAGCAATCTGGAATTTTGCCCAAAAAGTTATCAAACTGTGCATACCCTTTGATCCAGCAGTGTTACTACTGGGCATACCCAAGGAGATACTAAAGAAGGGAAAGGGACGTATGTGCCAAAATTTTGTGGCAGCCCTGTTTGTAGTGGCTAGAAGCTGGAAACTGAGTGGATGCCCATCAATTGGAGAATGCTTAGGTAAATTGTGGTATATGACTGTTATGGAATATTATTGTTCTGTAAGAAATGACCAGCAGGATGAATACAGAGAGGCTTGGAGAGACTTACATGAACTGATGCTAAGTGAAATGAGCAGAACCAAGAGATCATTATATACATCAACAATGATACTTTATGAAGATGTAATCTAATGGAAGTGGATTTCTTTGACAAAGAGGCCTAATTCAGTTTCAATTGATCAATGATGGACAGAAGCAGCTACACTCAAAGAAAAAACACTGGGAAATAAATGTAAACTGTTTGCATTTTTGTTTTTCTTCCCGGGTTATTTTTACCTATATATTTTACCTTCTGAATCCAATTCTCCGTGTGCAACAAGAAAACTGCTTGGATCTGCACACATACATTGTATCTAGGATATACTACAACATATTCAACATATATAAGACTGCTTGCCATCTAGGGGAGGCCGTGGAGGGTGGGAGGGAGAAATCGGAACAGAAGTGAGTGCAAGGGATAATGTTGTAAAAAAAAATTACCCTGGCATGGATTCTGTTAATAAAAAGTTACTATAATAAAAAAAAGTCACTATAGTTGATAGAAACGATGCTTATGTAATTGGTTCACATATTGGAGTTCACATCTTTGGAGAGCGTGTATAAGGTAGGAGCCTCAACTAGGATTGACTTTGGGAGATTCAAAAGTCAGAAAGGAGTCCAGGAGATTCACAAGTTAGGAAGGACAAGTCCACTAACCCACAACCCCATTCTTGGAGGAGGTATCAATTCATTCTATATATATCACTTTTGTGCGGGATGGAGGTTTGGGATTCAGAGAAAGTGAGAGGCTGAAGCTGGTAGAGGAAAAGACTAGAGATAAGAGCTCTTGGAACCAAGGAGAGAGATAGTCCTCTAAGAAAACTAACTGGGCTATTTTGAAGGAGACACTAAAGGATTTGGATTTTATCTCCTGACTGCATTTGATGTGATTATTACATTGAACTGAAGTAGAGTCTTTAGAAGGTCAAAACTCTGATATGATCAATCAGCCTAAAAGTAATCACATGGCAGAAAGAGATTATATGATCAACCAGAAGAAAAGCAATCAGACAGCAGAAAAAGATTATAATTGGAGAGAATACAGGCTTTTTAAACCAACAGGACAGTGTCCAGTGCAAACAGCTCCAATGTAACTGCCAGATGATGAGAAGAAATCCCAACAGTGGTAAATAGAAGGGAATTAGATAACTTAACTTCCTGGGAGAGAGGGTTTGCTTGAATTCCTACAGATGGAGAAGGAAACAGATGGGTGGCAATGAGCATCTGGAGAAAGACAGAAAAGGAGAAAAACCTTAAAACATAGGAGAAGATCTAAGAAACATTAGACACTGAAAGAGCATGGCTGATAATAAGACTGTTGCAGGACCTGAAAACCAGCAGGAATCATTGGATTCCTTGAGATGAAAAATTATTGATAAAGACTGTTGCAGGACTTGAAGACCAGCAGGAATCATTGGATTCCTAACACAAGATGAGACTATTGCAGGACTTCAAAACTTGCAGGAATTATTGGATTCCTGATGCATGAACTAATGGACAATTGATTCCTTTTGGACTATTTCTAGGATTTATGGACATGTATAAATTCTTATGTTGATTCATATTATTTGGTATGTCACTTCTAGCCTGTGTTATATTGTTATGTGCTTATGTAATTATGTGTAATACCTCCCATATTGATACATTTATGTATACCTGTTTCAAATGAGCCCCTTCAGAAACCCACTAATCTGATTTGATTTCCCATTTCCTTTGGTGTTTTCATCTCCCTTCCTGAGAAGTCAGGGAGGGTGTGACCCCCTCCTTTTTATGGTGTTTTCACTTTTTTTGAGCAGTCAGGGAAGGCTTGATCACCTTTTTGGGGGGGTTCTCACCTCCTTGAAAAGTCAGGGAGATCATAACCACTTATGTTCTAAATCAAAAGAAAGTGGGAGATGTTATGGGCCAGAACTTGAAACAAGGTGTTAAGTCACTAGAGTTGATAGAAACAATGCTTATGTAATTGGTTCACACATTGGGGTTCACACCTTTGGAGAATGTATATAAGCTAAGAACCTCAACTAGGATTGATTTTGGGAGATTCACAAGTCCAGGAGATTCACAAGTCAGAGAGGAATCTAGGAGATTCACTAGTCAGGAAGGACATGCCCACTAACCCACAACCCCACTCTGGGAGGAGGCATCGATTCATTCCATATATATCACCTTTGTGTGGGCTGAAGGTTTGGGATTTGGAGAGAGTGAGAGACTGAAGCTGGCAGAGGCAAAAAACTAGCAGCAAGAGCTCTTGGAACCAAGGAGAGAGATAGTCCTCTAAGAAAAATAATTGGGGTATTTTGAAGGAGACACTAAAGGATTTGGATTTTAACTCCTGGCTGCATTTGAGGTGATTATTACACTGAACTGAAATGAAGACTAATCCCAGAAGCTCCCCAAGAAACCTGCTCACAGAGAACAATTATATTTTAGAGAAGAGAACATTACAATTGCTGTTTTATCATACAGTTTGAGGTCAATAGGTACTATTTCTTCTTTGATGTCAGGATTCTTACAAGGTTAACAGTGGTTAAATCTAGTTTAGCATTGATTTAATCCTACAACAAATAATGGTTTGCTAGTGATATAATGCTTGGTGTATACTCAGTGTGGGGCATATAAGCTAGAAGCTCTCAGGGCCAGAAAGGACAAATGCACTAGAAGCTCTCAGAGGATGAGACAGATTCATTCCATCGTCCACCTTTGTGGTGGCTGGAGGCTGAAGTACAAATGTTTAATTCAGAAGCTAGAAGCAGAAACTGGCAGAGGCAAAGGACTAGCAACAGTAGCTCTCAGAACCAAAGAGAGAGATAGGCCTCTAAGAAAGCTAACTGGGTCCCAAGAAAAGAGACAAGACTTTGAAGGAAACAATAAAGGATTTGGATTTTAACTCTTGGCTGTATTTGGAGTGATTACTGAACTGAAACTGAGGCTGCCTCCAGAAGCCCCCCAAGAAACCTTCTCCCAGAAAACATTATATGTTAGAGAAGAATATTATGCTTTGGTCCTACTTTCCTGAGATTTTTTCCTCTTAGGTGTTTTGTTTTTTTTTTAATAAATTTTTGTTATTATTATTTTAGCTCTGTACAGCATACTTTTTGTAGTATAATTGACATTGGTTTCATTATCATTTTTATTAGATTGACCTGCCCCAATCATGATCACTGAATATTCTTATGGCTCTTTAAGTTCTTCATTTCTTTAAGGAACACGTTGTAACTGAATCTATACAAATTGAATATTTTTTGAAGTGCTTGATTGTTGAAAGAATAAGACTATAGATACAATGTGCTTTAATAAATGTGTTTCTGAAAGTGTTTCTGAAATGTGTTTCTTAAAAATGAAAAAAATTCTTAAAACAATTACAGGGGAGATTGAATTCCATTTGAAATATACTGAAGGAATTTGATATTTAAAATGAAACCTATGGCAAATAACTTTTTAAAGTGAAAAATGTTATTGTAAAGTAAATAATTACAATGGGAGATAGTATAAGATGGTGGAAAGAAAATAACAACACACAACATTTATACACTAACATATGCAAGGTGCTTTATGCACATTTTATTATCTTATGCATATTTTATTATGTAGCAACATTAAGAAGATACAATAATTACTCTCATTTTACAGTTGAAGAAAGTGAAACAGAGAGGCTAAGTGATTTGCTACTCAGTTTCTGTGAAAGGATTTGAACTTAGAGTTCACTTCTCTACAAGGTCAGTAATCTATTCAATGAAATACTAAATTGCCTAGAAAGCATATTGGATCTGGAATTAGAAGACCTATGTTACCATGGACTACCTGTGTGACTTTGGTCGAGGCACTTAATCTCTGTGCAGCCTCAGTATTCCAATATACAAAATCAGGGATTAGATGATTTATAAGGTACTTTTTATTTATCCCTCACTTGTATTTTATGTGAATATGGATGTTCATATTTAGAATTTTCTGATAGAGATAGTGACAGAGGGAAAGATAGTTCTTCTTTCATGGTAATACTAAAGATTAATTAAAATCCATAGACTCTTAGGGTATGCATGCTGGAGTACTTAAAAATATTCAAAGTTATATTAAGATCAACTAGTCATTTTTGAGTAGCCTTTCTTAAAGTGATACTGAAGAATTTGATGTCTATCTTTGACAAGAGATAAGAAATGTTGAGTTTTATTTTAGAAGAAAATTATGTGCACAAATAACTAAAAATACATGGAAGACAATATGATGTTGGGCCAAAAACAACTTGAACAAAAGTCAGTGCTATTGGGCAATGTTAATACCTTTTAATAAGTGACAGCTCTAATATTTTGCCAAAATGAAAGGAATTTCTATCTTAAAACTTGTGTGATTGAAACACTAAGTCTCAATAAAGAATTTCTTGTCCTTATTCTGTGTCCAAACAACAAAAATATCACACCTTTGAATGTTATAAAAATTAACTGAAATTATGGTAGAGCTACTACCAGAAATGCTAACCATGAAGTCTTTCTATTGTAGAAAAACATCATAATGTAGTAGTTCTTTCCAGTCCATGGTTCCACTCTTATCATGCAGGGTCTATTCAGCAGTAGCCTTCCAGCATCTTAGTATGTCTTTCTTCCCACTTTAAATGGGAGAGTGGCCTGAGTTGTCTGGCAGAAAAAAATTTTTTTAGGGATAGTCAAATATTTATTTCAATGCTTCCAAAGAATAATGATTTCATATATATTAATAACCCTCAATTGTAACAAACCTCAATCCCTGCATAATCTCAATACACAGACAGACAGACATACACACACATAGACACACACACAAACACATGTATATTTTAGCTATTGGTCTTCGTGAGTTGCTTTAACCAAAAATATTCATCACTTAATTTCCAAACTTCTGTTTGATAAATTCTAGAAACTTAGGAAGATAGTGAGATAGAAAGTACTTTCTGCAGTCACTCATCATGGTTCTACTCTTTAACTATCTCATCCCCAGATGAAGTTTAGATTTCACTGTTGGATATTCTCTCCTTCTCTCCTCCCCTCAATGTCTGTCTGTCTGTCTGTATGCATTTATCTGTCTCTCTCTGTGTCTCTCTGTCTATGTCTCTCTGTCTCTGTCTCTCTTTCAATTGTGATCAAGGGTTAATTTTTTTTTCTATTTACCAGCCATGTAACTATAGCTCTAAACTCATTACCCTATTTATGATAGATAAAAAATATTTATACTATTAACTGATTTTAAAACTTCCAAGTATTATTTGAATGAAATGCAATTATCATTATAGGCTAGAATAGTCTTTACATGATAAAGCCCCAGTTGGTTCATATCTAGACCTATACTCAAAGTCTTTTAATAGAGCAACAAGCATTTATTACATGACTAATATGTATCAGGTTTTGTGTTTTCGAGTTTAGAAAAACTAGCTATAGCTTATTCTTCCTTGATATAGCCTCAGACTACCCAGGGTTAGTTCTGTGCTACAATAAAGCAGCAGAAGACTTTAGGGAAGAAGTATTTTTTTTTTTTTTTTTACATAACAGCTTAAAGGTAGTATTGTCATGGTAAAATGATAGTTTAGCTCCATGTCTTTGAGTGATAATTACATTTTCCTATTTAAAAAAATGAATGATCAAAACACTTTCTGTAAAATAGAAAATGCAGCTCAGCCCAATTAAATCCCCAATGTATATAAAGAATGTAAAGGAGGTTAAAAAATAAACTTACTTCTTTTTCCCCTTCAGACTATTGAAAGTTTATTCAGCTGTTTCTTATGTCTTTAACTTCTCTTTTTTCCAGCCATGTGCTTTAATTTTTATATGTAACAAAAATAGACTGAACCTGTACACAATTGGGTAAAATAATTATTTTAAATTCTTGTTGATTGAATACAAAGAAAATTTAAGATGTGAATTTAATAACTATATCAGGAATATTCATTCTCTCCTTCCTGCCAAAAATGGTTAGGTTTCCATTTGCTGATTTTCTTTACCTATTCTTAAAAAAAAATTATTTACTGCAAACACCAGTTAAGGAGCAATGTCAATGAACTAGGTAATGTTAACAATCTTTTAAGAAACACATGAAACATGGAAGTTGTAGGAAATGCCTAATATTTTAAAATACTTTAAGAAAAGAAACTCTATATACAATTCTATATTTATGGGCATTTTATGGATGATATTGATTTTCCTTATTCTACTATATAAAAGACAAAGATATTTTTCTAATAAGTTTTTGCCAAAATAAATTTTATCAATATCTTTGATTTTTACAGCAATCTATTTCCTCTTCCACTCATTCCCTATGTCCTTTTTGGGAGCCATCCCTCAAAATAAAGGGGGGAAAATTCAGCAAAGCTAGCCATCACATCAAAAATGTCTATATTTTATGCAGTGTTCCACAATCATGGTCTCCTACCTCAGCCAAGAAGTGGGGGTTGTATTTTCTTACAAAACTTCTTTGGATTTATCCTTATAATTTCACAATATTCACTTTACATTGTTTTATTATTGTTCTTTCAATTTATTTTTTTTCTATTTTTAACTATTTTATCAGTTTATCTAAGTAAGTGTGTCTTACCTCTTTATGTTCATCATATTTATTATTTTGTATAATATAATAGTATTGCATTACATATGCTTTTCACAACATTTTGTTTCTAAGTTCCTACGTGATGGGCATCTATTCTGCTCCTTTCCCCCCCAATAACCAAAAGTGCTATTATGAATATTTTTAAACCCTCTAGGCTAATCATTCTCTTTATTAAACTCTTTTAAAAATTACTGATAAACACTGAAAATTTATTTTATTATTTGACATTCCTTGATAACTGTTACTATTAATCTTTTGTGTATTTTGTTGATGATTGTATTTTTTGTCATTGAATAAATATTCATTTGGGTGGATGATAGAGGAACAAGAATGACTTACACATCTTCCTTTTATTGAATGAATATTTTTTACTTTGGTAATTTAGCTCAAGTTTTATCAGGTTGTACCCACAGTTGTTGTTGTTGTTGTTGTCATAGAGAAAGTGAAACATGATAGAAATTTGGTCTCTAAGACAGGAAGATCTGGGTTTAAGTTATTAAATGACTGTCTGTTATTGAATGTTTGTTATTGAATGACTGCTTGACCTAGATCTTTTAGATCTCTCAGAGTTCTAAGCAATTTTTTAAAGCATATAATTAGCAAAGAAGGTAGTGCCTTGCCTTGATGAAGGGATTTTTCTCACATAGGAGTTTTCTATACCATTTAAGTAATTGGCAGATTCTTGATTTCACCCTTCTCTTCCCTTTTAGACACTGTGATGGATGTGAAATAATCATGCAATTACAATTTAATTTCCTCTATATTTATAGATGGTTTCCCTGGATGCTGACAGATAAGTTGATTATGATTAGAATTGCTAATTTAAACACTATAAGATTTGGAGTCAGAAGTACAGTTTCCTCCCCCTTGCCCCTGGGTTATTTGTTGATTTTGCTCATTTGTTGCCTTGGTTTCTGTTTCAGAAGTTCTGAAGAGTTTCCTCATATTACTTACTGAATTATGGCATTTAAAAAAAATTGATCATATTCTTTGGGAATACTCTTGATTTTTAGGTTGTCTCTGGAATCTTGTTTTCAAAATTAATGCCCTTGCATTGTATAGACATGTGTTCTTTTAATATTTTATCCTTTTTGATAAATTCTGATGGACACGGCTCTTTTCAGCAATGGGGTGATTCAGGCCAATTCTAATAAATGTGTGAGGAAGAGACCTATCTGCATTGAGAGAGAGGAATGTGGGAAGTGAATATGGATCACAACATAGTGTTTCCATTGTTTGTGTTATTGTTTGCTTGCTTTTTGTTTTCTTTTTCATTTTTTTCCTTTTTTATCCGATTTTTCTTGTGCAGCATGATAATTGTGTAAATATATATAGAAGAATTATTCATGTTTAACATATATTGGATTATTTGCTGTCTAAGGGAGGGAAGGGGAGAAGGGAAAGAGAAAATATTTGGAACACAAGATTTTACAAGGGGAAATGTTGAAAACTATCTATGCATATATTTTGAAAATAAAAAGCTAAAATAAAATAAAAGTTTGTGCCAATCTTAACAAAACCCATTATGTCCTTTTGCATCTCTTCTACTAAATGTTTCTCCATTTCAGTAATTCTGAATTTTAAAAAATCTGTTATTCTCACTAATTGAAGAAACTCTCTATCATGAAAACTAATCTACTATTCAAATTTTTATTTTTGGCTTAATAGTTATACATTCTAAAATATATTAATTGTTGAAAACTATCTATGCATATAGTTTGAAAACAAAAAGCTTTAAAAATAAATGTGGAAACAAAAAGTATATTTATTCCTACTTCCTTCTCTTACAAATTCCATTTATCTTTTAAACCATTTGTGTTTATTTATTATTGTGACATTAAGCATTGATTCGCTTTTCTTTGTTTATTAATACTTTTAAGAGAATTTTGTAATTATACCAAGGCCTAAGGAGTTATCTTTCTTCTAAGTTTTAAGATCTATTCTGTTCATTTATGTGCTTGTGTTCTGTTTTTACTGAATTTTATTTTTCTTGCCTTTATTTTTTAGCCTTCCTTTTTAGCCTTCCTTACTTAAATTTTCTCATTGTTCACTTTTTGACTCTTACTTTTTGCATGTGAGTACATCCTAAAAGGCTAGGCTACTTCAAAACTCTTTTCCTTTCTCTCCCTTAGTTAAATCAATATTTGTCACCTTTTGTACCGTGCTATTGGGAATGGAAGATGTTTTAGATAGACTGCCAACTTGTCATAAGGTTTCTAATCCTTGAACTACTATAGGCAAAAAATATCATACTTTTCCCCAAACCTAAGCAGCAACATTGCTGGATTTAATCAGTGTCTTCTGATCATTGCTAGTGGGAAGTGTCATGGGTAAGAAATATTGGTAGTCTCTGCAGAAGGGGAAACTCCCAATGTTGTTCTCAGACAGAAACCCTTAGGTAATCTTTTCTCACTTTGCCTGTTCATGTTACCAGTAACATGTAGGCTGTTGTGGGGAAAATGCTAAATGACCATTTTAAAGGTTAACATTTTCTAAATGTTGTTCATAAGAGTTTTACCTATTTTTTTTTTTTTTACTTTTGGACTCAATTGTAATTGCTCTAAGTCTAGTGTGTAATTCTTTTAAAAAAAATTTAAGATGAGATGAGCATGGAGGAAAGTGTCTAGTCTAAATCTTGTTGCCCCAATCACCCTGAAGTCTTCAACAGACTGGGTGATTAGCTACTGTGATGAAACTGATTGAACTATACTGAAATTGATTTTGGATGATTAGCTACTGTGAAATGGGTACTTTGACCATGAAGAGAGAAATAGTTTCAATGAGCAAATTTAAGGGATGCCCATGAACTTAGAGTATGCTTAAGACACCCATAGGGAAACAATCATGCTTTCTCATTGATATCTGCCAATTTCTCCACCTGATAGAGTGTTTTGTTGTACAGGCTTCTTTAGTGTTTGTTTTCTCTGAACTCCCACAAGATTGGACAGCAGGAAAGGACCAGATGCTTGGGAGAAAGATCAAACAAGATCATTCCTAGGAACCCTTCCCCAAAGCACAGGTTGGAGGCCAACCACCTGAAGAGGCTGGCAGCCAAGAAACAGTTTTTCCACTGTCCAGTGAATTGTTCCCTAGAGCAGGTTTAAAGGGAAAAGGCCAAGGGCAACAGAAGAATGGCTTAGTAGACAAGGGAAACTCTAGGGTATTGAAGTTGGAAAAAGAAGTTAAGAAGTTAAAGTAAATAATACTCCTTCATTAGTATTTGTAGTAGTGTCCATTATTCCAACAGAAATAGAATTTTTGATATTGAGCCTTTCTAGGTAGTCTAATTTTCAGATATCTTACTATAAATTATGGGTGTTTGGTTTAGTTAGTTGGAAGATAGTTCTCATGAAGACAAAAGTATGAGTTCATTTTCTGGATAGGTCAATTAGCTCTTTCCAAAACAAAAAGAAAATTATTTTTATAGTACCATAGTTGTCGCTCCTAATATTCAAAAACTATTTTTCAATTGTGAGTTATTCATTTCTAAGTAGACCAACTGAGAGAATGTGGAAGGCTTCATATAACAGTACATAAATTAATCAATCAATAAATATTTATTAGGTATCTACTGTGGAGCAGAAACTATTCTGTATGCTTAGGATACAAAGACAAAAAGAAATATTCCTTGCCTTTAAGGAGCTTAGATCTATCCATCTCCACTAATTGGAGGTGGAGAGAAAAGGGACTTAGAGAACATTCTATTTGTCTTGAATATGCAATATTTCTTTAGTAAGTAGTATATTTTAATTTTAAATGCTACTGCCAGTTCATCAAACAGGGCTTCTTATATCAGACTGCAAAAATTGACCTTTTCTTCACAATTTTTCACCTTCTGATTAAAAGAAATTCATATTTTTGGAAGCATGTTAATTTCTATAATATAACAAAATCAAAACAAGTAACCGGAAAGATTCTGAGGCAGTTAGATGGCTCATTGGATAGAGCACTGGGCCTGGAATCAGAAAGAACTGAGTTCAAGTTCAGCTTCAATATTTAATAGCTGTACTATCCTATACATGTCACTTCACTTCTGTTTGCCTTAATCCACTGGAGAAGGAAATGACAAACCATCCCAGTATCTTTGACAAGAAAATCTCACAGAGAGTATCTTCCACAGGGTCACAAAGAGCTGGACATGACTGAACGGTTAAACTACAGCAATTATAAAGCCTTAGAAATTATTTAGTTATCTAGATATCTTAGAAATATTTTAAAGAATGTGATGAAAAATTTAGATGAATTATTTTTCTATTTTCATGAAGAGATTAAAAAGTGTATTACAGAAAGCTATTTTGTAACTTGGATTATTTTTCGTGTATTTTCATTAACTTCAATGAAATTTCTTGCTAAGATATTTCTTTTTTTTAAATTTAAATTTAAATTTTTTATTTAATAGCCTTTTATTTACAGGTTATATATATGAGTAACTTTACAGCATTAACAATTGCCAAACCTCTTGTTCCAATTTTTCACCTCTTACCCCCCACCCTCTCACCCAGATGGTAGGATGACCAGTAGATGTTAAATATATTAAAATATAAATTAGATACACAATAAGTATACATAACCAAACTGTTATTTTGCTGTACAAAAAGAATCAGACTCTGAAATATTGTACTTGCTTGGGAAAATCAAAAATGCAGGTGGGCTAAATAAGGGGTTAATTCAATGTAATGGTTTTTAGTCATCACCAGGTTCTTTCTCTGGGTGTGGCTATTCATTCATTACTGCTCCATTGGAAATGATTTGGTTGATCTCTTGCGGAATGGCCAGTCCATCGAACTGGTCATCATATATATTTTGTTGAAGTTTAAGTATATAATGATCTTGGTCCTCTCATTTCCTCAGCATCAGTTCATTAAGTCTCTCAGGCCTTTTGAAATCATCCTTTGGTCATTTCTTACAGAACAATAATTTCCATAATATTCAAATACCATAATTTATTCAGCCATTCTCAACTGATGGGCATCCTCGTTTCAATTTCTACCACAAAGGGGCTGCCCAAAACATTAAATACAGATCCCCCCTTTTTAGTCTCTTTGAGATATAAGTCCAGTAATAATATTGCTGGATCAAAGGATACAGTTTGATAACTTTTTGACATAGTTCAAATTTTCTCAGAATGGTTGGATTCATTCACAACTCCAAACAATGCATAATGTCCCCGTTTTCCCCATCCTCTCCAACAATCATCATTATTTTTCCTTCATCTTAGCAATCCGGGGTTGAGTAGTATCTTAGAGTTGTCTTAATTGGCACTTCTCTGATTAATAATGACTTGGACTCTTTTCATATGACTAAAATTTTCAATTTCTTCATCTGAGTTTGTCTGTTCATATCTTTGATCATTTTTAATTAGAAATGGGCTTTTTTAAATTAGAGTTAATTCTCATATATTTTTGGAAATAGGCCATCAGAACCTTTGACTGTAAAAATATTTTCCCAGTTTATTCTTCCTTCAATCTTGTCTGCATTAGTTTGTTTGTACAAAAAACCAGTTTGGTATAGTCGAAATTTTCTATTTTGGATCAGTAATGATCTTAGGCTTTTTGGTCATAAAGTCCTTCCCTTCCCACAGGTCTGAGAGGTAAAACTATCCTGTTTCCTCTAATTTTATTAATAATTTCATTTTTTACCTAGGTCTGAACCCATTTTGACCTTATCTTGGTGCATGTTAAGTGTGGATAATGCCTAGTTTCTGCCATATTGGTTTCCAATTTTCCCAAAATTTTATCAAACAGTAAGTTCTTATCCCAAAGCTGGGGTCTTTGGGTTTGTCAAAGACTAGGTTTTATAGTTGTTACTGTTTTTGTCCCTGAACCTAACTTATTCCATGATCCCAACTAATCTATTCCTTAGCCAATCCAAATGGTTTGGTAACTCTACTCTATAATATAATTTTAGATCTGGTACAGCTAACCCCTTCATTTGATTTTTTTTCATTTTCTCTTAAAATTCTTGACCTTTTGTTTTTCCATATGAATTTTTTTTATTTTTTCTAGGTCATTAAAAATAGTTTTTTGGGGTCTATTTATAAGCCTAAATAAATAGATTATTTAAATTAATATTTCATCTTTATTATTTGTACCCTATCAAGAGCATTTAATATTTTTTCAATTGGTTAGATCAGACTTAATTTGTGTGAAAATGGTCTGAATTTTGGTCATAAAGTTTCTGATTTTCCCTTGGCGATGATTCCTAAATATTTTATATTATCAGTATTACTTTTGGAATTTCTCTTTTAATCTGATTTGGATTTTGTTAGTAATATATAAATGCGATGACTTATGTGGGGTTTTTTTATAAAAACTTTCTAAAGCTGGGATTATTTCTAAAATTTTTTAGTAGAATCCAGGTTCTCAAATATACCATATATAAATAAAATATTTTGGTTTCTTCATTGCCTATTCTTTTTAATCTCTTTCTCAGCTCTTATTGCCATTTTTCAACAATATTAAATTTGGTGATATGGAAATTTGTTTCCTCAGATCTTATTGAATGGCTGGTTTGTTCCATTACATAGTGCTTTGATGTTTTAAATAGATATTGATTATTTTAAGGAAAAGTCCAATTCTTTCTCTCAAGTTTTTTTAGTAGGAATGGATTTTGAATTTTTCAAATCTTTTTCTGCATCTATTAGGATGATTTGGTTTTTTAATTTGTTATTAATATAATTATATTAAGTTTTTCTAATATTAACCAACCCTCATTTCTGGTATAAATCCTAACTTTAAATTTTATTATCCTGGGGATGTTTTCTGTAGTTTTTTAATATCTTATTTAAGATTTTAGCATAAATATTAAGGGGTTTTTAATTTTCTTTCTCCGTTTTCAACCTTTGGTTTAGGTATCAGGAATTCTGTTCATGAAGGAATTTGATGGACTCCTTTTTCCCTATTTTATCAAATAATTTATAAGCATTGGGGAATTGTTCTTTAAATGTTTGGTAAAAACTAAAAGGGTTTTTTTACAAACAAAACTAATCGACAAGATTGGAAGGGAAGCAATAAACTGGGAAAATATTTTTTTTAATCAAAGGTTCATAAAGGCCTCATTTCAAAATATAAAATTAACTCTAATTTTAAAAAAATCAAGCCTTCAATTGAAAAAAATGGTCAAAGTTCGAACAGACAATTCTCAGATAAAATGAAACTTTTCTATCATATGAAAAAGATTTCCAATAATAATCGAGAAATTTTAATTTAACTCTAAAACCACTACACACCTGTCTGATTGGCTAAATGACGGGAAAATAATGATGATTGGGGGAATGGGGAAAACTGGGTTGATCATTTTGGGGGTTGGAAACAATCCAACCATTTTGGAAGTAGTTTGGAACTTGTAAAAGTTATCAAACTGTGCATACCCTTGATCCACATTTCTACTGGGCTTATATCCCAAAGAGGGTCATAAAGGGAAAGGGACCTGTATGTGCCAATTTTTGTACAGACCTTTGTAGTGGCTGAAACTGGAAACAATGGTGTCCATCAGTTGGAGAATGGGAATAAATTTGGAAATGTATTTGGAATTTTACTGTTCTGTAAATGACCAACAGGGGTTTGAAAGCCTGGGGATTAAATTGAACTGATGCGGGTAAATAGGCGGACCAGGAATCTTTGTTCAACAACAATACTTAGTGACCAGTTCTGATGGACCGGCCCGCGAGATCAACAAATTTTCAATGGACAGTAATGAACTGAACCACTGCCCAGAAAAGAACTCCTGGGAGATGACTAAAACCAAATATTAATTCCCAATCCCTATATTTTTATCCACCCATTTTGTTTTCCTTCGTAATTGTCAATATTTCAAGTCTGTTCTTTTTTACAGAAAAATAATGTTTTGGTCATGTAAAAAATGTTTGGTAGTTCATTAAATCCATTGGGTCCTGGAATTTTTCTTGGGTAGTTGTTTAATTCCTGTTCTTTTATTTTTCTGAAATGGGACTATTAAAATTTCTTCCTCCTCTGTTAGTCTGGGAATCTATATTTTTTGGGGGATCATCCATTTCACTTAGGTTATCAAATTTATTTGGCATAAAGTTGAGCAAAATAATTTATTATTTCCTAATTTCTCTTCATTTGGAAAGTTCTCCCTTTTCATTTTAAGACTCCTAATTTCATTTCCTCCCTCCTTTTTTAATCAGATTTCAAAAACATCATTTTATTGGCTTTTTCATAGAACCAACTCTTAGTTTTATTAATTAGTTCAATGGTTTTTTCTTTCAATATTTTAATTTCCCTTTTAATTTTTAAATTTAAATTTAGTATGTGATTGGGGTTTTAATTTGGTCTTTTTTTTATTTTTTTATTGCAAAGAATTCATTTGTTTTCTTTTCCTGTTTTATTCAAGTAAGCCTCTAAGGATATAAAATTCCCTCTTATTTCCTCTTTGGCTGCATCCAAAAATTTGGTTGACATTCATCATTTATTATCTTGGTGAAATTATTAATTTATCTATAATTTTCTTCCCCAATCATTCTTTAAGATGAGATTGTTTAGTTCCCATTACTTTTTGGTCTTTTTCTTTTTGTTCAATTAGTTTTATTGCATCATGATCGAAAAGAAAGCATTTACTATTTCTGCTTTCTTCATTTTAATTTTTGGGGTCTTTGTTAATATGGTCAATTTTGAATAGGTTCCATGAACTTGAGAAGAAAGTATATTCCTTTCTATCCCATTCAATTTTCTCAAAGTCTAACTCCTAATTTTTTCTAAATTCTATTTACTTCTTTAATTTCTTTCTTATTTGTTTTGTGGTTTGATTTGTCTAATTCTGATAAGGTTGGTCTCCCACTATTACAGTTTTGTTGTCTACTTCTTGCAACTCTCTTAACTTCTCCTTTAAATTTGGATGCCATACCACTTGGTGCATATTTTTTAATTTGATATTGCCATTTTTTGCACCCCCTTTAGCAGGATGTAGTTTCCTTCCTTATCTCTTTTAATTAGATCAATTTTGCTTTTTGGATCTGAGATAAGGATGGCTATCCTAACTTTTTTGACTTCACCTGAACCATAATAGATTTTGCTCCAGCCTTTTCCTTTCTGTATATGTATCCCTTTTTAAATGTGTTTCTTGTAAAAACATTTAAGGGTTCTGACTTTTGATCCAGTCCTTATCTGCCTCCTCTTTTGGGGGAGTTCATCCCATTCACATTCCGGTTAAATTACTAATTCTGTATTTCCTCCATCCCTAATAGCCCCGATTATCTTTACCTTGCTCCCCCAATCCTCTTTCCCTTTTTAATTTATGTATCCCATTTATCCACGATGCTTACCCCTTTAGAATCCCTCCCCTCCCCTTTGAATCTTTTCCCCTTCCTTCCCTTATTACTCTTTTTTTTTCCCTTTTCCTCTCCCCCTTTTATTAGGCAAGAAAATTTTTCTCAAAACAAATTCACTTATTTTCCTTTGACCAACTCTGATGGGTAAGATTCACACAATTTCCTCCCCCCTCTAATTCCCTCAGATATGATAAGTTTCCTTTGCCTCTTCTGGGATTGGTTTCCTCTTTTATTCCTCCTTTTATTTCCTTCCCTTTTCCATATCACTTCCCTTTTTTATTTATATCATAAAATCAAATTATACATGGTCTTTTTATATCTACAACAAAATACAATTCTCAAAGGTTCTTTTATCTTTCTGCATCTCTTGGTTTATGGTTGGAGATCAAATTTTTTTTTTAGTTCTGGTTTTTTAGAAACAAATGGAATTCATTTGTTCATTAAATTCATTTTCCCTGGGAAAATCTCCAGTTGTGGGGTTTTATTCTTGGCTGCTTAAGTTCTTTTCCTTTAAATATATTCCAGGCCCTTATCCTTTAATTGGAAGCAAAGTCTTGGGTAATTTATTGGACCTCTATTTAAATTGGTTTTGGTCTTGTAAAATTTTCCTTAATCCCATAGTTCAAATTTGGAACCAATATTCCTTGGGGTTTTTTATTTTGGGTCTCTTTCAGAAGATGTTCAATGAATTTTTCAAACCTATTTTACCTTTGATTCTATTACTTCTGGGCAGTTCTCTTTGATGATTTCTTGTAAAAATAGTATCAGGCTCTTTTTTTTCATCATAATTTTTAAAGTAATTCCTCAAATTGTTTCTCCTAGATCTATTTTTAAGTCTTCATTTTCAAGTAGATAATTCATGGTTTTTCAGTTTGTCATTTTTTATTTTGTGCTGTTCTTTTCTCAATGAATTTAGTTTCATTTTTCAGTTCTAATTTTTAAAAATTATTTTCTTCTTAGCTTTTTTACTTCTTTCTATATTGAATTGGTTTTTTAAATGTTGTTTTGCTCTTGGAATTTTTTCCATTTCCTATTTTTTTTTTTTTAGTGAATTATTTTCTTTCAATTCCCAAGATCCTACTTTCTTTTTGGAGTTCTTTGTCATTTCAATTCACAAATCCTACTTTCTGTAATTCTTTATTTTCAATTCACAAATCTTACTTTCCTGAGACTTTTTTACTTTTTCCAATTCAAAATTTTTGTTTCCTCACTTTGGGAATTTTTTATCTTTTCAATTATTTTCAGGAAGTTTTGCCTCTTTAAGGCTTCTCTTTCCTTTCCCATTTGTCTTCTAACTCTCTTTTGAGACTTTTAATGGTCTCTTCTATGAGAGCGTCATGTAAAAGAGGACAGTCTGGTGCATGTTTGCTATTAGTCTCTTCAGGTTTGCTGACCTGCTCTTTTTCTGCATAGAAGCTATCCATCGTTCTTTTCATCTTTTTATTCATGTTTTAAAGCCTTTAGGGTATGCCTCCTAGGCAAGAGTGTTACCAGCTTCCTCTGCAGAACAGGAGAGATGTAAACCGGCTTCTGGCTCCGAAGTATGGGAGTGCTCTGAGTGAGAGTTTTCCCTTCCTCCAATAGGAGGTGAATTCAGCACTGGCCAAGCTATCAAAGTGCCCAGTTGGGCTTAGTGGGTTAGCGACTGCCCTAGGCTAGAGACTAAGGGGCGAAAGTGTCACTGCCCCAGGCCAGAGCCTCTTGTGGGGCTGTGGGTATTAGCAGCTTACTGCAAACCGCCAATTCTACTGGCACTCTGCCCGGAACTCTGCCCCAACGTCTCTGCCTGATGCAAATTGGATCTGCAAAAGCTCTATGGCCCCAAGCTGAGCCCCCCACTGCGCAGATTAGAGGCTAACCTGGGCTGTGCCCTCCTGCCATGCAGGTTCACAACTGCCCCAAGGAAAAGCACCGTACTGTGGAATGGGGCTGGGAGCTTATGCTGAGATCTGTGCTTTCACTTTCAGTTTGAGGCTCTCCTCAGAACCTAATTTCTCTCCCAGTCTACGCTGATCTCCCCTCTGGCCCCGGAACAAACCTTTTTTGGCGAGACTGAAGATTTTCTTCGGCTGGTGAGTTGTTATACTTCTTATCTTTATGAATTGTAGCAGTCAAGACTATTTTTGAGGCTCTATATAATATTGATAAAGAGGGTAAGAGAAGAGCTTAGAAAGTCGTGTGTGCCTTCTCTGCCATCTTGACTCCACCCCCTAAGATATTTCTAAGAATTTTTTTAAATTAACACTGAAATATGATTGAGTGTCAACTTTGGATATAAAATTATTTTAACTATTTTATGGCATTAAATACATTTATATATTGATATAATTCCATTAAAAATTACTAGTGAATTACTCAGGATGTTACAGGGGGTTGTACATAAGAATTCACAGCAATAATAATAATAATGTTGACTTTACCTACATTGAACTTTATCTATATCTATATCTATACATTATCTATAAGAATTTACATTAAATTGTTCTTCTCATGGCTATGTGACTATGTGAAATATTTTCTTTTTTTATTATGGCTTTTTATTTACAAGATATATGCATAGGTAATTTTTCAGCATTGCCAGTTGCAAATCCTTTTATTCCAACTTTTTCTCTCCTTCCTCCCACCCCTTCCCCCCAGATGGCAGGTTGACCAATACATGTTAAATAGGTAAAAGTATAAGTTAAATACTATATATATATATATATATATATATATATATATATATACATGTCCAAACAATTATTTTGCTGTATAAAAAGAGTCAGACTTTGAAATAGTGTACAATTAACCTGTGAAGGAAATCAAAAATTCAGGCAGACAAAAATAGAGGGATTGGGAATTCCATGTACTGGTTCATAGTCATCTCCCAGAGTTCTTTTGCTGGGTGTAGCTGGTTCAGTTCATTACTGCTCTATTGGAATGGATTTGGTTCATCTCGTTGTTAAAAAGGGCCATGTCCACCAGAATTGATCATCATATAGTAGTGTTGTTGAGGTATAGATGATCTTCTGGTCCTGCTCATTTCACTCATCATCAGTTCATGTAAGTCTCTCCAGGCCTTTCTGAAATCATCTTGCTGGTCATTTCTCACTGAACAATAATATTCCAAAATATTCATATACCACAATTTATTCAGCCATTCTCCAATTGATGGGCATCCACTCAGTTTCCAGTTTCTGGCCACTACAAGGAGGGCTGCCTATGTGAAATGTTTTCATTAAATTTCCTTCAGAAATAGAACATGCATTTATTTTGTTGGAAATAGACATTATAGGAGCAGCTAGGTGATGCAGTGGATAGAGCATGAGCCCTCAAGTCAGGAGGACTTGAGTTCAAATAGGAACTCAGACACTTAACACTTCCTGGTTGTGTGACCCTGGCAAGTCAATTAACCCCAATTGCCTCAGGAAAAAAAGAAAGAAAGAAAGAGAGAAAGAAAGAAAGAGAAATAAAAAAAAGAAAAGAAATATACATTATAGCACAAGAAAACTTAATTTATCATTTATCTGTAGGATATATTGTAAGCATTACCAAGGATTAAGCTAACCATATGGAGCATTAAATTAACTTCAATATTGGTGGGAAAGGGAGTTAGATTTATTAACATGGTCTAGTCTTTTAAAATTGCCACAATCTACTGTTTATTCCCACTTTTTTTCTTTCTTTCTTTCTTCCTTCCTTCCTTTCATCTTTCCTTCCTTCCTTCCTTCTTTCTTTCTTTCCTTCCTTCCTTCCCTCCTTCCTTCTCTCCTTCCTTCCTTTTTTCTCCTCTCCTCCTTTCTCTCCTCCCTTCCTCCTTTCCTTCTTTCTTTCCTACTCATCTTCATATTATTTCCACTCTTCCTGCTACCCATTTTCTAGTTGAAACTTTCAGTGCTAAACATTAAAATATTCTTCTTGATTTGTGAATCCCTTTTACCTCTGGGGAAAAGTATAATTCAGTCACTTATTCAATCTGTTTATTGCAAGTCACTTATTACCTGTTTGATCTTAGGCAAGTTATCTAATTTTTTCTGGTTTGAATTTTCTTATCTGAAGCATGAAAAATTTGATTAGATAATAGATAAAACTTCTTTTAACCTAAAACCAATGATTCTATGATTTTTAAAACTTTAGATTAGAAATCATAATAACTATTAAATATTTTTGTACTTGAAGTATTTCATCATCTCACATTTGATCTTCACATCATAAAATATTGTCTTTAGTGCCACCTAAAAGTCCATTATTTATGGGAAGTTTTTTCTCAATCCTCCTTAATTCTAGTGTCTTTTTTCTGCGGATTATTTCCATCTTATCTAGTCTGTAATTTTATGTGTACATAGTTGTTTGTGTGTTGTCTTCCCAAATATTCTGTGAATTCCTTAGGAGCACAGATCGCCTTTTCTCTTTTTCTTTTTGTTAATCCCACTGTTAAACATGGTGCCTGGCTGGTAACAGGTACTTAGTGAATGATTATTGACTGCTTGAAGACTGATAAATCAATTTATGAAAATAAGCAACCAAGAAAAAATTAAGCTTAGAAGATTTAAAGGACATTAAAGCAAATGTCCCCATTGTCCATTAGCAGAACCAGTAGTTTCACCCAACATCTATCCTCCTTGGTCAATGCCCTTTAATAGCATTTAATTGACTTTAATGTACTCAATAGATACTAACTAACTTTAAAATCACTGTAAAATGATATAATTCATAAAATAAATCTATGCAAAATGATTTTATCATTCTCTGAATGTGAATACATATACATATATGTATATTTAAAAGGCCTATTAATAAAGAAGGTGAATTTCAAAAATGAACTTGGCTGTCAGAAACATCAGAGAAATGAATAATACAGAAGACAAAGTATATTACAGAAGTGAAGATTTTGTTCATGGAATTCAATTATTGATATCAAATGTTAACAGTGGATATTCTGTTTATTCAATCAGCAAATATAAATAACTGATATCAGAATCTTTTCTGCTTGATAGAAGGAGTTAGAGGTAAGGAACCCTTTAGATTCCTCAAGTGACAGGGTGTGAAATAAGGATTAATACTGAGGCAAAAGAAAGATACAGGAAAAAAAAGACATCAAAACTAAACTTTATTATCTTTACTATATGACTTCAGGCTCACCCTCTTTACTTTCAACTGTTTTCAATGCAAATAAAGTTACCTGTGGAGTTACTTTGATTCTAGGAACATAAGACAGTTTAGCAGAAATATTGCCACTAAAGCCATAGCATATAAATCAATGCGTTTCCTCTTATATAGGAAGCTCTTTGATTTTTGTCTTTTAGCACAACAGCTTTTTTATGCAGGAGATTCATCCTCAAAATCTATCGAGCAAGATATCCCTATGCCTATAGGTCACTCCAAAAATGGAATTCCAAAATGGAATTTTGTGTGTGTGTGTGTGTGTGTGTGTGTGTGTGTGAATGAACTACATTGCATCCTAGTTCATCATTAATGGTCCCAACTTTTGTCCTACCACTTGGCTTCAATGACTCAGGAAGAGGGAATGAATCTGATGACTTTGTGCAACTCTGCCTTATTTAAATCCAATTCATTGATCAAGGTATCACCCACAATGGCACTGGTCCTCTTCAAAAAAAGTGGACAAAAAACAACATTGCTATAAGTAATTAATATTGGAAATTATTCTTTTAATGGCCAATTGCACAAAACACGGTCTATATGCAGATTCACTTCCTTAGTTTCATTTACATTTCTTTTACATCTAAATCTTTATGTTATGTACTTTTGAAACCTTGGCATGGAAGCCTACATATTTGGTAGTATTTTAATTAATTAAGCAATAAAGTTTTTATTACTTAAGCAATTAAGTGGGGTTTTATTAATATATTAATTTCATACATACATGCACATACATAGACAGTACAAGGAAGATATGAGAGCCATACAGAACAGGGTAGTTTAGGAATAAGGAGCCAAAAGAAACTCCAGATGGAAAAAATAGATTATTGCCAATATAGTAGTCAGGAGAGAAGGGCAGATATAATATCAGGCATGTTGGGAAAAGCAAACCATGAATCTGAGGAAGGCCTTTCTCTCATGGGAAGTATGTTATACTAAAGTAACTTTCCAGGTTGTTATTCAGCCCCACCCTACCTATCAGATGGGTCTCTGATCCAGCCCACTTTAAAAACTTGCTTCCCCATTTACTTTTTTCTAGTACATGTCAATTCTGTCATGGAAAAAAAAATCCTGTTGAAGAATAAAGAGGAATGTCAATGAATGTGAATACCTCTGTTAATGAGAATCCCTCCCGGGCTTTTCCATAGTGTGGCTTAAAGAGTTAGATTTACTTGACTGGTATACATCAAGTTCCCACTGGCACTTGGACAGACAGTAAAAACTATTGTCAGCATCCTGTTTTAGGCACCTTGAATTTTCTCCTTAAATTAACAAGAGTATAAAGTTCACTGTCTTTGTTATTGTTTGCATTGTTTCCCTCTCAGGCTATACTTTTGAGATGGAGATCTGGGGATGATAACTACCAGCTTATTGGTTGTCTATGAGGAGATAAGTGAAGGAAACCCTACTTGAGAGTGAAACACACACATATGAAGAATGTCTTGTGCAATAGGCCAAATGGGATCCTGTTGTCATTTGACAATTGGAGGGAAACCAGCAGATCTTGTGGTTGCTGGTCAAACTACTCACCAATTAGTTTTTGTCATTTGCCTGATTATTTAAGGATTAACTTTTTGGGGGAGGAAGAATGGGAGAGGAGAAAATAAAGGAGGGAGGGAAGAAGAAAAGGAAAATGGAAAGGAGGGAGGGAGGAAAAAAGGGAGGGCTGGAAGACTATCTGAAAACCCTGTATATAAAGGGCTGTAACTATGCACTGAGGTAGGGACTGCTGAGCCCTTGAAGCTAACTTCTGATTGGATGATAATCTATGGGCATATGCTTGGAAAATGGCCCTTTCTACTCTCCATGCTGGCTCAATCATTGGTGTATAGAGGATTGTAGGAGGGACTAGGGGATGAGTAAAGCTAGCCAGGGGCACACTCTCAGCGGTAGACAAGGCAGTCGCAGAGAATCTGCTTCCATCCTGTTCAATACTGCGCCTGGGGACTGAGAATAAAGATTGAGGACTTTTGCTTATCCTAACTCTGGCTGATTCTGGGGTGTCCTGGATGCTAGCATGGTCGTTACACCTGTAAACTCTGTTTAGTGATTGAACATCATGGTCATTTATACAGCCTTTTGATTTCTGGAAGTTATTTGATTCTATTATAAAGGAGTCCTCTCTTTCTGAGACTCTTTCTGTCTCCTGAGCAGAGATTCATAGTTGAGATAAAATAGAGACTTTAACAACCAGTAAAATGAATAATCCCTTCCATATCTGCCAAAGTTTCTATGAAAGTATCAGCAACCTAAAATAGCCCCATGAGGCTCCAGACTGTAAAAGTCTCTATATTCAAAAGGCGCTGAACTGCTCTCATTCAAACTAATGAAGATGGCCATTCTGATTGGCCAAAATACAGACCCACACCTATGACCTCAGATTGCTGGTAAGTTAACACAAAGGAGACAGCTTGATCTGAAAGTCTTGGAATTTATTCTATTTTAGAAATCAGAAATAAAAGGGAAATTGGCTTTGATTTAGAGATTTTTTTTCTTTTGTAAAGTTTTTAGTCTTGTATTTAGCAGCAATTAAAATCATAACCAGCTGCCCATTGAGGCTTCCCCTATAATTATTACCTTCCTCCATCCAATAATCTTTGGTATTTTTGCAAGGATCTATACCTTGATGTGGTTTACAATGATGTTTAAGGGGTGTAACCCAGTGTATTTAGTGACATTGTAAATTTCATGTTGGGCCTCCTTTATTCAATCCAATTTTCAACACATGTGGTAAAAAAGGTTTTCAACATTGTGCTTTGGACAAGATCAACCTTATGAGCTTCTTCTACTTAGCCTAAGTGATATCCTCTTGTGTATTCTAGGTCTGACTCTTATTGCAGATCTTATGAGTAAGGCACACCTTTCTTTAAAAAAATTTTTTTTAAATACTTCAGTTCAGACTTTAAAGACATGCTAGGGAAACTGATCAGAAATTCTGAAAAGCCTTTTAGATCTCACTATAGTTTTCATTGTTCTGGTTGTGTTCTTCCAAAATATGATATTTGATGAATAGCCAATGCAATTAATTTGGCATTCTCCTCTCATTCAGTCCAAGTTATGGATCTCCTCAGATTTTATTGCAAACACTTTTTTTTGTATCTCATTGTAAGAAGTTTTAGATTAGCAGAAAATATGTATAAACAACTTGGAAGATTTTCTCCATATAATTAACATTTTGGGGGGCACTCTCGTTTCTACCAGTTTGACTCCTTTACTTCCTCTAGATCAGGGGTCCTCAAACTACGGCCCGTGGGCCAGATGTGGCCCACTGAGGACGTTTATGTGGCCTGCTGGGTTATGGCAAAATCAGACCGGAAGTGACGTTTGACCTAAACTCGTTAGCAACACACACTTCCGGCACTGGGCTGAGGTGGCGGAGACAGAATGTGAGGCAATACTAAGGTGAGGCAATACTAAGGTGAGGTGAGTTCCCAGGCCAAGGTGTGTGGTGTGGGGAAGAGAGAGAGATGTAGAAGATGGCGAACTGACGGCCCACGGCCTTGTAACAGTAACGTCAGCCACCACAACAGACAGGCACAAGGGATGTACAGTGCATGCTGCACATGTCACGGCCGCTGCAGGGGTAATTCACTGCAGCAGTGAAGGTCGGAAGTGGGAGAGCTTGGCAACTTGAAGAGCAGGAGAGAGTGTGGGAAATGGAGGCATCACAGTGGCAGCTTGGAGGAAGTTGGGCATTGCAGTCTGTATGTCTCTGTGTGAGCAAAGTTATAGCTGGTATATTGTTTCTGTGGCACTGTGTGTGTGTGTGTGTGTGTGTTATATATATATATATATATATATATATATATATATATATATACATATATATATATATATATATATGTAGGTGTTTTACTAATAGAAATTTGGAATCCCTAGGAAATAATGTCAAGTAAAAGAAAAATTGACTTGGAGTGTAGGATATTCAAAGAACAGTGGACTTATGATTGCTTTTTCATGCAGTACAAGGAAAAAGCTGTATGTCTGATATGCCAGAATATAGTGTCTGTATTCAAAGAATATAATTTGCGTCAACACTATGAAACTCAACATAAAGATAAATATGATTGTTTGGTTGGAGAAGTGAGAAAAGATAAAATATTAAAACTGAAAAATACATTGACAACTCAGCAAAATACTTTTGTGAAGCAGAAGCAGCTAAATATTTCATCACTGTGAGCAAGTTTTCAAGTTGCCAAGCTAATAGTCTGCACTGGCAGACCATTTGTGGAGGGAGAATTTATTAAAGAATGCCTTCTTTCTGTTGCCAAAGAGATGTGTCCAGAGAAGGCCGATTTATTTAGTACAGAGTCTTTCAGAATCTACAATTACATGGAGGATTGAAGAAATGGGAGACAATCTGCATCAGCATTTGCAAAACTCCATAAAAAAAAATTTCATATTTTTCCTTGGCAATTGACGAAAGCAATGATGTTCATGATTCTGCACAACTTCTAATTTTTATTTGTGGGACAAATGATTATTTTGAAGCCATAGAAGAGCTTGCTGCACTGCAAAGCATCAAAGGAACAACTACAGGAGAGATGAATGGTTTGGAGCTGGACTGGGCTAAATTAGCCAGCGTGACAACTGATGGTGCTCCTAGCATGATAGGGTCTAAGAAAGGAGTAATTGCTCACATTAACCAAGAGATGGCTGTGTACTAAATCACTGAAGTGGGACTCTTGTTATGAAAATTGTGGTATCTTGTGTTAATTTCATTTGAGCTAATGCACTAAATCACAGACAATTTCAGGAATTTCTGTCTGAGCTAAATGTTGAGTATGAAGATGTTCTATATCACACAGAAAGAAGTCCATTGGCTGAGTCGAGGGAGAGTTTTGAAACGTTTCTATGACTTACTTCCACAGATTACAACTTTTCTACTTTCAAAAAACAAAAAATACCAGAGCTCAATGATGCAGAATGGAAATGGCACCTTGCCTTCCTGACAGATGTAACAGAGCTACTCAACAATTTTAATATGCCTCAAGGAAAGGGGAAGCTCATCTGTGATATGCAATCACATGTCAAAGTATTTGAAGTAAAATTAGGCCTCCTCATCAAACAAGTAAAGGAGGAAAACTTCTGCCATCTCCCCACAACACAAAATCTTTTAGCAGAAAAACCACTGATTGCATTCCCAAACAAAACATGTGTGAATTCACTGGAAAAATTGCAAAAGGAGTTCCAATTTAGATTTAAAGAGCTTCATCTCCATGAACAGGACATACAGCTTTTCCATAACCCATTTTCTATTGACATTGAAAATGTGGATACAATTTACCAAATGGAATTAGCTGAACTGCAGAATTGTGACTCTCTGAAAGACGCATTCAAGTCAAGCAGCCTTCATAAGTTCTATGCATCTCTCCCCTCTGAGACATATCCTCATCTCAGGAACCATGCACTCAAAATGGCAACCATCTTTGGCAGCATTTATGTCTGTGAACAGACTTTTTCTAGAATGAAACATTTAAAATCTCTAACCAGATCAAGACTAATGGATGCACACTTGCATCACTTGTTACAACTAGCAGTGACAAATATGGAGCCAGACATTGACCATCTCATTAACCAAAAGCAGGCCCATAGTTCCCATTGAAATACTGGTAAGTTTGTTGATTTAACTTTACTTCATTTTAAATGTTGTATTTGTTCCCATTTTGTCTCTTCACTTCAAAATAAGATATATGCAGCATGCATAGAAATTTGTTCATAGTTTTTGTTTTTACTATAGTCCGGCCCTTCAACAGTCTGAGGGACAGTGAACTGGCCCCCTATTTAAAAGTTTGAGGAACCCTGCTCTAGATAGTAAAATTCCACCGTTTTCTCAGCGCTCAGCCAGGGCCCAGGCAGTGGGGACAATCCAAGGACCTCACTAAACCATCCAATTGGTAGTAGCGATAGGCAGTGTGTACAAAGGGCAGGGACTTAATGCAACCTTATGACCCACACTTATTGGGAATTCCTTGTTCATGGGTAATAATTACAATCCTTGATCTCCCCAACACAAATGGAGTTCAACAGGTTACCCATACATGCTAGCATAGGATAGGCACACACTGAGCCAGTCAGTGTAGTGCGCATGCAGCCACAGACTACTAGTTGGTAACTACTAACTGATCTTGTTGCTAACATTTTCCTATATATCTATTTTAAAGAATATTAATCTCCTTTTAAAATGTAAAAAAAAGTCAGTTTTACAAAAATGATTATTATAAAGTGAGCCAATTAACTGAAGTCATTGTGCAACAGAGCATCTTTATCTTATAAAACTAGTAAATTGCTCCATGCCTTCCATCCACCAGTCAATATGCATTTATTAATTACTACTGTGTACAAAGATGTGTGTTAGACCCTGGGCATACTAAGACAAAAATGAGATGGCACTTTCCCTTAGGAAGTTTACCTTCTACTGGATAGAAGGGAGATTCATGAGATATAAATGTGTTTACAAGCTAGTCAATATAATTTGCCAAACAAATGCAAAGTGATTTTGTGGAGAACTAAACTAGAAAAATCAGGAAAGGAATCTTGAAGGAAAATTCACTTGAGTCTTGAGCATTGATTTCCATTCAATGTACGTTTTTAGTGGGGAAAAAAGTGAACTGATCTCATTTGGACTTTTGTCATTGACGCTCTAATACTGAGCATCTCATTCATCAATATCGCTACACTTGAAGTGTTTCTCAGCTTTAGGAGAGAAATTTATCTATTAATCTAACCTTACAGAGATATAAAAATAGAGAGAGGGACTAAACTTGGACTTATGATTTTATTGATATGATGATTGAGTGTCCCAGTTTTCCCACATCACCTCCAACTGTTATCTTTTTCTGTCATTTTAGCCAACCTGAGAGGTGTGTAGTGATACCTTAGAGTTGTTCTCTTTTGCATTTCTTTAATCAATACTCAGAGCATTTTTTATTTGACTAAAAATAGCTTTAAATTTTGTCTCCAAATTGTTCATATCTTTTGATCATTTATTAATTGGAGAATTATTGAGGTCTAGATTTGGGATACCTAAATGAAATTAGGGTTCAGTTGAGGTCTAATGGCGGGTTTAGGGTACAGGGAGTCAAACAGACTGCAACTCCCTTGGATTTGTGCAAGAATGCGGCGGTAAATAAGGTCTAGTAGCAGCCCAAGTCCCCAATAAAGGCATTTATTGCCCCAAGAGCTAGATTGATAAAAGAGGTTTATTATTGGGTTTAGAAGTAAGGAGATAGGGGAAGGTAGAGATAAGGAGAACACTGGACAGAGGGTCCAGTGGACAGAGGGTCCTCACATGACTAGCATGTTTGGGACCTCTGCAAAGAGGGGGGCCCAGTGTGCCCCTTTTATAATGGGATATTTAGCTCGAGGGGCTTTTGGGTGTAGCCCCAAAGTTGGCTCAGATCCAGGTGGGGCTGGGACAAGCCTGGATCTTCTATTGGACTCCAAAGGGACCAGGATTTGTGAGTTAAAGGGTAATTACATTCACTAGAAGAGGGTAGGAATATAAAAAGGAATCTTTTCCACATCATTCCCCTCCCTCAAGAAGTTGGAACTTAAATTCATTTAAGAAAAAAAGACATGGGGCAAAGTCTCTTATTGAGGCAGAACTGAAGATTTTCTCCTTCCAGGATTTTCCAAGTTCAGGGGTCCCCTCTTCATCCCCCCCCTCAAGCAGTCACCTCCAAAGGCATGTGGGAAAAAGGGTGCCGGTCTCCTCTTAACTACTTCAAGCTGGCAAGGGTTGTAGAGATTTGGGGGTTCATGCCAGGAGGTGAGGCATGAGGTGTAGGGTTTGGGGATGGCAGCAGGGCATCTGAGGGGTGTTTGTCCCTGTCAGTCATTCCCAGTCAGTTGTCCCATGTTCTCCAGGCTGAAGGGCAGTGGAGAATCCAAAATGTGAAGCCCAGATCTTAGGAGCAGGTTAAAACCGGGGTGTCATCCAGGGTGGAGATGGCCAACAGCAGGAAATGCATCAGGTTCCTTCTGTGGGCTGCCTGTAAGAAAGCTGATGGTCCATCTAACTATCAAAGAGAAGTAGGAGAAAATGCTGGGATCAAAAGATTATTTGTCTATAGTAAAAAGTGTTAAGTAGCTTAGAGTTCAGCCCTTTCATTCTTAATTTCCAGGAAGCTAATTTCTCCTGGGGTCAGCATTAAAGGGTATGGACTAAGAAGTCAGGGGAAACAGGAGGCCTTGATATCTAGTCAAGATAAGAATGCAGTTTAAGCTCTTAGAAATCTTTTAACTGTGCTGCCTTTCTTTAAAAAAAAAAGAGTTGGTTCCTCAATAAGTAAAGATCCTAAGCCTTCCCCCCCACTTTCCCCACTCTTATGGGGGAGGGGGATGGAAGGGGTCAGAGGGAGTGTAAAGTATTTCAGCACTATCTTGGGATAAAAGGGGAAAGAGGACCAGACTCCAATTCCCTATTGGGGATCAGGACGCCGGGGGCCAATTCAGCCCCTGTGTTATTCGCTGACTGAGTTTCTCCAGTATTCCTCATGCTCGAACTCAGGACAGAGACTGGGGTCTCCTTGGACAGTTTTTGGGGCAACTACAGGCCTAAGTCTGGGAGAGATTTGTATTAAGAGGCACCTCCACTCTGAGTGTTCTTTGAGGAGGCAGAAGTTGCCCTGAGAAGAAGAGACCTGAGAGTCTCAAGTTAGAAAGTAAAAGGGAAACCAACAGCTGTTAGCAACAGAGTGGAAGAAACATTGAGTTTTGGACCTCAGAAAAAATTGAGGTGGTGGATGGGTCCTAGGTTTCATTAGGTTGAGTTTTTCAGGTTTAAAAGAGACAAGTGTGCTGGGTATGTTTTAGCTCGCTGCTTTTGCCTGAGAGCACAAGTGTTGATCAGTTCCAGGGTTCAAAAGAAAAAAGCACTTTAGAGGATGGACTTGTTGAGAGAGTCAGTGGGTGGAGAGAGAGATTGGAATTCAGCTAATCTATTCAGAGTTCAGGTGTTGAGATTGAGGCATTTTTCTAAGCCCAGTGTGTCTCTGTACTAAGAGACAGTTTAAAGGAGAATCTCTAGTAATGGGGGGGAAGGGGAAGCTTATTCATTGCAAAACCCAAAAACTTTCCCATTCTATAATGTAACCTTCCTAGACCTCTCTAGGTATCACAAAGGCCCTCTTCAGAGCCATTGCCAAAAACAGGATTTCATCCATGTGGGCGTCCCCTACTTTATAGACGAATCCCCAGAGCATTAAGCTCCCCTACAGCCTGGTCAATAATCCCAGGAATTTGGACTGTCTCCCCCATTATAGAAGGACTTACTTATATTGGGTTTGCCTCAGTGGAAACCTCCTAGGAGGGCTCATTTCAAAAGCTCCGAGCTTTACTCTAGACAGTACATATATTCTATAGCCCCTGGGCTCCCAGAGCCCTAGTGTAGAACAGAGAACAAGTCTAGAGAGCTTGAAAAAAGGACAACAGGAAAGACAGACCTCTTTCCTAAAGGTGTTCACCGAATTGAAGTTGAGTTTTATTTATTTTTTTAATAGCTTTTTATTTACAAGTTATATGTATGGGTAATTTTACAGCATTTACAGCATTTACAGCATGGGTAAATTTACAGCCAATTTGACAATTGGCAAACCTTTTGTTCCAATTTTTCTCTCCTTCTTCCCACCCCCTCCCCTAGATGGCAGAATGACCAATAGATGTTAAATATATTAAAATATAAATTAGATACACAATAAGTATACAGACCAAGCCGTTATTTTGCTGTACAAAAAGAATCAGACTCTGAAATATCGTACAATTAGCCTGTGAAGGAAATCCAAAATGCAGGCAGGCAAAAGTATAGGCATTGGGAATTCAATGTAATGGTTCTTAGTCATCTCCCAGAGTTCTTTCACTGGGTGTAGCTGGTTCAGTTCATTACTGCTCCATTGGAACTTATTTGTTTCATCTCATTGCTGAAGATGGACACGTCCATCAGAATTGATCATCATATAGTATTGTTGTTGAAGTATATAATGATCTCCTGGCCCTGCTCATTTCACTCAGCATCAGTTCATGTAACTCTCTACAAGCCTTTCTAAAATCATCCTGTTGGTCATTTTTTACTGAATATTAATATTCCATAATATTCATATACCACAATTTATTCAGCCATTCTCCAATTAATGGACATCTACTATTTCCAGTTTCTGGCCACTACAAAGAGGGCTGCCACAAACATTCGTGCACATACAGGTCTCTTTCCCTTCTTTATGATCTCTTTGGGATATAAGCCCAATAGTAACACTGCTGGATCAAAGAGTATGCACAGTTTAATAACTTTTTGAGCATAGTTCCAAATTGCTCTCCAGAATGGTTGGATGTACTCATAATTCCATCAACAGTGTATTGGTGTCCCTGTTTTCCCATATCCCCTTCAACATTTTGCATTATCTTTCCCTGTCATTCTAACCAGTCTGACGTGTGTAGGGGTATCTCAGAGTTGTCTTAATTTTCATTTCTCTGATTAATAATGATTTGGAGCATCTTTTCATATGGCTAGAAATAGTTTCAATTTCTTTGTCTGAGAATTGCCTGTTCATATCATTTGACCATTTGTCAATTGGAGAATGGCTTGATTTCTTATAAATTAGAGTCAATTCTCTATTTATTTTGGAAATGAGTCCTTTATCAGAACCTTTGACTGTAAAAATATTTTCCCAGTTTATTGCTTCCCTTCTAATCTTGTCTGCATTAGTTTTGTTTGTACAAAAACTTTTCAGTTTGGTATAATCAAAATTTTCTATTTTGTGATCAGTAATGATCTCTAGTTCTTTGGTCATAAATTCCTTCCTGTTCCACAGGTCTGAGAAATAAACTATCCTGTTTTCTTCTAATTTATTTATAATCTAATTCTTTATGTCCAGGTCATGACATGTACATGTAATATATATATTACATGTACATATAATATATATTATATTATATTATAGCTTGTTCTATTTCTTTTTCTGAAATGGGATGATTCAAGCAATTTACTTCCTCCTCTGTTAATCTGGGAAGTCTATAATTTTGGAGGTAGTCACCCATTTCACTTAGGTTATCGAATTTATTGGCATAAAGTTGAGCAAAATAACTCCTTCTTATTTCTCTAATTTCCTCTTCATTGGTGGAAAATTCTCCCTTTTCATTTTTAAGACTACTAATTTGAATTTCCTCCCTCCTTTTTCTAATCAGATTTACCAAAGTCTTATCTATTTTATTGTTTTTTTCATAGAACCAACTCTGTTTTATTTATTAGTTCAATAGTTTTTTTTTTTTACTTTTAATATTATTAATTTCTCCTTTTAATTTTAGAATTTCAAATTTTGTATTTGATTGGGAGTTTTTAATTTGGTCTTTTTCTAGCTTTTTTAATTGCAAACCCAATTTATTGATCTTCTCTTTCTCTATTTTATTCAAGTGAGCCTCTAAGGATATAAAATTTCCTCTTATTACCGCTTTGGCTGCATCCCACAAATTTTGGTATGATGTCTCATCATTGCTATTAAATTGAGTGAAATTATTAATTGTGTCTATAATTTGCTGTTTCACCCAGTCATTCTTTAAGATGAGATTGTTTAGTTTCCAATTCTTTTTTGGTCTATTTACCCCTAACTTTTTGTTGAATGTAGTTTTTATTGCATTGTGACCTGAAAAGAAAACATTTACTATTTCTGCCTTCTTTCTTTTAATTTTGAGGTCTTTATGTCCTAATATATGGTCAATTTTTGAATAGGTTCCATGAACTGCTGAGAAGAAAGTATATTCCTTTCTGTCTCCATTCAGTTTTCTCCAAAGATCTATCATATCTAATTTTTCTAGTATTCTATTTACCTCCTTAATTTCTTTCTTATTTGTTTTGTGGTTTGATTTAGGTTGAGATCTCCCACTATTACAGTTTTGCTGTCTATTTCTTCTTGCAGCTCTCTAAACTTCTCCTGTAGGAAGTTAGATGCTATACCACTTGGTACATCTATGTTTAGTATTGATATTGCTTCATTGTCTATGCTACCCTTTAGCAAGATATAGTTTCCTTCCTTATCTCTTTTAATTAGATCAATTTTTGCTTTTGCTTGATCTGAGATAAGGATGGCAACCCCACTTCACCTGAAGCATAATAGATTCTGCTCCAGCCTTTTACATTTACTCTAAGTATCTCCCTGCTTTAAATGTTTTTCTTGTAAACAACATATTGTATGGTTCTGACTTTTGATCCAGTTTGCTATTCTTCCCCCTCTCTGAGTTCCCTCAGATATGATAAATTTCCTTTGCCTCTTTGTGGGATGTGGTTTCCCTCTTTTTATCCTTCCTTTCCCTCTTTTCTGACATTATCCCTTTTCCATTTCTACTTCCATTTCTTTAATGTTATATCGGTAACATTAAATTATACATGTAATATTTTTGTATATCCACAACAGAAATATAATTTTCAAGAGTTCCTTTTATATTTTATGCTTCTCTTGAGTCCTATGGTTGGAGATCAATTTTTTTGTTTAGTTCTGGTTTTATCCTTAGAAACAAATGGAATTCATCTGTTTCATTAAATGTCCATCTTCTTCCCTGGAAGAAAATGCTCAGCTTAGCTGGGTAGTTTATTCTTGGCTGCATCTCAAGTTCTTGTGCCTTTCGGAATATCATATTCCAGGCCCTTCTTTCCTTTAATGTAGAGGCAGCCAGATCTTGGGTGATCCTTATTGTGGCACCTCGGTATTTAAATGGTTTTTTTTTCTGGCTGCTTGTAATATTTTTTCCCTTAATCTGATAGTTCTGAAATTTGCCCACAATATTCCTTGGAGTTTTTATTTTAGGGTCTTTTTCAGATGGTGTTCAATGAATTCTTTCAGTGCCTATTTTAACTTCTGATTCTATTACCTCTGGACTGTTCTCTTTGATGATTTCTTGTAAAATAGTATCTAAGCTCTTTTTTTCATCATAATTTTCAGAAAGTCCAATAATCCTCCAATTATCTTTCCTAGATCTATTTTCCAGGTCTGTCATTTTTCCAAGTAGATATTTCATGTTTTTTTTCCAATTTATAATTTTTTTGGTTTTTTGCTTGACTGATTCTTGCTGTCTCAATGAATCATTAGTTTCTCTTTGTTCAATTCTGATTTTTAATGAATTATTTTCTTCATTAGCTCTTTTTTTTAACTTCTTTTTATATATGTCCAATTGAGTTTTTAAATGAATTGTTTTGCTCTATGGAATTTTTTTTCCCATTTCACTTATTATTTTTTTTAATTATTTTCTTTTTTCCAATTCACAGATCCTACTTTCTTGCGAGTTTTTTGTATTTTCCAATTCACAAATCTTACTTTCTTGTTCACAAATCTTACTTTCCAGAGATTTTTTTACTTTTTCCAATTCATAAATTCTGTTTCCCTGTACTTCCTGGGAAATTTTTACCTTTTCCAATTCATATTTCAAAGCTTCTCTTTCCTTCCCCCATTTTTCTTCTGATTCAATTTTGAGAATTTTAATGGTCTCTTCTATGAGAGTGTTATGTAAAAGGGGACAGGTAACATTATCCTTTAGAGTATTGTCTGGTGAGTGTTTGCTATTAGTCTCTTTGGGGTTGCAGACCTGCTCTTTTTCTGTATAGAAGCTATCAATTGTCCTTTTAATTTTATTACTCATTTTTAAAAAAGCTTTTAGGGTATGACTTCAGGGTAAGGGGATTACCAGCTTCCTCTGCAAAGCAGGGAGAGATGTAAACCGAAAGCAAGGTAAACTATAGATGTAAACTATATAGCAAGGTATGGGAGTGCTCTGAGTGAGAGTTTCCTGGTTCAGCACAGCGCAGCTAAGAAAGTGCCCAGTGGAGAATCCCAGCTGTGTGGTTTAGAGACTGCCTTAAGGCTAGAGATTAAGCGGTGAAAATGTCACTGCCCCAGGCCAGAGCTCCTTGTGGGGCTCTGGTAATTAGCAACTGACTAGTAAATAGCCCAGCTCAGACCTGCCAGAAGTCTCTGCCCAGAATCAAATTGCCCTGTGAAAGTTCTATTGCCCCAGGCCAAGCCCCCCCACTGTGCAGATTAGAGGCTGCTCTGGGCTGTGCCCCCCTGCCATGCAGGTTTGCAACTGCCCCAAGGAAAAGCCCCATACTTTGGTTTGGGGCTGCCAGTTTATGCTGTGCTCTCACTTCCAGTTTGGGGTTCCATTCAGTCTGCCTCTAGTTCTCCCCCTGCCTGCACTGATCTTCTCCTCGGCCCCTGAGGACAAACCTTTTTTGGCGAGATTCCAGATAATCTTCGGCTGGTGAGTTGTTGTACTTCTAATGTTTATGAGTTGTAGCAGTCAAGTGCTATTTTTGAGGCTGAATATAATATTGTTAGTGAGGGCATGAGAGGAACTTAGAAAGTCGCAAGTGCCTTCTCTGCCACTTGGCTCCGCTTCAGTTTCTCCCATTGTCATTTCTTGCTGCAGTCAAGAAATGAAAGAGAGAAGCCAAAGAATTCAATTATAAAGAATTTAATTTGCATTGACCTGGAATTTTATTCCCCAGCCATCATTCCAAAGGTCTTTCTTGAAGCTGCAACCCGGCCAGGGGTGGAGCCCAGAAAAGAACCCTTTAATTGTTATCAGGGACATAGAATGCCAATCCAGAAAAGAATAGAACTGAGTGTGTTAAGGGCAACAAGTCTTGGAACTGAGAAAATTAGGAGCAAAAGAGTTCCCACCTGTAGGGTTAGGTAGGAAAGTGAGTGAGAGAGAGACAGACCTAGCCTGGTTTAACTAGATTATCTCTCCACAAGCAGCTGAGAAAAAGTTTTAAGTAGTGCCCTGAGGCTAAGGAAAAAAAATGAGAGCAGTTTAAAATCCCCTTTCTTTGTAGACAGACTCTTGAGCATGCAAAAGTAATTCTGAGGCTTCTACAATTAAAAGGCTGTGACGAGAGGGGCATTGTTCTAACACAGGATGACCAAATCAGGGAAACAGAGTCCAGTTTTAAAATGTATGGCATGAGCATGCTTCCTGAGGGCTGGAAACTGTGGCTTTTAAGAGCCAGGTTAAGGTCTGGGAGGGGCGTGGTCCACTTGTCCAGATTGCTAGAAGTTTTAAAAATTGGTGAAAACCTTTCCAGAGATTTGAGAAGATTAAGATTGAGTCGCCAATCTCCCCACTGTACAGTAAGCCCAAAAAGGGGAAAGGATAGGAACATTTAAATGGCAAGTTGCCAAGCCACATGGGAGAGGTCTGAAACAGGTATGAAGTTCTACACTCTGGGGAGGAAAGGCCAGAGTGAGGGTGGGGAAGGAAGAGATGCCATTTTGCCCAACTCAGTCCTGAATGGCTAGGGCTCCTCTGGTGATTCCACACAGGAACTTGAGGGTGAGGTAGCTCATTAAACTCCCAAATCTTGCTGGGAGAGCAAGACCTGAAGGAGAGACCACTTACCCCTGTTCAGGGAGTAGCAGCCGTGGGTAGAGAAATTCTCTAAACTCATCCCAATTCAGTGACCTTTCTCCTTGTGGCTAGAACCTAACCATTAGAGACTCCACTGCATTTAACAGTGGAGTGAAAGAAGGGCTCAAACACAGCTCATCTTAAGTTTCTCAGGTTATCTCCTCAGAACAGATCAAAGAGAGTGCTGGCCTGGGACCCCCAAGAGGGATGGGATCCCCAGAACAGCCATGTTTCTCCTTGGTCTGGTGGGGGGGGAAGGGGGGAGTGTTAAAGAGACACTTCCTCTCGCGTCTTGGAGTTCCTGCCTGAGATCAGGACTTTCTGGTGACAAACACAAAAAGATTAGAAATGCATTGAGATGCAAAGGAAGGTCCTTTGGCTCTGGAAAGGATTTGGACAGAGGGAGTTTCCTCAAGCAAAGAATCTACTTGGGGAAAGATTTTAGAGGCAGGGGAGTATCTAGATTGTGGACAGGTAAAAACTTTTAGTTTTCCAAATCCTTGCAGCCTCTCTCATATCTCTTAGAGACAGAGAGCCAGACAAAAGAAGGCCTTTTGTCAATCCGCAGCAATTCCTAAAGAATTGTGCCAGAGTTTAGAGCTCCAATGATGACCCAAGCTTGACCCAAGGGCTTGGGTGTCCACTGCAAGATAAGGAAAGAAAAAAAGTCTTTTACCTTGTCCAGAGTTCTGGATTTCCTGGTAAGAATAGAGGCTTTTTCACCTGAAATGCAAGTAGGGTGAGACGGAACACAGATCTTCTCCCCACTACCTTAAAGATAGAGTGAGATGAAAGAAGTTACGCAGATTCTTCTTGGAAGAATACTGCCTGAACAGCTCAAAACCCAGATCGGTTCTAAGTGCCCTGAAAAGGTTGGGGTTCGGTTTGGTCACCAAATTATCTAGCTTCCGGTGTTCGTTTTGTCAGGGAACCAAATGTTGAGGTCTAGATTTGGGTTACCTAAATGAAATTAGGGTTTAGTTGAGGTCTAGTGGCAGGTTTGGGGTACAGGAAGTCAAGCAAAGCTCCCCTGCAACCCACCTTGGATTTGGCACAAGGATATGGTGGTAAATGAGGTCTAGTAGCGCCGCAAGTCCCCAATAAAGGTATTTATTGTCCCGAGAGCTAGATTAATAAAAGAGGTTTATTATTGGATTTGAAAGTAAGGAGATAGGTGAAGGTAGAGATAAGGAGGACACTGGACAGAGGGTCCAGTGGACAGAGGGTCCAGTGGACAGAGGGTCCTCACATGGTTAGCATGTTTGGGATCTCTGCAAAGAGGGGTTCCCAGCATGTCCATTTTATAATGAGAGATTTAGCTCGAGGGGCTTTTGGATGTAGTCCCAAAGTTGGCTCAGATTCAGGCTGGGACAGGCCTGAATCTTCTAATGGAATACAAAGGGACCAGGATTTGTGAGTTCATACATTCTCTAGGATGGGGTAGGAATCTAGAAAGGAATCTTTCCCACATCAGAATGACTTGTATTCTAAATCTGAGTCAATTCTCTATATTTTAGAAATGAGGTCTTTGTCAGAAACCTAGGATGTGAACTTTTCCTACAGTTTTCTGCTTCCTTTCTAATCTTGTCTGCATTGATTTTCTTTGTACAAAATCTTTTTTAATTTAATATAATCAAAATTATCCATTTTGCATTTCATACTGTTTTCTAGTTCTTCTTTGGTCATAAATTTCTTCTTTCTTCATGGATCTGAGATAGGCTATCCCTTGTTCTCCTAATTTGCTTATAGTATCACCTTTTATGTCTAAATAATGAACCCACTTTGACCTTATCTTGATATAGGGTATTAGATGCTGGTGAATGCCTAGTTTCTGCCATATTATTTTCCAATTTCCTCAACAATTTCTCTTAAATAGTAAGTTCTTTTTTTAAATTAAAGCTTTTTATTTGCAAAACATATACACAGATAATTTTTCAACATTTACTCTTGCAAAACCTTGTGTTCCAAATTTTTCCTCTCTTCCTCCCATGCCCTAGATGGCATAAAATCCAAAACATGTTAAACATGTGCAATTCTTCTATACATGTTTCTAAAATTATCAGATCTAAAAGGGAAGAAATGAGAAAGAAAGCAAAATTCAAGCAAACAACAAAAAAAAGTAAAAATACTATGTTGTGATCCATACTCAGTACTCACAGTATTCTCCTTGGCTGTAGATGTCTCTCTTCATCACAAGAACACAAATTGTGCATTCTTATCCTAAAAGCTGGAATCTTTGGGTTTAGCATACATTAGACATTGACTATTGTGTCTTGTGAGTCTAGCCTATTCCAATGATCCACCAATCTCTTTTTTAGCCAATATTAAATGATTTTGATGACACTGATTTATAATATAGTTTTAGATCTGATATAGCTAAGCCACCTTTTTTTTTTTTTTTTGCATTTTTTTTCTCATTAATTCCCTTGGAATTCTTGAACTTTTGTTCTTCCAAATGAATTTTCTTTTTATTTTCTAGCTCAATACAGTAATTTCTTGGTAGTTTGATTGGTATTAGAATAATTTTCCTCATATTAAACCAGCCCTGCATTCCTGAAATAAATACTAATTGGTCACAGGGTACTAACTTGTTCATAAATTGCTATAATCCCTTTGCATCAATGTGCATTATAGAAATGTGGCTATAATTTTCTTTCTCTATTTTGATCTTACCTAATTTAGGTATCAGTACCATATCTGTGTCATGAAAGGAATTTGGTAGGAGTCCTTTCCTTATTTTTCCAAATAATTTGTCTAGTATTTGTATAGTAAAATTGTTCTTTAAGTGTCTGGTAGAATTCACTTGTAAATCCAGTTGGCCCTGAAGATTTTTTTTTCTTAGGGAATTGATTAATAGCTTGTTCAATTTTGTTTTCTAAAATGGAACTATTTAAATATTTTTTCCTCCTCTGTTAATCTGGGCAAACTATATTTTTGTAAGTTTTCATATACTTCACTAAGATTAACAGATTTATTTGCATACAATTGGGCAAAATAGCTCCTAATTAATGCTCTTCATTGGTGGTAAGTTCAGCTTTTCATTTTTGATATTGGTAATTTGATTTTCTTCTTTCTTTTTTCTAGTCAAATTAACTTAAAGTTTATTTATTTCATTGTTTTTTTCTCCATAAAACCAACTCTTAGTTTTATTAGTTCAATATTTTTCTTGCTTCAATTTTATTTACCTTTCCTTTTATTTTCAGAATTTCAAATTTGATATTTAATTGAAATTTTTTATTTGTTCTTTTCTAACTTTTTAGTACCTTTGATCTTCTCTTTCTTTATTTTATTTATATGAATATCTAGAGATATAAAATTCCCCTAAGAACTGCTTTGTCTGCATCCCATAAATTTTGATATGTTGTCTCATTATTGTCATTCTCTTGAATGAAATTATCAGTGTTTTCTATGTTATTTCACCAATCCATTCTTTAGGATTAAATTATTTAGTTTCCAACTAATTTTTAAATTTATTTTTCCCTGGCCTTTATTACATGCAATTTTTATTGCATCATGATCTGAAAAGGATGCATTTACTATTTGTTTCTTTCTGCATTTTATTTTGAGGTTTCTATGCCATAATACATGGTCACTTTTTATGTGTGTTACATGTACTCCCAAGGAAAAAGCATATTCCTTTCTGTCCCCATTCAGTTTTCTCCAAAGGTCTATCATATTTGATTCGTTTAAAATTCTATTTCCCTCCTTAACTTCTTTCTTGTTTATTTTGTCTTTCAATTTTCTAGTTCTGATAGAGGGAATTTGAGATTCTCCAGTAGTATAGTTTTGCTGTCTATTTCTTCTTGCAACTCTCTTAGCTTCTCTTCTGGGAATTTGGAGGCTAGACCATTTGGGGCATATATAATTACTATTGATCTTACTTCATTATCTATGGTAGGATATAGTTTCCCTCCTCATCTCTTTTAATTAGATCTATTTTTGCTTTTGCTTGATTGGAATGGCTACCCCTGCTTTTATCTGAAGGATAATAAATTCTGCTTCAGCCCTTTACTTTTATTCCATATGTATCTCTCTACTTCAAATGTGTTTTTTGTAAATAACATATTTTAGGATTCTGACTTTTAATTCAGTCTTCTATATGTTTCTATTTTATGGGGGACTTTATCCCATTCACATTCAGAGCTAAAATGGCTAATTCTGTATTACCCGCCATCTTATTTTCCTAAGTTATACTTTCCTCTCTCCTTCTTACCTTTGCCTCTTCACCAAAGTTTTGATTCTGACCACTACACTTTGCTCAGTCTGCCCTCCCTTTTCCCAACCCTTCCCCCTTTTCTTATTTCTTTTCCTTTTACTTCTGCCCTTCCTTCCATTAGACTCCTGCTTTACTTTCCCCTTTCTCCTCCTATTTCCCTATAGTGTGAGATATGTTTCTATATCAAACTAAATATGTATATTTTCTCTTTGAGTCAAGTCCTATGAGTTTAAGGTTCAAACAATGCTCATCCCTCCCTTCTTTCCCTCAGCTGTAATAAGTCTTTTTTCCCTCTTCATCTGATGTAATTTACCTCACTTTACCTCCTCTTTCCTCTTCTTCTAGTACAATCCCTTTTTCACCATTATTTTCTTTTTTATGCCATCACATTAAAGTCAATTTATACCTACACCCTCTAAGTATATCATAACAAAGATAGAACTCTCAAAAATTACACATAATATCTTCTCATGTAGACATGTGAAAAACTTAAACTTTAAAAAACATAGGTTTTTTTTTTTTCCCCTTCCCCTCTTACCTTCTTATGCTTCTCTCATGTTCTGTATTTGAAGATCAAATTTTCTATTCAGTTCTGGGTCTTTTCACCAAAAATCATCGAAAACCTATTTCATTGACTATGCATTTTTTCCCTTGAAAGATAATGCTTAGTTTTGCTGGGTAATTGATTCTCAGCTGCATTCCAAGTGCCTTTGCCTGCCAGAAAATCTATTCTAGGTTCTTCAGTCCTTTAAAGTAGAAGCTTCTAGGTTTTGAGTATTGTGACTCCTCAATATTTGAATTGTTTCTTTGTGGTTGCTTGCAATATTTTTTCCTTGAGGTGATAATTCTGGAATTTAGCTACAAATTCCCTGATGTTTTCATTTTGGGATATCTTTCAGGGAGTGATCAGTGAATTCTTTTAATGGCTATTTTACCCACTGGATATTAGGGCAGTTTTTGTTTGATGATTTCTTGAAAGATGTTGTCTAAGGTCTTTTTTCATTGTGATTTTCAGGTAATCCAATAATTATTAGATTGCCTCTGCTAGATCTATTTTCCAGGTCAGTTTTTTTTTCTTCAATGAGTTATTTTATATTTTCTTTTTCATTTTTTTTGGTTTTGTTTGATTGACTTTTCATGTTTCATTGAATCATTCATTTATATTTGTCCAATTCTAATTTTTAGTGATTTTTTTTCAGTTAGCTTTTCATCATCTTTTGCATTTGACTAAATGTACTTTTAAAAGAGTTGTTTGTTCATTGGATATTTTTCAGTTTCAACAATTCTGTTTTTTAAGAAGTTGTTCTCTTTTTCCATTTTATCAATTCTATTTTTTTTCAAGGAGTTATTTTCTTTTTCTATTTCACCAAATCTTTTTAAAGAAGTAGTTTTCTTGGCTAGAAACTGGAAAATAAATGGATGTCCATCAATTGGAGAATGGTTGGGTAAATTGTGGTATATGACCAGCAGGATGAATACAGAGAGACTTGGAGAGACTTACATGAACTGATGCTAAATGAAATGAGCAGAACCAGGAGATCATTATACACTTCAACTACAATACTGTATGAGGATGTATTTTGATGGAAGTGGATATCTTTGACAAAGAGAAGATCTAACTCAGTTCCGATTGATCAATGATGGACAGAAGCAGCTACACCCAGGGAAGGAACACTGGGGAATGAGTGTAAACTGTTTGCATTTTTGTTTTTCTTCCCGGGTTATTTTTACCTTCTGAATCCAATTTCTCCTGTGCAACATGAGAACTGTTTGGTTCTGCTCACATATATTGTATCTAGGATATACTGAGACATATTTGCTTGCTATCTGGGGGAGAGGGTGGAGAGAGGGATGGGAAAAGTCGGAACAGAAGTGAGTGCAAGGGACCATGTTGTAAAAAATTACCTAGGCATGGGTTCTGTCAATAAAAAGTTATAATTATGAAAAATAAAAAAATTAAAAAATAAAAGAAGTGGTTTTCTTAAGTCAATTTCTGTGTTTCCCTTTCCAAATTCTCCTGCAAAGTCCTCATTTCTTTCCCAATTTTTCTTTGAACTCTCTTTTAAGATCTTTTAAGATCCATTTTGAATTATTCCAAGAGAGCCTTTTGAGTTGGAGACCAGTTCACATCTTCTCATCTGGAGGCGATTTGCCTTTAGTGTCCTCAGAGCTTGGGTTATGTTCCTTCCTGTCTTCCATAACCATAGTTATCTATGGTCAGAGCTCTTTTTCTGTTTTTGTTGTTGATTTTTTTTTTTTTTTTTTTTTTTTGCTCATTTTGAAAGGCTGAGTTCTGCTCTTAGGGTATAGTGGAGATTATCCCAAGCTTCCTCTACAAGATGACACGTGCTTCACCCTGAGCTGTGACTGGTGCTGCTGCAGGTTTCTTTCCTGAGCAGGGTGGGCTTGGCCAAGTCCTGCCTGTTGTGCTGGGGTTCAGGAACTCACTATATGTCTTCTGTAGTTGCATTAGAGATCTCACAGTTAGTCTGTTAAATGGCCTTCTAAATCAAGTCAGAATAGCCAATGCTTCTGGCTACCTCCACTGTATTTCCCATGATGGGCCTTGCCACCATGGACCTCCCTGTGCTGTACCTTTACTGGCTGTGTACCCCCTTGTCCAATTGAGACAGATCTTTCCTAAAGTCCTTCCAAGGTATCTTCTGTTGGAAATGTGTTACATTCCAAATATTTGTGAGTTCTGCAATTCCAAAATCCATTCAGCGGCTTGATCTACTGTTAATTCTGAGAGAAGCCAGGAAAAGAGCTCAGGCAAAGTCCTGTCTACTCTCTGTCATCTTGGCTCTGCCCCCCATTTTAAATATTGTTCATCTTTGTCTCTCCCTCCTGGCTTCTCTGGCTTCCTTCAAGGATCAATTGAAATGCTAACTACAAGAGTTTCTGATGGAAGCCAGAAAGACCTCAGGCAAAGTCTTGTCTACTCTCCACCATTTTGGCTCTGCTTTAAAAGCATATATATTTTAAGTCACAGCCAGGCAGGTGTTATAGAAATTCACTGAGTTATGTGATCCACACCAGTATTTTATTATTTTGATTAGTGATATGTTATTTACTCCAATTATTTTGTGGAAGGATGAGGTATCAGTCATTAGTGTTTATAATATAGGGTTAGCATCCATAAGCAGGCTCTCCTAGCTAGTGGATTCTGCAAGAGAATGAGAGAAGATAGAAAAATGAATACTCTTTGCTCAGGGAATATGTACTTTCCTCTAAAAAAATATTTAGAGGAATGTAAGTCTACTTTATTAAACACCCATTCACACATACACTCACATACACATGCACACACACACTCACATACTTCCCCCAGATTTAATTACTGGTATAATATGAATCTAGAGATTTAAGTATTTGTGAGATAATGGTCACCAAGGTCACTGAGGATTTCAACATGGAATCATTGTGCATATTCCCAAGTGGTGACTGTTTCCTACCTCTTCCAATAACACTTTCCTTTTCCTTCTCCCTCCTCATTTCTTTTTACTTAAACTGCTCTTTTCTCACAATCTTGGTCAAACAATTCCTTAAGATGCCATATTTTACAATTTTGGGAAACAAAAATAATTTCTTCTGCACCTTTCTTTGGGGATTTGAGTCAATATCCATATATTCTCTTCACTGACTCTTCATTGAATTTCCTTCATCTTTCCTTAGTCTTTCCATCTTTCCAACCTGACCAATTATTTCTTATATTTACTATTTTCATTTGCCCTTCATTTTATCCTCCTATTGCCTTAGCAATAGTTATCTATTGCCCTGGGAAACTTGGACTTAATTTTAGGAAACTCACACATAATGAAATTTAAGCCCAAATATGTCACATCACTTGCCTGGGATCATATAATAAACCAATGGCAGAGTTTAGATTCAGACTCAGTTGTTCCAACTCATAGAGCAGTATTCTTTCCACTGTGCCATGTTGCCCAAATATTTTCATCTTCCCAACTCAACATATGTAATGCTTGGGTTGTAGGCAACGGTGCATTATAGAAACAAAGAAGAAAGACATTAAGATGAAAAAAACTGGGACAAAATTGGACACAACAGCACAAGGGCAAGACATGGGTATTAGACTCATGAAGTTCATGGAAATTGATGGAGCTAAGAGTATCTTATTCATCCATTTGAAGACATGGATTATGAAGTGTTTAAAGGAAAATATTCAGACCCAGACAATCAGATGGTTAGGACAGTAGCTACAAAATAACTTGCATATGTGAAGAATACTTGAAACTCTTTCACAATGGTTAGGAGCCCTTTTACAATTCAATGTCAATGCCAGGGTATGGACATTGTACAGTTTAAGGATCAATTAATCAACTTTCAAGAATTTATTAAATACCTCCTTTTTGCCATGCACTGGACCAGGCATTGAAGATTTCAAGATGAAAATGAAATGGTGTCTTGCTTTAAGGAACTTAAATGAGAGTATATCAAGGTGGTTGCAATCAAGATTGCATCTCAGAGGGAAGGAAAGATACATATTATTTTCCTTCTACCTTTCAAACAGTTTCTGAAATTCTTCTATCCAACATTGTTTAAACATCTAATTGTGATTGGTCTCATTTTATTCAACATGCCTCATTTGCCTTTTCCCTTGCACATGCTAAAAATACAAGATTCTTTAATTTCATGTTTAGTTTTCAATGTGGATCAATGCCTTAAAATAAGTCTCTAGAAAACATGGTGCCTAACCATGTAGAGAGTACCCAGCCAAACCTTATGCAGAGATGGGCAATTATGTGTTTTGCATGATGTTAGTGTTGTCCCAGAGACATGCAATAGAATTTTTGTACTTGTTATTATGATTCTAGCTATTAAAAGTTCAGGCAGCTAGAACAAAGTTGATTTATGCCCAGAGAATACAAATTTGGATCCTGATTCTGGAAGCTGGAATCCTTTTCCTCCTCTATGGAACAGGTATAAAAGACAGCTGTGGAATGACTCCTCCACCCAATCCCTGCCAAAGCCTGAATCCTCAGAAGGAAAGGACCACCTTTTCACATTCTCTTATAGTTGGGGAAGGAGGAAGGGAGAATTCAACTCTCTTTGCCAATATAGTCCCAACTCCCTGTTTAGCAGGACTACCTACTATGTTGAGTTATGTACAATGGTTTTTCTAACATGTCTCTAGGGACAAGGCTAAGACCATCCATTTTATGTAAGGCAGAAGATCAAACTGAAACCTGGATCCTACTAGCCAAAAAGCCAATGTTTTATTCACCACATCAGTAGAATTATCTCTCTAGGTTCTATAATTATGACATACATAAAAAGGAGATCATGAGACTTCAGCCTCTGACTAGTGGACATACAACCCCATCTCACTGGATGATAGAGAAGAAACAAAACATTTATATTTCAAAAATACAAAGATGAAGCAAAGATCCAAGATTTATAATTGGGCTTTTAATTAATCCCTGGGTACTGATTACTAGTGATGTTAAATCATTTCATTCTTGGGTGCTGATTACTAGTGATGTTAAATTATTTTATACTATCTGAACATGGAACACCTGAGTGAAGGACTGGTTTGAATGTGTGTATTCAGAGAGAAAGACAGAAAGGAAGTACAAGGAGAAGGTTTTGAATGCTACTAGGATAATGTATAGACAAAATTACATGGGAAGGTTACATTAGTTTGCCAATCTTTCCCATTATAAACGGCAGCACTGGCATTTCTGGTGCAACAAATTGTGGTCTAATAAAGTACAAATTATGGATGATTCTACAATAAATATAAATGCATAGAGAAACCTATTTTACTTTGAGAATGGACTCCAAATTTAGACACCCCCCAAAAAAACCTAACAATTTTCAAATAAAAGATACAATAAGTAAACAAAGCAAAGTTTGGTAACAGCACTAACAGATATGCTACAAAATTGAGAACATTTAATGTTGTTTTTGGCAAAAGAGAATATAGTGAGATAGGTTTCCTTCTGTCTATTCTATATAAAGTAACCAATGATGAAAACAGTATGACAATTTAACCCAAACCTTTTACTTTGAAAACAACATAAGGCAATTGCCATGGGTGTAGCTAGCTCAAGATGAAGCTTCTGACCCAGTGTTTTCACACCCATTATTTGGTGAACTCCTTATTCTTATATTATGAACTATTCTTTCATTGATCTTTGAAAAGCTAAACTTAAAAAAGCTAAGAAGAGGCCTAAAGAATTATTGTATCTCAAAAAGTTAAAATATATCTCATTCAGAACAGGTTGGATAGCTTTTATTAGAAAGAAGAATGGACTAAAAGTAGGGAAGCTGAGATTTTTCTATGTAATAGCAAACACAAAATCCTGGGCTTGTCTATAGAAGGAACAGACTTCAAAAATATTCTTATTTTATTGTCTTGCATTACTCAGTACTTCTTTTATTGGCATGTATCTGGTGTCTGCAATTAGATTTTAATCTGAAACGAGGCCTGGAATTGATGTCAAAACATATGAGTTTAAATTCTATCACCTGTATGAACTTGGCAAGTAATTTTTCCTTTCTGGAATTCAAATTTCATATATAAAATGAAAAAGTGGCTACATGATGTCTAGGATTCCTTCCAGCTCTCAACTTATTCCTATGACTTATACATCTTTTGTAATCCTTATAGTCTAATAGAAAGTGGGACCTAATGAATGTCTTCTTTTTCTTAAAAAAAAAAAAATTAAGTCCCAACCTCTGAATCAGTGGCAGTACAGGTGACTTTAAGATCTCTTGATCCAGAAACACTAAAGAGGACCTGGGATATCAGAAGAAAGATCTTTGGAACCAGAGTGGGACCACAACATACTATCCCAGTTCAGTCTCAGCCCTGATCCAGTTCTGGCTCAGACCCAAGCATCAATGAGGTGGGACATCTGAATCAGCAACAGTGCTGGAAGCTTCTGGGCCTCTCAGCTCAGAGAGGACTTAGAAGGTTAGTGAAGAGGATCTGTGGCAACAGGGTAGGAGTCTGATGTGTAGTCCCATGGCAGCCCTGGTCAGCACAGCCCAGCCCCAGCCAGCATACTAGATATTATAGCTATAGTTGGGGCCAAGACATAACACGTAACAACTCTAGGTCAGGGAAAAGTGTTTATTATCAGATTCCTAGAATAATTTCTGAAAACAACTGCACAAAACCTATGAAGCTTGGGACAGTGCACCTTCCACCCTGGAAACAGGGCCCTATTTTAACAAAGAGTGAAAAGTAGAGTAATAGGCTAGGATAATGAGCAGAAAGCAGTTATTGAAAGTTATTGTGGTGATAAGAAAGATCAAAACTTACCGGCAGAAGATGATAACAAAGTCAAAATTCCTACATCCAAAGTTTCCAAGAAAAATAGGAATTAGGCTCAGGCTTTGGAAGAGCTCAAAAGGGACTTTGAAAATCAAATAAGAGAGATAGAGGAAATTTTAAGGAAAGAATTTAAAGAGGTGCAAAAGGAAATGCAAAAAAAAATCTAATGAGGAGAAGAATGCCTTAAAAAGCAAAAATGGCCACTTGGGAAAGGAGGTACAAAAGCTCACTGGAGAAAATTGTTCTTTAAAAATTCTATAAAATTCTTTATTCTAATTCTTTAAAAATAAAATTGAGCAAATGGAAGCTAATAACTTTATGAGAAATCAGGATACAATAAAGCAAAACAAAAAGTGAAAAAATAGAAAAATGTGAAAAATCTCATTGGAAAAAACAACTGACTGGAAAATAGATCCAGGAGAGATAATTTAAAAATGATTGATCTATCTGAAAGTCATTATCAGAAAAGGAGCCTAGACATCATCTTTCAAGAAATTATCAAGGAAAACTGTTCTGATATTTTAAAACCAGAGGGTAAAATAGAAATTGAAAGAATCCACAGATCACTTCCTGAAAGAGATCCTAAAATAAAAACTTCCGGAAGTATTATAGTCATATTCCAAAATTCTCAGGTCAAGGGAAAATATCACAAGCATCCACAAATAAACAATTCATAGTGGAGCCACAGTCAGGAAAACACAAGATCTAGCAGCTTCTATATTAAAGGAGTAAAGGGGCTTAAAATATAATATTCTGAAGAGCAATGGAGCTAAGATTGTTACTAAGAATCGCCTACTCAGCAAAAATGAGTATACTTCAGAGAAAAAATGGTCATTCTAAAATGAGACTACTTAAGTAATTTATTTCCTTTTCTGTTATTCTGGGCAATTTATATTTTTTAAATATTCAGCCATTTTGGTCAGACTTACTGCCATATAGTTAGGCAAAATAGCTTCTAATTATTGCTCTAATTTATTTGTCAAAGGAGGTAAGTTCATTTTTCATTTTTGATATTGGTGATTTTCTTTTTTTCTTTCTTTTTTCTAATCAAAATTGTTGTTTGTTTGTTTTTTCATAAAACCAACTTAGTTTTGTTTATTAGTTTAATAGTTTTCTTAGTTTCAATTTTATTGATTTCTCCTTTGAATTTCAGAATTTCTAATTTGTTATTTAATTGGGAGTTTTTAATTTGTTCTTTTTCTAGCCTTTTTAGTTGCATACCCAATTAATTCATTTATCTCCTCTTTATTATATTAATGTAACTATTTAGAGATTAAAATTTCCCCTAAGAACTGCTATACAATTTAGAACTATGCTCAAAAAGTTATAGTAAACTGTCCATATCCTTTTATCCAGCAGTGTTTCTAGTGGACTTATATCCCAAAGAGATCATAAAAGAGGGCAAGGAATCCACATATGCAAAAATATTTGTGACAGCCTTTTTTGTAGTGGCAAGAAAGTAGAAACTAAATGGATACTCATCAGTTGGAGAATGGCTGAATAAGTTATGGTATAGGAATATTATGGAATATTATTTTTCTATAAGAAATGATCAGCAGGATGATTTTAGAGAGGCCTTGAAAGACTTATATGAACTGATGCTAAGTGAAATGAGCAGAACCAGGAGATAGTTATACATGGCAACAAGAAGATCATATAATGATCAATTTTGATGGACATGACGCTTTCCAACAATGAGATGACAGAAGTCACTTGCAATGATCTAGTGATGAAGAAAGCCAACTACACCTAGAAAGAGGACCATGGGAACTGAATGTGGATCACAACATAGCATTTTCACTCTTTTTGTTGTTGCTTGTTTACATTTTGTTTTCTTTCTCATTTTTTTTCCTTATTGATCTGACTTTTCTTGTGCAGCAAGATTATCATATAAATATATACACATATATTGGATTTAACATATATTTTAGCATGTTTAATATATATTGGATTACTTGCCATCTAGGGGATGGGTTGGGGGAAGTAAGGGAAAATTTGGAACACAAAGTTTTGTAAGGGTCAATGTTGAAAAATTAAATTATCCATGCATGTGTTCTGAAAATAAAAAGTTTTGATAAAAAAAAAAAAAGAACTGCTTTGGCTGCATCTCATAGGTTTTGGTATGTTGTCTCATTATTTTCATTCTCTTGGATAAAATTATGGATTGTTTCTGTGATTTGTTGTTTGGCCCACTTAGTTTTTAGAATTAGATTATTTAGTCTTTGGTGTTTAGTCTACCTTTCTGCTCCTTTATTGAATAACATTTTTTATTGCTTTATGCATTGTTATTTTTATTGCAATATGCATTATAAAAAGGAAGCACTTACTACTTTTGCCTTTCTGCATTTGATTGTGATGTTTTTATGCACTAATACATAGTCAATTTTTGTGAAGATGCCATGTATTGCTGAGGAAAAGGTATATTTTTTTCTGTCCTTTTTTTTTTCACCAGAGGTCTGTCAGATCTAAGTTTTCTAGGATTCTATTAACTTCTCTAGATTCTTTTTTTATTTATTTTGTGGTTAGTTTTTTTTTTTTTTTTTTTTTTGATTCTGAGAGGGGAAGGTTGACATCGCCATTAATATAGTCTTGCTGTCTACTTCTTTCTGCAGCTGGCTTAAAAGCTTCTCTAGGAATTTGGCTGCTCTACCAATTGGTGCATACATGTTTAGTATCATTAATGTTTCATTGTTTATGGTCCCCTTTATCAATATGTACTTTCCTTCATTATCTCTTTTAGTAAGATGTATTTTTACTTTTGCTTTATCTGAGATCAGAATTCCAACCCCCCCCTTTTTTTTTTTACTTCAGCTGAAGCATAATAAATTCCATTCCAACCTTTTACCTTTATTCTGTATATGTCTCTCTGTGTCAAATGTGTTTCTTGTAAACAACATATTGAAGGATTTTGTTTTTTAATCCACTCCATTTGTTTCCATTTTATAGAGTTCATTCCATTCACATACACATTTTGATTATCAGCTCTGTATTTCCCTCCATCCCTGTTTATAGTTTTGTTTTCTCTTTCCATACTGTCCTTAGTCATTTTTTACTCACCCACCCACTACCTTATCTCATATCACCCCTCCCCCTTCTCTTAGTGTTTTTTTAATCCATTCCACCCACTACCTTATCTTCTATCACTGCTTCCCCCTTTTATTACCTTTTCTCCTAGTGTTTCTGCCCTTCCTTCTTTCCTGCCCTTCCTTTTTCTTCCCTCTTTCTCCTCCTATTTGTTTATAGGGTAAGAAAAATTTCTATAACCAACTGAATAATTAAGTTATTCCCTTTTAGAACCAAAACTGATGAGATTAAGCTTCAGAAAATGCTCTACCCCCTCCTTTTTTCCCCTTAATTGTAATAGGTCTTTTGCTCCTCTTCGTGTGAATTAATTGTCCCATTATAACTTGTCTTTCCTCTTTTTCAAGTACAGACCTTTTCCCACTACCTTAATGTCTTTTTCTTTGATGTCATCATATTAGAGTCCATTTAGAACCACACCTTCAGGCCATATGATGGCTCTTTCTGTCTACTCCAGTGACAGTACAGGTCTCAAAATTTACAGATATTGTTTTATAATAATTGCATATTAATATATAATAATGATAATATTGTATATATATATGTATATATATATATACATATATATATAACTTTTTTATGCTTCTCTTGAGTCCTGTGTTTGCAGATTAAATTTTCTGTTCAGTTATTGGTTTTTCAATAAAAATAATTGAAAGTCTTTTACTTCATTGAAGCTCTATTGCCTCCCCTGAAAGCTGATGCTGAGTCTAGCTGACTAGTTAATTCTTAGTTGTAACCCTAAGTTCTTTGCCTTCCAAAATATGATATTCCAGGCCCTTCAATCCTTTATTATAGAAGCTGCCAGATTCTGGGTAAGGCTGACTGTTGCTCTTTGATGTTTGAATTGTTTTGTCTGGCATCTTGCTGTATTTTTTCATTCAGATTGTAGTTCTGGAGTTTTGTAACAATGTTGCTTGGGTTTTTCTTGGGGGTTCTCTTTCTGAACATGATCAATATATTCTTTCAATGAGTATTTCCCCCTCGGTTTCTAGATATTAGGAAGCTTTCCTTAATGATCTCTTGAATGTTATCCAAGCTCTTTTTTTAGTAATGACATTCAGGCAGATCAATAATTTTTAAGTTGTCGCTTTTGGATCTATTTTCCAATTCAACTGTTTTTCCAATGAGATATTTCACATTTTCTTCCATTTTTCCATTTTTTTTAAGTTAGTTTGATTGATTCTTGCTGTCTCACAGACTTATTAGCTTCCATTTGCCCTGTTCTAGTTTTTAATGTGTGATTTTCTTCAGTTAGTTTTTGTATCTCTTTTTTCATTTGGTTAATTATACTTTTTAAGGAGTTGTTTTCTTTGGACTCTAATTTTCTTTCCTTTTTCAAACTGGTGACTCTCTCATGCATACCTCTCATTTCCTTTTTTCATTATTTTCTACCTCTTTTACTTGCCTTTTAAAGTTTTTTTATGAGCACTTCCAAAAAGCCTCTTTGGGCTTGTTCTTTGGGCATATCATTCTGTGATTTCTTCTCTGCACATTTTGTCCTTGTATGACTTTGTGTTTTAGTCTGCTCTGTCATTGTAGTCGCTTTCTATGGTCAAGGTTTTCTTTTCTGTTTCTTGCTCATTTTCTTTCCTTTTCTTTTTTGGATTCTCTCTCTCTTTTACTTTTATGGTTGAATCTGCTCCTGGGGCAAATTAGGTGTTGTCCCAACCTTCCTGTGCTACTCGGAGCCTGGGCTTTCAGCACATGGGGCCCCTTGTGTTTGTAGGGGCTAGCTTTGCCTGCTCTTTTCAGCAAATAATCTGGTTTCCCACAGTTTGTCTTCTGAGCTGGGACTAGAAATTGTTCCATTGATTTGCTTCTCTACTGAGCCAGGACTGAGTGTCTTGGTTGCTGATTTGCTGTAGTTACAACCCTTTCACTAACTTTTGTAGTCTATCTGAGCTGGCCTTTTCAACCCAGTGAGACTGACCTTTCTTGAAGTTTTTCTAGTCTATCTTGAGCTTCAGACTCCGTTCATTCCATCAGACTCTGTTGAGGCTTGGTTTCATGTGGTTTTAGATGGAAACTGAGAAAGCTTTGAGCAGCTTTCTAGCTTGACTCCACCATCTTGGCTCCATCCCAGGAAGACTCCTTAATAAATACATCTTGATCCATTCAATAATGTCATAGAATGCATGGTTACCTAATTTCAAGTGAAAGAGTTTGAGGCTGAGGGTGAGGGGACAGACACAAATGCAGCCTCTTGCTCTTAGGGTCAGAAGAATGTAAATTATCTACTCTCAGGAAAAGGAAGGTTATCCTGATGGTTTCCTCTCCTGCCAGCAAATTCTAAGGGAAAGAATGGCAGCTTACTCTGTATGTATATGAGAAATAAACTAATGAAACAAGGACATTATAATTAAGTGTAATTAAAGTATGTGATTATTATTTTAATCTTACTTTAGTCACTGGAAATAGGATGGGGGTAATGTTCAAAACTTTATTCAGATGCAAGAAAACATATCTGAGAGATTAGATTCATAGAATGTTAGAGGTGAAAGGCACTTTAGTACTTATCCAGCCCAATCCTTCATTTTAAAGATAGAAAACTGAGATCATGCAAAGTCAAGTAACTTGGCTAAGAAGATATTACTTGGTGTAAGAGGTAGGATTCAAATCTTGGTTTTCTAATGCCTGGTAAAGTTCTCTATCCACTTAACTGTTCTATCTCCCTTGTCCATAGTCTGCTGCTTCTTATGCCCCATCTAAAAAGGAAATTTGTCATCTGCATACCAATCCTTCCAGTGCAACAACAACAAGAAGAACAAAAGCACCCAACTACACAATGCATTTTTAATCTATCAAATGGTAAGAATTTGTCTGACTGCCCCCAAAGAAAAGCATTTTTGTGGTATTTCTCCTGGAAATCCCTCAAGAATAAGCAATGTGGTAATATTTCTAGTTAAAAACTGCAAGATGGCACTTTTTTTTCCAGTGGGGGCAAAAGAAAAAGCCATGAGAAAATGTGCTTTCCAAAAAGGCATCTTGCTTCTCATGTAGTGTTTCTGATGGAAAGCAGCAAAGCCCATAGGTGGTAACATTATAATAACAGTACTTTACACTTATATTGTGCCTTTGACCTATGAATCATAAAGTGCTTTACAAACATTAATTAATTAATTCTCCCAACAGCCCTATGAGGTAAGCAAATAATATTGCTGAGTCTGTTGTTCATGCAAGTCTGTGACCATGGGAACAGCTACAGACTTATCTGGTGTTGAATCAGTTTGGGGTAAAGAATAAAGTGTTGGTGTTTTGTTTCTCCTTAGAAAAAGGCAACCAATTTGTATTCAGTTTCAAGGTTTGGATCTTTAAACATCTTCTTCTCAAGAAAGGTAGATAAAAAACATCACTGGAAAAGATGAATTATTTGACATGAAATCACTCCCAAGGTGCTATATATCATGAATATCATGACTAATTTCTTCACAGTTTCTTCTGTCACAGGAAATACCCAAGAAAAGACTGGAAGATTTCCATGTCCTTTCTATAAAAACTGCATTATAAAATATCTGGATATGGTCTGGAAGACCATGAGAATGATAGATTCAAATGATCTCCATTCTAATGCTTACTCTCATGCCTATTTGACTTTGGCTTAGCTATTGAACCTTTCTAGGCCTCTGCTTCCTCATCTGCAAAATGAAGAAATAGGATTTAATGACCTTTAGGATACTATCCAGATCTAAATATGTGGTTATGCAATCTTCCATTGTTGAGTGAGAGTGAGGTAGCGTTTTTGTTTGTAATATTTTGTATGTTCCAGACTTGATGTTTAATTTCTAGTGCTGTAAAGGGAACTAACTGCTGCAAGAGAAATTCTTTATATTTATATTTTTGTCTTTTTTACTTCCTATTGCAGTATCATTTTGGCTTATTAAATTAAAAATATATATATACATATACATAGGACACATACATATACAAATATATATATATAATACACTATGCATAAATACACACACATAAATGTATATATATATACACACACACATATAATCACAAATTTTGCATTAACTCAAATTTATAGAATTTTACTGGCATGTGAATAAAGTTCTAAGCCCGGAGTTAGGGAGAATCATCTTCTTGGATTTAAATCTGGCCTCAGATAATTACTGGGCAAGTCATATAAGCCTGTTTGCCTCAGTTTCTTCATCTGTGAAATGAACTGGAGAAGGAAATGGCAAATCACTTTGGTATCTTTGTCAGGAAAAATCCCAAATGGGGTTACAAATAGTTGAATATGATTGAAAAAATGACTGATCAATAAACAACAAAAAGGCTGGAAAAGAACTGAGATATTATGTGGTCTAACGCATAATTTTAAAAGGTGCAAAAGTGAAAGGGGGAAAAAAAGTTACTTTCTCAAGCCTATAGAGGTCATAAGTAGTAGAATCTTTGATTCTAAAACAATGATCTCTTTTTAAAGTAAACATAATATATAATCCCATTTCTTTTTATACTTGGTACTCATTTTAATTATATCCAAAAAGTCATATATCCTTATTATTTCCAACAGCTACACAAAATTGAGAGGGGAAAAATAAAAAATAAAATACAATATTATTAAATAATTGATTCTTGTTATTTATATGCTATTGTAGATATCTATTGGATTAACTCAAGTGGATTTAACAGTTCTACCACACATTACATTGCTTTTCCATTGAATTATATTGCACATGTATAAGTATCATACTCTTGATCTCATCAAGAAGATTCATTTAACCAGTATTGAATCACTTTTGTAAATCCAAAAGGAATATTCAATAAATAAGTACTTTTCAAGTCCCTATGATTATCTGGGTATAGTATTAAGTACTGGAGTTACAAAGATAAAAAGAAAACAGTCCCTGAGTTCAAGAAGTTTGCATATGGCAGAGACAAAGCATATACACATGTGTCTATACAAAAGCATATACAAAATAAATGATGATGAAGATAATGATGACAATAATTATGATAGCCATGTGAAGATACTTACATTTCAAGATTTTAGAATTCCCAAAGTTACTTAGATGAAGTTCATAAACTTTCCATCCAGGCCACATTGCATTTAAGAAGATATATCATGTCAAATTTCTTTGTCCCATGAGGGACATAATATTACTCAAGGACAAGTTAAATTTAAAAGCCAAAACCTGTTACATTTCTTGGAAGTGAATCTGACTGAGCTAAGTAAAATTCAATTCTTAGAGTTGGGGTTTAGTTGCTTTGGGTGAGTGTCTATATGTAATATTTCTTTAAGATCATTTAAATGATATAATTCTGCTTAAAATAACATTTGGACTTTCCTCTTAAGGACATCAAAACAAGTAAAAGAAGTTTCAAAAATGTTTTCAGCATGACCTTAAGAATATTCCATTCATAAATTTTACCCATTTTTCAGATGGTAAAATTAAAACAAAGAAAACCTAATTTATTTACCTCTAACACAAGAAATAACGGGGGGGGGGGGGAGAGGGAAGTGGGAGAAATCAAATCTAGTCTTTCAAGTCTTTCACTTCAGCTTTTTCTACTACATTTAATGAAAAGTATGAAAAAAAAATCCCAGGGTCAATGTTAAAAAAGAATACCCTCATAGGAAAAAAAAGATGAAAAAAGAATATTTTTTTTTTAAAAATGTTTCACTGGTCTCCAGAGAAGGACTGACACTAGCATCATTATTATCACACTTTCTGTCAACCAAATAATGAAGCTGTGTCATCCTCCAGTGTGAAAACAGTTTTCTCCAAAATATAAGGAAAAGATCACACATTATTGAGTAAGCAAATATAAATGAAATAAAATATTATACAGATTAAATATACAGATTACTGAAACATGTACCTCCCCTCCCCTCATTTTGTTGCAATTTTAATAAGCATTGGCCTTGGTGTCAAGAGTTGGTTTGAAGTTCTAACTATGCTACTGATTCTCTCTGTGATTTTGGGTAAGACTTCATCAATGTGAACTTCAGTTTCCTCATTTGTAAAAAAAAATTACTGGAACATATGAACTCAAAAAGCCTAATGTTATATATTTCACTGAAGTGAAAGAACTATAGGCCTTTCCATTGTCATGCAATGATCAGCCAATATTTATCAAAATCAAATACATAGTGAACTAAAAGCATTCTTGGAATTAATCAAGTCACTTTCATTCTGAAGAACAGAAAAGAAGGGGTATTTATTAAACAATGACTGTGATAAGCAGTTTAAAACACCATCTTATTTTATCCACACAACAACCCTGAGAGGTAGGTGCTACTATTATTCTCATTTGACAGTTGAGAAAATGGACATTTAACTAAAGTTAAGTGACTTGACCAGGATCATGTAGCTAATATGTATTCGAGGCAGGAACTGAACTTTGGTCTTTCTGAATCCAAGTCCAGGATTCCCCACTGTTCCACTTACCTATTTCTTTTTTTACTTTTGTAGGGAATCTACTTTAAGTGACTTATCCAGGCTTATATAACTAGTAAGTATCTAAGGCCTAATTTAAACTCAAGTCCTCCTTACTCCAAGACTGGTGTTCTATCCATTCCACCACTTAGCTGCTCCACTAACTTGTTCCTTAGGTGAAGAAACCAAGGTCCAGGAAAGTTGTCTAAGATATATTGCTAAATAGTGACAGTGCCTGGACTAGAACATAAGCTTCTTATTTGTAAATTCCAAGCTCTTTCTACTACACTTCACTGCCTCCAATATGTAGGTGAAAATGCATTGATGATTTTCATTAAATGATCCTTTTTAGCTTATAAATAAAATGTATTTTATACATTTAATTTTTTATTAATTTTTAAAATTTGTACATTTAATTTTATGATATATTAATTCATATGATTTATTGTGTTATATCATGTATATAATTTATTATTGTTAAATAATAATTTATACAATTAAAAAAAACTATTCAAATTATAATACTGGTGTAAGGAAGCTTACATTAGTACTGATTTGCAATTTTCCTGCAATTTATAATTTTATAGAGTTGCCTGGGGCACTGAAAGAATGTTAGCAAGTCAATCACAAAACTTTAATTAAGTTCAAGCTATGGCCAGAAGCTGGGCTAAGTGCTAGAGATACAAAACACAGCAAAGTCAATCATTGCTTTAAAGGAGCTCCATTCTACTGGAGAGACAACATGTTAACCATTATTTATATACATGGCATATATAGGCATAAATGAGATACTAGAAAAGACTTCCTAAAGAAGATGAATTTTGAGCTAAAATTGAAAGAAGCCAGAGAAATTAGAAGATATAGTTGAGGGAAAACATTACAGGCATGGGAAACCACTAGTGAATAGGCACAGAGTTAAAAAATTGCTATATTGCAGAAAGGAGTTGTGTAAGATGTAGAACTAAAGGAAGAAAAAAGATTATGAAGTGTAGTGTTCTCTTTTCTGAAGTACAATTGTTCTCGGTAAGCAGGTTTCTTGGGGAGCTTCTGGAAGCAGCCTTAGTTTCAGTCCAGTTCAATAATCACCTCAAATGCAGCCAGGAGTTAAAATTCAGTCCTTTATTGCCTCTTCCAAAATAGCCTGGTTAGTTTTCTTAGCGGTCTATCTCTCTTCTTGGTTCCAAGAATGCCTGTTGCTAGTCCTTTTGCCTCTACCAGCTTCAGCATCCAGTTCTCTCTGAATCCTTTGTTCTGCCCAACTGAATCCTGGCTTCTCAATCTCCCCATGCTCCCAGTGGGCTTGTCCTTTTATATGCTCTTTTAGAGGTGTGAATGCAAAGATTGACTCCTCCTCCAAGAGTGGCATTGTGAGAGCTCTGACTTGTGAATCTCCTCCACTGAACTTGTGTATCTATCTCCTGGACTTGTGAATCTCCCAACTGAATCCTGACTTGTGAATCTCTCAGAGTGCCTATCAATTCCAGTCTCTTAGCAACTTGCAAGAATCCTAACAATGAAGAATTCTAAATGCTAAACAAAGGATTTTATATGGAATCCTGAAGGAACTAGAGAACCATAGAATTCATCGAAGGGGGGTTGGGGAGGTTATATAGTCAGATCTGTGCTTTAGTAAAATCCCTTTGCAACTTAGTGAAGGGTGGATCATAATGGGGAAAAAATAGTTTGAGGTGGGGAAACAAATTAGAATGCTATTTTGATAATTCAAGTATAATTATTAGGGACCTGCAATGGGATTAAAATAGTATGACTGGAGAGAAAGGGATTTATATGAGATATACTGTGAATGGAGAATTAATAAAATTTGGCAATGGATAGGTGGGTTGATTGAGAGTAGGGAATTAAGGATGATACCAAAGTTATGAATCTAGATTATCTGGAAGATGGAAAATCCTTAAAAATAATGGGAATGTTCAAAAGATGAGAAAGTTTTTTGAGAAAAGTTAATGAATTCTATTTTAAACTTCTAGATGTCTATAAGATATCCAGTTGAAGATATCAAAAGAACAATAACAACAACAGCAACAAAATCAACAATTGATGACACATTAATATATGAGGGTTAGATATATAGAGCTATTAATCACATCCATAGAAACATAGGAGCTGAATGTGATAATATAGAATCAAATGAGGAAGGTAGATTGAATCTTGGAGAAATGCCCATGGTTAGTGGTTGTAGTATCAATGAAGCACTCACAAAGAAGACAAATATACAGTGGTGAGATAGATAGAAGAAGAATCAGGAGAGAATAATGTAATAAAATTTGGAGAGGGGAGAGAATCCAAGAACAGAAAGTGATCTACAGTATCTAGGAGCTCAGAGAGGTTAAGAAGAATGAGGGTTGAGAAAAAGCCATTGTTTAGTTATGACTCACTCTTTGTGACCTCATTTGGGTTCTTCTAGACAAAGATATTGGAGGGGTTTGCCATTTCTGATTGCAGCTTATTTCACACATGAGAAAACTAAGGTACTACATAAGGTTAAGTGACTTGTCTGGGTCACACTTTAAGTGAGTGTCTGAGACCAAATTTGAACTCAGGTTTTTCTGATTCCAGGTCTGGTGCTCTATTTACTTTGCTACCATTGGTAACTGGAGAGAGCAGTTTCGACTGAATGTTGAGATTTGAAGCCAGATTGAGGAGAGGAGAGGACCTGGAGGCACATATATTAAAGTGATTTCTCAAGGATATTCACTAAAATTGAAGGAGACACATAGAATAATCTATTTTAGGATTAGGAGTATTGGAATTAAGTAAAAGATTTTTATAGATAAGGGAGATATGGTATTTTTGTAGGCTTCAAGAAAGGAACCAGTAGACACAATGAGAACATAAAAATAGTGCAGGAATAAATCTGTTTGAGACAATGGCTTAATAGTGAAAGTAGAGAGATTGATCTTGGCAAAGAAAAAGGCTATTTCTTCATCCAGTATAGAAAGAAGAAAATGGTGGAGGAAGATGTTTAAGTATTGTGATAAGAAGAGAAAACACTCACAACACATATCTTCAATTGTTTAGGCAAAATGTTAGAAAGATGTATCAGGGGTATGCATTGCTCTTTGAAGTAAGAAAAGTATTTGAAGCAGTAGCAATGGAAAGCAGTTCAGTGAAGAATTAGGGAAGAGGAGAGGATTGTTTTGCTAAAGTGAGGGCACAATTAATATAAAAATCATGCCCTGGTCAGTTTTTAAATTCCTTCCAGCTCCATTTATCCACACATGATTAGAATAGAAAAGTTAGATGAATGGAGTCTTTTTGGATTTCGATTTAACAAGGCATGATCAGTGACTCGATGAAGAGATAAGATATTTGAGAGTAGAAATTAGAGAAGAGCTGAGTTGTTCACCAAGAGTTTGAAATAGGGAATGCAGGAAAGATTATTTGAGACAGAAGCAATGATAGGGGAAAATGATGAAGGGTTGAGGAAAAGAAAATCAGGATGAAGATGAACAAGATTATGAATCATAAAGCATAGCAAAAGATGGAATGAATATGATTATTATCAGATAAAGGGATTTTGGAATCATGAATATTGAAGCAGAAATGAAGGTAAATTGTAAACTCTGCTAATCTGTGTATTTAGCTGAAGGAGAAGTGGATCATGAGAATTGAAAAGATTGAGGAACTGGGAAGTTAGAATACTTGAAGAATTCTTATGATATATTTTGAAGTCCCTAATGTGGTGGCAAGGATTGAAGGGGGAAAAAAGAAAGACTATGAGCCAGTCACTGAACCCATTGATTAAAGAAGGAAATTATCCCTAAGAGTAATAAAAAATGGTCGTCAGGATATGATTTGAGTAACAAATTTGGATAGCATAATCCTCAGAGGAGAATAGGTTATTGACAAAAAATGAGGAAAAAAAGACTCAAAGTATAAAGCCAAGTTAATTCGTTAATCATATAGACCATAGATCATCTGGGCCAGAGCCAGGACTTGTATCAAGGATCACCTAAGGGTAGCCTCTTCCCACAATGAAATGATGATTCTCAAAAATAAAATACTAGTAGGAGCAAAGAGGTATACTTGAATGCTTGACTAGAAAGAAGTGATAGACTGAATTGGCTGTGAGATTGGGGGAGGAATTTGTCACTTCATCTAACCAGATGGAACTGGCTAGTTCACAAGTATGTCAAGGACTGAAGTAGATCAGTATACACAAGTCTAGAGATTAGATAAGAAGAAAATTGTTTACTATAAAAGAATACCTAAGAGTCTTGAAGATGAGAACTATCTTACTCTAGAGTCTGAAAACTAAATTGTGTAGACACAAGGCTATAATCAATGGATAGTTGATGTGTTATAGGATGTAATTATTAGATATCTAAATGTGTGATAGGGTGAAAAGGGATAGTGTTTAGACAAACATTTGACTTATCTTCTTAATACCATTAGAGTGTTTTAGATAAACAAACTTACCAGTCCCTTACTTAGAAGACAAGTATACTTGTCCTACTAAAGCTGGACAAAGACTGAATTCCTCTTAATGCAATAGTTTAATGTTCACATACTTAAGACTACAATTGACCAGGTTTTTGATTTCCTTTGGCTTCCTTGTGTTGAGGCAATTGTCTAGTTCATTTGGATCAAAACCCACTTTGAGTATATTGTACATTTTCTATTTCCTTTGTGTGTTTCAACTATTCACTCAGGAATGAATATGTTTTAGTTAAATTGGCAGTTGTTTCTAGGCTTTATCAATCACATAAGTTTTAACAAAGACTCTTAGGTGCACAGCACACAAATACACATACACATATATAAGCCTTTAGAAAGATTTTTTTAAGCCCAGAAATTATTTTCTTTCTTTCCCTTTTCCTTTTAGACCTGAAAAAAAATCCATCTATATTCCCTAAGGCATTAGGGAATTAAAATTAAATTAAAACTTAGACTTTAATTGATTTATTTTCTTATTGTTTAATTATGATTCAAAAAGACTTATTGAATTATCTTTGCAAATATAAGTTTGCCATTTCCCATCAAAGGGATTAGTTTATACAATAATACAATTTACCTCAAACTTTTTTCCTCATTAATATTCATAAAGCTATCCTTAATCTTCTTAAAACATGAAAATACTTTGTGATGCTGCTATAGTCACTAAGGTATAAAAAAATACAACAATTATTTCTGAAGTCATTTCAATTGGTAATCACACACTTGATCTTTGTCAAAAGGCCAAAACATACATGTTTGTCTAATTCTTTTGGCTCCCATCATCAAGGCAGGAAGCAGGATTTAGTGAATAAAAAAAATAAAGAGTAAGGAAGACCTGCGTTCTTTATTCTTCCATATACAGGTTAGATGACCCTGTTCAAGTAATGCAACTTCAATACTCTAGGAAATTCTCTAAGAACCTAAGCTGTGGAGAAAAGTGAAGACATGTATTGGTTGAGTTTCCTCATCCAGGATTTCTTTCTATCAGTGAAATCAAAGGTTCAATCTCAATCTCTATCCTTATTATCAATGATTTAAAAAAATATAAGTTGTCATGGCTTTTTATTTGTTTGTTTTCAACAATACAGAGGAAAGAATACTGGTTCTGAAATCAGAGGACTTGAGTTTAAATTTTGTGTGTCTGAAGGCAAATGACAATTTCTCTTAACTACATTTTTCTCATCTGCAAAATGAGTTAGAATAAATAGGCCCCTTCCAGCTCTAAATCCACACACTACCCTAATAGTGAATAAGTGTTTGAGGTAGCTAGGTGGTGCCAGACATGGACACAGATAGAATCATCTTTCCAAGTTCAAAAATATGACCTCCAATATGTACTACTATGTGACTCTGAACAAGTCTATCAATATTGTCTGACTTAGTTTCCTCATCTGTCAAATGAGTTGGAAAAGGAAATGACAAACAATTATAGTATCTCTTCCAAGAAAAACACAAATGGGGTCATGAAGAGTTGGATGTGACTGAACAACTGAAAAAGAAGGTACTTGATTGAAGAAGAGTTACTGCTTACTTTTCTTCTATGGCCTCCATCAAAAAGAATACCTTTTTGCCAATTCTAAATCTGTGTTTCCTAACTTCTTTTTTTCAGACATTCTTATTGGGCAGACTTTCCCTTCAGTGATTTCCAGGAAAAATTATACTCTTTAACCTTCTAGAGGAAGGAGTTGAAGATTAATCTGCGGCTACCATCTCATAAATATTTTTCCTCTGTTTTTATTAACCAGTGCCTTTTCTTATTAAAAAGTCTGCACTCTTCCTTTATTAGGGAAATCTGGGATGCTCCATATCAATTTAATATTTTTTTCCTGTTTTGGAGGAGTTATAATCATATATATTAACAAATTCTCTACATTTTGTTTCATCCTCCAAATAGTAAAAAAAAAAAATAAGGCCAGCTCTTTGTTGACATTTTCTTGGCATAGACTCTAGAATAGGTTTGTCTTTTTGTTCTCCAGCTGATTTTACAGATAAGCAAACTTGAGGCAAACAAGGTGAAGTGACTTGCCCAGGGTAAATAACTAGCATATAAAACTTTAAGGTTTGTATACAAGGCATTTTACATAAATTATCTCATTTTATACTGTTAGCCCCATTTTGTAAATGAGGTAATTTAAGCTGAGAAGTGAAATTACTTGCCTAGGGACATATATATTGTAACTGTCTGATGTAGTATTTGAAGTCAGGTCTCCTTTATTTCAAGGAAAAAATAACCCCCAAGCTATCTAGATGCTTGAAATCTCAAAAAATGAAAAAAGAGAATCTCTGTTTCTCTCTCTGTTCCTAACCAACTACTGCCTCATTGAGCATTGCATTTAGTTCCCATCACATTCTCATGCTTAACATACATGAAAGGGGAATCAACTGAGGAGGCTGTTATTTTTTCCCCAATTTTGTTTTACTTTGTTTTTTAGAACAAATGTCCAAATAGAAGATAATTATTATCAGAGAAAAGTGAAGGATGTGATTTAGGCCTTAGCAAAAGGTCCAGAGCTAGATTTAGAGAGAGGAAGGGTTTTCCCCTTAATTCTCCACATCAGAGACAAACACTGACATTCTGATTGCTTCTTTCAACTTCAATCTTTTTCCTAGCACCTCTTCCCTAAAGAAGATTGCACCACCAACAATAATAATGCTAAGCACTCACTTGGAACTCTGGCTTTCTGTCCTTTCTCATTTCTTTTTTCCTTTCTATTTAGTCCTTCCAAATCATGCATATTTTTTCCCCTCTCCCTTATCCTTCAATAGGTTTCTATTCTCTTCTTTCCTATAGGACAGGAAATAGGCTTATCAGTTACACTGTTATGGCTGCAAGGGTCTTAGGCAGGAGGTACCATCAGAGGACATTGTTATATTATGAACTTAAATAAATGAACGAGGGACTGTGTCCCTAGTGTCCAGCCTAATGTATTTATAATACATCTGGCACATGCTCTTCTTGTTTACTTGTTTCTATACTTTCCAATTCTTTGTTGAGATTTTCTTGGCATAGACCCTAGAATGGGTTTGTCTTTTCTTTCTCCAGCTCATTTTACAGATAAGGAAACTCAGGCAAATAAGGTTAAATGACTTGCCAGAGCCCAGATTCGATGCTGGGAGGATGAGTCCTACTCTAGGCCCAGCACTCTATCCATTCTGGTACTTAACTGTCCATAATAGATGCTAAATAAATGCTTCCTATTGTTGAATGAATGGTGATATTGTCATTATAAGCATAATAATGTAGACATTTTTATTTTTATATCTTCCAACTTCTTGGGGAATATTGCTCCTCAACCCATGTTTTTGCCTCTTACTTCATGTAGGAGCAGTATCAAAAACATAGGACCAAATAGTAAAGAAAAGAACATGACAGTTATTGATAATAATGATGGTTATATAATATTTTATATAAATGTATATATAATATCAAGTTATATAGAATTTATTATATATACTATTTATATTTACATATATATATATATATATATATATATATATATGTTATCTCTCATTATAGAATATAAGATCCTTGAAACTAAGGTGCCTAGAATAGTGCCTAGAACAGTATGTATATTATATACACACATATAATACAAAGAGACAGAGAGACAGAGATAGAGAGTAACAGAGAGAAAGAGAGAGTTACATTCAGGTCCTCAGATATAAAGACTGACTTTTAACAAGTCATTCTCTAGGATTATTAATTGAAAGAAGATACCGATCTTTAACAGTAAAGGAAATTTCTTAGGGAAAGCTCCTAATTTAATGAAATTACATGTCTGTTCAATAATAACAAAAAATAATTCACATTTACAATCTATACTGCTTCAAGAGATCACAAAGCAATTTGACACTGAATACAAATTTGGATAGTAACTTTAAAGACTGAAGTGACCACAGATGTTAATAAATCCAATCCCTTCATTTTACAGATGAGGAAACTGAGGTTTAGAAAAATAAAGTAAATTGCCTAAGGTGATTATAGGTATTATGTTGACTGAGCTGAGATTTGAGTCCTGATTCTATGCTTTCTTGAACAATACATTTCAGTAAGGAAAAAAAAAAAGTATTTCTCAAGATAAATTTTTTGGGAGATTTATATTGTTTGTTTATTTTCCCCACCAGCAATAGCTCCAAAAACTGTTTATATTGTCATAATCATTCCTGTCAGCTCTATTGCCACAATTAATTTTCTTTGGCTGATTGCAACTAATAGAAATCTCCTGGTTCTAGCCTTGTAAAGGTAATGATATTTATGTCTTCTTTTGTCACACTTTATAAACATAATTCCCAGAGAGCTCCAGCACTGCTTTACTTGGGGTTCACCAGAAGGGCAACTACATATTGGATATCAAATTTGGAATCTCCCTCAACAGCTTGGCATTATCAAAATCTTAATTGCTTTCAAAGAGGAAAGGTGTATGATAGCTTATAAGGCTATTGTTTCTCTTTTCCCCTGCCCCAAAGTCAGTCTTTCCATATTTCATATCAGATTGCATTGTTAAATAGAAAACTGAGACCAAGATATCTTGATAGTTATTAAAAGTGAAGATTTTCTTTAGGCCTAGTGGCTAAATGTTCCTTAGGGCATTTAATCTGGGTGTGCTCACCAGTGGCTCACAATTCAAATTTATATATTTGATCAGGCTTTGAATATGTTATCCCATTCTATCTATCCTTGGCACATAATTGCATAAGAACAGTTCTCCTACTTTTTTAGGGCATTTAACACATGTGTGCTTACCAATCAGTGGCACATAGCTCAAACGTATATGCTTTGGATATGTTATCCCATTCTATCTTCACCTATTCCCCTTGCTACATAATTCCATAAGCCCATTCTCCCATCTGTAAGCGTGACCAATCTGAACTTTTATCCTCTTGCTGTAACTTTCCATAATAAATTTTATTATATCTACTATTTTAGGTTTATGCTATTGTGATCAGTTAAAAAGTAAAAGGTTGCTTCAACTAGCTAGAATGTTCTTAAGTAGTTTCCAAATAATTCATATGACTATATTTTCTTCATTTTCTGAAATGGCTAAGAGACATCTGTTCAACCATGGGGACAAAAGAGTTCTTCATATTCCTTTTAGTACCTATAGTCTTTGTTTACCCTACATTTTCAAAGAGAACCAGTGATGTCATGGGTGGTATTTTGACTTGCAGGTGTTTTGGATTTTGGTGAGTCAGAGTTGCTCAGTCATCAGTCTCACTCTCTTTTCTTGAGTTATCAAGACCCAATGACAGACAAAAATCAAGACACCAAGCAATATAACCCAGGATACAGTGAATGACCTTGGTGTCCTCAATGCTTGACCAAGTTCTAAGTGCTCCACAGTGCCTGCTTTAGCTGCTTTCATGACCATTGGATCAAATTGTTTTCATTTACCCATTCTGCCAGGGAAAACTTCATGATTGGCATGGACATCCCCTATATTTCTTTTTTTAATATTTTGTTTATTATTATTATTATTATTATTAAACTTTTCATTTACAAGATATATGCATGTTATTAGAATTAGAAGTTATTAGAAATAATCCACAACTTTAGCAAAGTTGCTGGTTATAAAATAAACCCACATAAGTCATCAGCATTCTTATATATCACTTACAAAGAGAAATACCATTTAAAGTAACTACTGATAATATAAAATATTTAGGAATCTATCTGCCAAGGGAAAATCAGAAACTTTATGAGCAAAATTACAGACCACTTTTCACACAAATTAAGTCTGATCTAACCAATTGGAAAAATATTAAATGCTCTTGGATAGGGCGAGCAAATATAATAAAGATGACAATATTACCTAAACTAATCTATTTATTTAGCGCTATACCAATCAGAGTCCCAAAAAACTATTTTAATGACCTAGAAAAAATAACAACAAAGTTCATATGGAAAAACAAAAGGTCAAGAATTTCAAGGGAATTAATGAAAAAAAAATCAAATGATGGTGGCTTAGCTGTACCAGATCTAAAATTATATTATAGAGCAGCAGTTACCAAAACTATTTGGTATTGGCTAAGGAATAGATTAGTTGATCAGTGGAATAGATTAGGTTCAAGGGATAAAACAGTCAACAAATATAGCAACCTAGTCTTTGACAAACCCAAAGATCCCAGCTTTTGGGATAAGAACTTACTGTTTGATAAAAATTGCTGGGAAAATTGGAAACTAATATGGCAGAAACTAGGCATTGATCCATACTTAACGCCGTACACCAAGATAAGGTCAAAATGGGTTCATGACCTAGGCATAAAGAATGAAATTATTAATAAATTAGAGGAACATAGGATAGTTTACCTCTCAGACCTGTGGAAGGGGAAGGTCTTTATGACCAAAGCAGAACTAGAGATCATTACTGATCACAAAATAGAAAATTTCGATTATACCAAACTGAAAAGTTTTTGTACAAACAAAACTAATGCAGACAAGATTAGAAGGGAAGCAATAAACTGGGAAAATATTTTTACAGTCAAAGGTTCTGATAAAGGCCTCATTTCCAAAATATATAGAGAATTAACTCTAATTTATAAAAAATCAAGCCATTCTCCAATTGAAAAATGGTCAAAGGATATGAACAGACAATTCTCAGATGAAGAAATTGAAACTATTTCTAGTCATATGAAAAGATGCTCCAAGTCATTATTAATCAGAGAAATGCAAATTAAGACAACTCTAAGATACCACTACACACCTGTCAGATTGGCTAAGATGACAGGAAAAAATAATGATGATTGTTGGAGGGGATGCGGGAAAACTGGGACATTGATGCATTGTTGGTGGAGTTGTGAACGAATCCAACCATTTTGGAGAGTAGTTTGGAACTATGCTCAAAAAGTTATCAAACTGTGCATACCCTTTGATCCAGCAGTGTTACTACTGGGATTATATCCCAAAGAGATTATAAAGAAGGGAAAGGGACCTGTATGTGCACGAATGTTTGTGGCAGCCCTTTTTGTAGTGGCTAGAAACTGGAAACTGAATGGATGTCCATCAGTTGGAGAATGGCTGAATAAATTGTGGTATATGAAAATTATGGAATATTACTGTTCTGTAAGAAATGACCAACAGGATGATTTCAGAAAGGCCTGGAGAGACTTACACGAACTGATGCTGAGTGAAATGAGCAGGACCAGGAGATCATTATATACTTCAACAACAATACTATATGATGACCAGTTCTGATGGACCAGGCCATCCTCAGCAACGAGATCAACCAAATCATTTCTAATGGAGCAGTAATGAACTGAACTAGCTATGCCCAGAAAAAGAACTCTGGGAGATGACTAAAAACCATTACATTGAATTCCCAATCCCTATATTTATGCCCACCTGCATTTTTGATTTCCTTCACAAGCTAATTGTACAATATTTCAGAGTCTGATTCTTTTTGTACAGCAAAATAACAGTTTGGTCATGTATACTTATTGTGTATCTAATTTATATATTAATATATTTAACATCTACTGGTCATCCTGCCATCTGGGGGAGGGGGTGGGGGGAAGAGGTGAAAAATTGGAACAAGAGGTCTGGCAATTGTTAATGCTGTAAAATTACCCATACATATAACCTGTAAATAAAAAGCTATTAAAAAAAAGATATATGCATGTAATTTTCAGCATTGACAATTGCAAAACCTTTTGTTCCAAATGTTTCCCCCATTTCCCCCAGATGGCAGGTTGACCAATACATGTTAAATATGTTTTAAGTATAAGTTAAATACAATGTATGCATACATGTCCATAGTTATTTTACTGTACAAAAAGAATCAGACTTTGAAATAGTGTACAATTAGCCTGTGAAGGAAAACAAAAATGCAGGCAGACAAAAATAAAGGGATTGGGAATTCTATATAGTGATTCATATTAATCTCCCAGAGTTTTTTCACTGTCTGTAGCTGGTTCAGTTCATTACTGCTCTATTGGAACTGACTTGGTTCATCTCATTGTTGAAGAGGGCCACGTCCATCAGAATTGATCATTGTTGTTGAAGTATATAATGATCTCCTGGTCCTGCTCATTTTACTCAGCATCCGTTCATGTAAGTCTCTCCAGGCCTTTCTGAAATCATCCTGCTGGTCATTTTTTACAGAACAATAATATTACATGATATTCATAAAACACAATTTATTTAGCCACTCTCCAATTGATAGGCATCCACTCAGTTTTCAGTTTCTGGCCACTACAAAGAGGGCTGCCACAAACAATCTTGCACACACAGGTCCCTTTCTTTAAAATCTCTTTGGGATATAAGCCCAGTAGTAACACTGCTGGATCAAAGGGTATGCACAGTTTGATAACTTTTTGAGCATAGTTCCAAATTGCTCTCCAGAATGGCTGGATGTATTCACAATTCCACTAACAATGTATCAGTGTCCCAGTTTTCCCATATCCTCTCCAACATTTTGCATTACCTTTCCCTGTCATTCTAGCCAATCAGACAGGGGTGTAGTGGTATCTCAGAGTTGTCTTGCATTTCTCTGATTAATAATGACTTGGAGCATCTTTTCATATGGCTAGAAATAGTTTCAATTTCTTCATCTGAGAATTGTCTGTTTATGTCCTTTGACCATTTATCAATTTGAGAATGACTTGATTTCTTATAAATTATAGTCAAATCTCTATATATTTTGGAAATGGGGCCTTTATTGGAATTTTGACTGTAAAAATGTTTTCCCAGTTTATTGCTTCCCTTCTAATCTTGTCTGAATTAGTTTTGTTTGCACAAAAACTTTTCAATTTGATATAATCAAATTTTCTATTTTGTGATTAGTAATGATCTCTAGTTCTTTCTAGTTCTTCTAATTTATTTATAATCTCATTCTTTATGCCTAGATCATGAACTCATTTTGACCTTATCTTAGTGTATGATGTTAAGTGTGGGTCAAAGCAGCTAAAAGCAGGCACTGTGGAGCACTTAGAACTTGGTCAGTCATTGAGGACACCAAGGTCATTCACTGTATCCTGGGTTATATTGCTTGGTGTTTTGATTTTTGTCTGTCATTGGGTCTTGATAACTCAAGAAAAGAGAATAGTGCCATACTGATTTCCAATTTTACCAGCAATTTTTGTCAAACAGTGAGTTCTTATCCCAAAAGCTGGGATCTTTGGGTTTGTCAAATGCTAGATTAATAAAGTTATTAACTGTTTTGTCCTTTGAACCTAACCTATTCCACTGATCAATTAGTCTATTTCTTAGCCAGTACCAAATGGTTTGGGTAACCACTGCTTTGTAATATAATTTTAGATCTGGTACAGCTAGGCCACCTTCATTTGATTTTTTTTTCATTAATTCCCTTAAAATTTTTGACCTTTTGTTTTTTCATATGAACTTTATTGTTATTTTTTCTAGGTCATTAAAATAGGTTTTGGGGAGTCTGGTATAGCACTAAAGAAATAGATTAGTTTAGGTAGTATTGTCATCTTTATTATATTTGTTCGTCCTATCCAAGAGCATTTAATATTTTTCCAATTGGTTAGATCTGACTTTATTTGTGTGGAAAGTATTTTGTAGTTTTGGTCCTATAGTTTCTGATTTTCCCTTGGCAGATAGATTCCTAAATATTTTATACTATTGGTAGTTACTTTAAATGGAATTTCTTTTTGTAACTCTTAAGTGTTGGATTTTATTAGTGATATATAAGAATGCTAATGACTTAATGTAGATTTATTTTGTATCCTGCAACTTTGCTAAAGGTGTGGCTTATTTCTAATAGCTTTTTAGTAGAATCTCTGGGGTTCTCTAAGTATACTATCATATCATTGGCAAAGAGTGATAATTTGGGGACTTCTGGTCAAGATGGCGGCAAGGAGGCACACAGCTGTGTAAACTACGCATTTTCTCTCAGAATCCATCTCATTACAAGCCTCTGAATTAATGCTTGATTGTAAAAAACCCCACACACTTACCAAGAGAAGACACCTTGGAGATTCAACAGGAATGGTCTGTTTTTGCTCGAGGGCAGGACGGTTTTAGAGTGGGCACAGGCTGAGGGTAGCGGCAGCGAGAGCTTGGCAGGCAGCTCACAGGCGAGCAGACTGGAGGAGGTTGGGGTGTGATCTCAGCCATCTCTGCAGGGAGAGCTTTGCTACAGGCTTGGATACTTTGCCCTGGCAGCAAGTCAATAGCCCAACAAAGAAGCTAAAAACACTGGGGGTGAAGAATACAACTCCAAACAGCTAGAGTTTCTTGGGACCTGGCCACCCCTCCCGCACAGTGATTCAGAGTCTCAGAGCACAGGCTCAGCACAGTCTTGCTAGTGCCTCGCTGCTGCCCTCGCAGTCTGTAGTGGAAGCTCGGTAACACCACCCAGTCCCTCCCCCCAAAAAAACAGATTCCATTTGGGTTTTTTTTTTCTTTTTTTCTTTGCTGATTTGTCTCTGATTCTTCTCTGACAAAATGAGCAAAAAAATTGAAAAGGACCTTAACCATCAACAGCTTTTACATGGACAGAGAGCAGACTCTAAACCCTGAGGAGACTAAAACCAGACTATCTCCAGGTGAATCCCCACAGGAGGAGATCATCTGTTCCTCAGCACAGATGAATCTCATAGAAGAAATTAAAAAGGCTCTCATAAGAGAGCTAGAAGAAAGATTGGAAAAGGAGAGGAAGGCTTGGCAAGAGAGTCAGGAGAAATTGTCCCACTCACTTAAACACAGAATGGATAAAGAAAACAAATCCTTGAAAAATAGGATTAGTGAACTGGAAACAGAAAATGACTCTCTAAAAAAACAAAATGGAAAAAAATTCCATAGAACAAAACAACACAATTGGACAATTAGAAAAATACATATAAAAAAGTGAATGAAGAAAATACTTCATTGAAAATCAGAATCAAGCAAATGGAATTGTCTGACTCGAGGAGACAAGAAGAATCAGTCAAACAAAACCAAAAAAAATCAAACAATGGAGAAAAATGTGAAATACCTTCTTGGGAAAACAACAGACCTGGAAAATAGGTCTAGGAGAGACAATCTGAGAATTATTGGACTCCCAGAAAAATATGATGAAAAAAAGAACCTGGACACTATTTTCCAGGAAATTATCAAAGAGAACTGCCCAGAATTCATAGAAAGAGAAGGTAAAATAGACATTGAAAGGACTCATTGATCAACTACTGAAAGAGATCCTAAAATCAAAACACCAAGAAATATAATGGCCAAATGCCAGAACCCTTAAACAAAGGAAAAAATACTCCAAGCAGCTAGAAAAATCCAATTCAAATATAGAGGAGTCACAATAAGGATCACCAAAGATCTAGCAGCATCCACATTAAAAGATCGAAGGGCTTGGAATATGATATTCCAAAAGGCTAAGGAACTCGGTATGCAACCAAAAATAACTTATCTAGCCAGAATGATCATCTTTTTCCAGGGAAGAAGATGGTCATTCAACAAAATAAATGAATTTCACCTATTTTTGATGAAAAAAAAACAGAACTTAACAAGAAGTTTGATCTACAAATATAGAACTCAAGAGAAACCTAAAAAGGTAAAAAGAAATCTTGGGAACTATATTTCTGCTGTAAAGATGTATAAAAATACATGTATATCTTGTTCTAGAAATTAGAGGTGGAAAGGACATTGTACCAGAAAAGGGGTAAATTGGGGGTACTACATCTCACGAAAAGGCAAAGGAAACCTATTATATCTGAGAGAAAGAATGTAGGGGGATGAATATAGTGGGTGTTTTACTGCCATCAGAATTGGCTTTAAGAGAAAAAAATTTAAACATATTCAATTTTGGTGAAACTTCTCCCATCTCATTGAAAAGTGAGAAGCTAAAAGTGAAAAGGGAAGGAATAAGCTAAGCAGAAGGGAATTACAGAAACTGGAGGGTAAGGAGTAAGATAGGGGGAGGAACTCTAAGGTGGGGAGGAGGGATACTAAAATGGGAGGGCTGTGAGAAGCAAGTGGTGCTCACAAGTTTAATACTGGGAAGGGAGGGTAAGGGGGAAAGAAGGGAGAAAAGCATAAACAGGGGTTAACAAGATGGCAAGTAATACAGAATTGGTAATTTTAACCATAAATGTGAAAAAAATAAAGAAAGGGCCAGAAGGTTCCAGAATCCACCATATGTTGTTTACAGGAAAAACCTGAAGAGGAGATACAAAGGTAAAAGGTTGGAGCACAATTTACTATGCTTCAGATGAAGTCAAAAAAGCAGGGGTAGCCATCCTGATCTCAGATTAAGCAAAAACAAAAATTGATCTAATTAAAAGAGATAAGGAAGGGCACTATATCTTGCTAAAAGGTAGCATAGATAATGAAGCAATATCAATATTAAACATATATGCACCAAGTGGTGTAGCATCTAAATTCTTAAAACAGAAATTAAGAGAGCTGCAAGAAGAAATAGACAGCAAAACTATAATAGTGGTAGATCTCAACCTTGCACTCTCAGAATTAGATAAATCAAACCACAAAATAAATAAGAAAGACATCAAAGAGGTAAATAGAATACTAGAAAAATTAGATATGATAGATCTCTGGAGAAAATGAAATGGAGACAGAAAGGAGTACACTTTCTTTTTTGTAGTTCATGGAACCTATACAAAAATACACCATATATTAGGACACAAAAAACCCAAACTCAAATGCAGTAAGGCAGAAATAGTAAAAGCATCCTTTTCAGAGCACAATGCAATAAAAATTACACTCAACAAAAAGCCAGGGGAAAGTAGACCAAAAAATAATTGGAAACTAAATAATCTCATACTAAAGAATGATTGGGTGAAACAGTAAATCATAGACATAATTAATAACTTCACCCAAGAAAACGACAATAATGAGACATCATATCAAAATGTGTGGGATGCAGCCAAAGTGGTAATAACGGGAAATTTCATATCTCTAGAGACCTACTTGCATAAAATAGAGAAAGAGAAGGTTAATGAATTGGGCTTGCAACTAAAAATGCTAGAAAAGGAACAAATTAAAAAACCCCAGACAAACACTAAACTTGAAATTCTAAAAATAAAAGGAGAGATCAATAAAACTGAAAGTGAAAAAACTATTGAATTAATAAAACTAAGAGTTGATTCTATGAAAAAACCAACAAAATAGACAAACCCTTAGTAAATCTGATTAAATAAAAGAAAGAGGAAAATGAAATTTCTAGTCTTAAAAATGAAAAGGGAGAACTCACCACTAACGAAGAGGACATTAGAGCAATAATTAGGAATTACTTTACCCAACTTTATGGCAATAAATTTGACAACTTAAATGAAATGGAAGAATACCTTAAAAAATATAGCTTGCCCAGATTAACAGAGAAAGAAGTAAATATCCTAAACAGTCCCATCTTAGAAAAAGAAATAGAACAAACTATTAACCAACTCCCTAAGAAAAAATCCCCAGCACCAGATGGATTTACATGTGAATTCTTCCAAATTTAAAGAACAATTAACTCCAATGCTATGTAAACTATTTGAAAAAATAGGGATTGATGGTGTCCTACCAAACTCCTTTTATGACACAGACATGGTACTGATACCTAAACCAGGCAGGCTGAAAACAGAGAAAGAAAATTATAGACCAATCTCCCTAATGAATGTTGATGCTAAAATCTTAAATAAAATATTAGCAAAAAGATTACAGAAAATCATCCCCAGGATAATACACTATGACCAAGTAGGATTTATACCAGGAATGCAGGGCTGGTTCAATATTAGGAAAACTATTAGCATAATTGTATATATCAATAACCAAACTAACAAAAAACATGATCATCTCAATAGATGCAGAAAAAGCATTTGCTAAAATCCAACATCCTTTCCTAATAAAAACACTTGAGAATATAGGAATAAATGGACTTTTTCTTAAAATAGTCAGGAGCATATATTTAAGACCATCAGTAAGCATCATATGCAATGGGGAAAAACTGGAACCTTTCCCAGTAAGATCTGGAGTGAAGCAAGGTTGCCCACTATCACCATTATTATTCAATATTGTATTAGAAACACTAGCCTCAGCAATAAGAGTCGAGAAAGAGATTAAAGGAATCAGAATAGGCAATGAGGAAACCAAACTATCACTCTTTGCAGATGATATGATGGTACACTTAGAGAACCCCATAGATTCTACTAAAAAGCTATTAGAAATAATTCATAACTTTAGCAAAGTTGCGGGTTATAAAATAAATCCCCATAAATCCTCAGCATTTTTATACATCACGAACAAAATTCAACAGCAAGAGATACAAAGAGAAATTCCATTCAAAATAACTGTCAACAGCATGAACTATTTGGGAATCTATCTACCAAAGGAAAGTCAGGAATTATATGAGCAAAATTACAAAACACTTTCCACATAAATCAAGTCAGATTTAAATAATTGGAAAAATATTAAGTGCTCCTGGATAGGCCAAGCGAATATAATAAAGATGACAATACTCCGTAAACCAATCTATTTATTTAGTGCTATACCAATCAGACTTCCAAGAAAATATTTTAATGATCTAGAAAAAATAACAACAAAATTCATATTGAATAATAAAAGGTCAAGAATCTCAAAAGAATTAATGAAAAAAAAATCAAATGAAGGTGGCCTAGCTGTACCTGATCTAAAACTATATTATAAAGCAGCAATCACCAAAACCATTTGGTATTGGCTAAGAAATAGATTAGTTGATCAGTGGAACAGGTTAGGTTCACAAGACAGAATAGTCAACTATAGCAATTTAGTGTTTGACAAACCCAAAGATCCTAACTTTTGGGATAAGAATTCATTATTTGACAAAAACTGCTGGGATAACTGGAAATTAGTATGGCAGAAATTAGGCATGGACCCACACTTAACACCGTATACCAAGATAAGATCAAAATGGGTTCATGAGCTAAGCATAAAGAAGGAGATTATAAATAAAGTAGAAGAACTTAGGATCGTTTACCTCTTAGACCTGTGGAGGAGTAAGGAATTTGTGACCAAAGAAAAACAATAATCAACATTATTGATCACAAAACAGAAAATTTTGATTATATTAAGTTAAAAAGCTTTTGTACAAATAAAACTAATGCAAACAGGATTAGAAGGATTAGCCATAAATTGGGAAAATATTTTCATATCTAAATTTTCTGATAAAGGCCTTATCTCCAAAATGTATAGAGAATTGACTCTAATTTATAAGAAATCAAGCCATTCTCCAATTGATAAATGGTCAAAGGATATGAACAATTTTCAGATGATGAAATTGAAACTATTTCTACTCATATCAAAGGATGTTCCAAATCACTATTGATCAGAGAAATGCAAATTAAGACAACTCTTGAGATACCACTACACACCTGTCAGATTGGAAGATGACAGGAAAAGATAATGATGAATGTTGGAGGGGATGTCAGAAACCTGGGACATTGATGCATTGTTGGTGGAATTGTGAACAGATCCAACTATTCTAGAGAGCAACTTGGACTATATTTAAAAAGCTATCAACTGTGCATACCCTTTAATCCAGCAGTGTTACTACTGGGCTTATTTCTTGAAGAGATATTAAAGAAGGGAAAGGGACCTGTATATGCAAAAATGTTGGTAGCAGCCCTTTTCATGGTGGCTAGAAACTGGAAATTGAAGGGATACCCACCAATTGGAGAATGGCTGAATAAGTTATGGTATATGAATGTTATGGAATATTATTGTTCTATAAGAAATGTCCAGCAGGATGAATACAGAGAGGCTTGGAGAGACATGCATGAACTGATGCTAAGTGAAATGAGCAGAACCAGGAGATCCTTATACACTTCAACAGTAATACTACATGATGATCAGTTCTGATGGACATGGCTCTCTTCAACAATGAAAGCGTCCAAATCAGTTCCAATTGATATGTAATGAACAGAACCAGCTATGCCCAGAGAAAGAACACTGGGAAATGAGTACAGATTACAACTTAACATTTCCACTCCTTCTGTTATTGTTTGTTTGCATTTTTGTTTTTTCTTCTCAGGTTATTTTTTACCTTCTCTCTAAATTGGATCTTCCTTGTGCAACAAGATAACTGTATAAATATGTATACATATATTGTATTTAACATTTACATATTTAACATATATGGGACTACCTGCCATCTGAGGAGAAGGTTGAGGGAAGGAGGGGAAAATTTGAAACAGAAATTTTTGCAAGGGTCAATGTTGAAAAATTACCCATGCATATGTTTTGTATATAAAAAGCTATAACAACAACAACAACAACAAAAAGAGTAGAGTAATTAGAGCAGTCTATCTTTAAATGTAGAGCATGAGGAGACAAATGTGTGTGCAGTTATCAGTCAATCTGTCTGTTGGTAGACATTTATTAAGTGCCTTCTATGCACCAGGCACTGTGCCACATGGATTGTCAGATTTTTAGGAGAGAGGATCAGTGATGAGGATGGCTATAGAGAGGGACTGACCTAGAAATGAGGTGGACAAAACAATTGGGAGAGTGAAAGGGAAATGGGTGAAGGATTCAGCTCTGAAGGTTAGACTTCTTGAACTCTGTCAGTATTCTGGAACATTAGCTCCTCTACTTGGAAGTCATTCAGGGAACCTTTGCCTTTAGCCTTGGGACTTTCACCTTTTTAAAAAAACAAAAATCCTTTCACTTAAAAAAAGATTGTTTTTTTAATATCTTTTATGTCTCCATTCCTGACCCTTCACAATGTCCTTCCCACTGGTCCTCTCAGTGAATTGGCTCTCATAACAAAGAATGTAAAAAGAAAAAAAAAAGAGAAAGGAGAAAAAAAATTCAGCAAAACTGATCAAAACATTGAAAAAAATTGACATTACAGACAGTTCTTGCTTTATATAAATTCATATTACACATACTCAACTATATGTAAATTCTGAAAAGTTATATTGCTAGCTATTGTTAGATATATGAGGAAAAAACGAGAGACGCTGTCTAAATATCTTTGGATAGCTTCATAAAAAAAAAAAAAAGAAGTCAAACACCCATAATAAAGCCTGGTAATTTGAGTGGGGAAAGGGCAACACTATATCTGCATTATCTTTGCTGTATGGTACTGTACATACTTTAATATTAACTTTACCTTTCATTTCATAATGCTATTTATCAGGTACAATATTTTATGTCTCATATTTTAGTGTATTTTATGACTTGCATAAAGGTATTATTTTGTGTATACTTTTGTTATATAAGCTAAGTGAAGTGGATGGGTAGAGACAAATCCTCATTATGTAAAAACCTCTTGACATAAAGGTCTACAGAATGGTTTATTTATGTAAAGTAAGAATAGCCTTCAGATGTAATATTCCACACCCAGAGGATTCCCTCCTCCCCCTTACCCAAGTCCAGAAAGGAGTGGGGAATGGTAGATATTCTTTACCATTTTGTTATATTCACTTTATTGTGATGGTTCTTTCCATTTACATCATTATAGTCATTTCCTGTATTGTTTTCCTGACTCATCTTATTTCACTTTGCATTCATCCATGTAAGCAATTCCATGTTTTGCTGAATTCATCTTATTCATTTTTTCCCCTCATACCAATATCTTATTCCACTATGCCTGTGGACCACAACTGGTTTAGCCATTCTTCAATCAATATGGGCATCTACTTTGTTTCCAGTTCTTTGATACAATAAAAAAAAAATGTCACTATTAAAAAAAAGTTATTTCTTGTTCTCAAAAATCTTCTAATGGGAAAGACAATTTCAAACTACTATATACAAATAAGCTATATACAAAATAAATTGGAGATATTTAACACAAATAAGGTATTAGCAATAAAGAGAAAAGGCTTCTTGTACAAAGTGTAATTTTATCTGGGACTTGGAAAGAAGCCAGGAAGTAGAAATGAGAAGAGAATTCCAGACATGAGAGACAAACAGTGAAAATGGCAAGAGTTAGGAGTTGTGAAGATGTGAAAAACAGTGAGGGATCCCAGTATTACTGGATTGCAGAGAATTTGGGGTGGGGATAGTATATAAGACATAAGAAGACTGAAAAGGTGGTGGTGATGCTTATGAAGAATTGTGAACATCAAACAGTATTTTATGTTTAATTGTGGTGATAACATGGAGCCACCAACTTATTGAATAGGGGAATGAGATAAGCAGACTTATTCTTTAGGAAGATCAATATTATTGTTTGCCCTTCATTCTTGAATAAACCATAATATCAGGAAGGTTATGCCATAACTTGCAAGTGAATTTGACTTAAGTGCAGGAGGGCTATGCAAAGTCACCAGCCTCACTTTCTCCTCTAGAGACATTTGGGTCAAGTTCCAAGATATTGATTAGGAAAACAAATGATGACCCAGGATACAGGAGAGACCTTGACTTTTTAAAGCTATTTTCCAGCTTTCAATTTGACTGAGGAAGCACCCATTCAGGAATTGAGGCTAGATAAGAAATGAGGCAAAGAATATCTTTTATTCTGGTCAGATAGATAGATATAGATATGTATATATTTATACATAATTTAAACACACACACATATATATATATATATATATATATATATATATATATAAACTATGTATACATACATACACACGTGTGTGTGTATCTGTGTGTCTGTGTGTGATCTTTCCCAGGTCTCAGTTTGAGTAGAGATCAAGATCAATACGAAAACTGAGTTGAAAATGGATTGGAGTGAAAATAGAGTTGAAACAAGGAGATGAACCAGTGGGATATATGAGATGATGAATATCTATATTGGCACGGTCATTAGTATTAGGGGAGAAATAAGGATATATATAAGAGATATTGCAAAGATAAAATTGACAGAAATTGGCAACAGATTAGATATAGGGGAGTGAGAGGAAATAAGGAATTAAGGAAGACATTTATATTGTGAACTTTCATGATTAATAGCTATAAAGAGGTAAAGAAGAGGGATATTTTAAAAGGAAAGGTAATTAGTTCAATTTTGCAAAATTTGACTGACATGTTTTTTTTCTAAACTCCACCCAATGTTAGAACTTTTGTTCCCAAAGCTTCCTTGTATTTATTGTGAACTTATTCCTTGTGTACGTAATAAGGTACACATTGTCTCTCTTGATAGAATATAAACTTTTGGGGGAAAGACAATCTATTGAACTTGCCTTCATTTCCCCAGTGCTTAACACAGTGTTTGGCACATACCAGCTATTTAACAAATGTTTAATGTTGGATTAAATTATCAATTTCATCCAAGAACAGAATTGGATCTTTGTAACAGTCCTTGGAGTGAAGAGAAGAAGGTAACAAGAAGAAAAATGGATTAAAAATCATGAAGAAGCCTGTATACTAGTACTGACTTTTAGGATTAATTAGAGACATATCATCTTTTTTTTTCCCTTTGTGTTATAATTGGGTCACATTTAATCTCTTTGAAGGCTTCCTTAGTTACAAATTGAGTAGAGAATCTCCTTTGTTGAGACAGGAAAATTAAATTTTTAAAAAATAAGATAGAAATATCAACTGCTACTGTGTACTGACATAAAATGACCTCTTTTGTTTCCTTCAAATAGCAATTCTGACTGGAATCATGAGGCCTCATGTCTGTTCTGAGAAGCTCTTTGTGTTCATTTTCCATAAGTGTATTTCTCCAATATTAAGGAGCTCCTCCCCAACATAATCCCCCTCCACACTTCTCTATGGAGTTGTTGATGCAATATTTTTATTTTAATATTAGTAAAGTAGGTTTTTTTCTTTCATGGCAGGAACCCACCCTTCTAGTTCCTTTGGGTATTTTTCCTAAGGTCCATGCCTCATAATGTTTCCTGGACAGCAAAGTTGAGGGAAATTAGAAAGCTACAGAATAACAGAGAAATTGTTTGAATAATTGATTTTTTTTTTCCTTTTTCATTCTGGTAATTGACAATTCCAGAACTGTGCTGAACTGATTGTTTTAAAATAATTTAAAACACCTGGGAAATTAACCTTCAGGAGTTCTTTTTTCCCCCATGAGATACCAAAGGCCCCCCCAAAAGGTTTTAATTATACAATAGAAATTTATCCATTAATGCATCAGTTCATTTCCTTATGTCATTATATAATGTGTAGCTAACATTATTAATATTAGAAGACTTTCTTAACATTTTTCTACTTTACAATGTAATAATTTTCTTGTTTTAATTTTTTTCTGTCTGATATATTTATTTTTAATGTTAAGAAAAAAATGTGTTCTTTTTTAAACTTGAAAGAATAGGCAGTATATGTTTGATTTCAACAAAATAGGGAATTCCAAAATGAGGAAACTAAAAGATGTGAACCTTCTCTGCAGCTTAAAGTTTTAGAGAGTTTAGAATACATGGTACCCAGTAGAAGGTTAAATGATTTAGGCAGTCATAATGCTAGTATATGTCATATATATGTTTTCCTTTCTTTTTACCATCCCATAATTGCCTTTTTTGAGATTCAAAATTTTAAGAAAAAAATCCTCAAAATGTGTCCATGCATTCCATGCAGGAAGGCAAAAGGATTCATATAGGAATCAGCTGAGGTAGGATTTGAACCTAATTCCTCTCAAATCAAAGTTAGAGCTCAAATATACCTATTAACTCTTTCATTTGCATTGTCTTTTTTCCAATCTTTGTTTTCTGCAGCAAATAGTAAAATAGTGTCTTCCACATATTTCATTCCTTTAAGATCTGTAATTTCATTGGAATGAATATACCTTTCACAAATTCAACTCTTAAACAATTTGGAAGATAGCTCTGGAAAATTAATATAATTTTTAAAAAATCCAACACCCACCTTGAGATGAGTCTCTCTGAATTTAGCTAAAACTAGAAGGGAAAGCAATCGGCATGATGGCAATATCATTGTTGACTACATATTCTTTCAACCTCACAGCCTCAAGAGAAATATACTTTTTAGTAATTAAAGCTGAATCCACAGGATAAGTAGAGAAACTATTGCCCAAGGAAAAGCCTCATTAAAAAAATCTAAATATTTAAAGCTTTCACTCACATTTTTAATACTCCATAGGTTCCCATGTTTCAGGGATAAGCAGTAAGCAACATCACCGATTTTTTGTAGTTTAGTTCAGTTGGTCCTTGTCTGTTATCCTCATGGCAATGATTTTGTCTAAATCCTCATCTTCACAAACAACCAAAAAAAAAAAAAAAAAAACCCTGAAAACAGTGATTCTAACCTGTCAAGTGACTGAAAGGGAATAGTATTGTTGAAGGGCCGAGGTATGAATATCTAATACTCTACCATAGACTTGAATGAAAAGGGCTCTGTGCCTAAGGTAAAAGGTAATAGGAATTTAGCAGCAGAATTTTACTCTGGACAGGAAACCAGACGGGCTTAAACATTCCACAACTAAAGAAGTTTAGTCTTTGATATTCATAAAGGCAGAAAAGTATCTACCATAGCAATTGAAGAAGGAATGGTCAAAAAATGAAAAAGAGATAGAGAGATACAGACATACACAAAGACAGACAGACAGAGAAAGAGACAGAGACAGTGACTATTAAAAATAGAAGGAACTTGCTGAAATGTAAATAAAAAAGGGAATGTCTATATATAATAAAATGACCTTTAAAGTGGGTAAATCAAAAGTGAACCTCATAAAGAATTGAAGGTAATTTTGCAAAAGAAATTAGACAATTGTGAAAAACATATAATCTTTCCATAAAGAAAGGAAACAGCTATGAAGATATAATTTCAATAACAAAAATTTCTCAGAAAAATATGATAAATTAAAATAACTGAATACCATACTTCAAGAAATAATACCCAAAACCCAGAAATAAAATAGGTATAATGTTAAGGACCATGCCTAAGTGAAGGTGCAGGTCAATTCTCCAAGAGCCTCCATAGCTGTGAATCATAACCCTTGAAGGAGTTGCAAAGCCGCCTTTACTAATGCAGATGTTCCTTGTGGATTGGGAATGAAATAAATTGGAGGCAAGAGGGAAGAGGAGAGAGGTCAGAGAATGCAATTACCTCTCAGTCTCCTTGTATCGTTATCATCCTCTCACATGAAGGGATCCATTCTGCTGGTCTGAGTTGGATCTTCAGCAGGCACTGGCAAGTGGCTCCCCATAACATCCAGCAGCCACTAGAAAGTTGCTCCTGTAACAGTATAACAAAATACAGATTGATCAAATCCACTGATTGCTAACAGAGAAAAACACTTTATATTTAAAATCCCAAAAGACATAGTGGTTACATTTCAGAAACTCAGAAACTCTTTATGTTATAGAAAATTATGTGAATGGTAAGGTTCAAGGATATTATAATAAATTTCACAAAGAGGAAATGGACACAATAAGAGATCACCTTCCTTAAAAAACCTTATGCATCCCAGAACTATTTCTGATTCTATAAGAGGAAATGTAATGTTTTCTAGAAATATCAATGTCCAGAGTAGTATAAGTAAGATACAGAGACAAAGTGCCAGTTATAAAAGCACTAACTGATAAAAGGATAGAGAGTTGAAATGATATTCATTACTTGGAATATAGACTGATTCTCATAACATATCACAGAGCCTTTCATGAAGTGGTACTTCTGGTATCAGAAGGTCATAAATTTATAACTCAAAGGGACCTTAGAAGTTATCATATCTAACTCCTTCATTTTAGGTGATGAAACTGATTTACAAAATGGTTAAATGATTTGCCCAGTATCTTATGTGGAATATGTATCCAAAGTAGAATTTGAACTGGATCTAATTCTAAATTCAATGTTTCATCCATTACACTGAGCTTTCTCTTGGCAAGAGGCACAGAAGAACACCAAAATTTATGCGTAGGCACACATAAGTGTATTCATTAAATATTTGTTAAGCATCTGCTGTATGCTAAAGATTGTACCAAATATTAGGTATAAAAAACTAAACTAAAAAACATCTCTACCCTCAAGTAATTTACTTTATATTGACAAAAGTTAATATGTATATATCAAAATCTGTACAAGTTATACACAAAATAATTATAAGATAGATTTAGAGGGAGGACATTAGCAACTGAGGTGATTAGGACACTCACAGGTAAAGAGGAAGGATATTTTAGGTAGGGGATTAAGACATCACATCTACATCATATTTATCTTCATATGTGATTGGAGAGAGTATGTTTTTAGATCTGCAGACACAGTAAAAGAATGAGGAAGGAGTTTAAAGATAGAAGGAGATAAGGAACTAAAGAGGATACGAAAACAACTAAGCAAATCACAAGAAAAAGAGCATACAGAGAAGGAATATGTAAGAATACATAGCATATAATTAGGAGAACCAATTTCAGAATAAATTGGAAAAGGGAGAGAAGGACAATTTTGATAAAAATCATGAAAAAGATACCACAAAAGAATGTCATATAAACTAAAAAATTGAAAGATGTTTGAAAAATGTTATCTAGTTGCAAAAATAAAAGGGTCAAAATAGGTAAGTATTGGAGAAAAAGAGAAATTAAATCATTAAATAAAATCAGACAAATTCTATTTAGCCTCTTTAATATCTGTAGGTTAACATAATGTTCACTGGCATTCACTTGTTGTAATCTGGACCCAACCTACCTTTCCAACTTTTATATGCATTACTTTTGTCTGTTTGCTGCATGTTCCAATCATGTTCAATTATTTGCTGTTCCTTAACATATGATATTTCAGCTCCCATTTGCCTGGATCCTGTGTGTAGAATATTGCTTCTCTTTACTTTTGATTCCTAATTACCTCAGCTACTAGTATCCTCCTCCCAAATCTATTTTGTAATTATTGTGTTTATATTTTATACATATTTAGATGTATCCATATCAATTATCCTCAATATAATGTAAATTACTTAAGGGTAAAGAAGACTTCATTTTTATTTTTGTATACCTAATACTTAGCACAATATTTAACAAATACTTCTTCACTGATTGTTTCACTTTATATTTGATAGTAAAAATTTTCCTATGCCTTCTTTTATTTTTTCTTGCAACTTATTGTAGGACATTCAAGTTTCACAACTTGTTTATTCATTCCCCAATTCATGTGTATTTACTTTGTTTCCACTTCTTTGTTAATACAGCAAGTGATTCTGTAAATATTTTGGATCCTCCCCCCTCCCATTTTACTACCCAGGGAGTCAAGCTAGGGAGAGAATTCTTAATTTAAAATAAGATAGAGGAGATTAAAGAAGTTAAAATATATAATTTTGATAACAAGAAATTGCTCCTTTTTCATAAAAATAATCAACACACCTAAGAGAGGAAGGGGAGCCATTGATTAGAAAAAAAATTGTTGGTCAAATATCAGCTTCTAAACAATTATGTGTGTGTGCATATGTGTATATGTAATATAAATATATACATGTATATATACATATACATGTGTGTGTTTGTATGTATTTATATATTTATGTCTTTATTTGTCCTTCATTTTTGAAGAGGACCAATGTTACCATGGGATATTTTGTAATTAGATTTAAGTGAAGCAGAATTGTACAATGTCATCAAGCTCATTCTCTTTTCTAGAGTTATTGAAGTCAAATGACAAAACAAAATTCAGCGTGACTGGCAATGATCTGGGATGTGGTAAATGACTTTGGAATATTTAATATCTGACCATTCTCTTAGAGTTCCACAGCACCTGTTTCAATCAGCTAGTGGCTATTGGGGAAATTGTTCTTATATTCCCTTTCCATCGGGTAACTATTCACATGCTTGAAGAAAGTTATGGGTTTGAAGCCCACTGATTATCCTAATCTGGTTTAGCCCATGTGCTGAGATGGTTTATTGGGGTGTGACTGCTGAACATGCTATATATAGCTTTTTAGATATGTACATATACAAATTACATTATCATCATATGCTTATATATACCATTCTATGATACAAAATTTAAGCTATTAAGTAGTTTTATATGATATTCATCTCTTCTTGCCTAATGTTATCTCATGGGTTTGGTTAATAAAGGTTAGTATCTTGCCTAAGGACACATAAAGAAACAATATGGAAAGGCATCTTCTAATGATGACATATTAAGGAATTATTCATATTAATAAAATTATAGATTTAGAACAAGAATGGGTCTTAGAGGCTATCAAGGACTACTATCTCCTTATACATTTCAGTAGGTCTGCCCAACCTCCCCCCACACACACACACACACACTCTTCTCATTTTCCTTTAGAGGACAATGACACTATTTCTTCTTTCTCCTTTTGCCTATCTTCTGACCTGGGTTGCCTCTAGGGATAAGAGAATAGCAGCTTTCTATCATCTTCTCCCAAGTTCTACTCTAGATTTAACTGCCTGATTCTGCCAAACTCTTCTCAGAAGCTGACTCCTTAGTGATATCAATAACCTACTTGAACTCATTTATCAATGATTAACAGACTCCTACTCAATCATAATCTCCCCAACCCAGTGATTCTGAACCCCTGACACATTAATATACATTCTTGGATCTGTGTATTTGCATGACCATTCTTTAAAAAAAAAAAAAGTTAGAATCATGTGAGAAGAGTCAGTAAATTATTCACACCCTTCATTTTAGTACTCCATCTATCTGGCATGCATCCATTTGAAGATGCAAAATTCATATATATAGAAAACCTTATGTGTGTGTGTGTGTGTGTGTGTGTGTGCATAAAACCAAGATATTCATAGCACCATTTTGCTTAGGTAACAAAACAGTAAAAAGAAAACTGAAAAAAAAGTAACCGTGCTTATTAATTGAAGAATAGGTGGATAAATTATAGGATCATCATGATCATCATGATGCTTGCTTGCTTCTATAAAAATAGCTTCTTGGTAATTAAAAGCTGCACTATGTAATGTAAAGCTTCTTAAACTGTGGGTTGCTTATCAAGAAAAACTGTCCCTGATGTCCTAGAAGCAGAGGTTAAAATAGCCATTGGAAGAATTTGCCAATCACCTTCTGAAAACTCCAAGGAATATCATAGCTAAATTTTAGAATTATCAGACCAAGAAGAAATTATTACAAGCAGCCATAATTAAACAACTCAAGTATTGAGGAGCAACAATCAGGATTACCCAGGACTTAGTAGCTTCCACTTCAAAGAATCAAAGGACATGAATATGATATTCCAAAGGACAATGGAATTTGGCTGCAGTCAAGAATCAACTATCCAACATAATTAAGCATTATCTTTCAGGGAAAAAAAAGATGAAAATTCAATGAAAAGGTAAGTTTAATTTCTGATGAAAAGACCAGAGTTGAACAGAAAATTTGATCTTCAAATAAAAACTCAAAAAAAGCATAAAAAAGGAAAAAAGGAAAGAAAAAATAACCATTTTTAAGTTAAAAAGTTTACATCCCTATAAGGGAAGATGATGTGTTTAACTCTTGAGAACTGTATCTCTGTAATGAGTATACTTAGAGGGTTCAGGTAATAATTTGATGTAATTGTGATGATATAAAAAAAGAAACTAGAGGAGGAAAGGGCATTGTCCTGGAAGAAGAGGATAATGGAGGTAAATGAGGTAAATTATATCTCATGAAGAAGCAAAAAAGACTTATTACAATGGAGGGAAAGAAGTGAGGGTATTGAGTATTGTGAAATTCTCAAAAAGAGAATATCAGCCATATTCAGCTTCACAGAGAAACTTGTTTCTGCCTATAGGGAAGTAGGAGAGGAAAGGGGAAAAGAAAGGGGAAGGCTAATAGAAAGGGAACAGAAAGAGAAGGGTAAAGGACTAAGAAAGGGCTATAAAAGGGGAGAGTGAGTTGCAGGATTTAGTGTTCAGAAGCAAAACACTGGGGAGGAGGTAAAGGGTGAAAGGAAAGAGAAAAGTATAACTTGTGGAAAATAAGATGGCAGAAAATAGTTAATAATTTTAACTATGAATTTTAATGGGATAAATTCTCCCATAAAATGGAAACAAATAGCAGACTGGATTAAAAGCCAGAATCCTAGATTATGTTGTCTAAAAGAAACACATTTAAAGCAGAATGATACATACAGAGTAAAGGTAAAAGGCTGGAGTAATATCTATTATGCTTGAACTGAAGTTAAAAAAAAAAAGAAGGGTAGCGATCCTGATCTCCCATCAAGCAAAACCAAAAATAAATCTAATTAAAAGAGATAAGGAAGGAAACTACTGATTTTTGCTATCATAGATAATGAAGTAATATCAATACCAAACATATATGCACCAAGTACTTTAGCATCCAGGTTCCTACAGGAGAAGTTGAGAGCTGCAAAAATAAATAGACGGCACAACTATACTGGTAGAGCATCTGAAACTTGCTATCTCAGAACTAGATAAATGAAACCACAAAATAAATAAGAAAGAAGTTAAGGAGGAAAATAGAATTTTAGGAAAGTTAGGTATGATAAACCTTTGGAGAAAATTGAATGAAAATAGAAAGGAATACACTTTTTTTTTTTCTCAATGGTACATGGACTGTACACAAAAATTGACCATTTATTATGGCATAAAACCTCAAAATCAAATGCAGAGAAGCAGAAATAGTAAGTGTATCTTTGTCAGATTATGATGCAATACAAATTACATGTTATAAAGTGCCAGGAAAAATAAACTAAAAATTAATTGGAAGCCAAATAACCTAAAATAAAGAATGGGTAGGTCAAGCAGCAATTCATAGATATAATTGATAATTTCATTCAAAATAAAGACATTAATGAGACAACATATCAACATTTATGGTTGAAAAAAGCAGCAATTTTTAGGGGAAGTTTTATATCTCTAGATGCTTACTTGAATAATGTTGGAATCTTTACAAAGTGTTAAGTCATTAGAGTTGATAGAAACAATAATTATCTAATTTAGCATGGTTCAGTATGATTGATCTAATCCTATGAGGAGATGTTATGGGCCAGAACTTGAAACAAGGTACTAAGTACAACTGATAGAAACAATGCTTGTGTTTACACCTTTAGAGAGCTCATATAAGCAAGAAGTATTTAAGTATTCATTGGAGTTCATACATTTGGGAGATTTCAGGGTTTAGCATGAGATATCCGAATTCACACCTCCCTGCCTCCAGAAGGAGGAGTCAACATTTGGTAGATGATATATAAGAAGTGGACCGAGGCTCAGTCAAGAGAGTTCAGCTGAATTAGATTAAAGAAGGGAGCATCAAGTCAGTTCAGGAGAAGCCCACTCTCAGAGGCACAGATGCACCAAGTACTTTAGCATCCAGGTTCCTACAGGAGAAGTTGAGAGCTGCAAAAATAAATGTGAGATTACTCATCTCACACAGCTGTGGTGGCTGGGCTCCTGCACTTCCCCCACTGAGACCAACTCTGGTCTGAAAGGCTCTCCAGAAAGCTGCCCAGCCCCAGGCAAAGAGGTGCTGGCTGGAGGCTAAAGAAAGCAGAGGCAGAAGCAAGGGACAAAGCTGCAAGAGCTCTTAGAACCAAGGAGAGAGAGAGGCCTCTAAGAAAACTAACCAGGCTATATTGGAGACAATAAAAGATCTGAACTTTTATCACCTGGCTTTGTTTGGAGTAATTATTTACTTTTAACTGAAACCAAGGCTGCCTCCAGAAAACCTCCCCAAGAAACCTTTTCCCAGAGAGAACCATCTTATTATTTTAAAAAAGAAGAAACCCATCAGCATAAAATAGAGGAAGAGAAGATCAATGAAATGGGCATACAAGTAAAAAAAAAGTTAGAAAAAGAACAATTTAAAAAACCCCAGTTAAATACCAAATTTGAAAATCTGAAAATAAAAGGGGAGATTAATAAAATAGAAAGCAATAAAACTATTGAACTAATAAACAAAACTGAGTTGGTTTTATAAATATATACGATATGTGTGTATATATATATATATATATATGTGCATGTTATATGAATCAATTAAGGTTTTATATATATGTATGTATACACACACACATACACACACACACACACACACACATATATATATATATATATATATGTACAAATACACACACACACACAAATATGTAAAGGGCTGAAACTCTGAATAAGTGCACTGGAATCAGACAATCAAGTACTTAAGGCTATTTACCTATTGGACAATAACTCTATTAGCATATGCTTGGAAAAATGGCCCTTCTCATTATTCCATGCTGGCACAATCTTTTGATGTATACAGATAATCATAGGAGGTATTAGGGGCTGGAGTGAGACAAGCCAAAGTCACTTTGGAGGAGGACAAGGAGAAGAGAGGTTGGTGGAGAGCTTGTGGCAGTTTTGTCCATTCCCTTCACTTCTTGCCCTAAAGACCAAGGACTTTTGCTTATCCTGACTCCAGCTGATTCTGAGGCCTCCAAAGAGCTAACCCCGGACTTCATATATATATATATATATATATATATATATATATATATATATATGTATGTATGTATATATATGCATACATATATATAATATATGTGTATGTGTGTATAAAACATATATATATATATATATATATATATAAAACTTTTAGTTTATTTGCTTAGAAAAATGAAGGAAGAAAATAAAATTGTTAGTATCAAAAACGAAAAGGGTGAAGTTTCTACCAATGAAGAGGAAATTAGAGCAATAATTAGAAGCTATTTTGCCTAACTGTATGCCAATAGATCTGATAATCTAATGAAAATGGATGAATATTTACAAAAACATGCACATTCCAGATTAACAGAGAAGGAAATAAATTGAATAGTCTCATTTTGAACAAGCTATTAATCAACTCCTTAAGAAGGAATCTCCAGGACTAGATGGATTTACATGTTAATTCTACCAAATATTTAAAGTACAATTAATTTTAATATAATGTAAACTATTTGGTAAAATAGGGAAAAGAGTCCTGCCAAATTCCTTTTATGAAAGAGATATAGTGGTAATACCTAAACCAGGTAGGGTCAAAACAGAGAAAGAAAAGTATAGACCAATATCCCTAATGAATATTGATGCAAAAACATTAAATAAAATAGCAAAGAGATTACAGAAAGTTATCCTCAGGATAATATATTGTGACCAAGTAGGATTTATGCCAGGAATGCAGGGCTAGTTCAATATTAAGAAAATTATTAGTATATTTGACTATATCCATAATCAAACTTTTTAAAAAAACATGTGATTATTTCAATAGATGCAGGAAAAGCATTTGATAAAATGTAATACCCATTGCTATTTTATTTATTTATTTATTATTAAAGCTTTTTATTTACAGAGCACATGCATGGGTAATTTTTCCAACGTTGACATAACTTTTTGTTGCAAATTTTCAACTTCTTCCCCCCACCCCTTTTACCTGGCAGGTAGTCCAATACATGTTAAATATGTTGAAATACATGTTAGATCCAATATGTGTATACATATTTATAAAGTTATCTGGTTACACAAGAAAAATCAGATCAAGAAGGGAAAAAAAAGAAAAATTGAGAAAAAATGCAAGCAAATAACAACAGAGAATGCTGTATTGTGTTCCACCCTCTGTTTCCATGGTTCTCTCTCTGGGTATAGATGGTTCTCTTCATCATTGCACAAGTGGAACTGGTTTGAATCAGAACTGATCATCATATAGTCTTGTTATTGCCACATATAATGATCTCCTAGTTCTGCTCATTTCACTTTGCCTCAGTTCATGTTGGTCTTTCCAAGCCTCTCTGAAATAATCCTGCTGCTCATTTCTTACAGAACAATAGCATTCCATAGCATTCATATACTGTATACAACTTATTCAGCCATTCTGCAAGTGATGGGCATCCACTCAGTTTCCAGTTTCTTGCCACTACAAAGTGGGCTGCCACAAATATTTTTGCATATATGGGTCCCTTTCTCTCTTTTAAGATCTCTTTGGGATATAATCCCAGGAGAAAAACTGTTGGATGACAGAATATGCACAGTTTGATAACTTTTTGATCATAGTTCCAAACTGCTCTCCAGAATGGTTGGATCCATTCATAGTTCCACCAACAATATGTCATTGGCCCAATTTTCCCATATCTCCTCCAACATTCATCATTATCTTTTCCTGTCATTTTAGCTAATCTGACAGGTGTGTAGTGGTATCTCAGAGTTGTCTGAATTTGCATTTCTCTGATCGATAGTGATTTAGAACACCATTTCATATGAGTAGAAATAGTTTCAATTTCTTCATCTGAAAAATTGTCTATTCATATCCTCTGATCATTTATCAATTGGAGAATGGCTTGAATTATTATAAATTTGAGTTAATTTTCTATATATTTTAGAAATGAGGCCTTTATCAAATCCTTTGGATGTAAAAATGTTGTCCCAGTTTATTGCTTCCGTTCTAATTTTATCTGGATTAGTTTTGTTTGTACAAAAACTTTTTAACTTAATATAATCAAATTTTCTATTTTATGATCAATAATAATCTCTAGTTCTTCTTTGGTCACAAATTCCTTCCTCCTCCACAAATCTGAGAGGTAAACTTTGCTATGTTCTTCTAATTTGTTTATATTATCATTCTTTATGTCTAGATCATGAACCCTTTTGACCATGTCTTGGTATATGATGTTTAGTGTGGGTCAATGCCAAGTTTCTGCCATACTAGTTTCCAATTTTCCCAGCAGTTTTTGTCAAATAGCAAATTCTTATCCCAAAAGGTGGGGATTTTTAGTTTGTTAAATACTAGATTGGTATAGTGATTGGCTATTTTGTTCTGTGAGCCTAATTTATTCCACTGATCAACTAGTCTATTTCTTAGCCAGTACTAAATGGTTTTGATGACCACTGCTTTATAATATAGTTTAGATCTGGTACAGCTAAGGACACCTTCCTTTGCTTTTCTCTTCATTAATTCCTTTGAAATTCTTGATCTTTTGTTCTTCCAGATGAACTTTGTTGTTATTTTTTCCAAATTCAGTAAAAAAGTTTCTTGGGAGTTTGATTGGTATAACACTAAATAATAGATTGGTTTAGGGAGTATTGTCATCTTTATTATATTTGCTTGATCTATCCATGAGCACTTGATGTTTTACCAATTGCTTAGATCTGTCTTTATTTGTGTGAAAAGTGTTTTGTGGTTTTGTTTATATAGTTACTGACTTTCCCTTGGCAGATAGATTCCCAAATATTTTATATTATAAATATAAATTTTAAATTATCAACAATTTAAATGGAATTTCTCTTTGTATCTCTTGCTGTTGGATTTTGTTAGTGACGCATACGAATGCTAATGAATTATGTGGATTTATTTTATATCCTGCAACTTTGCTAAATTGTGGATTATTTCTAATAGATTTTTAGTTGATTCTTTGGGGTTGTCTAAGTATGCCATCATATCATCTGCAAAGAGTGATAATTTGGTTTCCTCATTACCTGCTCTAATTCATTTAATCTTTTTTTTTCTTTTTTTATTGTTAAGGCTAGCATTCCTAATACAATATTGAATAGCTATGGTGATAGTGGGCAACCTTGTTTCATCCCTGATCTTATTGGGTATGGTTCTAGTTTATCCCCATTACATATGATGCTTGCTGATGTTTTTAAATAGATGCTACTGACTATTTTAAAGAAAAAATCTTTTTATTCCTATACTCTCTAGTGTTTTTAATAGGAATGGATTTTGGATTTTATCAAATGCTTTTTCTGCATCAATTGAGCTAATCATATGGTTTTGGTTAATTTGGCTATTGATATAGACAATTATGCTAATAGTTTTCTAATATTGAATCAGCCCTGCATTCTTGATATAAATCCTACTTGATTGTGATATATTAACCTGGGGATGATTATCTGTAATCTCTTTGCTAATATTTTGTTTAAGATTTTTGCATCAATATTCATTAGGGAGATTGGCCTATAATTTTCTTTCTCTGTTTTTGTCCTACCTGATTTAGGTATCAGTACCATTTCTGTGTCCTAAAAGGAATTTGGTAGGAGTCCTTCATTCCCTATTTTTTCAAATAGTTTATACAGTATTGGAGTTAATTGTTCTTTAAATGTTTGGTAGAATTTGCAGGTAAATCCATCTGGTTCTGGAGATTTTTTCTTAGGGAGTTGATTAATAGATGATTGTTCTATTTCTTTTTCTAAAATGGGACTATTTAAGTAATTTATTTCCCTGTCTGTTATTCTGGGTAATCTATATTTTGTAGGTATTCCTCCATTTCACTTAGGCTGTCAAATTTATTGGCATAAAGTTAACCAAAGTGACTCCTGATAATTGCTCTAGTTTCCTCTTCATTGATGGATAGTTCTCATTTTTTATTTTTGAGACTAACAGTTTGATTTTCTTCTTTCCTTTTTCTAATCAAATTAACTAAAGGTTTATCTATTTTGTTGGGTTTTCTTTTCAATAAAACCAACTCTTAGTTTTATTTATTAATTCAATAGTTTTTTTAGTTTCAATTTTATTTATCTCTCCTTTTATTTTAAGAATTTCAAGTTTGGTATTTGTTTGGAGTTTTTGTTTGTTCTTTTTCTAGCTTTCTCAGTTACAAGCCCAAATTATTGATCTGTTCTTTCTCTATTTTATGCAATTAAGCCTCTAGAGATATAAAATTTCCTCTTATTACCACTTTGGCTTCATGCCACAAATTTTGGTAGATTGTCTCATTATTGTCATTCTTTTGGATGAAATTATTGATTGTGTCTATGATTTGCTCTTTCACCTATTCATTCTTTAGCATGAAATTATTTAGTTTCCAATTTCTTTTTGGTATATTTTTCTCTGGCCCTTTATGAAATGTAATTTGTATTGCATCATGATCTGAAAAAATGCATTTGCTATTTCTGCCTTTCCGCATTTGATTTTGAGATCTTTATGACCTAATATATGGTCAATTTTTGTATAGGTTCCATGAACTGCAGAGAAAAAAGTGTACTCTTTTCTGTCTCCATTCAATTTTCTCCTAAGATCTATCATATCTAATTTTTCTAGTATTCTATTTACCTCTTTAACTTCTTTCTTATTTATTTTGTGCTTTGATTTATCTAGTTCTGAGAGAGCAAAGTTGAGATCTCCCACTATTATAGTTTTGCTGCCTATTTCTTTTTGCCACTCTCTTAACTTCTCCTTTAGGAATTTAGATGCTGCACCACTTGGTGCATATATGTTTAATATTGATATTGCTTCATTATTTATGGTACCCTTTAGCAAGATATAATTTCCTTTCTTATCTCTTTTAATCAGATCAGTTATTGCTTTTGCTTGATCTGAGATGATGATGGCTTCCCCTGCTTTTTTTTTTTTTTTTTGCATAATAGATTCTACTCCAGCCTTTTACCTTTATTCTGTATGTATCACTCATATTGTAGGATTGTGGATTTTAATCCAGTCTGCTATTTGCATTTACAATTAGAACTACTAATTCTGTATTTCCTGCCATCTTATTAACCCCAAATTATACTTTTCTCTTTCCTTTTCCCCTTTCCGTCCTCCCCTGTATTTTACTTATGAGAACTACTTGCCTCAAGAAGTACTCCCCCTTTAAAAACCCTCTCCCTTTCTTATACCTTTCCCCTACTATTTCTGTTTTCCCTTCTATTTAACCTACACCTTTCCTTTTCCCCTTTCCCCTCCCACTTTTCTATAAGATGAGAGATCTTTCTTCATGAAACCAAATATCTCTAATATTCTTTCTTTGGGCCAAATCTGATGAGAGTAAGATTTCCACTAAGTTTACCCCTCTCCCTTCTTTCCTTCAATTATAATATGTTTTCTTTGCCTCTTCCTGACATGTAATTTTCCTCATTTTACCTCCACTTTTCCCCTTTTTTGTTACAATTCCCTTTTCATCTCTAGTTTCTTTTTTTATAGTATAACAGTAAAACCAGATTATATATGAATTGTCAATGTATACTCATAACAGAAATACAGTTCTCAAGAGTTTTTTTTTTCCTTTTACCTTTTTATGCTTCTCTTGAGTTCTATATTTAGAGGTCAATTTTTTTTTTTGTTGTTTAGCTCTGGTCTTTTCATCAAAAATACATGGAATTCACCAATTTCATTGAATGCCCATCTTTTTCCCTGAAAGAAAATGTTCAGTTGAGCAGAGTAATTTATTTTTGGCTACATTTCAAGTTCCTTTGCCTTTCAGAATATCAGATTCCAGGCCTTTCTATACTTTAAAGTGGAAGCTGCTAAATCCTGAGTAATCCTTATTGTGGCTCCTCAATATTTGAATTGTTTCTTTCTGGATGCCTGTCATGTTTTTTTTTTTTTTCTTGGTCTGTTAGTTCTCCTATTTAGCCACAATATTCCTTGGGGCATTCAGTGAATTCTTTCAATAGTCATTTAACCTTCTGTTTCTAAGATATCCGGGAAGTTCTCTTTAATGATTTCCTGAAAGTTAGTGTGTAGGCTCTTTTTTTCATCATGTATTTCAGGAAGTCCAATAATCTTTAGATTGTCTCTTCTAGATCTATTTTCCAGATCAGTTGTTTTCCCAATTAAGTATTTTACATTTTTCCTATTTTTCTCTCTCTCTCCCTCTCTCTCTCTCTCTCTCTCTCTCTCTCTTTTTTTTTTTTTTTTTTTGGGTTTTGCTTGACTGATTCTTGGTGTCTCCTCAAGTCATTCATTTCCATTTGTTCAAGTTTGATTTTTAATGAATTATTTTCTTCATTTATTTTTTTATTTCTTTTTGTATTTGTCCAATTAAATTTTTAAATGAGTTGTTTTATTCAATGGACTTTTTTTTTCATTTCATAAATTCTGTTTTTTTTAAGATGTTATTTCCTTTTTCTGTTTCACAAATTCTGTTTTTTAAGAAGCTATTTTCTTTTTCTATTTCAAAAATTCTCTTTTTCTGGGAGTTGCTTTCTTTTTGCATTTTATCAAATCTATATTTAATGAGTTATATTTTTCCATTTCACTAAGTCTATTTTGTGTTACCTTTTTCAAATCCTCTTGCAAAGTTTTCTTTTCCTTTCCCCATTTTTCTTCTATCTCTCTTTTAAGATCCTTTTAAATTTCTTCTAGGAGAGCCTTGTGTAATGGGGACAGACACCTTTTGAGGCTTCATTTAAAGATTATCTGCCTTTAGTCTCCTCAGGGTTTGAAATCTGTTCTTCTCTTTCCCCATAAAAGCTGTCAATTGTTAGAGTCCTTTTTACTTTTTTAATTCATTTTTTTTTTTAAAGTTAAGGTCTGCCTTTAGGATAGAGAGGTTTTCCAAGCAACTGCAGCTGTGCTGGGTCAGTGCTGAGTCACTCCCAGTGTTGGGTGGGTGTGGCCAGGTCCCCTGAGATTCTGGCATTTTGGGGTTCGCTATGGATCTTTTGTTTTTCTTTTGTATATTTTATAACTTTTTTGCTGTAGATTCCTGTAGATTCCTCCCCACAGAGATTCTCTGCCACATGGTGTCTGCAATGCCTGGGAAGTCAGCAATGCCCCAGGGCTCTGTGCTGGCTGCACTGGTGTTTGTGGTTAGCTGGTTGTGCTGGCTGCCTCCCTCCTGTTTCCAATTGAAACAGATCTTTTGTGCCTTTCCGGCGATCTTTGAAATTTTCTTTTGCTGATAATTTGTTGCATTCCCAATATTTGTGGGTTCTGAGAGTCCAGAGCTAATTCAGAGGCTGGATTTTGTAATTGTGGTGAGAGTTGTAAAGAAGGTCAGAGAGAAACGTATTGTTTCTCCTGGCTTTTTTCACCCCTTCTTATTTAAAAAAAAAACTACAAAGTATATAAATCAATGGAGTTTTCCTTAAAATAATCAGTAGCATTTATCTAAAACTATTAGCAACTTCATATGTAATGAGGACAAATTAAAACCATTCCCAATAAGATCAGTGATAAAACAAGGTTGCCTGCTGTCACTATTACTATTCAATATTGTATTAGAAAGGTTAGCCTTAGCAATAAGACAAGAAAAAGAGATTAAAGAAATTAGAGTAGGTAATGAGGAAACCAACTTATCACTCTTTGCACATGATATGATGGTATACTTAAAGACTCCTACAGAATCAACTTAAAAAAACTACTAGAAACAATTTTTAACTTTAGCAAAGTTGTAATATACAAAATAAATCCACATAATTCTTTGCCAATTTTATATGTTACAAAGTACAACAGCAAGTGATACAAAGAGAAATTTGATTTAAAAATGAATGTAGATAATATAAAATATTTGGGAGCCTACCTGCCAAAGAGAAAGTTAAGAACTATATAAACACAATTACAAAACACTTTTCACAAATAAAGTCAGATCTAATCAACTGGAAAAATATTAAGGGCTAATGGGTAGGCCAAGCTAATATAATAAAAATGACAATACTATCTAAATCAACCTAGTTATTTAGTGCCATACAATCAAACTCCCAATAAATTAGTTTACAAAACTAGAAAAAAATAATAACAAGTTCATTTGGAAGAACAGAAGGTCAAAAATTTCAAAGGAATTAATGCAAATGAAGTTGGCCTAGCTGTACTAGACTTAAAACTATATTATAAAACAGTGGTTATCAAAATCATTTGGTACTGGCTAAGAAATAGAATAGTTGATCAATGGAAAAGTCTAGGTTCACAAGATAAAATAGTCAATGACTACAGTAATATAGTGTTTGATAAACCTAAAGACCCCAGCTTCTGAAATAAGAATGCACTATTTAACAAAAATTGCTGGGAAAATTGGAAATTAGTATGGCAGAAATTAGGCATTGAACCACATCTAATACCCTATACCAAAATAAGGTCATGAGTTTATGTTTTAGACATAATGAATGATACTGTAAGCAAATCAGAAAAACAAATGATAGTCTACTTCTCAGTTCTTTGAAGGAAAGGATTTGTGCCAAAGAAAAACTATAGTACATTATGGGGTGCAAAATTGATAATTTTAATTATATTAAGTTAAAACTTTTGTACAAACAAAACCAATGCAGACAAGATTAAAAGAGGAACAATAAATTGGGGGAAAATTGTTACATTCAAGAGTTCCAATAAAGGCCTCATTTCTAATAGATAGAGAGAACTGATTCAAATTAAGAATTCAAGGCATTCTCCAATTGATATATGGTCAAACAATGTGAAGAGACAAGATGACAAGAAGAGATTATAATGAATGTTGGAGGTGATGTGGGAAAACTGTGACACTAATATTGTTTATGGAGTTGTGAACTGATTCAGCAATTCTGGACAGCAATTTGACACTATTCATTAGTGCCCAAAGGGCTATCAAACTGTGCATACCTTTTGATCCAACAGTGCCTCTACTGGACTTGTATTCCAAAGATATAATAAAAAAAGTTAAAAGGATTTATGTTTGCAAAAATGTTTGTAGCAGCCCTTTTGTGTAGTGGCAAAAAAAAACTAGAAGATGAGTGGATGCCTATCAGTTGAGAATAACTGAATTAGTTACTGTATATATGAATGTTATGGGATATTATTGTTCTATACTAAATGATAGTAGGATGATTTCAGAGAGGCCTGGAGAGACTTACAGAAACTGATGCAAAGTGAAGTGAGTAGAGAGAGGATGGTGGCGACTGAATGTGGATCACAACATATTACTTTCACTTTTTAATTGTTGTTTACTTGCATTTTGTTTTCTTTCTTATTTTTTTCGTTTTGATTGGATTTTTCTTGTGCTTCATGATAATTATGGAAATATGTATAAAAAAGCAGAATTGTGTATATGTTCAACCTATATTGGATTACTTGCCTTCTAAGGGAGGAGAGGGGAGAAGTGATGGAAAAATTGCAATACAAGGTTTTGAAAAGCTGAATATTGGAAATTATCCATGCATGTATTTTAAAAATAAAAAGCTTCAATAAAACATAATAGTAAAAAAAAAAACCCACTGTGGGTTACAACCTCATATGGAGTGATGTAATTGAATATAGGGGTTATAAAATTATTTTATATTATGATTATGGTGATTTCTTATCATATTATCAGTATACTCAATTTGTATATCTACTTCCAATACCTATATTTGCAAGGTCACATAAAAATTTCTCAGGCAAAAAAAGGTCATGAGTGAAAAAAATTTAAGAAGCACTCATGTAGTAAACGGATCTTTGAGTTGAGGGGATCATTTCTCACTTTAAACACTTACTAGTGCTAGACAAGTTACTTAATGTCTATAAGTGTCAATTCCTTCTTCAGAAAAATAGAAAATTCAGACATTGTGACCACTCAGGTCTCTTGCAGCCCTAACTATATGATCCTCTGATATTATGAATTAGTATTATACATCATGATCATTATACAAGTAGATGGGCCCAGCAAAACAATGTGCATGACAACAACAATAAAAATGAAATGAATGATAAGGGGGAAAAATGCCAAATGGAGTATGGATAATTATAATGACCAAGCTTGGCCATAAAGAAGAGCTGAGAAAATATATCCACTTGTTTAATTGTAAAAGTTAGGAACTATGGCAAAATGCAGATTTAATTGATGTATTCATTGCTTTGGCTGAACTGCTTGTCCTTTTTCATTTTAAACTCTGCTAAACAAAAAAATGGCTTCTTTTATAAGGTAAAGAGTAATATAGTTAAAAATTAATATGATGCAAAATTTTATATATTTTAAAAATAACTATATTCTGAATTTATGGTAAAGTGTAATGTTCTCTTTAAAATGTAATATTCTCTGGGAGCAGATTTCTTGGGGGGCTTCTGGAGGTAGCCTTAGTTTCAGTTCAGTGTAATTACCCCAAATGCAGCCAGGAGTTAAAGTCCAAATCCTTTATTGTCTCTTTCCAAGTCTTGTCTCTTTTCCTGGGGCTCGGCTAGTTTTCTTGGAGACCCATCTCTCTCCTTGGTAACAAGAGCTCCTGCCACTAGTCTTTTGCCTCTGCCAGCTTCAGCCACCAGCCAGCACAAAGGTGGAAGATAGAATGAATATGTCTCAGCCTCAGAAAACTTCTAGTGCGCTTGTGTCTGGCTCTGAGAGCTTCTTGCTTATATGCTGTACACTGAGTATACATCAATCATTACATCACTAGGAAACCATTATTTGTTGTAGGATTAAATCAATGCTAAACTAGATTTAACCACTGTCTCCTCAATTCCACTTATTTAGCACCTTGTAAGAATTTTAACATCTCCTGCTTTCTTTTGTTTTTAGAACATAGGTGGTTATGACCTCCCTGACTTCTCAAGGAGGTGAGAACCACAAAAAAGAAGATGATCACACCTTCCCTGACTGCTCAAAATAAGAGGGTGAAAACACCATAAAAGTAGGTTATCACGCCCTCCCTGATGTCTCAGGAAGGGTGATGAGGACACCAAAGGAAATAGAAAATCAAATCAAATTAGTGGGTTTCTGAAGGGTCTCACTCTTAAAACAGGGCTACATAAATTCATCAATATAGGAGGTATCACACATAATTATATAAATTACATAAGCACATAGTAACACAGTCTAGTAGTGATGTAACAAATAACATGAATCAACATGAGGAATTATAACATGTCCATAAGTCCTAGAAATAGTCCAAAAGGAATCTATTGTCCATTAGTTCATGTGCCAGGAATCCAATAATTCTTGCAAATTTTAAAGGATTAAATCAATGCTAAACTAGATTTAACCATTGTCTCCTCAATTCCACTTACTTAGCACCTTGTAAGAATCCTAACAGTAGGGTTTTTAATAGACATATAATTGTTCTGATCTATTCTCCAAACTCTATACATTCTCAATTTCTCACATTTGCAAGTTAAGTATATTTCTCCCACAACAATTATAATAAATTAGACTCAAAGTATGATTCTATAATCCTGTAATTTTTCCTCCATGATTGTGATAAATATTGGTGTACTTGGCCAGATATATTATTTCTTAAGCATAATTTTTGGCAAGGGTGTGAAGGAAGGATTGGAAAGATAAGATCTTGGAAGTAAGGAGACCAAATAGAAGGTTATTACAATAGTTAGGATGAGAGCTGTTACAAGTTTGAATAAAGGTTTTGACTATAAATGGAGAAAAAGAGATAGGTGTGGACACTGAAACAACATAGCTTGAAAACTAATTCAACAGAGGAATTGTGGGAAAGGGAGAGTGGACAATAACTCTGATTTTATAAACCAGGCTGACAGAGATAATTTCTAGAATGCAACTGGCCATGAAGGACTAAAATTCAAAAAAGACATGAGGGTTGTATAGATAGTTTCTAAAAAATGAATTTAGTATTTATTCTTATAAAATTCATTAATTTTTTTGCATTCTGAATTTTCTCTCCCTCCTGATTCTCCCTCTCATTGAAAAGGAAAGAAATGTAATATAAATTATTCATGTGAAATCATACAAAACACATTGCCATTTTAGCCATATTACAAAAAAAAAAGAAAAATAAAGAATGAAAATCTATGTTTCAATTTGCAAAAGAATTCCACCAGCTATCTTCCTGAAAGTGGAAAGCATTTTTATGTATTTCAGAATTGTCTTGGATTTCATTGTATTGATCAGAATAACTAAGTCATTTACTGTTGATCATTGTACAATATTGCTATTACTGTATACAATGTTCTTCTACCTTCATTTTCATATAAAAGCCTTCCCAGATTTTTTTCTGAAATCATACTGCTTATCATTTCTTATAACACAAAAGTATTCAATCATAATCATATACTATGGCAATATGTTTATCCATTTCCCAATTGATGAGCAGCCTCTCAGTTTCCAATTCTTTGCCACCTCAAAGGAAGCTACTTTAAATATTTTGAACAAATATATCATTTCCTTTTTCTCTGATCTATTGGAATAGAGATGTAGTAATGGTATTTGTAAATCAAAGAGTATGCACAGTTTTATGGTTTGTTGGGCTGAATTCCAAATTATTTTCAATGGTTGTACCAGTTCACAATTCCATCATTTTCCTCATATCCTCTCAAACTATCATTTTCTTCTTTTGTCAATTTGGCCAATCTGATAGGTATAAGGTTGTGTCTCAGAATTGTCTTAATGTGTACTTCTCCAATCAATAGTGAATTAGAGCATTAAAAAAATATAACTATTGATAGCATATTTTTTCTTCTGAAAATTCCCTATATATATATATATATATATATATATATATATTTACTAGAAAAATAATTTTAAAGCATTTGAAGCTTAAGAGGTTACCAAGGGGGGAAAAAGAAAAAGAAGAGATAAGTGAGCCCAATTCAAAGCCCTGAAGAATTGAAAGTTAGGTGCTGAACCAGCAAACAAGACAACAACAACAAAAAAATAGTAAACAAAAATGAGGCATCAAGGAATACAGAAGACACCATATAATATGTTAACAATATGTAATGTATATGTAATATATGTAATAAACTAAGTGGACAAAACTAACTAGCAAATTTTACTTAACTAATGTGTTTTAAGTGTTTTTCTTGTCATTATTCTGAGGGTTCAAATCTTTTTCACTCTTAGGTTTCTTTCAAGCCATATAATAGAGATCAGTGGAATCCATGTTTTATATATCTTCTTTACAAATCTTCAAGAATAACTGAAAATGTAAGAATATTTTTAACAAATGGCAGTGTTGTGGAGCTAGTTTTCTTGTTGACTGTTTTTTTTTAAATAAATCTGCGTTAAGTTTTATTCATGTAGCTCACTGGTGATACTATAGCTTTTTATTTTTTTTTAATGTTTTTTGCTATAATGTAATGAAATGAAAATATGGGAATTAAACATGCTCTTTGCAAGGGTACTGCCTTTCCAGAGTTACTTATTTAATAACATATTATTTTATATAAAGTAATATATTTTACATATGATAAGATGACAGAAATAAAGGTACTTTTGTTGCTTTTATTCAGTCATCTTTAGTCATATCTGAATCTCTTGTCTCATAGTCAAGAGACCTAGATTTCAGGATAAGGTCTGCCAGTAATTAGTTGTTTGGCCTTGAGCAAATAAGTTCCATATAAATATATATATATATATATATATATAGATATAGATATAGATATAGATATAGATATATTAGTGTATCTCTCTCTATAGATTCATATCTTGAATCTGACTTCTTGGAAAAGAATCCTGAAGTGATTTAAAATTTTCTTCTCAAGTTCATTTTACACATGAGGAAACTGATACAAATATAGTTAAGTGGTTCATCCAAAGTCGCACAGTTATGAAGTATCTAAGGTAAGATTTATATCCATTTTTGGATGTAATACATTATAGTATTACTGACTACAAGCCTAGCACTCGATCTCTTGTATTACTACTTAGCCCCAAGTTCTTTACACATTTTGAAATTTTATACATGTTTTCAAAAATAATGTTTTTTCTGAATCAGATTTATGATTTAATTTATATGTCAAACTCTTCATAATGCAGTTATCACCAATTGAAAATATATAATTAGGAGAATTTTCATTGAACTTGCAGACGTTAAGGGACTTTTCCAGTGTACAATAATCAACATGCATTAGAAGAAGGATTTGAATCGACATGTTTCTGTCTGCAAAGCCATCTCTATATCTACTGTATTATAGCCACATCAGGAATAGCCATAATGATTATCATCAGCACAGACATCTTCTTGGCATTAAAGCTTTCTACTAGTCAATATAGAAGTATTGATTAACAAAAAACAAAATTATCTAAGCCAGTGCTAATTTAACAGTAGCTCTGACTAATGGGTAAAAAGGAGGGATGTGTAAGGGAAGGTTGTTATTAACATTTTCCTACTTGGTGGCATTTTTACCCTCAGGAATTGCCATAACACTTGTTCAAAGTACTGTCTGGAAACTCTTGACCAGCATTTCCACATTATCAATTGTCCTTATTTGGGTAAAGTTTGAATTTTTTTATTAGCTAAGCAGATGATATATTTACTAGAGTCAGGGTAAAATTCAACTTCAATCCATGCAGCTTTTACAGTTACTTATTTAGAATTACATATTTACTGTCTCTTTATTCTTACCTCTTCTAACTTATAACCTTTCATTTTTTGCTCTTCAGTCTCTTTTGTGGTCTCCACTTAAATCCCCTGGAATAGAAAAGCTAAGGAAGAAGTAAATGGTTGGTTAATATTGCAGAACCCAAAGACAGAAGAAATGTCTTACCATGTCAGGCCTGTTGTTTTACCAGTAGTTAGGTTGATCAGTGAAATAGATTAGATTCACAGGAGAAAATAGTCAATGACTTTAGTAATCTAGTGTTTGACAAGCCCAAAGATGCCAGCTTTGGGGATAAGAACTCAGTAAATTAGAAAAACAAAGAATAGTTTACCTCTCAGATTTGTGGAGAAGGGAGGAATTTGTGGCCAAAGAAGAATTAGAGTTCATTATTGAATACAAAATAGATAATTTTGATTATATTAAGTTAAAAAGGTTTTGTGCAAGTAAAACTAATGCAGACAAGATTAGAAGGGAAGCAATAAACTGGGAATTTTTTTTTTATATTCAAGCATTCTACTAAGGGTGTCATTTCTAAAATATATACAGCATTGATTCAAATTTATAAGAATTCGAGCCATTATCCAATGATAAATGGTCAAAAGATATAATGAGATAATTTTCAGCTAAAGAAATTGAAACCATTTCTAGCCATAGGAAAAAGTGTTCTATATCACCATTGATGAAAAATTAAGACAACTCTGAGGTACCACTACACAGCTTTCAGATTGTCTAAGATCACAAGAAAAGATAATGATGAATATTGGAGGGGATGTGGGAAAATTAGGCCACTAATACATTGTTGATGAAGTTGTGAAAGGAGTTGTGAAATGATCCAACCATTATGGAGAGCAATTTGGAACTATTCCAAAGGGTTATCAAAATGTGCATACCCGTTGATTCAGCACTGTTTCTACTGAGATTATATACCAAAAAGATCATATAGAAAGGAAAGGGACCCATATGTGCAAAAATGTTTGCAGCAGCCCTTTTTGTAGTGGCAAGAAAGTGGAAACTGAGTGGCTGCCCATCAGTTGGAGTATAGCTGAATAAATTATCATATATGAATGTCATAGAATATTATTGTTCTATAGGAAATGATCAGGAGGATGATTTTAGAGAGGCCTGCAGAGACTTATGTGAACTGATGCTAAGTGAAATGAGCAGAACCAGAGATCATTGTGCATGGTAATATCAATATTATATGAGGATCAATTCTGATGAACGTAACTCTTTCCAACAAAAAATTATTGATGCCAGTTCCAATGATCTTGTGATGAAGAGAGCCATATATACCCAGAGAGAGGACTATGGGAACTGAGCATTTTATTTCTTTTTGTTGTTTGCTTGCATTTTGCTTTCTTTCTTATTTTTTTCCCTTTTTGATCTGATTTTTCTTGTGTAGCAAGATAATTGTATAAATATGTATACGTATATTGGATTTAACATGTATTTTAACATATTTAACATATATTGGATTACTTGCCATCTAAGGAAGAGGATGGTGGAATGAAGGGAGAGAAAATTTGGAACATAAAGTTTTCCAAGGGTCAATGTTGAAAAATTATTCATGCATATGTTTTAAAAATACAAAGCTTTTCATAAAAAATAAAAAGGATGTTTTGCTTCTGTGCTCAAATTAATATTATTTTAACAATCATTTATTAATTACCTGTGAAGTGACAGACATTAAGTGCTGGGGATTCAAGGATCAAAAACAGGTAGTCCCTGTCTTCAAGCAACTTAGTTTCAGCCTATCAAAGGAGTCCGTGACATTATGAAGGTTAAGAATCACTGCCCTAGATGAATTGTAAAGTCTATTCTGCTCTGACATTTAATGATTCTGAATTCTATGTTTCAAAAACCAACAGGTAAAACTGAGTATTGCTCAAAACATATCTAAAATATTATATTCAATTCTGAGCACCACATATTACAGGGGAAATCAACAAACTGATGTTCAATAATGAAAGAAACCAAAAGACAGAACAAGCAATGGTTGAAAGAAATATTTTTTGAACTTAGGGAAGAATAGACAAAGAGGAGGTGTGCTAGGCATTTCCTGAAGAACAAAAAGGAATTTTTGGATTGCTGAGCAAGAAATAACAGATGAAAATGAAAAAGAGACTGGTTTTTGGCTCAATACAAAGAATAGAAAACATTAGAGCTGTTTAAAAAAAAGGCATGTGGTTGCTTTATGAGGTAGTGAGTATTCCGTCTCTTCAGGGATAGAATATTGAGCTTGCATTAGGGTGAGGCAACCAAATAGTGTGTCAGGCCTGGAATGAGAAAGATTCATCTTTGTGAATTCAAATCTGGCCTCAAATCTTTTTTTTTTTTTTAAGTTTTTAATTTTTTAATTTTTAATTTTTTATTTAATAGCCTTTTATTTACAGGATATCTGCATGGGTAACTTTACAGCATTAACAATTGCCAAACCTCTTGTTCCAATTTTTTACCTCTTACCCCCCCACCCCCTCCCCTAGATGGCAGGATGACCAGTGTTAAATATATTAAAATATAAATTAGATACACAATAAGTATACATGACCAAAACGTTATTTTGCTGTACAAAAAGAATCAGACTCTGAAATATTGTACAATTAGCTTGTGAAGGAAATCAAAAATGCAGGTGGGCATAAATATAGGGATTGGGAATTCAATGTAATGGTTTTTAGTCATCTCCCAGAGTTCTTTTTCTGGGCATAGCTGGTTCAGTTCATTACTGCTCCATTGGAAATGATTTGGTTGATCTCGTTGCTGAGAATGGCCTGGTCCATCAGAACTGGTCATCATATAGTATTGTTGTTGAAGTATATAATGATCTCCTGGTCCTGCTCATTTCACTCAGCATCAGTTCGTGTAAGTCTCTCCAGGCCTTTCTAAAATCATCCTATTGGTCATTTCTTACAGAACAGTAATATTCCATAATATTCATATACCACAATTTATTCAGCCATTCTCCAACTGATGGACATCCATTCAGTTTCCAGTTTTTAGCCACTACAAAAAGGGCTCTGGCCTCAAATCTTAACAATTATGTAACCCTGGATAATTCACTCAACCTCTTTGCTTTAATTTCCTCTTCTGTAAAAGGATTTGGAGAAGGAAATAGCAAGCCACTCCAGTATATTTGCCAAAAAAAACCCTGGATTTTGTCTATTGGGTCATGTAGAGTCAGATGCAACTGAAGGACTGAACAACAACACAGGGGAAAGAACTAAAGGGAGTAAAGTGCTGACTCTTCCCTATTTACTCTCTATGATCTTGGGCATGTCACTTGACATATCTAGGTTTTACTTTTCTCATCTGCACAATGGGGATACTATTTTCACAACCTTACCAAGACAATCAAATGAGATAATATACATGAGATGTTTTATAAATTCTAAAACAAAATGTAAGCTATCATTATGAATATAAGTAAATTAAGTTGTTTGAAGACAAGGACTACATGTTTTTAGCTTTTGAATCTCCAGTGCCTAGCACAATGTCTACCATTTCATAGGTAAATAAATGTTTGCTAAATGTTTAATGTGAGCACAGAAGCAAAATATTTTAACAATCAAATGCTACCGTCCTTTTTTTTCATCTTCATGAACATTCCTAAATATTTGCTTTAGTGTTGAAATTTCTTTTTGCAGAACATCTTCTAAGGTCAAAGAACTATGAAATTTGAACAAAAGTAGGAAACCTTCTCTGTCTCTTAGTCTCCCAAAGTTTTGATGGTCCTCTTTTGAAATTATTGCAACAGTATTCGAGATTCCATGAAACCAGACAGGTAGAGAAAAATACAGTGAAACAATTTTAAGTTATGGGTCTTTGCTCTTAAATTAATTCCTACCCTAGTCTTCAAACTCCCAGCAATAGAAGACTGAGGCCATTGTCCTTAATAAGAATGTTTCATGATCCCTCCCCTGATCCCAACTGAGAGCCCAAAACCTGACCTCCCAGTTTGACTGGTCAGGTGCAGTGTGTGATCTAACCAAACCAGCTTGCCGGGACAAGTCAACAAAGTGGAACTGGCCAAACATTTTCTTCTCACATTCCTCAAATATTTTGCTGTGGAAAATCTCTTGAGATCCAACATCTGATTCTCCAGACTATCCTGGGAGAAGGAAAGGAAGTTGGTGTTAAGTCATACATATTCTGATACAAAAATAAATAAACATGAATTTTTAAGAGTTATAAGGAAAAAAAAGCAGAAAAAGATGATAGACAAGAAAAAAAATTCCTTAAAAATATATGTTTGGTCTCAAAACCTTTGAAACAAGAAATTTTGTATCAAGTTGTATGAAAATTCTATAGATAAAATATAAAAATATGTTCTGCAAACATTCACTCTGACCAAAGAAAATTTTCTCATGTGAGGGCAATGCACACTGTGTGGCAAAGAATAAAGTAAATAGATAGCTACTACTCAAGCATGTTGCTTAGCATTCATTTAGGGGCCAAAGCCACCAACATAATATAATCGCTACCAATCTGAGACAAAGTTGTTTGGTTTCGGGATGGCCACACAGAGAGATTTTGTTCCTCTTCAGATAGGAAGAAGGCTCCTTTCTGTCCTGATGTTTTCTAAATGCTTGACAACAGCTCACGTAAACACTATGTGTCTGCTTATACCTTTAATTGAAATTATCCACAGTATTTTGGTTTTCTATGTACTGGCCTCTTTTCTCCCCTTTTGACTATAGGACACATCAAGCATCTGGACTATCTCCAAATACTGCCACTTAAATATGACATATTCCCCCTTTTTACAGTCAGGATGACCACATTCACTTGCATCTTCAATCCCATTCCCTTCTATCTTCTCCATGACATGGCTTTATTGACTTTTTCTTCTTGTCCTAAGAAAATATCTACAAAAATATCCTACAAAAATGCTCTGATCTTCCTAATCCCAAAGAAAAAAACAATAACAAAACCAAGAAAAAAAAATTCTCACCTACATTAATAGCAGTTGAAGTCATTGCCTTATCATTCTCCTTCATTTCATTATTCAAACTTCATTTACTACTTGTATTTCCTTTCTACCTTCTCACCTCTTTACTTCTCAATACCTTATAATCTAGCATTAATATCTATTTTTTTTTACTAATACCATTAAGGATCTCCTGTTCAACATAATCAATGTCTTATTTTCAATCTTCATTCTTGACCTTTATCTGTAACATTTGGCACTGGTACCCACCCTTTTCTTCTTTATATTCTCTTTATATTCTTCTTGACATTCACCTTTCATGTGAATCTCCAGGATATTTTTCTACATCTTTTACCACTCTTTTTTTTCAGTCCTTTTTGGTTCCTCTTCTTCCTCCTGTGCATTTCTCAAGTCTTTTTCCTTAGCCTAATTGTCTTTTCCCCTTTATACTCAGTGATATCTACTTTTATTCTAAGGCTGGTATATACTATGTGTGTGACTTTGAGTGATTTATATTACATCCCAGATGGATTCTTTATCTGTAAAAGACTAAGACCAAAAGATTTTCAAGTCACTTCTTATGCAATGAGCCCTTTGAACTCTAAATCTATAATCTTAAATCTCTTCTATGTAGATAGCTCTCATATTTTTTTTTAATCTATCCCTTTTTCTATTAGTTTTAGTCCATATTTCCAAAAAGTGCTAAACAATTACACCCAGAAGTTCCATTAGTATTTCAAATCCAACATGTCAAAAATTGTCACCTTCCTTCCTAAACTTCTCCACTCCTAAATTCTTTATGATAGAACCACCATCATCCCATTTGCCAATAATCCAAATTCCAGTCATCTTTGCCTCTTTTCTCTCTGTTACTTCCCACAGCATTTCCTCTGAACTATTTTTCAAATGTATTCTTTCATTTTCATCCCTATGTCATCTTATTACTTCTTGCCATTCTTTAATGTTGTTCTCTATCTAAAGTTCATAATATAGAAAACACAATACTTGCACATAATATTTAATAAATATTTTCAACACCCTAAATTCATAACTCCTCTACCTCCAAAATTTTTAGGTTTCCTATTGTCTAATAAAAAAGGAGTACACTCCTTTATTGATTTAAAGAGATTAAACTTCAGGTAACATGTTCTTTAGAAAGATACTGTCCCTACAGTCAATCAGTTGATTGGTTAAAGCATTTTGAAGGCTTAAAGCCCCATTCCAGTGCTTAGAGATAGTAAATACAGAAATTATTCAAGTAAATTAACAGTTTTATACTCATGGATAAAGATCATTTAGGAAAGGATATTACTTAAAATTTCTTAGAGCAGCTGTACTTTGACTTCTACATGCTCCACCTTGTATTATATAGATGACAGCTCAAAGCCCTGTCAGACATGGGTCTTTGAAAATTACATTGCAGATACAAGGAATGCTTTAGGTAAGCATCTACTCAAAATACACTACTTGAGCCTTCCATTAGATAATAATAATAATAATAATAAAAGAACAAATCAAAAGACACATTGACTCAAAGCAGTGCATCTATTTAAACAAAATAGTGGGTTTTTTTTTTTTTTCTGTTTTTTTTAAGGAAAACTACACTGGACATTACCCTTCACATACAAGGAGCATACTATCCCACAGATTGCCTTGTCATGGAAACTCAAGTAAACATGTACAGCCTATTCATCTCATGTTTCTAAGGTTGTGTACAAATTGGGAGACCTCTCTTCCTCTGATACTCTTACTTGCTGCTTCCTTGAAGAGTTGTTGATTATCATCTATACACTGGGTTCCTTTCATTGCCACACCTGCCACCTGCTGGTTCCCCACTGAGTTGCTACTGCCTGCTATTGCTGCTTCTGTTGTTTGTCCTTTGTTCTTGAAGAGGACCATTATATCAGAGAGGAGATGCCATGACTTGCAAGTGAATTGCATTTAAGGGAGGTAAGATTGTGCAAATCACCGGCCTCACTTTCTTCTCTAGAGTAATTAAGCCTGGAAAAGGCCCTTAATACAACAAGAGACCTTGGCCTTTTTAAGCAAGGTCTTTACCAGATCTCAATTTGACAAATAATCCTCAATCAGTGATTAAGACTAGGTAAAAAATGAAGCAAAGACAGTCCTCTTTTACTCAGTTAAAAAAAATCAACCTGGGAGGGAAAGATCCTCAGGGTTTCTGCTGCTCATTCGCCATTAAATAGCAGTTGATAATTAAGCTCTTTTGCTGAATGTTGAAAACCCTTTTCTGATTGTAGTCTATAACCTCAAAATTATTCAACCTGTTTTATGAATCATTCTACAACTACAATAAGCCAACACATCAAATTTAAATTTCCTTAGGCCTTCATGTAATAGAAATAGAAAGGTTAAGGGGGAACTACTGATATTTATTTACTTTCTTATTTGCAACTCAACCTAAATTAACTACTCTCTAAATAGTTATTTATTTCAGAAATAGAATAAGCTATTAATCAACTCCCCAAGAAAAAATCCCCAGGACCAGATGGATTTACATGTGAATTTTACCAAATATTTAAAAGACAATTAACTCCAATGCTATATAAATTTTTTGAACAAATAGGGATTGAAGGAGTCCTACCAAATTCCTTTTATGACACAGACATGATACTGATACCTAAACCAGGTAGATTGAAAACAGAGAAAGAAAATTATAGAGCAATCTCCCTAGTGAATATTGATGCTAAAATCTTAAATAAAATATTAGCAAAAAGATTACAGAAAATCATCCCCAGTATAATACACTATGACCAAGTAAGATTTATATCAGGAATGCAGGGCTGATTCAATATTAGGAAAACTATTAGCATAATTGACTATATCAATAACCAAACTAACAAAAACCATATGATCATCTCAATAGTTGCAGAAAAAGTATTTGATAAAATCCAACATCCATTCCTAATAAAAACACTTGAGAGCATAGGAATAAATGGACTTTTCCTTAAAATAGTCAGGAGCATATATTTAAAATCATCAGTAAGCATTATATGTAATGGGGATAAACTGGAACCATTCCCAGTAAGATCAGGAGTGAAACAAGATTGCCCCCTATCACCATTATTGTATTAGAAATGCTAGCCTCAGCAATAAGAGTTGAGAAAGAGATCAAAGGAATTAGAGTAGGCAATGAGGAAACCAAACTATCACTCTTTGCAGATGATATGATGGTATATTTAGAGAACCCCGGAGATTCTGCTTAAAAGCTTTTAGAAATGATTCACAACTTTAGCAAAGTTGCAGGATACAAAATAAATCCACATAAATCCTCAGCATTTTTATATATCACCAACAAAATGCAACAGCAAGCGATACAAAGAGAAATTCCATTCAAAATAACTGTCAATAACATAAAATATTTGGGAATCTACCAAAGGAAAGTCAGGAATTATATGAGCAAAATTACAAAACACTTTCCACATAAATCAAGTCAGATTTAAATAATTGGAAAAATATTAAATGCTCTTGGATAGGCCAAGCGAATATAATAAAGATGACAATACTCCCTAAACTAACCTATTTATTTAGTACTATACCAATCAGACTCTCAAGAACCTATTTTCATGACTTAGAAAAAATAACAACAAAATTCATATGGAAGAACAAAAGGTCGAGAATTTCAAGGGAATTAATGAAAAAAAAAATCAAATGAATGTGGCCTAGCTGTACCTGATCTAAAACTATATTAAAAAGCAGTGGTCACCAAAACCATTTGGTATTGCTAAGAAATAGATTAGGTTCACAGGACAAAATAGTCAATAACTATAACAATCTAGTGTTTGACAAACCCAAAGATCCCAACTTTTGGGATAAGAATTCATTATTTGACAAAAACTGCTGGGAAAACTGGAAATTAGTATGGCAGAATTAGGCATGGACCCACACTTAACACTGTACACCAAGATAAGATCAAAATGGGTCCATGATTTAGACATAAAGAATGAGATTATAAATAAATTAGAGGAACATAGGGTAGTTAACCCCTCAGACTTGTGGAGGAAGAAGGAATTTGTGACCAAAGAAGAACTAGAGATTATTATTGATCACAAAATAGAAAATTTTCATTATATCAAATTAAAAAACCCTTTGTACAAACAAAACTAATGCAAACAAGATTAGAAGGGAGGCAACAAACTGTTTTCATAGTTAAAGGTTCTGATAAAAGCTTCATTTCCAAAATATATAGAGAATTGACTCTAATTTATAAGAAATCAAGCTATTCTCCAATTGATAAACGGTCAAAGGATATGAACAAACAATTTTCAGATGATGAAATTGAAACTATTTCCACTCATATGAAAGAGTGTTCCAAATTACTATTGATCAGAGAAATGCAAATCAAGACAACTCTGAAATACCACTACATACATGTCAGATTGGCTAAGATGACAGGAAAAAATAATGATGAATGTTGGAGGGGATGTGGGAAAAGTGGGACTCTTATGCATTATTGGTGGAGTTGTGAACGAATCCAACCATTCTGGAGAGCAATCTGGAATTATGCCCCAAAAGTTATCAAATTGTGCATACCCTTTGATCTAGCAGTGTTACCAGCGGGCTTATATCCCAAAGAGATACTAAAGAAGGGATAGAAGGGACCTGTATGTGTCAAAATGTTTGTGGCAGCCCTTTTTGTAGTGGCTAGAAACTGGAAAATGAATGGATGCCCATCAACTGGAGAATGGTTGGGTAAATTATGGTATATGAATGTTATGGAATATTATTGTTCTGTAAGAAATTACCAGCAGGATGAATACAGAGAGGCTTGGAGAGACTTATATGAACTGATGCTAAGTGAAATGAGCAGAGCCAGGAGATCATTATAGACTTCAACAACAATATTGTATGAGGATGTATTCTGATGGAAGTGGATATCTTCAACAAAGAGAAGATTTAATTCAGTTCCAATTGATCAATGATGGACAGAGTTAGATATACCCAGAGAAGGAACACTGGGAAATGAGTGTGAACTGTTTGCATTTTTGTTTTTCTTCTCAGGTAATTTTTACCTTCTGAATCCAATTCTTCCTGTGCAACATGAGAACTGTTAGGTTCTACACACATATATTGTATCTAGGATATACTATAACATATTTAACCTATATAAGACTGCTTGCTATCTAGGGGAAGGGGTGGAGGAAGAGAAGGGAAAAATCAGAACAGAAGTGAGTGCAAGTGATAATGTAAAAAAAAATTACCCATGCATATATACTGTCAATAAAAAGTTATTTAAAAAATTTAATTTTTTCATCAATAAAAGTGATTAATGGTTATCATCTGATAATAATCTTGCTCAGGTCAGATGCAACTATATAGAAGTTGCATCTTTGTGTTTCTTAAATCTTTCCCTAAAAATCAAAGAAAAATTTCCACCTGAAATCTGTGATCTCAGGATAATGAGAAAAAATACCAGGAAACAAAAAGGCTAATGCTGACTGCATTTTTTCCCATAGTGTTTTGAATCTAATAGCCATATCTGTCTCCCAAATTAATTTAATAAAAGAAAGAAAAGTGAAACCCCAGAATATAAAGAGAACTAGAGAGAATTTTGAGGATTAAATGTCAGAAAAATATGTTGATCTAGGAAAAGTAAGACATACGGTACCTTTTAAAAGAATATCAAGTTTAAACTCAATGAACCCATTACATAAAATCAGACTCAGACATTCAACCCCAAGATTTTGTACTGATTCTACCAAAGTCCCTCTCCCTTCCAGAGCACATGTCTCCTTTCTAGAGAGTAAATTCATTTATCTCTATCTGTCTCATTTTTTTCATTTTTAAAATGAGGATGATGATAACATCTATGGTCAAGGTTCTTGTGAGGATTATGTGAGATAACATTTGATGTAGCTAAAGTAGACACCAGATAATAGCAAGCATCAAATGTTGGGGTCATGTGAAGAATTCACAATGGCCATTCTCTTTGGCAAAAGCTGGGATTATTTTGGAGAAGTGATTCCAGAGAAAATTAAAAGACACAATAGACCCCAGGAATAGTAAATATGAAATAGGTTTGGGAGAGCATAGAAAGTAATTTCAATAATTAATGTTGGAAATGGCAAATTTCCTAAGGGAACTTGCCATTTATCAGGAAAAAGGAAATACCCCATGAAGTTGGGGTACACCCTTAGCTGACCAGCTAACTTCCTGAAATAGATTTAGCACCTCAAAAGAGTTAGCTATGTGGAGAAGAAGAGGGATCCACTCATAGTGGAGTTGGGAGAGATATCAAATGGCATGCGGGGAGGGAAAGGAAAAAAAAAAAAAACATCATGGAAGAGAATGTTGGGATAGACTGACCCAAAAGAGGGCAGTGTAGAAGCTATGAGCAATAAGTTGTTTGATAGGGAAATTTTAGCTTCAGGGACATGGCATAATGTGGATTTCTGACTAGATTACTGGCATAGAAGGTGAGACCACAGAATTCAATCGACTTCTATTATCAGAGACTTCTTCCCATCTGTCCCAGGGAAATTTTTTATTAAAACTTTTTTATATTCAAAATATATTCACAGATAATTTTCAACATTCATCCTTGCAAAACCTTGTGTTCCAATTTTTCCCTCCATCCCTCCCATCTCCCCTTCATGGTAAGTAATCGAACATATATTAAACATGTGCAATTCTTCTACACATTTTTTCCACAATTATGATGGTACACAAGAAAAATCAGATCAAAAAGGGAAAAAAATGAGAAAGAGAACATAATGCAAGCAAACAACAGTAAAAAGAGTGAAAATATTATGTTGTGATACACACCCAGTCCCCACAGTCCTCTCTCTGGATGCAGATGGCTCTCTTCATCAGAAGACCATTAGAACTGGTATGAATCATCTCGTTGTTGAAAAGAGTCACATCCATCAGAATTGATCATTATATAATCTTTCTATTGCTATGTATTATGATCTTAGCATTATCACTTAGCATCAGTTCATGTAACTCTCTCCAGGCCTCTCTAAAATCATCCTGTTGATAGTTTCTTAGAGAACAATAATATTCCCTAACATTCATATACCATAACTTATTCAACCATTTTCCAACTGATACACATTCACTCAATTTCCACTTTCTTGCCATTACAAAAGGGACTACCACAAACATTTTTGCATATGCGGGTCACTTTCTCTCCTTTATGATCTCTTTGGATACAAGCCCAGTAGAGACATTGTTGAATCAAAAAATTTGATAGCCTTTTGGTAATAGTTCCAAATTACTCTCCAGAATGGTTGAATCAGTTCACAACTTCATCAACAATGTATTAGTGTCCCAGTTTTCCCTCCTTCCCCTCCAACATTCATCATTATCTTTTCCAGTCATCTTAACCAATCTGAGAGGTATATAGTAATAACTCAGAATTGTCTTAATTTGCATTTTTTCTGATCAATAGTGATATAGAGCACCTTTTCTTATAACTAGAAATGGATTTCAGTGTCTTCATTTGAGAATTATCTGCTCATATCCTTTGATCATTTATCAATTGGAGAATGGCTTGAATTCTTATAAATGAGTCAATTCTCCATATATTTTAGAAATATCACCTTTAGCAGAATGCTTATATATGAAATTTTTCTCCAGTTTGTTGCTTCTCTTCTAATCTTGTCTGCATTGGTTTTGTTTCTACAAAAATATTTCAACTTAATATAATTAAAATTATGTATTTTGCATTCCATAATGTACTCCATTTTTTCTTTGTCCACAAATTCCTTCCTTCTCCACAGATCTGAGAGGTAGATTATCCTTTGTTCTTCTAATTTGCTTATAATATCACTCTATGTCTAAATCTTGAATCCATTTCAACCTTATATTGTTATAGAGTGTTAGGTGTAGATCAATGCATTGTTTCTGCCATTCTAATTTCCAGTTTTTCTAATAATCTTTCTCAAATAATGCCTCTTATCCCTACCAGAAGCTGGGGGTCTTTAGATTTATCAAATACCAGATTACTATAGTCACTGACTATTGTGTCTTATAAACTTAACCTATTCCATTGACCGACTACTCTATTTCATAGCCAGTACCAAATGGTTTTGATGACTGCTGATTTATAATATGTTGTATTATAAATACTGACATTTGTGTGTGTGCGTGTGTGTGTGTGTGTGTGTGTGTGTGTGTGTTTGCTGCTAAGCCACTTTCATTTGCATTTTTTTTTCATTAGCTCCCAAGGAAAAAATTTAATCAGTGCTTCAGTTTCCCTCTGCCCACTACATCCACTGTTCAGGGCTTATCATATATGTAGTTTACCACAATTTCTGACATATTAGATTCACTTTAATAAATGATCAATTTGTCCTTAATTGGCTTAATTTATTTTGCAATTAAGAAATATACTTTTATGCAACTGGATGGATAAGGTTATGCTTTTAAATGCATAAACAAGCAATATACACATATGTTAAGATCAAACAAAATGTTTCTACCTGCTTAAGATTAGGTTCTGTGATTATAATCAACTTCCTTTTCATCTATTTATATTCTATATTTTAACGACTTTTACTGAAACTCACATGTTCTATGAATATATGTATTACCATACTCCCATGGTTATATTGGCTTGGTTTGCTTAATATAGAATTTATAATCAATTTTGAGCTGAAAGGAACATCAAAAAATTTATCATCTAACCCTTTAAGTTTAAAAATTAGGAAGCTGAAGTAGAGGTAGATTAAGGGAAATCAAAGGTCACAGAGCTGACCCAATTTCCTGAGTCCTAGTTGGATTTTTCTTTCTTCTGTATCATCTAGATGTCTATATTTGGTTACAAAATATTCTATCTCATTGACTTGTTTATATCTATTCCTTATACCTACCAGTCCTTTACAATCTAAATATTCTATAATTACTCTTTGTGGGAATGGATTGTCATATTAGTCAAATGGATGTTTTTTAAGAAGTTAAACATATCTCTCATTTGTATAATAATTGCTAAGTATTTTTTCATTTATTGACAAATATCAGATATTCTCATATTTCTGATAATGCCACCACTGTCAAATAATGTTATAGGCATTTCTACAAACAAAAAAATTTAAGTCAAATACTAAAATGATATTTTTGCACACATAGTTTGGGATTGAATTCTTAGGTATCTGGAAAATAGTATTTTGTTATTGATGTTAGATGGCATGCCTCCCTCCTCTCCAAAACCTGGAAGTAAGGAGGCAAAATAATGGCTGGCAGAAGGCTAGCATGGAGCTAGTAGATCATGTCCAGTCAATCATAAATTCTCTAACATAGTCACATAGCTTTCCACGTGAGATCTGGAAGAATTGGCATCACATATTCTATCGCATTCTACTGTGGTGGAAAGAGACATTTGTGGATTGGGAATATTTTCCCCCTCTATCCACCCACCCCTTGATTGATGTTTTGAGTATTTAGAAACTTTGTAAGCCTGGAAAAGTATTTAACAATAAATAGGACCACTTTCTCAGAAGGGAGACATGGGAGTAGTCATAAGAAGACAAACTCAGTACTCTTGAAAATTCTCAGTATGTGAAAACTCACTCATTTGGCTCACCCAAATGATGCCTTATTCCCAAATGGGACACAATGGGAGGCATGATAATTTAATAAAGTGTTAAACTATATCCATCTTTTCTGATGGATATCTATTTTAGCTGCCCCATTTCCAAATGAAAAGTGAAAAACAAAAGATTTGCTGATTAAGTCACCTTTGTTTCCTTATTCCTTGACCTCAAAAAAGTGCACTGTATTCAAGACTACTCCAGCAGAAGTAACAAGAGAACTGTGACCTTAATCGCCTTGCTGACTCTGAAGCCAAAACAGTAGGAAAGGTCCAATATGCACTCACAAGCCAAATTAAAGCTTATGCGTACTGATGATGCCCCTTAAAAGACACTGTAGGGAAGAATTCCCAGACTGTCTGACTAATATTTAAATACTTTCTTCCCATTCCGATCCTAGAAACTGATGTAACTTCTCTGAGCAAGCCAATCTGAAGCGCCAAATCCAACCACAAATTGCAGGCTATATAATTTGAGAGTGATCAGATAGTAGCCAGATGTTAGAGATGTGACACGCTAATGTCAATCAGTTCTTTGTAAGCTTCAAGGAAACTACTCCCCACTCTATCCATAAAAATAAACAAACAAACAAACAACAACAAAATAACAACAACAACAAAAACAACAGGGGAAATGTATATACTTCTTTCTCATGGCTAGCATTCCTATTTGAGTTTAGTTGATAGATTTTGACTTAGTAATCTGGGTCACCTAGGAGACTTTTTCAGGATCAGCTAATGTAGACAAAATTGTCTTTCAATACTAGAAGCATTAATTGCTTGGAAGATTCCTTCCACATTATGCTAAAGGCAGCTATAGGAAATGAAATTTTCAGTAAAACAATACTAGTCCTAAATGTGCCCCAAATTCAGTTCCCATTGTCTATGAGCCAAGAAAACATTTGACTGGCTTTTTCTTTGATCTAGTTATATATGCATCTTCTTTGAACTAAAAGGGATTTTATAGTATATCTAGTCTCATCTCTACATTTTACAGATGAGAAGTCAGGCCTAGAGAGGGATTTTTTCCCAAGCTATTTAGCACTGTACACTCATTTTGGTCAATGTTTGCCACACAAACAAGAAAGCACTGGAAAGTGTAATGTTCTTTGGTTTGGTTTTCCTGGGAGCTCTGGAAGCAGCCTTCCTTTCAGTTCAGTAATCACCACAAGAGTAGCCAGGGGTTAAAGTCCAAATCCTTTATTATTTCTTTCAAAGTCTTGTCTCCTTTCCTGGGGCCCAGTTAGTTTTCTTAAAGGCCTTCTAGAGTCTTGGTTTCAGTGGGGGGAGCAGGAGGCCAGCCACCAGGAGCCTGACTGAAGGTAGAATGAATCTTGTTCAGTCCTTGCTGGCTGTTATGTACTCCATTATCATAGGTGTGAATCTTGTGGAACTATATTAAGTATGAAGTACATGTACTGAACTAGCAAACTATTAAGCACCATGCTAAACTAGATAACCATTGTCTTTATCAATTCCACTGACTTAATACCTTGTAAGAACCCTTGTTTCAAGTTCAGAGTTCTGGCCCATAACAGGAAGGAAATAATGGAACCTGCCTCTAGTATTGAGTGCAAAGAATGGAAAAGAAGATTGAAGTTCCATGGGAAATAATGATAGTATCATTCATTTTATTTCATTTTACTTTGAATTATATTTTCTTGCTATCTTTAAATTTTATATTAACCTCATGTGTGTTTGTGTGTGTGTGTGTACGTGTGTGTTAGGTACATGCATAAATGTCTGTAATGTTGTTGTTTACCTTTCATTTTCATGAGGTGATGTCTTGATTTCTGTATGAATTGGATTTAAAAGGGACAGAGCTGCACAAAGTCATTAGTCTCATTCTCTCCTTCTGAATCATTAAAGGCGAAAAAAAATCAGAATAATTGGTAATGAATACATTAGATAACCTTGCCATCACTGATGACTAATCAAACTCTAAACACTCTACAATGACTGCTCCAGCCATCTTCAAGGCCACTGAAACAAATTGTTCTCATCCAGTCCTTCTCCTAGGTGAAGTTTTCACATTTTGGGGTAAACATTCTCCTAACTCACTGATAGGTTCAAGACCTGTTGGTTACTCTCAACCTGCTCTAGCATACCTATTGAGATGGTTTTAGCAGGGTGTGGCCACTGTATATGTTATTGCTTCTTGGAGTCACAATAAGAGTGGGTGAAGGTGGATACCAAAGATGGATAAGCAGCCCTAACTATAATACCCACATATACACAGAGATGTATATAAATACACATATATATACATATATATGTAATATATTTTTTTCCTGCACTCTCCCCTACCTAATAAATCATCCTTTATAACAAAAATAAAAGAAAGGGGATAAAAGCTGTTTAACTAAACTCACCTACACAATTTACATATGATAGAATATTATATTCCATATCCTTAGTATCCCATCTCTTTAAAGTTGGGAAGGAGTTGAATTTTTTCAACTTAGAAACTAAACTTAGACATATATATATATATATATATATATATATATATATATAACATATTGCTCGGTATGTATAGATATGTTTTCTTTCTGTTTTACATGGTTATAGTTAGATCATCACTCATTTTAATTAAGAAATCCCTAACATGATGATATCAAATTGTAATATTTGATTGAAGAGTATATTATTAAAACTCAGAAACTGAAAGATTGAAAAAAGTGGAAAAGAAACAGTTAAGTTGAATCTGCAGATAGAAAAGATAATAGATGAAATTTATATAACAAGTTTTGAAAAGTATTTTTCACAGAATATTTTATTTTGTTATAACACTTTCATGAGGTTTCTGCTATTACTTATTTATATGAATAAATGAATTTTAGGTTCAGAGATATTTTAATGACTTGACCAACGTTACATATCTAATAAATGAGATAGAATTTAAACTCAGAATTTTTAGGGTCAGCATTCCAATTGGCCTCATACCAAATGACCTCTCTGAAAGGTAAAAGCTATATAGGAATTTTATTCTGGTCTACAAGTATGACTACTTACATATTTGAGTTGAGTATATTATAAATAAATGAAAAAGTACTCTGGACATAAATACTAAAGCAAGATCAATTTTAAGGAATTTTTAGTCTATTGGGGAGAGACAATACACCTAAGGAAGTATTTGGCAGAGAAAGATATTTGGTTGTAAGGAGTCACTGCAATAGTGAGTGGAATAATTGTCAATCCATTGATGTACCCTTTTCAGAGGTAATGGTGTTGTTTGGGTATAATTCATAGAATGAGGGATAGGAAAGATGATAGGTGAGGATGGTCCATGGGGATAGAGCAGGAAAATGGCCAGGGAAACAATAAGGATATGTGAGATTGCTGAGTTCAGACCTTAGTGTTTTAGTTATATCAGGGAATTTTCTCTGGAGACCTGATTTTTGCTTGGATCTAGAATGGAAGTCCTATTTATTGTGGATCATAGAATACAAAGTGCAAATAATTCCAAAGAAATGATGAAACATGCTACCCACCACCTGACAGGGAGATTGAGTGTGTTGAGTACATTTTGGATATGACTGATGTGGTAATTTGTTGTACTTGAGTATGCATATTTGTCACAAAGCTTTTGTTTTCCTTTTTCTTTTTTCTATTTTCCACTTGTGGGAAAGGGGAAGAAAATAGATTCTTATATAAATTGAAATACACCAATAAATTAAGCAAATGGAAAAGATTTTAAGGTAAAAAGAGGAGAAATAATTGCTACATGGTGTCAATATTTCTATCTGGACAGACAAGTGAAACAACTGTTTATGATAGCTACAAACCTAACAGAAATGCTTTACAACATAACTGATTTGTCAGCAATGACTGAATTAGTTTTACTTGTAGCTAGGTAACCTGAGACTACACATATAGGAAACAAATATCAAAAAATACAATTGTCATATCCCTTCTTGCATTTATATGTTTTAAAATGTAGAAAAAGCTCCATTAAAATGGGAAAGCAGTCATTTTTCTTCCACTTTAGGTAATCAACAAGTGTACTCCCAAGAGGTTTATGAAACAAGAAAGGTAAAAATCCAGCTAGTCACATTTTCAGATTTTCTCTCTCACCCATTCACTGCCTTAGTAGAGTAAAGAAAACAATCCTGGATTCGGAATACTAAGACATCTTGTTGAAACCTGGCTCTGCTATTTAGTTATTCAGTAACCTTAGGTAGGTAAAAAACTTCATTTTTTTGAACCTTAATTTCCTAATTTGTAAAAATAAGGTGAAAATAGGTAATTTCACTCTAAAATTTTAAACCTAAAATTATTATTGCTTCAAGAAGGTTAAAATTTAGTAGAAGAAACAGAAACTAAACATAAATATCTATAGTACAAAATAGAATATATGTAAAAACAAAATATACCAAAAGTTCTAAGAAAGGAAGGATTCTCCATTATGAGGGTATGATTAATTGCTCCACAAGGATCAAGGACAACTCAGGAAGTCCTAAAACCCTGGCAAATTTGAGGTGTAGCAAAATGAGTATATTTTAAATGCTAGGAGGGGAATGGGAATAGAAGAAAAAAGTTTTGTCTCTCCTGTCCAGTTCCCAGGTTTACTGTGCAAATGAAGACACTGATGTTCAAGGTTACTGGCATTCACACTCAAATAAAAATGGGGAACCACTAAACCCTACATAAAGGATCCCTGCTGACCACATATCAATTTAGCTATTATTTATGTGTCATTGTACTTTTATTTATTTCATTAAATATTCACCAATTACATTTTCCTCTGGTTTGGACTATTTTCTGGAGTGATGCGGGCTACTGGTCAGTCTTATGTAAGTGATTTACCTAGGATCACATAATTTGTAAGTATCAGTATTACTCACTAGCTGGAGTTCTGGTATGCCTTAAATTGCTTAGATAGATGTTTCCAGGTAACTTTGCTATGAGTTAGTGATGGAGTAATAGGAAAAAGCTAACAATAAAAGAATAAATTTATTTATTATTTGGAGACCAACTTTTCATATTTTCTGTATAAGTTCATTCTAAATTCAAATCCTTGGAGGCAATAGATGTTTCACAGAAATGGGAATATGTCAAATTGTAAATTTTTATGAGAAAAAATGAATTTGGGTGGTTTTTTTGGCATGGTTTCTCACAACACCAGTGAATAAGATGAGGGGGAAAAACAAACCTACTTTCATGATAAAACTGAACACTGTGAAAAAATTTCCCCTTGGGCAAATTAACTCTTTCCCTATATTCCACTTTTAACTCTCCTATATAATGATGGAAATAACATGTGTTTGTTAAGCTTGTGGAGAAATCTAAAAAAACATTTCTCTAAATGGGGACAGAAAGCACACTGGTGCTTTTCTTGCTTTAAGGTAATTCTTCTTGCTGATAACTGAGAGATACTATTTCATCACTTCCTGGTATTCTAACCTTACCTCTTCCTGACTGTAGGGAAGAGAGAAGGCTGTTATTCCATCATTCTCTTTCCATTGATCTTCTGCTGTGTCACCAGATTACAAGCAATGGGAGAGATACTATAATACTCTTACCACTAGTTTGGCCTGTCCTAACCTGCTGCTTCTAAGAAAAAGAAAGAAAAAAGAAAGAGAAAGAAAAAAAGAAAGAAAGAAAGAAAGAAAGAAAGAAAGAAAGAAAGAAAGAAAGAAAGAAAGAAAGAAAGAAAGAAAGAAAGAAAAAAGAGAGAAGTTGAAGAAAGAAAGAAGTTGTCTAATTCCCTGAGAGGACTCATACCTGAAGTCAACTCCTTAATAATATTCATAATATACTTAAAGCAATTCATCAGTGATTAACAAACTCCTAACTGGTTATTCTTACTAAATCTGTGATTTGAAATTCTTAGCTGTCATTATTCAACTTCATTCTCCATCCCTAAATGCTCACTTATTTGAATTTCTCTCAAACCAAACCACCCAATGCCTCGTTCTAATCTTCACCTTTTAATGTTTTCTCTGGAATGTTTGATCCATAAGTAGCAAACTTTCTTATATCTTAAATATTTTTCTTTCCCATTCCTTCCATCTTTAGCCTTTCACTTTTTTGGCTCCCTCTTTGGCTACCCTTTCCAGCACTGATTACCTTCACACTTTTTAACACTATTTTTAACACAATAAAAATTATTGGAATACTTCTTAATCATCACTTCCAAATTCACAATCTACCACCATCACTCAATAACTCCTCTTCTATAACTACTATCCAAATTTATTCCTCACTAAAAATTCCAGAAACTACACCAACTTCCAGGACAGTATCCTTCATGCCTCAATGAATTTAATGCTTGGATTACAGTTTTTTTCCTTCCCAGTCCCTCTCCTCATTTTAGGGGACTTCAACATACATGTGAATAGATACTCCCTCAAACACTTTAATCTCCAGTTCTTCAACATGTTTATTTCCTATGACCTACTTCTACATTCTACCTCGGTTCCACATAAAGATGGTTTATGCTCTTGCTTATCATCACACGTAAATATATACCACTTCCATGTTTGTGAATCATGAATCTAATCATAATCTAATCTCATTCCACTTCTCTCTCTTCTATACATTATCAAGCCATTTATTTATGGCGGGGGGGGGTGGGGAGAGTAGTGTTTTTTCTTGCCCAACATGATTAATAGTTTTTTTTTTGAATTCTAAAGCACTGATCATTTTGTCCAGTAGTTCCAACTCATTCATGCATAGAAACTTCTGCTAGAAATCTTTGCTTTGTTTCTGTAATTTATGTTAGCAGAGGATATCCTTTTTTCCACAATGAGTTTGAGACTTAAGCTAGTGCTGATAAAAACCGTGTTGAAAAGATTTGTCTTTTAAATTATATAATCCTGCTATTCTCAGGCTCCAATGTAAGAAAAGTTTTCGCAAACTTCTTTCTGGCTAAACATCTTTAGTCTTTCATATATAGCTGATAGTATAATCACTCGACTGATCTCTAATAATGTTTTTAAAGTACAGGTCTGATCATGTCACTTATCCTATGTTCAAAAAATTTTAATGGCCGCCAAATTATATCTATGGTAATCTACAAATCTGCCATCTTGACATTTTAAGCCTTTTATCATCTAACTCAATTTCCTTAACTGTAAAATGAAGATCAAATAACAGAATTTACATAAAAAGTTTATTGTGAGAATTAAATGAAATAGTATTTGTGTAAAAAAAAAAAAAAGTGTGTGTGTGTGGGGGAGGCTTAACACAATGCCTGGAATAAGTACTGCAAAAATGCTTATTCACTTCCCATTCCCTATTTTTACTTCTCTGAATGTCACATTTCATCTCTCACTTCTACAGCTTTGTTCATAGTATCTTCTATTAATGGAGTATAGTTTCTTCTAAATTCATTTTCTTTTTTTTAATAGCCTTTTATTTATAGGTTATATGCATGGGTAACTTTACAGCATTAACAATTGCCAAACCTCTTGTTCCAATTTTTCACCTCTTACCCCCCACTCCCTCCCCCAGATGGCAGGATAACCAGTAGATGTTAAATATATTAAAATATAAATTAAATACACAATAAGTATACATGACCAAACTGTTATTTTGCTGTACAAAAAGAATCAGACTCTGAAATATTGTACAATTAGCTTGTGAAGGAAATCAAAAATACAGGTGGGCATAAATATAGGGGTTGGGAATTCAATGTAATGGTTTTTAGTCATCACCCAGAGTTCTTTCTCTGGGCGTAGTTGGTTCAGTTCATTACTGTTCCATTGGAAATGATTTGGTTGATCTCATTGCTGAGGATAGCCAGGTCCATCAGAACTGGTCATCATATAGTATTGTTGTTGAAGTTTGAAGTATATAATGATCTCCTGGTCCTGCTCATTTCACTCAGCATCAGTTCGTGTAAGTCTCTCCAGGCCTTTCTGAAATCATCCTGTTGGTCATTTCTTACAGAACAATAATATTCCATAATATTCATATACCACAATTTATTCAGCCATTCTCCAACTGATGGGCATCCATTCAGTTTCCAGTTTCTAGCCACTACAAAAAGGGCTGCCACATTCATGCACATACAGGTTCTTTTCCCTTCTTTATAATCTCTTTGGGATATAAGCCCAGTAGCAACACTGCTGGATCAAAGGGTATGCACAGTTTGATAACTTTTTGAGCATAGTTCCAAACTACTCTCCAGAATGGTTGGATTCGTTCACAACTCCACCAACAATGCATCAATGTCCCAGTTTTCCCGCATCCCCTCCAACAATCATCATTATTTTTTCCTGTCATCTTAGCCAATCTGACAGGTGTGTAGTAGTATCTTAGAGTTGTCTTAATTTGCATTTCTCTGATTAATAATGACTTGGAGCATCTTTTCATATGACTAGAAATAGTTTCAATTTCTTTATCTGAGAATTGTCTGTTCATATCCTTTGACCATTTTTCTAAATTCATTTTCTAAGAATCCTTAGATTTCCTCAAATTCGGTTCAGATACCAATGTTATCAAAAGACTTTTCCTAGATACGTTAATTGTTAATACTCTTTTACTCTTCAAGTTATATTGCACTTAATTTTCTATTTAAGTGCTATAATCCCTCAATACAATATGAGGGGTATTAATTCTTGAGAGTTTAAACTGTTTTTCATCTGGTATTTCTATCCTAGTGCTTAGCATAGTACTTCATATATATTGAGCACTTAATATATGCTTGTTAAATCAAAAAGAAGTATCAAGATATAAAAATAAATTCAAGACAAAATAAAAGCAAACCACACATAGTGCACCACTACAACTTTACAACTGCATCTTTCTTGGAAACAGTATTAGTGTTGAGGCAATGATATATCTGACTGTAATCCAAGGAAAACACCAAAGTCTTATTATTTTTGTGCATGCTGCAGGCTCTTAATACTCAGAAAATATTAGCGTAAATGTAAAATCAGGTAGCTAAACCCATATTATATATCTGCAATTCCCATCCAATAGAAAGAAAATGTTCTATTTCAAGCTCCTATAATTATATGCGAATGCAATCAAATACAAAGTTTAGGTTCTCAAATCCTTTAAGTTACAGAGTATCATTTTCTATATATTTAAGTATGTGTCTAACTGGGGTTAGGGGAAGAAGTTTAAATATTCAAAGTTTAAAAAAAAAAAGATTATCTTGCTGTCTGATACTGTCAACTGTTCCATAACGTGATCTCCAGCAGTAGATTATATCACTTGTTTCTGTATCCTTACATATTTCTACATGCTTGTCTCCTTCACTAGTTCAATAGAATTTTAAACTCACATATTTAAAACTGAGTAGTAGTAGGTACACCCACAAGCACTACACACACACACACACACACACACACACACACACACACACAGATGCAATCCTGGGTAGAGATGCTTTTTCAAAAGTTGTATCTGTAGCTAAGAAAATAATATTTCAGAACAATGAGGGTTTTGTGTGGAGAAAAAAATCTCAAAGTAAATTAAAGTTTTAAGTTGCTTTTAAAATCTCTAACTCCTAATTTGTATTCTTGCTTGGAATTAGATAAAGTAAAAACAAAACAGGCATATTTGAACTGGAGGGGAAGTTACATTATAGGAGATTCACTTTGGCATTTTTAATTGTTACTATTAGAGGACAGTTGAATAACTTGTGTTCTCTCCCACAGTGATTGCATTTTTACTAAGTACAGATTTACTTGTAAACCAGTCAATCAGTCAAGTAGCATTTATTAAGCAACAACTATATACACATACTATGCTGAAACAATGGGGATATGACCATAAAGAAAAGATAAAGAAAGGGGAATACGAATTCCCCTATTACTAGTCAGCCTTAAATAAGTGAGTTTAAAACTTCCTATTGAACTAGGGAATGGAACAAATGTGTTATAGAAAAATGTGAGTTCAGAAGCAAGTGACCTCCAAAACAAGATGAAAAAATCATATTTATATAGTGATTGCTTTACATTATCTGATCCTTACAACTACCCTGTTAGGTACAAGGATTATCATACCCTCTTAATAAATGAAGGTATTGAAGTTCAGAGTGTTTGTGACTTGTTAGTTTGTCATACTTTCAGTAAAAGGCAAAGTCTGGACTGGAAATTAGATAACCTGGCTTCAGTCCTACAAATCTTTGTATTACACCATGGAGGATAGATAAAAAAAATCCGTGCAATAATACACTTCTCAAACATGCATTGACCTGATAGTTGGTTCATACCAGTTTGAAATTTAAGTTAAAGAGCTTTTGTCTGAAAATGGAAATAGCCTCTGGCAGGGTTGAATTTTTGGTCAGTCACACTTAGCATGAAGTAGAGGCAACTTTCCCTATTCCATTAAAATCATTCAGAATAGAGACCAGTTGATTTAGAACCATAAAATCTTGGATTTCTAAATCTGAATTTTGATACTTTACCTCTCTGTCAGAGATAGACAGCTTACTTTATTGTTGGCCTTTTAAAATCTTAGTTCTTCATTGCATTGATTAGAGTTCTTAAGTCTTTCAAAATTGCCTTCGCAATGTTGATACTTATACCTAAACCAGAGAGAGCCAAAATGGAGAAAAAAAATTACAGATCAATCAATGCAACAATTTTAAGTAAAATATTAGCAAAGCGATTGCAACAAGTTATTAGTAGGACAATACACTATTATCAGATGGTATTTATACCAGAGATTCAGGGTTAGTTCAATATGAGGAAACTATGGCCATAGTTGACCATATCAATGACAAAACCAACAGAAATCATATAATAATCTCAATAGATGCAGAAAAAGCTTTTGACAAAATATAGCACCCATTCCTATTAAAAACACTAGAGACAAAGGGGTAAAGGGAGTTTTCCTTAAAATACAAAGCAACAGCTATCTAAAACATCAACAAGCATTATTTGTAATACAGAGAAACTGGACATAGTCCCAATAATAAATTCAATTTAAAATAAATGTAAACAAAATAAGATATTTGGCCATCTATCTGTCAAGACAAACCTAGGAACTATAGGAACATAATTATAAAAGACTTCTAACACAAAGTCATATCTAAAGAATTGGGAAAATATCAATTGCTTATGGGTAGGCTGAACTAATATAATAAAAATGATAATTCTACCTAAATTGGTCTGCTTATTCAGTGCCATACTATTCAAATTGCCAAAACTTTATTTTATAGAGCTAAAAAAAATCTGGAAGGACAAAAGGTCAAGAATATCAAGGGAATTAATAAAAAAAATACAAAGGATGGTGGCCTAGAAGTATCAGATCTGAAACTCTATTATACAGCAGCAGTCATCACATTTGGTAACTAGCTAAGAAATAAAGTGATGGATCAGTAGAATTGTTTGCATACACATGGGAAAATATTCAATGACTATAGTAATCTAGTATTTGATAAGCCCCCAAACTCCAGCTACTGGGATAAGAACTCACTACTTCACAAAAATTGCTAGGAAAACTGGAAAATAATATGTCAGAAACTTTGTATATACCTACATCTCATACCCCATACCAAAATAAGGTCAAAATTGGTATATGATTTGGGGATAAAGAGTGATACTATAAACAAAGTAGGAGAGCAAAGGATCATTCACCTATCTGATTTTTAAAGAAGAAAGGAATGACCAAAAAAGAACTAGAGAACTTTTGAAATGCTAAATGGACAACTTTGATTATATTAAATTAAAAAGATTTTGCACAAACAAAACTAATGCAAACAAGATTCAAAGGGAAGTACAAAACTGTGCAAAAATATTTACAACTAGTATTTTTGATAAACTCCTCATTTCTGAAATATATAAAAACTGTTAAATCTATAAAGATACAAGTCATTCCTCAATTGAAAAATGGTCAAAGGATATGAATAGACAATTCTCAGATCATCTGAGATGATGGAATTAAAGTTATTTATAGTCATATGAAAAAAAATGTTCTAAATCACTATTGATTAGAGAAATGCAAATTAAAACAACTCTGAGGTATCACCTCATACCTCTCAGGCTGGCTAAGCTGACAGGAAAAGAAACAATAAATGTTAGAGGGGATGTAGGAAAACTGGTACACTAATATATTGTTGGTGAAATTGTGAAATGATCCAACCACTCTGGAGAGGAAATGCTCAAATGCATACCCTTTGACCCAGTAGTACCCCTACTGGGTCTGTATCCCAAGGAAATGATAAAGGATGGAAAAGGACCCACATGTGCAAAATTATTTATAAAAGCTCTTTTTTATGATGGTAATGAATTGGAAAATGAGTAATTGCACACCAATTGGGCAATGGCTGAATAAGTTATGGTATATGAAAGTAATGGAATATTTTTGTTTTATAAAAAAAGAACAAGCTGATTATAGAAAGGCCTGGAAAGATTTACATGAACTGATGGTGAGTGAAACAAACAGAACCAGGAATACATTGTACACAGTAACAGCAAAATTGTGCAATGATCAATTATGAAAGACTTGGTTTTTCTCAGAAGTTCAATGATCCAAGGCAATCACAATAAACTTTGGATTGAAAATACCATCTGCATTCAGAAAGAGAACTATGGAGATTGAATGTAAATCAACACATGCTGTATTGACTTCTTTGTGGTTTTTTCCTGTCATAGTTTTTCTCTTTTGTTCTGATTTTTCTCTGTCAACATGATTCATAAATAAATGCATATTAAACTTTAATATACTTATAAAAATAAAATAAAATACATACATGAAAAAAATCTGAATTTAAATTGTCCTGCAAATATTTGTTACCTTTGTGATCCCAGGCAAGTCATTTAATTTCTATTTCAGCTTTTTCACATGTAAAATGGGGATAATAGTTGTATCTAGTTCCCATTATTGTTGTGAGATTCAAATAACATAATATTTGTAAAGTGCTTTGCAAACATTAAAGTTCTCTATAAATGTTAGCAACTGCACATGAGGAAATGCCTGTTCCAGATAATTTAAGACCTCAAGAGACAAATCTGAAACTATTATTAAGAATTGTTTAATCATATAACTCAGATCATCTGTTCCCAAGTCCAGTAAACTTTTGACTACTCAATTCTGCCTCATAATGTAATTCTTGGGTAATGTGTCAGAGAATCATTATAGTTAACTAAAACTGGAAACCACCTTCAATTTATAAAGCAGGGCAACCAACCATTACTTGAAGGATATTCAACATATAATACTCAAAATGGATAATCAAATATGTGCTTGAAGACTTGTAGTAATAGAGAACTCATTATCTTGCCGGATGGACAATTGAAATTTGAGGGAGTTCTAAGCACTAGTAAAATTTTCTTTCTATTGAACTGAACTTTGAGTAATATCTTCCATTAGTCATAGTTCTTTCATTTAGAGTTAAGCAAATCTGATTTCTGTTCCACACATATCAACTGGCAGTATGAGTACAGTATCCATATGGTCATTAGGTGCATTTCCAATTTATGACAGATTTGTGATGAAGTAAGAACCCAGTGGCAGTGAGAACTTATTTGAATAATCCTCTAAATTACTTCCATATGGTGACCCTGTGACTTGTCCTTTCAGGCAAAAACAAATAAAACAAACCAGTGACATTTCTCATATGACTTTCAAGTTTAAAATCTGTCTTCATGTAGGCTGGTTTGGCCATTTCTGTGCACACTTGCATAAAGAAAACATTGTTCTTTACCCATTGTAAGAATGTATCTGTGTGTTTATAGAAATATCTATCTATCTATATAGATGTGTCTACATCTATCTATCTATATATAAATATATATGCATGTATGTATTTTTCAGAATATATTCTTTGTATACAAATTTACTTCTTTTTGGTAGATATATCAAGTTTTTATCTCATTTCAAAATTTCAAATTCCCTTTGAGATTAGCTAAGAGCTTTCTTTAAAATAAATTAAGACCTTAACCTATACAAAATGACATATTATTATATAATAATTATTAGAACAAATATTACATTGTACTATTACAAGTACATGTTCATGAACCAGCATATCCTTAAGTAAAAGAATATTTTATTGGAAACAACATGGGACTACAAATGAAGCAACAAGGGAAAGATTCAGACTAGTTTGGCTACTGTTATATTGAGCACTATTTCCTTGGCAACTTGGGACATAGAGTCAGAAAGATCTGTGTTTGAATCCAGTCTCAGAAACTCACTATGCAACATTGAGCAAGTCATGTAAGCTCAGTTTGTTGCTTACTTAAAGTTTCTTCATCTGTAAAATAGGAATAATAGCAGAACCTACCTTACAAAGTTGTTATGTTCAAATGAAATAATGTATAAAATGTTCTTGGCAAACATTAAAATGATACATACATGTTGGGTATTATTAATTTTGTTGTTAATTGGTGCTATTATTATTATTTTATCTCACTGGCCTGTCCTAGTTGCTCAAATGAAAAATGAGGGGACTAAATTAAATGATTCTCTCATCCTTTCAGGCTCAAAATGCTTGATCATATCAAGTAGGGTATACTGGAAAGTAAATTTAATATGGAGTCAGGACACATGGATTTCAGTTTTGGTACTATTTACCATCTTCTTACTGGGTGACTTTAAGTGAATTTCTTTATCTCTCTTTGAATCAGTTTCCTTATCACTAGAATAAGATCATTACTCTCCTAAAGAAAAGACAGAATCAGAATAAATTTTAAAAACTGAAGCCATTTTTACTAGGATGTCCATTGGTCAGATTCCAGCTGAAATCAATCTGGAGATGCTGGCAACTTTCCATTTATTAGGAAAGGAGAAACCTTTTATTTTTACTTTGGTAACAGAAATAATGGTTGCATTATTATTAACTAGGCCTATTATTTCTTCTGTTTAGAGAGATCTCAGTGAAGAGCTTCCCATATCAGTGCAGATTGGCTTCTTTCTGTTCTCTGACATCTCTTCTTATAGAGCTGCCTAGGGCACTGGTAAGTTAAGTGACTACCCAACCTCAAACAGCCAGGATACTATCAGTTATGGGGCTGAGGACTTCATTACTTCAGAGCTGACTCTCTGTCTACTAAGCTTGACTAACACTTGGTGAGAGGAGTAAAAAAGAGCTAGTTTTTTCTTCCTCAGACCACTGTGCCTTCCATCTAGAATCAATCACAATCCAACTACCTTTCCAAGATTTAAGATCTTTAAGATACTAGTAATGATGATGAAGATGATAATTAATAATAATAATGTAATGTGTATATAATATAGGTTTTGTTATGTAAAAGGTAAAAAATTCTTTCTCATGCAGTCCTTTATTGGTATGTTTGTTCATTGTCATTATTATTAAAAGCTCCTGGAGTACAGGATCTGACAGTGGATAATACTGATGCAAAGAGATTCTGGGCACCTAAACTACAATAATTCTGTCTAATAACTCTCCCAATTATGTTTCCATATTTCATATTACTAATATAATTTAATAGACACATAAAGTATAGTAGGGTTTCATTTGGAGTCCAGTTTTGAGAAATAGTGACCAGGAGGCAGATAGCAGACTGGATCAAAAGTCAGAACCCTACAATATGTTGTTTACAAGAAACACATTTAAAGCAGGGGGATACATATAGAGTAAAAGTAAAAGGCTGGAGCAAAATCTATTATGCTTCAGGTGAAGTCAAAAGTAGGGTAGCCATCCTTATCTCAGATCAAGCAAAAAGAAAAATTGATCTAATTAAAAGAGATAAGGAAGGTAACTACATCCTGCTAAAGGGTAGCATAAACAACGAAGCAATATCAATATTAAACATATATGCACCAAGTGGTATGGCACTCAACTTCCTAAAGGAGAAGTTAAGAGAGTTGCAAGAAGAAATAGACAACAAAACTGTAATAGTAGGAGATCTCAACCTTGCACTCTCAGAATTAGACAAATCAAACCACAAAACAAATAAGAAAGAAATTAAAGAACTAAATAGAATATTAGAAAAATTAGGTATGTTGGATCTTTGGAGAAAATTGAATGGAGATAGAAGGGAATATACTTTTCTTCTCAGCAGTTCATGGAACCTATTCAAAATTGACCAATATTAGGACATAAAGACCTAAAATTAAATGCAAGAAAGCAGAAATAGTAAATGCTTTCTTTTCAGATCATGATGCAATAAAAACTACATTCAACAAAAAGTTAGGGGGAAATAGAACAAAAAGTAATTGGAAACTAAACAATCTCATCTTAAAAATGATTGGGTGAAGCAGCAAATTATAGATACAATTAATAATTTCACTCAAGATAATGACAATGATGAGACATCATACCAAAATTTGTGGGATGCAGCCAAAGCGGTAATAAGAGGGAATTTTATATCCTTAGAGGCTTACTTGAATAAAACAGAGAAAGAAAAGATTAATCAATTGGGCTTGCAACTAAAAAACTAAAAAGACTCAAATTAAAACCCCCAATCAAATACTAAATTGAAATTTTAAAATTAAAAGGAGAAATTAAAATATTGAAAGTAAAAAACTATTGAACTAATTAATAAAACTAAGAGTTGGTTCTATGAAAAGGCAATAAAATAGATAAGCCTTTGGTAAATCTGATTAGAAAAAGGAGGGAGGAAAATGAAATTAGTAGTCTTAAAAATGAAAAGGGAGAACTTTCCAACAATGAAGAGGAAATTAGAGAAATAATAAGGAGTTATTTTGCTCAACTTTATGCCAATAAATTTGATAACCTAAGTGAAATGGATGACTACCTCAAAAATACAGACTTCCCTAGACTAACAGAGGAAGAAGTAAATTGTTGAATAGTCCCATTTCAGAAAAAGAAATAGAACAGGCAATTAAACAACTCCCTAAGAAAAATCCCAGGACCAGATGGATTTACATGTGAATTTTACCAAACATTTAAAGAACAATTGGCCCCAATGCTATATAAATTATTTGATAAAATAGGGAATGAAGGAGTCCTACCAAATTCCTTCTATGACACAGACATGGTACTGATACCTAAACCAGGTAGGCTGAAAACAGAGAAAGAAAATTATAGACCAATCTCCCTAATGAATATTGATGCTAAAATCTTAAATAAGATATTAGCAAAAGACTACAGAAAATCATTCCAAGATAATACACTATGATCAAGTAGGATTTATACCAGGAATGCAGGGCTGGTTCAATATTAGAAAACTATCAATATAATTGGCCATGTTAATAACCAAATTAACAAAACCATATGATCATCTCAATAGATGCAGAAAAAGCATTTGATAAATCCAACATCCATTCCTATTAAAAACACTTGAGAGTATAGGAATAAATGGACTTTTCCTTAAAATAATCAGCAGCATCTATTTAAAACCATCAGTAAGCATCATATGTAATGGAGACAAACTGCAACCATTCCCAATAAGATCTGAGTGAAACAAGGTTGCCCACTATCACCAGCACTTATTTAATATTGTATTAGAAACGCTAGCTATAGCAATAAGAGCTGAGAAAGAGATTAAAGGAATAAGAATAGGCAATGAGGAAGCCAAATTATCACTCTTGCCGATGACATGATGGTATACTTAGAGAATCCCAGAGATTCTGCTAAAAAGTTATTAGAAATAATCCACAACTTTAGCAAAGTTGCTGGTTATAAAATAAACCCACATAAGTCATCTGCATTCTTATATATCACTAACAAAATCCAACAGTCAGAGTTACAAAGAGAAATTCCATTTAAAGTAACTACTGATAATATAAAATATTTAGGAATCTATCTGCCAAGGGAAAATCAGAAACTTTATGAGCAAAATTACAGACCACTTTTCACACAAATTAAGTCTGATCTAACCAATTGAAAATATTAAATGCTCTTGGATAGGGCGAGCAAATATAATAAAGATGACAATATTACCTAAACTAATCTATTTATTTAGCTATACCAATCAGACTCCAAAAACTATTTTAATGACCTAGAAAAATAACAACAAAGTTCATATGGAAAAACAAAAGGTCAAGAATTTCAAGGAATTAATGAAAAAAATCAAATGATGGTGGCTTAGCTGTACCAGATCTAAAATTATATTATAGAGCAGCAGTTACCAAAACTATTTGGTATTGGCTAAGGAATAGATTAGTTGATCAGTGGAATAGATTGGGTTCAGGATAAAACAGTCAACAAATATAGCAACCTAGTCTTTGATAAACCCAAAGATCCCAGCTTTTGGGATAAGAACTTACTGTTTGATAAAATTGCTGGGAAAATTGGAAACTAATATGGCAGAAACTAGGCATTGATCCATACTTAACGCAGACACCAAGATAAGGTCAAAATGGGTTCATGACCTAGGCATAAAGAATGAAATTATTAATAAATTAGAGGAACATAGGATAGTTTACCTCTCAGATCTGTGGAAGGGGAAGGTCTTTATGACCAAAGCAGAACTAGAGATCATTACTGATCACAAAATAGAAAATTTCGATTATACCAAACTGAAAAGTTTTTGTACAAACAAAACTAATGCAGACAAGATTAGAAGGGAAGCAATAAACTGGGAAAATATTTTTACAGTCAAAGGTTCTGATAAAGGCCTCATTTCCAAAATATATGAGAATTAACTCTAATTTATAAAAAATCAAGCCATTCTCCAATTGAAAATGGTCAAAGGATATGAACAGACAATTCTCAGATGAAGAAATTGAAACTATTTCTAGTCATATGAAAAGATGCTCCAAGTCATTATTAATCAGAGAAATGCAAATTAAGACAACTCTAAGATACCACTACACACCTGTCAGATTGGCTAAGATGACAGGAAAAATAATGATGATTGTTGAGGGGATGTGGGAAAACTGGGACATTGATGCATTGTTGGTGGAGTTGTGAACAATCCAACCATTTTGGAGAGTAGTTTGGAACTATGCTCAAAAGTTATCAAACTGTGCATACCCTTTGATCCAGCAGTGT